>NC_057812.1:117202182-117802182 GCF_018294505.1 Triticum aestivum
GCCGGACGCCGCCGACCCCGCTGCCCGGTCTCCCCTCGTCGCTGGAGTCCCGCACCGCCGCCCCTCCACTCGGATCAAGCCGCCGGCCTCCTCCCCCGTCGTCGCCGGTGAACAGGAGCACGAACTCCGGCGAGGTCAGATCCGGCCTCGGTTCGCGCGCCGCGAGGAACCCTAGATCGGGCGGTTGACTTTTCCCCCTCTCCTCTTAGTTGTTTATGCATACTTTGACCGGTGATATCTCCGCATCCGTAGCTCCTATTTGGACATATAGTATATCAAAATGTTCATCTCAGAGAGTACATCATTTCATTCCATTGCATCATTTTCATTTGAGCTCATCTTGATGCCCGAAATGCTGTTATAAGGAGGCTCCGTGAGTTAATTGTCAGATCTGCTAGTTCATCTTAGACTTTTGTCATTTTTGCCATGATTATTGTGTGCATGATATGCGTGTGAGTCCTTCATATGTTTTGTTAAGGGTCTTGTTATCTTTCCAGAGGTGCAACCCATGCATTTTTAGGATGTGTGTGGTGTCTTGTGCAAGCTTGCAAAGTGAGGCACCCGGTAAATCTGTTTCAGGGACTTAGTAGTTTTCACTAAGTCTGGGATTATTTAGTTCATGATGCCATATGTTCATGTTGTTTCCTAGTGATCCGTGCCTCTTTTGGGGATGATCAGGAAGGGAGTTTTGTTAACCTTGTAGTGCTCTATCCATCCATGTCTTTGTTTGCAATTATGGAGCAACCTAGCTTGAGTCAATCGAGCTCTACTTTTGCTTCGTTGTGAATCTGGGCAGATCGTCAACTTGTTTGCGATTTTGCCGATGCTATTGTAGTTGATCCGTGCATGCTATGCCTTTGTTCTTGCCATGTCTAGCTAGCTTTTTGTGCCCTATTAATGGATGTATGCTTGCCTTGCCATGACTTGCACCATAGTGAGTGCATCGAGGTCGTTTACATGCCTTCGTGAGTTATATTTCAGCATGTCTCAGTTTTCACTAAGTATGAAAACTGATTATGTTTTTGCGATGTTCGTGTGCTTGTTAGTATATTTTGTGATCCCTTTTGGCTCAAGGTCACTAAGGGACTTTTGTTAAGCTTGTTGAGTAGCTCCATGCCATGTCTTTCTTTGTCATGTTCAGGTCCTGTAGCATGTTGTTTTGCTGCTCCGAAGAGCGCTTCATGATCTGAAATTCCAGACAAGTGTTGATTTCACTAAGTCTGAGATCTATTTTACCATTTGCGTTTTTGCCATGCTTGTTTGAACTTGTTAATGGATGAATTGGCCGTGGCTCAGTGCTAAACTTTTGTTAAGCATCTTGTACGCATCCTTGCCATGTATTTTGTTGTCATGTTTGGTTGCTGTAGCATGTTCATTTCATTGCATTTAGATGCGTACTTGCTGTAAATCGCAGACCAGTGTCATTTTTGAATCGCTTGCCATTTCCAAACCTTAACTCCGATTCCGGCGTTCTTTATATCGTTTTCAAGCGATTTCATCTCATCTTTCCAGTGGCACCCTTGGAATTCCAAGTTGAGGCCAGGTTCATGCATTTCCTGTCATATCTTGCATTTTGCATCCCGCATCGCATCCCGCATAGCATATCATCATTTCATCATGTTGCTTGATCTTGCACGTGGTTGATTGTATCTTTGTTGCTTGTTTGTCTTGTTTGGGTAGAGCCGGGAGACGAGTTTGCTAACGAGGATCCCGTTGGGTTTTCTCTTGAGGATCCAGTCAACTCTGACAACTTTGCAGGCAAGATGATCACACCCTCGAAATCACTACTATCTTTGCGATGCTAGTTTGCTCGCTCTTTTGCTATGACATTGCTACGATGCCTACCACTTGCTTTCAAGCCTCCCAAATTTCCATGTCAAACCTCTAACCCACCATTGTCCTAGCAAACCGTTGATTGGCTATGTTACCGCTTTGCTCAGCCCCTCTTATAGCGTTGCTAGTTGTAGGTGAAGATTGGAGGCCGTTCCTTGTTGGAACATCTTTTATTTACTTGTTGGGATATTATTATATTGCCATGTTATCTTAATGCATCTATATACTTGGTAAAGGGTGGAAGGCTCGGCCTCTCGCCTAGTGTTTTGTTCCACTCTTGCCGCCCTAGTTTCCGTCATATCAGTGTTATGTTCCCGGATTTTGCGTTCCTTACGCGGTTGGGTTATAATGGGAAACCCCTTGATAGTTCGCCTTGATTAAAGCTTTTCCAGCAATGCCCAACCTTGGTCTTACCATTTGCCACCTAGCCTTTTTTCCCTCGGGTTTCCGGAGCCCGCGGGTCATCTTATTTAACCCCCCCCCCCGGGCCAGTGCTCCTCTGAGTGTTGGTCCGACCGAGTAGACTGCGGGGCCACCACGGGGCAACTTGAGGGTTGGTTTTACTCGTAGGATGTCTCATCTGAGTGTGCCCTGAGAAAGAGATATGTGCAGCTCCTATCGGGATTTTTCGGCACATTCGGGTGTGTTGCTGGTCTTGTTTTAACCTGTCGAAGTGTCTTGAGTTACCGAGATACCGAGTCTGATCGGAACGTCTTGGGAGGAGGTCTATTCCTTCGTTGACCGTGAGAGCTTGTCATGGGCTAAGTTGGGACTCCCCTGCAGGGATTGAACTTTCGAAAGCCGTGCCCGCGGTTATGGGCAGATGGGAATTTGTTAATGTCCGGTTGTAGATAACTTGAACCTTAATTAATTAAAATGAATCAACTGAGTGTGTTACCGCGATGGCCTCTTCTCGGCGGAGTCCGGGAAGTGGACACGGTGTTGGAGTAATGTTTGCACAGGTTGTTCTCTAGCTTCTCGCTCGTGCTTTGCCTCCTCTTCTCGCTCTCTTTTGTGAATAAGTTAGCCACCATACTTGCTATTCGCTTGCTGCAGCTCCACTCATATTTTACCTTGCCATACCTATAAGCTTGAATAGTCTTGATCGCGAGGGTGCGAGATTGCTGAGTCCCCGTGGCTCATAGATTACTATCACACCAGATGCAGGGCCTGATGATTCCGCTCCAGGAGACGCGTATGAGCTCAAGTGCGAGTTCGACGAAGACTCTCAATGATACTACATTTCCTTTCCCGACGATCAGTAGTGGTGCCCAGTTGGGGGTGATTGGGACCGTGTCGCATGTTGGGTTCTCTTTTATTTTGGCGCCGTAGTCGGGCCATGAGTGTTGGTTGATGTAATGTTATTTATGTACTTGATTGACGTGGCGAGTGTAAGCCAACTATGTTATCTCCCTTTTATTATTCATATTACATGGGATGTTTGTGAAGATTGCCTAACTTGTGACATATGCCTTCAATGCGATTATGTCTCTAAGTCGTGCCTCGACATGTGGGAGCTATAGTCATATCGAGGGTGTTATAGTGGACGCGAGGGGAGAGAGAGCACGAGGGAGGAGGCCTTGAGCGGGCGTGTTCGCCCCCCCTGGAGTTGCCCTCGGGAGGACGACGCGGGGGCTGGGCCAGATGGGATCGGGCGTGGCTAGCCAACAAGTTACAAAAGTCCCTCAAACAGTGGCTTTGGATTTATTATCTTGTTTAAGAGGGTGGACTAGACGAATCGAAATGCCGCAAAGGAGAGGTTGGCGCCCGTCGTGTTTTAAGGGGGAGGGGGTCCCACCTAGGCGGAGAGCACATCTGAATTTTTCTAGATCATGATTGACCCATAATTAGCTCGATAGTCTGCAGATCCATCAAGGAAGGGTTGATGAAAATAGGCACATCATCATAGTATAGAGAAACAAGACGCTAATTGGTAGCAACCCGGGCCTGCAAGATGGATCAACACAGCAAGGTCTTGAAGGAGAGCTCATGATGGGTTGATGGAAAGGATGAAAAGCATAGGGACGAACTCTCCTAAATTTCCTAATACCTCCCAATCCTAGTCTTTTGGCGTGCACCACCACTCATTCACCATCAGGCTTCACTTGCATTATAGTAAGTTGATTTGCTGGTAGGTTTATTAGCCTCCTATATCGATGATATTGACATATTTCCATGTTGTCTCTTCATCTCATTCCTCACTACTTAGCCCCTCGGTCTAACTCCTTCGGAATGTTGGATACATACCTTTGTTCCCACCACTTATAAAGGAAACTAGGGTCTTTAAATCCATATTTTAGTACTCCCTTTGATCCAAAATAAGTGTCCACGACACTTATTTTCAATTAGAGGGAGTGTAATATTTTTTTTCACGAATACGCAAGCTGCGTATCATTCCATTGATAGGTAGAAAGCAAGAGTTGGGTACAAGAGTAGAAGCATCATATCAACATACACTCAGTAGGTGTAGAGAGGAGCTACGAGAGCAGGACAATAGGGGTGCTCAGCCCATCCTAAAGATACATCATGGGGGGAGGAAATTGGCAATATCTTTGACCCCGGCGAGAGCCCATGACCTAGAGTCGTCCTTGATCATCTGAAGCAGGTTCGTGATAGAAGGCCGCATGTTGTCGAAGATGCAAGCATTACAGTGGCGCCAGATAGACCAGGCGGCGAGGAGAGTGAGGGAGGCAAGGCCCTTGCACGAACCAGTGGGAGCCTGGGAAGTGATGCACGCCCACCAATCCAGGAAGCGGTCGGCATCGCGGGGGAGTGGGACGGGAGCGCGGCACCAGACGAAGAACTCATGCCAAATCTCCCGGGAGAACAGGCAGTGGAGGATGAGGTGATCCAGGGTTTCGAGCACTTGGTTGAAGAGGATGCAATGGGCATTGTGGGGTAGGCCATGGAGTGCAAGGTGAGTGGTAGACCAGCATCGATTGAGGCCCACGAGCCAAGCGAAGAATCTGGTGCGGAGGGGCGCACGAGTGTGCCAGGTGAGTCTCCAGTGCGGCGCAATGGTGGAACCAAGGAACATGACCTTGTAGCATGAGCTCGCGGAGTAGACACCGGAATCGGTCCAGCGCCAGCGCAACATGTCAGGGTCTGAAGAGAGGACAATGTGCTGGAGGACGCGCCAAAGCTCGACGTACTGCACTAGCGCCACGGGCCCCATCGCACCTTGAATGTCTTGGATCCAGGCTCGGTTGGGCAAGCCCTGGTCCATGGAGCGTTCCCGCCGCCGGTGCTTTGGCACCATCACGAGCACAGCCGGGGCGATCTCACCGATCGACCGACCCCAACCCAGCGATCAGTCCAGAATAGGCAAGAGGTGACATTCCCAAGGATCCAACTCGACGAGGCATTGAAGATGGCCAGGGCCTCGGCGTCCGTTGGGAGGTGAAGATGCCGCCAAGGACGGGAGGCGTCCGTAGCTCTGAGCCATAACCAGCAGACATGGAGGGCCACGCCCGTGAGCTTCAAATCACGGACGCCGAGTCTGCCAAACTCGAGCGGACGGCAGAACTTGCGCCAGCTGACTAGGCAGCCACCTCCGGAAGCATCGCGCTTGCCGTGCCAGAGGAAGTCTCGCATGATCCTATTAATCTTCTTGAGAATTGTAGGGCGCAGCGCCATGGCCATGAGGATGTGGGTGGGCATGGCTGCGAACACGTGCCGGACAAAGGCGAGACGCTCCCCACGAGAAAGCAGCGAGGCCCTCCAGGTTCGTAGTTCGCGTGCCATGCGCTCGACCAGCGGCATGAGCTTGGTGGCCGAGATCTTACGAACCGAGAGGGGGGTGCCAAGGTATGGGATGGGGAAGTGCGCGATGGGGCAAGAGAAGGCATGCGCAATGATCGCGGACTACGCATTCATGCATTGGATGGGCGTGGCGGAGCACTTGGCGAAGTTGGTGTGCAGCCCAGACGCAGCCCCAAAAGCCCGAAGCAGCTCGCGGATAGCCTGCAGCTCATGAGGGTCTGGGTGACAGAAGATGACCACGTCGTCGGCATAGAGAGAGATGCTAGAGGCCAGGCGACGGTCAGTGAGGCGGCGTAGCACACCTGACCTGATAGCATGCTGGAGCAAAGAGTTGAGCACGTCGATCACTAGCGTGAATAGCATGGGGGAGACGGAGTCGCCCTGCCGAAGGCCTTTCTCATGGAAGATGGGGGTCTGGTGATGCCATTGATGATCACATGGGTTTTGGCCATGGCCATGGACAAGATGCTGTAGGAGCTGGAGCAGGACGGGCCACGAAACCGAATCGAAGGCGCGCGCGATGTCGAGCTTGAGCAGCACCCGCGAGGCTCGCATGTTGTGTAATTGACGAGCAGTTTGCTGAACAAGGATGAATTTATCATGAATGCTTTATCCCACAATGAACACGCTCTGGTTGGAGGACACCATAGCTCCAAGACGCGGGGCGAGCCTCAAGGATATAACCTTGGTGAAAAGCTTGGCTAGAAGGTGAATAAGGATGATCGGTCGGTAGTCCGCGAGTGTGGAGGCATCTGGCTTCTTCGGGAGGAGGGTGACGAGTGCCTCATTGAGCTTCTGGAAACCCATGCGATTGCAATGGTAGAGCTTGTCGAAGGCATCGCAGACGTCCTGCTTCGGAATGTCCCAGCAGGCCACCAGAAACTCTGAGGTGAAGCCATACGGGCCAGGCTGTCACATCCCTAGCTTCTGGTACTGCCTGGTGTTTTGCATCTTGTTGCATCATGTTTAAATTCTATTTGAATTTGAAATGGGGATTGATCAAACCCTAGCACTTTGAAATTCAATTAGGTCTAGTAAAAAAATGCTTTCAATGAACCAAAGTACCCTTCATCATGTTTGCTATTTTTGGCAAGGCTTTGGTTCCAAACCAAAAATATTGAACATTTTTAAGAAATATTTTGGGAACTGAAATTAAATCATATTGTATTTGAATTTGAATTTATATTCCTAATATATAGAATATATTTTCAAATGTATCAGAAATATTTGTGTGCACTTGGAAAAGTCCATATAAGCCACATTGGTATTAGAGAAAGTTTTGGCACTGATTCGAACTTGTTTTGAGTTTAAACAGTGGCAAAACAAAACAAAATAGAAAAACAGAATAGAAAAACAAACAGAAGCAAACAAAATAGAGAGAGAGAGAGAGAGTTTATCTAGCAGCCCACTTACCTGGCCCAACTCCTCTAGCCGGCCCAGCCGATTGGCGACGCCAGTCGTCCTCCTCCTCGAGCCAGAAGGACGAGCACGCCTGCGCGCCCGAGAGCGCCACGCCACCAGGGCGTCTGCCTATGTCCCCAGGCCAGCTCGACACCGCGGCCGACCTCCTTTGTGCCGTCCCGATTGCTCTGACCCTCTCACTCTCCCCCCTGCTCTGTCCCTCGCCTCTGCCGCCATGGCCAATTCTCCCGCGAGCTTGCTGTCGTCGCCCGCGTAGCCACCGCCTCCCCCTTGCTTCTCCGACCATGTCCAGAGCTCCGCAACGACTTAAGGCTACTCCACGACAAAGTAGGCGAGCCCGGAGGCACCGCAGCGACGCCATCACCGTCTTGTCCACCACCGGTCACCGGACCTTCCCGTCATCGATTCGCTGGCTCTAGGGACCTACTACTCCGCCTCCCTGTGAGCTCACGAATCTTTCCCCTCTAGCGCCGCTATCATTTTCGTCCTCTAACTCGCCTAGCCGCCGGAGCCGTGAGCTCTTCGCTGCTGGCCTCGATGCTGTCGTGCCCACAGCCGCCGCCGCTTGCGTCCAAGCACTGGAACATGCTCAGGACCTCCCAAGAAACCCAATGCCACCACCCAAGCCTCCCTCCGTGCACCCTAGCATGGTCCTCACTGACCGAACTCTGGCCGCCGCCACGGGCTCAGTTCCGGTGAGCTCAGGCCACCCCAGCTCCTCCCATTCGCTCCACCAGATGCGCGAGAACCACAGCTTGCCCTAGCCGCAAACCGCGCCCTAAATGGTGCTCTGTAGCGCGATCCCGACTCCCTCCGCTGTGGATTTGGTCGCTGGCGGCTAAACACCGGCAGCTGACGTGGCCGTCATTAGCTTGAGGCTTATTAACATGTTAATCTCGCCCTGTGCCACTAACAGACCGGCCCCACCCCCCAGTTAACCGTGGGGTAAACCCCTGTTAAATTTTAACCTAACCAACGTGGACCCACACGTCAGTTGACCCGCTGACGTCACCGTTGACTGCCCCATCTGTCTGTGACTCGAGCCAGCATTGTGAGACTGACCAGTGGGACCCACTGGTCAGGTTTGACCTGGACCCATTCTGTTGACCTGCTGAGGTCAGCATGACATAGTGCTGACGCAATAAGCTATTTTCTGGGTTTAATTTAATCCAGGAAATTCCAGAAAATGTTTTAAACTTCTAAAAATCATATAAAATCAACCATAACTCCAAATGAAATAATTTATATATGAAAAATTATCAGAAAAATCCAATCTATCCATTTATGCTATTTTCATGCATGTTAGAACAACTTAAGGCCACTGTTTAGGACAAATCAAATGAATGATATTTAAATAACCACATGTGGAGTTTGAATTTGAACTTTGGGTTCAAACCAACTTCATTTAAATGTGTTGCTAGTTGCATTAGCTCAATCAACAACACATTGCCATGTCATTATCATGCATCAAGTTGTGCATTGCATTAATTGTGTTCCTTCTCTGTTGCCGGTGGTTGTCACCTCTCGATAGATGTTGTACCAACGCTGTGATCGTTGACACTGATGAAGACCCAATGATATCTTCAGAAGTGCCAGGCAAGCAAAACCCCCTTGTTCATTCCGATACAATCCTACTCTCTCGCTCCTGCTCTCTTTTACTGCATTAGTACAACAACGATTCAACTGTTACATGCTGCGGTAGTTGAACCCCTTTCCCCTGCATGACCTATCATTGCCACAGTAAATAGATCAAACCCACTAGCATGAGTAGGAATTGTTTGAGCCCTGATGTGCCTACTCATTCATGATTGTTGTCATTCCTGCTACTGCTTAGAGTTGAGTCAAGTCTGATTCATCGGGAATGAATTGGAACGTGGTGAACATGTCCTACCATTGAGAGCTAAGTGTGTGAACACGATTTGGTAAAGATAGTGGTGAGAGGCCATGTAGGAGTACATGGTGGGTTGTCTCATTGCAGCCGTCCTTAGGAACCGAGTTCTGTGTTTGTGATCCATGAACAACTACTACCATGCATTGGAATGCTTAAGTGCCCCTCTCGACTTATTAATCAACCTGATCTCTTTCTAGGAGTTGCAACTAGTTTCTGGTGTTTGTAGGTAGTGTTAGTAGTCTACCAAGTGGCACCCGGTACAGGTGGGCTTGGTACAGACTAGGCACAGTGGCCCGGTGTACAAAGTGGCACCCGGATGGTGGGCTTGGGAACCCTGTACACATCGTTTGGGGCCGTGAGCGACACCCCGGCCGGATCTCCTTGCGGATGGAACCTGAATAGGCGATAAACCTGGACTAGAGACTTGTTGGTTAGTCAAGTCATGGCCGACTCCCTCGCCAGGCTTCCGCTTGAAGGTTGCCGAGATACACAACATGTACATGGTGGTAAGTGGCGAGAGCGTGTGTGAAGAAGTACACCCCTGTAGGGTTATCATTATCTATTTGAATAGTTGGATTCCTCGGATATGGAAACTTGGACCACTTGCATAGTTCATAGACAAGTGAAAGTGGATACTCTAAAATGCGCAAGATAAGTGTGAGTGCTATGGATGGCGTTCTCGCAGGGAGACGGGAGCGGATCCATAGTGGTGTATTGGTATGGTGAATTTGTGGACTCGTGTGCGCCACCTCAAAAGAGTTACTTGCAGTCATAGTTCAGGTTAGCCACCGAGTCAAAGCTGGCTTGCTGCAGTTAACTCCACCACCCCTTTGTTGATACCGATGCATATGTAGATAGTTCTGATATAAGTCTTGCTGGGTACATTGTACTCATGTTTGCTTATTTTATGTTTTGCAGAGAGACTTCAGTCTCGCTAGTAGTTCCGCTTGGACTTCGACGTTTAGCTTGTTACCTCAGCTACGATCTTGTACCCTTGGGAGGGTCTTGTATATAGTTAGGCTTCTGAGCCTTCTTCATTTGTAGTTTTCTGTACTCAGACAAGTTAAGCTTCCGCATGTGCTTGTTGCTTGTATGCTCTGAATGTTGGGTCATGAGACCCATGTTTGTAATATCTCGCTCCTCGGAGCCTAATGAGTAAATACTTTGAGTCGTAGAGTCTTGTTGTGATGCCATGTTGTATTGCACATATTGAGCATATTGTGTGTATGATTGAAATGCTTGGTATGTATGGGATCCGACAACCTAGTTGTTTATCCTTGGTAGCCTCTCTTATGGGAAAATGTAGTCTTGTGCTTCCATGAGCCATAGTAGTCCGCTACAGCCCGGTTCACCGGAGTCCTACTAGCCCAGCACTACTGCTCTGGAACACTTGACTGGCCAGCATGTGATTCACTTTGTTCCTGTGTCTGTCCCTTCGGGGAAATGTCACGCAGTGACATCCGGAGTTCTGCCTAGCCTGCTACAGCCCGGTTCGCCGGAGTCCTGCTAGCCCAGTGCTACAGCCCGGATTCGCAAGCTGCTGACCGACATGCTCGAAGTTGATTCATGTATGCCTGTCCCCATAAGTTGGTGCCACTTTGGGTTCACGACTAGTCATGTCGGCCCGGGTTCTCTGTCATATGGATGCTAGCGACACTATCATATACGTGAGCCAAAAGGCGCAAACGGTCCCGGGCCATGGTAAGGCGACACCCGTGGGAATACCGTGCGTGAGGCCGCAAAGTGATATGAGGTTTTACAGGCTAGATCGGTGTGAATTAGAATCGGGGTCCTGACAGCTTTGGTATCAGAGCCTGACTGCATGTAGGATTACCAAGCCAAGCTAGTTGTAGTCGTGTCTAGAAATGCTTTAGTTATATAAGGGAATTGATTGTGGGAGGAAACGTAAGGCTCTTTTACTCCTTATCCTCATGACCTTCTGATCTGAGTCATCTTATCTTTTCTACGGGGTTAAGAACTAGGCTTCACTTCTGTCTCTCAGGATGACGTGTTACTAAACCGTAGTTGCCTAGGATTGTTGATTTCAAGCCTCAATTCAGTTCCTACTACTTCCATATGTTCATAGCTGGCCTCAGTACCTTGGGTTTGTGATGCTGAGTGGCTATGCCGCCATATTTGCAGGTTGTCTCAAATCTTTTCGAGCATTTATAGCCGTTATGCTGTCCGAGTCATTCCAGGTTTCTAAATAATCTGATGCATTTGCAAATCCTTCCTCCGTTCCCGATGTCCTTTTGGTCAGAATAAGCACACTAGCCAGTGAGTTGAGGTACTCTGTTGCCTCGACATATATGTTGGAGCTATTATTATGACCCTAGGTGTCTTAGAGAGTCACCTAGTAATCTAGCAATGCTTTGTATTCCCGGTGTGATGATTCTGGCCATTGTTCTCGAAAGCATCCCATGATGCCATTTATTAGTAGGTATTCTACTCTTGGGTTCCTGACCCAAGATTCACTCCACTTACCTTCTGTTGATAGTGTTTGCTAGTTCGTTTAGAATATTAGTAACCTTTGCGATACTCCTCGAGGTCTGTGGTATTTCCTTCTTCCAAATACCATGAACTGCTTATGGCAGAAGTTCTTTTGAACCAAAAGATCACAACCAAAGTGCTCTTGAGGAGTTCTCCATTCTAAATTGTGACTCTACCAGTTCTACCTTTCTGCATGGGTTATCCGGAAGAAATATGTTGAACTCGTTCGACATACTAATCTATGCATCCACAACTCAGAAAGTTATATGTTCCTTTGAGTTGTCCCCCTTCAGTTATATTCCGACCTTCATCTATCAGTTGATAGTCAAGAGTATGTGAGCATTCGTTCATTGGTGCTTATCGTACTTGTGGTCCGTCAAGCCACTCTAGTTCAAAATGACTAGGAGAAACAAACTCTGGTACCTTATCCATTTCTTGGATTAGGTCAAATAGTTGTATTCCGCAGATTAAATGCCAACCCAACTTTTGATTATGTTCTACCCTGAAGTATTACCGTCTTATGTCAAGAATGTCATGAGAATTGCACCACCTCTTATGAATTGTTGACGCAGTGATACTTCTTGCCATCATTATTCATTCCTCGATTCCCGTGTTGTGGTAACCAGAATACCGACAAGGGAATCATAATGTGTGCAATCAATACTCCTAGCAACCCCGTTGCTTGGTAGTTAATGCACAATAATCTCATTCTTAGCGTGTTGGTTGTTGAATCATCACCGTAAGATTGATCATGCTACCTAGTCCTTGTTTCTGGTGCACCCTTCGATTGATGAGTTAGGATTTTGTCAAATCCTTGCTCATTTGATCATATCGTCCTGCCCTAAAAAGCAAGATTGTTCTCGATCTTATTAACATATCGGCGGTTCATGATTTTCCGGTTATCTTCACGGAAGTATCACTAGGTCGTCCCCTGACCGATATGTGGAGTTCGTGATCAAGTTGGTTTCTTGTAAACTAGCCATTCTCCAAGAATCTGTGTTGGATACCCCTGAGCTAGTTGGTGAAGCTAAACAACAACTTGGAGAGTTGGAAGATAAAAGCTTGTCTGACTTAGTTCGTGTTAAGGGATATCTTTTGTGTGTGTGTGTGTTGAAGAAAGATGATATCTTCATCGATTGGTCCTCGTGATTAGTTGTTGGATCTATTGTCTTGTCCAAACTTTGATTTGAGTGCCGGCTATCATCAAATCAAATCAGAACCAACGATGTTCATAATCTTGTCTTACTCGTGGTTGATCCCTCGAGCATACACCATTATATATTTTGGGTCTGACCAATGTTATCATCTTGTTCACATAACCATGTAACCCCATCTTATGGAAATCTTGATAAATTGTTGTTGAGCCCATCGACAACGTCTTTATCTTCTTCGTGATTCATGTTGAACATTAAGCTAGTGTTGGAAACTTTTGAAGGCATTTCTTCATGCTAGGTCATGAAGCATATGTTTGGATGGAAGAAGTGACTGCCTCTAATACATGTGCATTGAAGCAAGTTGCCTTCGTGAATTCGAGAAAGTCAATGTGGTTTCCTCTAGAATCATCCCAAGTCAGCCATGTACGTGCAAAATATTCTGTGGTATGTTAGACTGATCATCTTCATTCCATATGAATTCCATAGCACACTAAGCCACTGATTGATTTGTTCAAGGAGAAGAAGTTCCTTCTTAAGAGCTAATCCGGACTTATGCAAGGACTTTGATATCCTCGATGATGGTTCCTGACCTGAACTTCGGTAGTGTTTTATTATAAGACTACTATGTGGTCATGCTTGTCTTGGACAGTGTGTTCACATGTTTGTAGCAGAACCAGCTCATGTTTTGGAGCTTACTACCATAGTCCATTTCCCGAGAATCCTGCAACATCATCTCGTCGACTTGTGTTGCAAACTTTCGTTTTTCTCTCTAGACTTGATGAGTCTGGAATATCCTGACACCAACCAGATCTGAATCTCAGGCAGATATGATGGTTGGACCTTTTCCCAGGAATTATAATGTTGGTCTTTCTAAACTAGTAAGGTGGATGTCGTGGCCAACACACCCAGCCGGAAGACCTATCATTGTAGTATCTTGATTGAGGAAGTTGGCCACCTCCCCATAAGGATTTCGTAGAATTTACTCCAGTAGTTATTCCTTATGGATTCTTGTGCTCCCGAAGTCCGACCTTTTACTTGATGTCCTAGATACCAAACCATATCAATAAATGGGTTATCCTAGCACATCAAGGAGAACATTAGAAGCGGAGTGCTAAATGCCTCTCGGTCGATCATCCAAATTTTGATCCCTTGGCCTCGCTAAGGTGAACTCTGAGAAGGTGTTATCTTCCTTTGCATCTGCATCGTCCATCACTATTCATCATGGTAGTATGTTGTGTTGCCAGGATCCTTGACACGGATGTTGGTAGAACCTTGATGAATATGGAAATGCTCAAGCTCTTGAGAGCACGCGCAAGCAAAATCACTCATTGCGTTGTCTTCAACAAGGTAGTCCACATCATCCATTCTAGTCTGGGTATGCCATCCCTACTTACTCCGCTTCAACGAGCCACCTACTCTAGCTGCCCCGTTATGGAATCATGGCAATTTATCTCCTCGTTACTTTGAAATGCATCCACCATCCTTTCAAGCGTGGGATTGTTGCCTACCAAATTGAACCTTCGTCATCTGCTTCTCCATAACCCTCCTGATGCGTGACTTGTGTCTCGGCTCAAGAGACGTTCTTTCGCCTCATTCCATGAGTTGATCGTGTATCGCTTGATCTTTGTGAAGATCGAATTCTGTCGAGTTTCCTCTGTTCCGTCAGCATAGTTGGATGAAGATCTCAAAAGCAAGGATGTCAAGATCAATTTAAAGGAATAAATCAACATCTTCGAGAAGGACAGTTTGGATCATGAGATCGTGTTATCTTTGTGTCCCCTCCTTCTACTTACCTCACGTCTTGAATCTCGGGACGAGATTCTTGTTTAGTAGGGGTGAGTTGTCACATCCCTAGCTTCTGGTACTGCCTGGTGTTTTGCATCTTGTTGCATCATGTTTAAATTCTATTTGAATTTGAAATGGGGATTGATCAAACCCTAGCACTCTGAAATTCAATTAGGTCTAGTAAAAAATGCTTTCAATGAACCAAAGTACCCTTCATCATGTTTGCTACATTTGGCAAGGCCTTGGTTCCAAACCAAAAATATTGAACATTTTTAAGGAATATTTTGGGCACTGAAATTAAATCATATTGTATTTGAATTTGAATTTATATTCCTAATATATAGAATATATTTTCAAATGTATCAGAAATATTTGTGTGCACTTGGAAAAGTCCATATAAGCCACATAGGTATTACAGAAAGTTTTGGCACTGATTTGAATTTGTTTTGAGTTTAAACAGTGGCAAAACAAAACAAAACAGAAAAATAGAATAGAAAAAAAACAAAAACAAACAGAATAGAGAGAGAGAGAGAGAGTTTACCAGGCAGCCCACTTACCTGGCACAACTCCTCTAGCCGGCCCAGCCGACTGGCGACGCCAGTCGTCCTCCTCCTCGAGCCAGAAGGACGAGCACGCGCGCGCGCCCGAGAGTGCCACGCCACCAGGGCGTCTGCCTGTGTCCCCAGGCCAGCTCGACATCGCGGCCGATCTCCTTGGTGCCGTCCCGATCGCTCTGACCCTCTCACTCTCCCCCGTGCTCTGTCCCTCGCCTCTCCCGCCATGGCCGATTTGCCCGCGAGCTCGCTGCCGTCGCCTGCGTAGCCACCGCCTCCCCCTCGCTTCTCCGACCATGTCCAGAGCTCCGCGATGACTTAAGGCTACGCCACGACGAAGCAGGCAAGCCCGGAGGCACCGCAGCGACGCCATCACCGTCTTCTCCACCACCGGTCACCGGACCTTCCCGTCGTCGATTCACTGGCTCCAGGGCGCCCCCGAGTGTGCTGACCTACTACTCCGCCTCCCTGTGAGCTCACGAATCTTTCCCCTCTAGCGCCGCTATCATTTTCGTCCTCTAACCCGCCTAGCCGCCAGAGCCGTGAGCTCCTCGCCACTGGCCTCGATGCCGTCGTGGCCACAGCTGCCGCCGCTTGCGTCCAAGCACTGGAACGTGCTCAGGACCTCCCAAGAAACCCAACGCCACCACCCAAGCCTCCCTCCGTGCACCCTAGCGTGGTCCTCACTGACGCCCAAACTCCGGCCGCCACCATAGGCTCAGTTCCGGTGAGCTCAGGCCAACCCAGCTCCTCCCGTTCGCTCCACCAGATGCGTGAGAACCACAGCTTGCCGTAGCCGCAAACCGCGCCCTAAATGGTGCTCTGTAGCGCGATCCCGACTCCCTCCGTCGCGGATTTGGTCGCCGGCGGCTAAACACCGGCAGCTGACGTGGCCGTCATTAGCTTGAGGCTAATTAGCACGTTAATCTCGCCCTGTGCCACTAACAGACCGGCCCCACCCCTCTAGTTAACCGCGGGGTAAACCCCTGTTAAATTTTAACCTAACCAATGTGGAGCCACACGTCAGTTGACCCGCTGACGTCACCATTGACTGGCCCCACCTGTGTGACTCGAGCCAGCACTATGAGACTGACCAGTGGGACCCACTGGTCAGGTTTGACCTAGACCCATTCTGTTGACCTGCTGAGGTCAGCATGACGCAGTGCTGACGCAATAATCTATTTTCTGGGTTTAATTTAATCCAGGAAATTCCAAAAAATGTTTTAAACTTCTAAAAATCATATAAAATCAACCGTAACTCCAAATGAAATAATTTATATATGAACAATTATCAGAAAAATCCAACCTATCCATTTATGCTATTTTCATGCATGTTAGAACAACTTAAGGCCACTGTTTAAGACAAATCAAATGAATGGTATTTAAATAACCACATGTGGAGTTTGAATTTGAACTTTGGGTTCAAACCAACTTCATTTAATTGTGTTGCTAGTTGCATTAGCTCAATCAACAACATATTGCCATGTCATTATCATGCATCAAGTTGTGCATTGCATTGATTGTGTTCCTTCTCTGTTGCCGGTGGTTGTCCCCTCTCGATAGACGTTGTACCGACGCTGTGATTGTTGACACTGATGAAGACCCAATGATATCTTCAGAAGTGCCAGGCACGCAAAACCCCCTTGTTCATTCCGATACAATCCCACTCTCTCGCTCCTGCTCTCTTTTACTGCATTAGGACAACAACGATTCAACTGTTACATGCTGCGGTAGTTGAACCCCTTTCCCCTGCATAACCTATCATTGCCACAGTAAATAGATCAAACCCACTAGCATGAGTAGGAATTGTTTGAGCCCTGATGTGCCTACTCATTCATGATTGTTGTCATGCCTGCTACTGCTTAGAGTTGAGTCAAGTCTGATTCATCAGGAATGAATGGGAACGTGGTGAACATGTCCTACCGTTGAGAGCTAAGTGTGTGAACATGATTTGGTAAAGGTAGCGGTGAGAGGCCATGTAGGAGTACATGGTGGGTTGTCTCATTGCAGCCGTCCTTAGGAATCGAGTTCTGTGTTTGTGATCCATGAACAACTACTACCACGCATTGGAATGCTTAAGTGCCCCTCTCGACTTATTAATCAACCTGATCTCTGTCCAGGAGTTGAAACTAGTTTCTGGTGTTTGTAGGTAGTGTTAGTAGTCTACGAAGTGGCACCCGGTACACGTGGGCTTGGGACAGACTAGGCACAGTGGCCCGGTGTACCAAGTGGCACCCGGATGGTGGGCTTGGGAACCCAGTACACATTGTTTGGGGCCGTGAGCGACACCCCGGCCGGATCTCCTTGCGGATGGAACCCGAGTAGGCGATAAACCTGGACTAGAGACTTGTTGGTTAGTCAGGTCATGGCCAACTCCCTCGCCAGGCTTCCGCTTGAAGGTTTTCGAGATACACAACATGTACATGGTGGTAAGTGGCGAGAGCGTGTGTGAAGAAGTACACCCCTGCAGGGTTATCATTATCTATTTGAATAGCTGGATTCCTCGGATATGGAAACTTGGACCACTTGCATAGTTCATAGACAAGTGAAAGTGGATACTTTAAAATGCGCAAGATAAGTGTGAGTGCTATGGATGGCGTTCTCGCAGGGAGACGGGAGCGGATCCATAGTGGTGTATTGGTATGGTGAATTTGTGGACTCGTGTGCGCCACCTCAAAAGAGTTATTTGCAGTCGTAGTTCTGGTTAGCCACCGAGTCAAAGCTGGCTTGCTGCAGTTAACTCCACCACCCCTTTGTTGATACCGATGCATATGTAGATAGTTCTGATGTAAGTCTTGCTGGGTACATTTGTACTCACGTTTGCTTATTTTATGTTTTGCAGAGAGACTTCAGTCTCGCTAGTAGTTCCACTTGGACTTTGACGTTTAGCTTGTTACCTTAGCTACGATCTTGTACCCTTGGGAGGGTCTTGTAGATAGTCAGGCTTCTGAGCCTTCTTCATTTGTAGTTGTCTGTACTCAGACAAGTTAAGCTTCCGCATGTGCTTGTTGCTTGTATGCTCTGAATGTTGGGTCATGAGACCCATGTTTGTAATATCTCGCTCCTCGGAGCCTAATGAGTAAATACTTTGAGTCGTAGAGTCTTGTTGTGATGCCATGTTGTATTGCACATATTGAGCATATTGTGTGTATGATTGAAATGCTTGGTATGTGTGGGATCCGACAACCTAGTTGTTTATCCTTGGTAGCCTCTCTTATGGGGAAATGTAGTCTTGTGCTTCCATGAGCCATAGTAGTCCGCTACAGCCCGGTTCACCGGAGTCCTGCTAGCCCAGCACTACTGCTCTGGAACACTTGATTGGCCGGCATGTGATTCACTTCGTTCTTGTGTCTGTCCCTTCGAGAAAATGTCACGCGGTGACATCCGGAGTCCTACCTAGCCTGCTACAGCCCGGTTCACCGGAGTCCTGTTAGCCCAGTGCTACAGCCCGAATTCGCGCACTGCTGACCGACATGCTCGAAGTTGATTCATGTATGCCTGTCCCCGTAAGTTGGTGCCACTTTGGGTTCACGACTAGTCATGTCGGCCCGGGTTCTCTGTCATATGGATGCTAGCGACACTATCATATACGTGAGCCAAAAGGCGCAAACGGTCCCGGGCCATGGTAGGGCGACACCCGTGGGAATACCGTGCGTGAGGCCGCAAAGTGATATGAGGTGTCACAGGCTAGATCGGTCTGACTTAGAATCAGGGTCCTGACACAGGCGCCTTCCCGGAGGGTAATTTTTTGACCGCCTCCCAGATTTCGGCCTCGGAGAAGGGAAGCTCGAGCTCGGAAAGATCAAATGAGCGATCGTCGATGGCCTCGAGGGCCAGGGTGGACTGCTGCACGTTGGTCGCGCCAAGGATGCTAGCGAAGTGGTTGAAGGCAGCTTCAGCCATCCCCTCCTCGTCCGTGACGAGAGCGTCGCTGACGCGCAACTGGAGGATGCGGTTCTTCTATCGGCCATGGGAAGCATGCAACTTGAGGAAGGTAGGGTTGGTGTCCCTGTTGCGGAGCCAGGCTAGGCGCACACGCTGCTGGGCAATGGAGCGCTCGAGGGAGGCAAGCCCCAGGTACTTCAACTTTAGGTTTTTGCGCAGCCAGGCTTCGAGCTGGGATAGATGGCGCCAGTCCTGTGCCACGTCAAGGCGAGCAATGAGCTCACAGGCGACCATCAACTGGAGAGAGACGTGCCCAATGCAACAAGCGCTCCAGCTTTGGAGCCGGCGAGCAGTGAACTTGAGACGCTGGAAGAGGCGGCGGAAAGGGTTGGGGTCTGGCGGCTCGCAGCACCAAGCGGCAGCGACCATGTCATGAAAGCCCGAAAGCTTGATCCAGAAGCGTTCGAAGTGGAATGTTTTGGGGTTGTTGGATCGCGAGGAGCAGTCAAGAAGCAGCGGCGCATGGTCAGAGGTGGCCGAAGCGAGGCAGCGCAGGAGGCAGTTCGGCTGGCAATCCTCCCAGCTGGGCGTGCAGAGCACACGATCGTTATGGATGAGGGTAGGATCTTCCTGCTCATTGGACCATGTGAATCTACGACCATGCATGTAAATATCTCGCAGCTCGGGATCGGCAACAAAACGGCGGATGCGGCTCATAGCCCGGTGATGAAGACGCCCATTGTTCTTGTCGGCCGAGGAGAGGATCATGTTGAAGTCGCCACCAACAATCCAAGGACCCGCGCAAGTAAGGAGAAAATCGTGCAGTTCCACGAGGAAGGCCACCTTTGCGTCCTCTTCCCGCGGCCCGTAGACGACAGTGATCCACCAGTTCTGTTGGCCACCGACGAGAGGGGTGGCAAGGGCCGAGACGTGGTAGGTACCAACATCCGGGCGAGAGAGAATGATGTCGCAGCTTCGCCAAGCCATGAGGATGCCGCTGCGTGTCCCGGACGCGGGGAGGAAGAAGAAACAGTCAGAGAGGGGACCGAGGGTATCGAAGACGATGGACGCGTCAACAACCGTGAGCTTGGTCTCACTCAAACAGACGATCAAAGGGGAAACAGAAGAAATCAAGGAGCGAACCGCTGTGTGCCTAGCTTACGAATTCAAACCGCGCACGTTCCAGAAGACAATCTTTAGGTTACAATCCATAGAGACAGGGGGGCACAGAGGGGAAGGACAGAGAGAGGGGGGTCCCTAGGATGGGATCGAGGCCGGTGCCACCGGCGCACGGTCGAGGAGCTGCGTGATTCCGCGGGGTATCTGCCATCCATAATAGTCCGCAAAAGCCTGCACCACGTCTTCCGCCAGGGGCCGCGCAAAGAGCTGGGCGTACTTGGCTAGAATGGATGCATCAACCTGACCCTCATCTTCTAGGAGCCCAAGACGGCGGAGCAACACCTTCTTGGCCTTCATCTCCAAATCTAGGCCGCAGTCGGCCTTGGAGATCCGGCTACTCTGCCGAGGCGTGAAGTTGGGCGAGACCGTGTTCCGGCGATGCCGCGGGGCAGGCATGGGCTGAGGAAGGACCGATGCAGTTTCTTGCATGACGCTATCGAGTAGGGAATGTAGAGAGGGTCGCTGCATGGCCTCGAGGCTCGTGACATGCACAGCGGGGCCCGCATCAGCGGCTGGGGAGGGAGCGAACCACGGATCCGAGGTGGGGGAGCGGGGAATCGGCCTGGGGCCCTGTGCACCAGGAGGCGACAAAACGATCGAACCAACCAGCGGCAGGACTGCGGGCGTGGGGCGTGGAGGGGACAGACGGTCCAACGTGACCGAGTCAGCAACCGCATCCGAGGGAGGGGACATGCAATCATCCTGGGGAGGGGCGCCAGGGCAGAAGGCTCCAGAATCAGCACCTGGTCCCGCGGGGGGTGGGAAGGAGAGGGCGGGGTGGTGGGGGACACGTCACCACCGTCCAAATTGCATGGCTAAGGCGGCCCGTGCAGGCCCGGCTCGGAGCACGCGAGGCGGGAGGGGCCAAACGGGCGGCCAGGGCGGGGAAGGGCTCCCGCAACGCGCCAGCTTGTGGGAGTTTGAACGCGGACAAGATCCCGGGGGGGCATCATAGGATCAGCGACCACTTTATCCGGCCCCGCAGCGAGATTCCCACGCTTTTCCAGAGCCATGGCAGGGCGTAAGCGATCGGAAATGGGGCCCGCCGGGCGGTGGAAGGGAGCGCTGGGACAGGGGTAGGGACCCAGAATGCCCTGCCAGCCCTGGAAGGGGGGAGGGATGTCGACGACGACGAGTGCCGGTGGCCGCACCAATAACGGTGGAGCCGCGCCAGCCCGAGGCGCGGGGTGGAGAGGGGAAGCTGTGGTGGGCGGGCCAAGTGGGAGGGCACACAAGTGAGCGTGAAGGCTCCTCGCCAGAACCAGGGGCCGCCGGCGGGGAAGGCGGAGGCGGCGGGGGAAGACGAAAGTCGAACGAGCGGCGAACGTGGATGTCGATCGGCCAGCGGAGCAGATGGAGCGTGAAGCGCTCGGCACGGTCTGGGTCGGCATCCGGCCAGACGGCATCGGGCTCGGGGAGGAACAGCTCCGAGGTACGAGGGATGGCATCCGGGTTTGGCATCCAGGCCGAGAGGCGGAAAATCGACATGTTGCTGCCGTCGCGGGTCTCCGGAGCGAGGTCCTCAATGATGCAGTACGGGGAGAGCAGCCGTTCCGCCGGTGCCCGACGCCAGCCATGCTCCGGAATACCACGGGGCTCGATGTCGATGCGCAGACGAAGGGTGAGCGGCTCGGCACCGATGGAACGGATCCAGGGGTGGAACAACAACCGGAAGCGCCGGGTGCGGACTGGCCGCTCAGCAACACGAGCCCGCACCGCCGCGTCACGGAAACACACCAGAAACTCACGCTCGGGACGGAGGTGGATCGAGAAGGCGTCCACAGGGAGGCTGAACCGCTTGCGGAGCGCAGCGACGACAACGTCACGACTGACGCCCGTGCGGTTGCCCGCCACGATCACCACCAGGGCGCGCTCAAGGGCCTCCTCAGCGGCAACGATCTCCGGCGAGCGGTCCATAAAGCAGAGCACGCCCGGGGGTGCAGGGAAGGGTGGCCAGACATGGCAGTCGCAGAGCCAGAGGAGAGGGATGGCGGCGGAGAGACGGCGGCGGCTCCGGACTCCGAAGGGGGGAGCCCAAGGGCGAGGGCGAGGCCGTCGATCCGGGAGACGCGGGCAGGCTGGGACCCCGCACACTGGAGGCCGAGGAAGCGGGCCGCGGAGACGACGCGCGGACACGCTTAGGGGCCGGCGCACAGCGGGGGGAACAGGGGCGAGGGGCCACGCAGTCACGCGCGATATGCCCGTAGAAGCGGCAGCGCTTGCAACGGATGTCCCGCCGGCACTCCCCGCGGACATGCTCGGTGCTGAAGCAGCGAGGGCATTCGCCGGAGGCAGGGGCGGCGGTCTGGGGTGCGCGACCGAGGCAGGGCCCCGGGGGCGATGGGGACGACGCTGGCGACGGGGCCGCGGCCTGCGGCGTCCCGAAGCCATGATCCAGCCAGCGGCCTCCCCCTTGGAGGCATGGCCCGTCGACGCCGCGGTGGACACTGGGTGGATCTCGGAGCGCGGCCAGGGACGGGGGACCGGAGGAGGGGAGGGCGTCAGGGCATCAACGACCTCTGGAGTGAGCTCGGAAGGCGCGAGCTCGCCGGCACAGAGGGCCTGATGGTACGAAGGCGGCGAAGCGGTCGGACGAGATCGGGGCGGGGAAGGGGAGGCCGACGAGGGGCTGGATTGGAGCCAGCGGAGTTGGCGCGAGCGCCCAACGCCCGAGGGGGGAGGGGAGGCCATGGGGGAGGGCGGCGGAGCGCCTCCGCGGGCCGAGAGGGTGGACGTCGGGGCTGGAGTGGCCACCAACTGCGAGCGGTTGGTGGGAGGAGCGGCTAGCGGATTTCGCTGGATTGCTAGCTACTACTCGTTCAAAAGCAAATTTTAAATAATCGGGAGTGTAATATTTTAAGTGCAGGAATCATAAGAGGCACTTTATTGCGCTACTGCCTGCACTTGCCTACTGCATGAATTTGTGTATTGGACCGTACCCATAAAACCTGAGTGGTGCTGCATTTCAAAACATGTTTTTTCCAGCTCTCCAATACTTAGTCACTGAAATTTGCAACTGTTCTTAGAAACTGACAGACGTGTGCAACTGGAGACTATTTTTCGTATAATTTAATGTGTTTGTTAATACTCCTTTCAAGGGTGAACTAAGCCATCTGCCGTTATTGAAGTCATTCCACTCCTTAATTCTGAGCTCATTGTAGGATTGGCGAGTATTCCAGAAGAAATTATTGGAGCTATGCAAAAAAAAGGAAGAGAAGACTACATGAGATATGTCCATCAATTACTGGAGCTAGCACATGTCTTTAATGGCATAATATTATTCTAATTATAATTTTCATTTGGTTTGACTTTTATTTGATAGTATTGATAAGGATTCATGTGTTTTTCTATTCCTATGAATCATATACACAAGTTTATGAAGATCTGGTGTAAATTCTCACCCATTCAAATAAAATTTGTGCGTTTTTTTCTATTTCTTGGTTTTTGTAATCTTGTGAACTAGCAAGGCCCTGACAAAGAAATTATTTCTAACTTTATCTTTACCTAATAATAAAGTAAATTGGGTTTCTTTCGTCCGTCATAGTATTTTTAAGAAAAGTCCCTCTATTTCAGAGAATTCAACCCGCATTCCTGTTTTAAGTTAAAACGAATCGTTATTTTCGTATTTTGCACAAAAGTCCCTGTCTTTTCTTGAAATCAACCCGCCGTCCGGATTTGAGTCACACCCGAATCGTTATTTTACATTTTTTGAAAACCCCCTGATGTTTTAGATAATTCATCTGCGGATCATATTTAAGTCAAACAAATGCTTTTTAAAATCATCCGTATCTTTTAAATCGTAACTCCGATTTGAACATGTTATATATGAAATTTGATTAGAAAAATATGTAGAATATGAATATGAGATTATTTTTACCTGTTAAGTATTTTTAAATATTATTTTGGAATATATTTGAGTCAAACCAAATTATTTTCTAAATTATCTGTATCTTTTAAACCGTAACTTTGATTTTAACATATTATATATGAAATTTTATTAGAAAAATGTGTGGAATCTAAATATGATGTTAATTTAACCTGTTAAATATTTTAAAAATATTGTTATGAAAGCAAACTTATAATTTATAGCGCAAGATTCGTTTTTTTCATACCGGCGGCTATACAGATTGCAAATAAACACCCCACTATAACCATATAGGGAAAAGAAAATATCGATAACTACACATGCATACCTCAGAAAAATATCGCAGGGGAAAACAACAGATTTTTCATCGCGAGAGTGTGTGTGTGTGAGAGGGAGAGAGAGAGAGGAGAGAGAGAGATGTCTTAGGATTAACTATATTCAAGACACGTTTTTTGTTGTTTCATGTGAACACCGAGTCCATCGCCGGCGAGGGTGAGAAGGAGGATAAGCGGCAACACAAATATGTTGCCTCGCAAAAATAAAGGAGATGGATCTATTGTGGTCTTGAGTGATGGTTGTTGAGTTAAGAGCATGTGTTATGTTTTCTCTCCCGTTGCAACACACGAACTCTTTTGCTAGTATACTATAATATAGTCACAAAAGCTAATTAATTGGGCAACAATAATCAATTTGTTGGGTTTCGTCTAAGGATCAATCTCATTGAAAAATATCACGAACACACATGCTCGGAAACTAGTCATAGGCACATCTCATGCCTCGCTCTCTCTCACAATGTCACAATGTTGTAAAACTCACGGCTGGTATGCTTGTATACACGCACGACACGACCAGTTACTCGGACATCCCAAAACCAAGTCGCATACAATTGGTACTTGACTCCAAACTGGACTCAACATGATTGCTTTCCTAATCTAATTACACGACTATGTTGATCAGTGATCACTAGACGTAACCAAGTCTAGTAGGACGTGGACTTGAGTCCACACACACCCCAACACTTGCCAAAACTTATGTATTGTTAATTGTGATGCAAATCAAACACAATATTGAAACTTCACGTTCCTGATTCAAACACAACTCACAGAAGCAGAATATTTCCAACACAGTTGACAATATACCAAAGTAAATTACCAACTTCACCAGCGATGTCCAGCTTCGTTATGTATACATTCGTCTGCCTCATTCGCGAGGTGGGGGCGAGCTTGAAGAGGGTCTAAAACTCTGAATGCGCCGTGATTAAAACAGGAGGGAGCCTTCACTGGAAGAGCTCGACGAACTCGTCGATGCCATCTCCCTACTGATTGTACTCCTATATTGTCATCACTAACAAGGCCAAGCCCGCAACGCAACATCTTCACAAAAAGTTGTAACAGGGGTGCCCTTGTTCTTTGCATTCTTCCTTGCTCTCGATATTTTAACGAGCTTTTGTGTCGGTTTATGGGGGGGAAGCGGCTGTAGTTTGGCTAGCAACGGGATGATTGAAGAGGGAACAACACACTGGCTTGTGAAGAGAACTCCTAGACTATTGGGTAACGTTGCATGGAAAACAAAAAAATTCTACGCACATGCAAGATCTATCCATGAAGATGCATAGCTACGAGAGGGGGAGATCACCTACATGCCCTTGTAGATCGCTAAGCGGAAGCGTTTATCACGCGGTTGATGTAGTCGTACTCTTCGCGATCCGATCACGATCCAACCGAACTAGTGCCGAACGGACGTCACCTCCGAGTTTAGCACACATGCGGCTCGATGACGTCTCCTCCTTCTTGATTCAGCAAGTGAGAGAGGGAAAGTAGATGGGATCACAACCAACACAACGGCGTGGTGGTGGAGCACCGACAATGATTTGCTAAGCGTCGCCGGGACGAGGCGGTGGAACTATGGAGTAACGGGAGAGAGAGGGGCGCCTGCAGGGGAACGTAGCAGAATTTAAAATTTTCTACGCATCATCAAGATCAATCTATGGAGTTATCTAGCAACGAGGGAAAGGGGAGTGCATCTACATACCCTTGTAGATCGCGAGCGGAAGCGTTCAAGAGAACGGGGTTGATGGAGTCGTACTCGTCGTGATCCAAATCAACAATGACCGAGCGCCGAACGGACGGCACCTCCGTGTTCAACACACGTACGGTTGGGAAGACGTCTCCTCCTTCTTGATCCAGCAAGGGGAAAGGAGAGGTTGATGGAGATCCAGCAGCACGACGGCGTGGTGCTGGAAGCAACGGTGATCTCGGCAGGGCTTCGCCAAGCTCAGCGAGAGGGAGAGGTGTCACGGGAGGAAGAGGGAGGCGCCAGGGGCTAGGGTGCGGCTGCCCTCCCCCCCCCCACTATATATAGGGCCCCTAGGGGGGTCCTAGAGATTGAATCTCAAGGGGGGCGGCGGCCAAGGGGGGTGGCTTGCCCCCCAAGCCAAGTGGGGCGCCACCCACCCCAAGGGTTTCCAACCCTAGGCGCAGGGGGAGGCCCAAGGGGGGCGCACCAGCCCACCAGGGGCTGGTTCCCTTCCCCACTTCAGCCCATGGGGCCCTCCGGGATAGGTGGCCCCACCTAGTGGACCCCCGGGACCCTTCCGGTGGTCCCGGTACAATACCGATGACCCCCGAAACTTTTGCGATGGCCGAAACTGGACTTCCTATATATAATTCTTCACCTCCGGACCATTCTGTAACTCCTCGTGACGTCCGGAATCTCATCCGAGACCCCGAGCAACTTTCGGGTTACCGCATACTAATATCTCTACAACCCTAGCGTCACCGAACCTTAAGTGTGTAGACCCTACGGGTTCGGGAGACACGCAGACATGACCGAGACGACTCTCCGGTCAATAACCAACAGCGGGATCTAGATACCCATGTTGGCTCCCACATGCTCCTCGATGATCTCATCAGATGAACCACGATGTCGAGGATTCAATCAATCCCGTATACAATTCCCTTTGTCAATCGGTACGTTACTCGCCCGAGACTCGATCGTCGGTATCCCAATACCTCGTTCAATCTCGTTACCGACAAGTCGCTTTACTCGTACCGTAATGCATGATCCCGTGATCAACCACTTGGTCACATTGAGCTCATTATGATGATGCATTACCGAGTGGACCCACAGATACTTCTCCGTCATACAGAGTGACAAATCCCAGTCTCGATTCGTGCCAACCCAACAGACACTTTCGGAGATACCCATAGTGCACCTTTATAGTCACCCAGTTACGTTGTGACATTTGGCACACCCAAAGCACTCCT
Source organism: Triticum aestivum (assembly GCF_018294505.1). Taxonomy (NCBI): domain Eukaryota; kingdom Viridiplantae; phylum Streptophyta; class Magnoliopsida; order Poales; family Poaceae; genus Triticum; species Triticum aestivum. Next base: position 117,229,269 of record NC_057812.1, read on the forward strand.
ACCGTATCCGGGAGTTGCACAATCTCATGGTCTAAGGAAATGATACTTGACATTCGGAAAAGCTCTAGCAAACGAACTACACGATATTTGAGCTATGCTTAGGATTGGGTCTTGTCCATCACATCATTCTCCTAATGATGTGATCCCGTTATCAATGACATCTAATGTCCATAGTCAGGAAACCATGACTATCTTTTGATCGACGAGCTAGTCAACTAGAGGCTCACTAGGGACGTGTTGTGGTCTATGTATTCACACATGTATTACGATTTACGGATAACACAATTATAGCATGAACAATAGACAATTATCATGAACAAGGAAATATAATAATAACCATTTTATTATTGCCTCTAGGGCATATTTCCAACAGTCTCCCACTTGCACTAGAGTCAATAATCTAGTTACATTGTGATGAATCGAACACCCATAGAGTTCTGGTGTTGATCATGTTTTGCTCTAGGGAGAGGTTTAGTCAGCAGATCTGCTACATTCAGGTCCATATGTACTTTACAAATATCTATGTCTCCATTTTGAACACTTTCACGAATGGAGTTGAAGCGACGCTTGATATGCCTGGTCTTCCTGTGAAACCTGGGCTCCTTGGCAAGGGCAATAGCTCCAGTGTTGTCACAGAAGAGAGTCATTGGGCCCGACGCATTGGGAATGACTCCTAGGTCAGTAATGAACTCCTTCACCCAGATTGCTTCTTGTGCTGCCTCCGAGGCTGCCATGTACTCCGCTTCACATGTAGATCCCGCCACAACGCTTTGCTTGCAACTGCACCAGCTGACTGCCCCACCATTCAAAATATACACGTATCCGGTTTGTGACTTGGAGTCATCCAGATCTGTGTCGAAACTAGAATCGACGTAACCCTTTACAACGAGCTCTTCGTCACCTCCATAAACAAGAAACATATCCTTAGTCCTTTTCAGGTACTTCAGGATGTTCTTGACCGCTGTCAAGTGTTCCATGCTGGGATTACTTTGGTACCTTCCCACCAAACTTACGGCAAGGTTTACATTAGGTCTGGTACACAGCATAGCATACATGATAGACCCTATGGCCGAGGCATAGGGGACGACACTCATCTTTTCTCTATCTTCTGCCGTGGTCGGGCATTGAGCCGTGCTCAATCTTGTACCTTGCAACACAGGCAAGAACCCCTTCTTTGACTGATCCATATTGAACTTCTTCAAACTCTTGTCAAGGTACGTACTCTGTGAAAGATCAATGAGGCGTCTCGATCTATCTCTATAGATCTTGATGCCTAATATGTAAGCAGCTTCTCCAAGATCCTTCATTGAAAAACACTTGTTCAAGTAGGCCTTTATGCTTTCCAAGAATTCTATATCATTTCCCATCAACAGTATGTCATCCACATACAATATGAGAAATGCTACAGAGCTCTCACTCACTTTCTTGTAAATGCAGGCTTCTCCATAAGTCTGCGTAAACCCAAACACTTTGATCATCTCATCAAAACGAATGTTCCAACTCCGAGATGCTTGCACAAGCCCATAGATCGAGCGTTGGAGCTTGCACACCTTGTCAGCATTCTTAGGATCGACAAAACCTTCCGGCTGCATCATATACAATTCTTCCTTAAGGAAACCATTAAGGAATGCCATTTTTACGTCCATTTACCATATCTCATAATCATAGAATGCGGCAATGCTAACATGATTCAGACGGACTTTAGCTTCGCTATGGGTGATAAAGTCTCATCGTAGTCAACCCCTTGAACTTGTCGATAACCCTTAGCGACAAGCCAAGCTTTATAGATGGTTACATTACCATCCGCGTCTGTCTTCTTTTTAAAGATCCATTTATTTTCTATGGCTCGCCGATCATCGGGCAAGTCAGTCCAAGTCCATACTTCATTTTCATACATGGATCCTATCTCGGATTTCATGGCTTCCAGCCATTTGTCGGAATCTGGGCCCGACATCGCTTCTTCATAGTTTGAAGGTTCACCATTGTCTAACAACATGATTTCCAGGACAGGGTTGCCGTACCACTCTGGTGCGGAATGTGTCCTTGTGGACCTACGAAGTTCAGTAGCAACTTGATCTGAAGTTTCATGATCATCATCATTAACTTCCTCTCTAGTCGGTGCAGGCACCTCAGGAACATTTTCTTGAGCTGCGCCACTCTCCGGTTCAAGAGGCAATACTTCATCAAGTTCTACTTTCCTCCCACTTACTTCTTTCGAGAGAAACTCTTTCTCTAGAAAGGATCCATTCTTGGCAACAAAGATCTTGCCTTCGGATCTAAGGTAAAAGGTATACCCAATAGTTTCTTTAGGGTATCCTATGAAGACGCATTTTTCCGACTTGGGTTCGAGCTTTTCAGGTTGAAGTTTCTTGACATAAGCATCGCATCCCCAAACTTTTAGAAACAACAGCTTAGGTTTCTTCCCAAACCATAATTCATATGGTGTCGTCTCAACGGATTTCGATGGAGCCCTATTTAAAGTGAATGCGGCAGTCTCTAAAGCATAGCCCCAAAATGACAGGGTAGATTGGTAAGAGACATCATAGATCGCACCATATCCAATAGAGTGCGATTACGACGTTCGGACACACCGTTACGCTGAGGTGTTCCAGGCGGCGTGAGTTGTGAAACTATTCCACATTTCCTTAAGTGCGTGCCAAATTCGTGACTCAAGTATTCTCCCGCATGATCTGATCGCAAGAACTTGATTTTTCTGTCACGTTGATTCTCAACCTCACTCTGAAATTCCTTGAACTTTTCAAAGGTCTCAGACTTGTGTTTCATTAAGTAGACATACCCATATCTACTCAAGTCATCTGTGAGGGTGAGAACATAATGATAGCCACCGCGAGCCTCAACACTCATTGGACCGCACCCATCAGTATGTATGATTTCCAATAAGTTGGTTGCTCGCTCCGTTGTTCCTGAGAACGGAGTCTTGGTCATTTTACCCATGAGGCATGGTTCGCACGTGTCAAATGATTCATAATCAAGAGACTCCAAAAGTCCATCTGCATGGAGCTTCTTCATGCGTTTGACACCTATGTGACCAAGGCGGCAGTGCCACAAGTATGTGGGACTATCATTATCAACCTTACATCTTTTGGTATTCACACTATGAATATGTGTAACATTACGCTCGAGATTCATTAAGAATAAACCATTCACAAGCGGGGCATAACCATAAAACATATCTCTCATACAAATAGAACAACCATTATTCTCGGATTTAAATGAGTAGCCATCTCGAATTAAACGAGATCCTGATACAATGTTCATGCTCAAAGCTGGCACTAAATAACAATTATTGAGGTTTAAAACTAATCCCATAGGTAAATGTAGAGGTAGCGTGCCGACGGCAATCACATCGACCTTGGAACCATTCCCGACGCGCATCGTCACCTCGTCCTTCGCCAGTCTCCGCTTATTCCGCAGCTCCTGCTTTGAGTTACAAATGTGAGCAACCGCACCGGTATCAAATACCCAGGAGCTACTACGAGTACTGGTAAGGTACACATCCATTACATGTATATCACATATACCTTTAGTGTTGCCGGCCTTCTTGTCCGCTAAGTATTTGGGGCAGTTTCGCTTCTAGTGACCACTTCCCTTGTAATAAAAACACTCAGTCTCGGGCTTGGGTCCATTCTTTGGCTTCTTCCCGGCAGCTTGCTTACCGGGCGCGGCAACCGCCTTGCCGTCCTTCTTGAAGTTCTTCTTACCCTTGCCTTTCTTAAACTTAGTCGTTTTATTCACCATCAACACTTGATGTTCCTTTTTGATCTCCACCTCTATTGATTTCAGCATTGAATATACCTCAGGAATGGTCCTTTCCATCCCCTGCATATTGAAGTTCATCGCAAAGCTCTTGTAGCTCGGTGGAAGCGACTGAAGGATTCTGTCAATGACCGCGTCATCCGGGAGATTAACTCCCAGCTGAGTCAAGCAGTTATGCAACCCAGACATTTTGAGTATGTGCTCACTGACAGAACTATTTTCCTCCATCTTACAACTGAAGAACTTGTCGGAGACTTCATATCTCTCGACCCGGGCATGAGCTTGGAAAACCATTTTTAGCTCTTAGAACATCTCATATGCTCCGTGTTGCTCAAAACGCTTTTGGAGCCCCGATTCTAAGCTGTAAAGCATGCCGCACTGAACGAGGGAGTAATCATCAGCACGTGACTGCCAAGCGTTCATAACGTCTTGGTTCTCTGGGATGGGTGCGTCACCTAGCGGTGCTTCTAGGACATAATCTTTCTTGGCAGCTATGAGGATGATCCTCAGGTTCCGGACCCAGTCCGTATAGTTGCTGCCATCATCTTTCAGTTTGGTTTTCTCTAGGAATGCGTTGAAGTTGAGGGCAACATTAGCGTGGGCCATTTGATCTACAAGACATATTGTAAAGATTTTAGACTAAGTTCATGATAATTAAGTTCATCTAATCAAATTATTCAATGAACTCCCACTCAGATAGACATCCCTCTAGTCATCTAAGTGAAACATGATCCGAGTCAACTAGGCCGTGTCCGATCATCACATGAGTTGGACTAGTCAACATCGGTGAACATCTTCATGTTGATCATATATTCTATACGACTCATGCTCGACCTTTCGGTCTTCCGTGTTCCGAGGCCATGTCTGTACATGATAGGCTCGTCAAGTCAACCTAAGTGTATTGCGTGTGTAAATCTGGCTTACACCCGTTGTATTCGAACGTTAGAATCTATCACACCCGATCATCACATGGTGCTTCGAAACAACGAACCTTCACAATGGTGCACAGTTAGGGGGAACACTTTCTTGAAATTATTACGAGGGATCATCTTATTTAAGCTACCGTCGTTCTAAGCAAATAAGATGTAAAACATGATAAACATCACATGCAATCAAACAGTAACATGATATGGCCAATATCATTTGCTCCTGTTGATCTCCATCTTCGGGGCGCCATGATCATCATCGTCGCCGGCATGACACCATGATCTCCATCATCATGATCTCCATCATCGTGTCTTCATGAAGTTGTCTCATCATCTATTACTTCTACTACTAGGCTAACGGTTTAGCAATAAAGTAAAGTAATTACATGACGTTTATGTTGACACGCAGGTCATAAATAAATTAAGACAACTCCTATGGCTCCTGCCGGTTGTCATACTCATCGACATGCAAGTCGTGATTCCTATTACAAGAACATGATAAATCTCATACATCACATATATCATTCATCACATCTTTTTGGCCATATCACATCACACGGCACATGCTGCAAAAACAAGTTAGACGTTCTCTAATTGTTGTTGCAAGTTTTTACGTGGCTGCTATAGGTTTCTTAGCAAGAACGTTTCTTACCTACGCCAAAACCACAACGTGATATGCCAATTTCTATTTACCCTTCGTAAGGACCCTTTTCATCGAATCCGATCCGACTAAAGTGGGAGAGACAGACACCCGCTAGCCACCTTATGCAACTAGTGCATGTCAGTCGGTGAAACCAGTCTCATGTAAGCGTACGTGTAAGGTCGGTCCGGGCCGCTTCATCCCACGATGCCGCCGAATCAAGATAAGACTAGTAACGGCAAGTAAATTGACAACATCGACGCCCACAATTGCTTTGTGTTCTACTCGTGCATAGAAACTACGCATAGACCTGGCTCATGATTCCACTGTTGGGGAATGTACCAGAATTTAAAATTTTCTACGCATCACCAAGATCAATCTACGGAGTTATCTAGAAATGAGGGAAAGGGGAGTGCATCTACATACCCTTGTAGATCGCGAGCGGAAGCGTTCAAGAGAACGGGGTTGATGGAGCCGTATGTCGTGGTTCTAAGTCTGACATTAGAGTGGGGGTAGGTATGGAGAGGCAAGGTCCTAGCTATGGAGAGGTTGTAAACACAAGAGATGTACGAGTTCAGGCCCTTCTCGGAGGAAGTAAAAGCCCACGTCTCGGAGCCCGGAGGCGGTCGAGTGGATTATGTGTATATGGATTACAAGGTGCCGAACCCTTCTGCCTGTGGAGGGGGGTGGCTTATATAGAGTGCGCCAGGACCCCAGCCAGCCCACGTAATGAAGGGTTTAAGGTGTATTAAGTCCGGGGCGTTACAGGTAACGCCCCACATAAAGTGTCTTTACTATCATAAAGTCTACTTAATTACAGGCCGTTGCAGTGCAGAGTGCCTCTTGACCTTCTGGTGGTCGAGTGAGTCTTCGTGGTCGAGTCCTTCAAGTCAGTCGAGTGAGTCCCTCGTAGGTCGACTGGAAGGTGATCTCTTCTAAGGGTGTCCTCGGGCAGGGTACTTAGATCAGGTCTGTGACCCTACCCTAGGTACGTGACTCCATCATTAGCCCCCGAATGGATTGAGGCTTGAGTGATGAAGGAGTTGATGTTGTTTCCGATTAGCTTTTGCATACTGGTTGTGCGTTGTTTTTGAACCAAAAAATTCTCTCTCTTGACAGTGAACAACTTTTCTTCAGTCGACTCGATCCATTCTTCTTCTTCGTCGAGTGATCTTTTTGGACTTCGCTGATTTCCGAGCGACGGATCGCAGGAAATCCCGCGTCTGGCAGACTGATCTGCCGTCCGCGGATTCCGCGGGATACGGAATTTGGGGGAGTGCGCGAAGCGGAGCGGACCGCGGCGCTCGGATGGGACGGGGCATAGACGCCTCGATTCCCGCGCCGCTTTTTTCGCCACGTATCACGCTTGCGCAACTGTTACAGGATATGATTAGATCGACCGGGCCCACCTGTCATCCACTCGGAAGGGATCTTATAAATGCGCCCGGCGAGGGTTTTTTGAACAGTGCCTCAGCATTCTCTCTCTGCTCCCTTCGTCTCCGCCCAACGCGCACGCTCTCGCCTCCGCACAACTTCTCCTCACGCGCCTCGCCGGTAGCCATGGTCAAGGAGAAGACGGCGGCGCTGGAGCGCGCGAAGAAGGCGTCGGCGACGGAGAAGGCGAAGGGGAGATCCACCAACCGCGGCGGGTCTTCGTCTAGATCTCGCCTGCCGAAAGGCTGGGTCTAGGGAGATTGGATCCAGTCGACCATCACGGAGAAGGATCTCCTCGACATGGCCAACGAGGGCCTGATCCCTCATGGAGCTGCGAGGCTTCCGGGGAAAGAGTGGCAGCCCCAGCCGGAAGAGGGTGAGTGCGTGCTTCTGGCTACCCATGTCGACCGCGGATTCTCTTTGCCGCCGAGCATTTTCTTCTGTGGTTTCTTGAACTTCTTTGGAGCGCAACTCCACCACTTCACCCCGAATTCTATCGCCTATCTTGCCGCGTTTGTGTCCATGTATGAGAGTTTTCTGGGCTGTCGACCGCATTGGGGCTTGTTCAAGCACATATTCACGTGTGGCTCTCAAACCATGAAGAAGGCGAGCCCAGGCGACGAAAGAACCCGAGTTGTCCAAATGTGTGGAGGTCTGGGGATCCAGGTGAGGAACAAGAGCACCTTCCCAGCCATGACATTTCCCGAGTCAGTCAGAGGCTGGCAGTCGACCTGGTTCTACTGCCAGGATCAGTCGACGCCGGGGCAGTCGAGTGGACTCCCTCAATTTACCATGGACCGAGTGAACAAGCCCTCCTCTCTGAAGTTGATTCCGGAGGAGAAAGCTGACGTGAAGATGCTGATGGAGCGCGTAGTTCAGTTGGTTCGGGAGGGAGTGACGGGTATGGATCTCCTGGAGGTTTTCCTTAGGCGTCGAATCCAGCCTCTTCAGTTCCGGAGCCATTGCATGTGGTTGTACTGCGGGACTGAGGATGTGACTCGGGTCAATCCAGAAACAGTCGACGATACCACTCTGGAAAGGTGGATGGCCGCTGTTACTGGGAACAAAGATAACCCTCGCGGAGCCAGAAGGATTCCTCCACTCGACTGCCACAGTGATCCAAACAAGGTATGTCTGCTCCACTTCCCATTGTATTCTCGTCACATTTATTTCTGTTTTCTCTGCTGATCGGTCGACTGATCTTTGTCTTGATGTCTATCAGGCCCTCACTGAGCTGTACTCGATGCCCAATGGAGCACAGGCTCCGACCGAGGAGGGAGAAGCGAGCGGGGGCGAGAGCCAGGAGGAGGAGTGGGACTCGGACGCCGCTGAGGCTGATGATGATGATGATGACGATGATGATGATGACGATGAGGACGAGGAAGAGGAGGAGGAGGAGGAGGTCGCACCACCGCGCTCGGAAAGGCGGTCGAAACTTGTCCATGACCCTGCGACCGAACGCGGCGAGGGGGTTGCGACTGTTACACAGTCGACCAAGCGCCCTCGGACCACCTCTCCGGCGCCGACTGAAAAGGCGTCGAAGCAGCCCAGGGCGGCCCCGTCGAAGCCGACCAAGCACCTGCCGAAGATGAAGGTGTCCATCCCCACCATATCAGGGTAATCGTGTTGCTTAAGTCTTCTTGTTTTGTGTGAACTTTATCTCTGGTTGGCGCTGGAGTTAGTCGACTGACTCTTTGGAGTTGCAGTGCTTCTACTTCTGAGACCTCGGCCCGGGCTGACGACCATGAGATGGAGGATGCAGCAACCTCAAAACCTGGTACTATACTCTTAACACCGTCTTTAGTCGACTGACTCATGATCTAATCCTGATTCTTTTCTATAGCTCCATCCAATGTTGTTATCACTCTCCCTGATGATGATGAAGATGAGGAACCGCTGAAGTACAGAAGGAGTAGGAAAGCGTCTGCCAGCAGGGTGACCCAGGATGTGACGGTGCCTGAGACTCTGGTCGCAGAGGAGGGGAACACCACTCGACACACCGTGTCCTTCGCAGATCCACTGACGAGTGCTCCGCAGCCCTCCCTCTTCACGACGCACCACGTCCCAGAGGACCAAGCTGGCGCAGCGAAGGAGGCGATACGCCAGGCAGGGATCATGATGGAGCAGTTGAAGACCATCCGGGATGCGAGCCAGGCAGCTTACGACGCCAGTTCCGCCCTCCAAAGCAATGTTCAGGTCAGTCGACCACCTTTTGTTCTGTTAGGATATGCTATCAAAAACTTTTCTTTCCAGAATTTATAGTAGTCACCCACTGGGTGTGTCGAGTTAAACTCCGTGTTAGCGGGGGCACGCTGAGTGCACCCGCTGGGTGTAGTCCCCAAGGCTAAGGTCGACTGCTGGCAGTCGGCCTTAGGCTTTATAATTTCAGTCTTTCCGTCATTCGACTATGGCGACTGGATTTTGCAAACCGGTCGACTGGTCGACTCTGTCTCCAAGGCTAAGGTCGACTGCTGGCAGTCGGTCTTAGGCTTCATAAGTTCAGTCTTTCCGTCATTCGACTATGTCGAATGGATTTCGCAAACCGGTGGGGGCACGCTGAGTGCACCCACTGGGTGTAGTCCACGAGACTGTGGTCGACTGCTGGCAGTCGGCCTTAGGCTTTATAATTTCAGTCTTTCTGTCATTCGACTATGGCGACTGGATTTTGCAAACCGGTCGACTGGTCGACTCTGTCTCCAAGGCTAAGGTCGACTGCTGGCAGTCGGTCTTAGGCTTCATAAGTTCAGTCTTTCCGTCATTCGACTATGTCGAATGGATTTCGCAAACCAGTGGGGGCACGCTGAGTGCACCCACTGGGTGTAGTCCCCGAGACTGTGGTCGACTGTTGGCAGTCGATTACAGTCTTAAAGAATATATCTGTTTTTTGAGGTCGACTGGTCGACTTTATCTTCAATAGGATTAGTGGGGGCACGCTGAGTGCACCCACTGGGTGTAGTCCCCGAGACTACGGTCGAATGCTTGTATTCGGCTGTAGTCTTAGAAACGCGTGATTTTTCCTTTTTCACTCGGAAGTGAATTATATTTGACAATTAGTCGATTGGTTCTTCGCAGAACTCCTGTGATCTTGTGGCTCGCTACTCTGAGCTGGAAAACAAGCACATTTAGCTCGAGCTGAATTTGAAACTGGTTCAGGAGAATCTGACGAAGGCAAAGGAGGAGACCGAAGGTATGTTTGGTGAGACCTTGACGACTGCTTTTTCCCTTCATTTGTTTCAAAATCTGATCTTGCTGCAACTTGCAGGTAAGGTGAGGGAGGCCCAACGGAAGAAAGACCTTGAACTAGCTGAGAAGATCAAGCTTGTCGACGAGAAGTTAGCTTCAGTCGCAAAGCTTGAGCAAGAAAATACCAATCTGAAAGCTGCTCTTGGGAAGAAAAAAGATCTGGAGGCCTTCCTGAATGGTCTTGCCAAGAAGCTGTTTCTTATGCTTGAAGGTAAATCTCTATGCTCGGCAATCATTTCCAACCGTGGTTTTTCCATTCGACCATTGCGTTGACTCGGTGGTCATCCTTGCAGAATTTTGTCAAAACTTTGAAGAAGAAACTAGCCGGCTGGAACCAAACCTTGACCCCGTCAATTCTCCGGTGAACGACGAAGTTGCCATGAATGTTTTCCGACTGGAGTCCCGTGTTGCAGCTGTCGTGGACTATCTTGCAAGGCTGAAGGTCGCCACATCTCGCATCGACTCGACGCTCTGGCCTGGGGAGACACTCCAGAACGACCTCGAGTCGCTGATGGCTCGCTTGAACACAGTCCCTGGTCGAGTGCAGGAGTGGAAAAAGTCCTCGGCTCGGTGCGGTGCAGATGTTGCTCTGTGTCTGGCCCGAGTCCACTGCAAAGATGCGCGAGAAGACAAGCTGGCGGCCCTTCGGGTGGCCAACACCAAGAGACACGACTTCAGGTCCTTTATGGAAACTTTCCTTGCTGCTGCCACTCGGATCGCAGATGGAATTGATCTTGATGAGTTTGTTGCACCTTCCAGCCCTCCACAAGAGGGGTAAAAAACTTCTTCTAAGCTTGACGCTTTAAATTTGCCTCGGTATGCCGAGTGGAGTTGTAACCGATAAACTTTAACAGGCTTAGTGCCTGAGCACTTTCGGTTCCTTTTGGAATCGATCCCAACTTGAACTTGGTGTTTGAATATGATTGCTTTTGGCTCGAAATGTCTTTTGCAGGCTCAAAGCAAGACGCTCACTGCAGTCGACTTATTCCTTAATCCACTTAGGCGAGCACTGGGCTGCAGCTAAGCCCTCGAGTGAGAGGTTTGCTCTTCACTCGGTATGATTTTCATAACTTAGGCGAGTACTTGGACTGCAGCTAAGCCCCCGAGTGAGAGGTTTGCTCTTCACTCGGTAGGATTTTTATATCTTAGGCGAGCACTGGGCTGCAGCTAAGCCTCCGAGTGAGAGGTTTGCTCTTCACTCGGTAGGATTTTTATATCTTAGGCGAGCACTGGGCTGCAGCTAAGCCCCCGAGTGAGAGGTTTGCTCTTCACTCGGTAGGATTTTTATATCTTAGGATTTTTATATCTTACGAGCAGCTGCAAACCTTAGGCCGAGTACTTGGACTACAGCTAAGCCCCCGAGTGAGAGGTTTGCTCTTCACTCGGTAGGATTTCTATATCTTAGGCGAGCACTGGGCTGCAGCTAAGCCCCCGAGTGAGAGGTTTGCTCTTCACTCGGTAGGATTTTTATATCTTAGGCGAGCACTGGGCTGCAGCTAAGCCCCCGAGTGAGTGGTTTGCTCTTCACTCGGTAGGATTTTTATATCTTAGGCGAGTACTTGGACTGCAGCTAAGCCTCTGAGTGAGAGGTTTGCTCTTCACTCGGTAGGATTTTTATATCTTAGGCGAGCACTGGGCTGCAGCTAAGTCTCCGAGTGAGAGGTTTGCTCTTCACTCGGTAGGATTTCTATATCTTAGGCGAGCACTGGGCTGCAGCTAAGCCTCCGAGTGAGAGGTTTGCTCTTCACTCGGTAGGATTTCTATATCTTAGGCGAGCACTGGGCTGCAGCTAAGCCCCCGAGTGAGAGGTTTGCTCTTCACTCGGTAGGATTTTCATAACTTAGGCGAGTACTGGGACTGCAGCTAAGCCTCCGAGTGGAAGTCTGGCTACCACTCGGTAGGATTTTGATAACTTAGGCGAGTACTTGGACTGCAGCTAAGCCTCCGAGTGGAAGTCTGGCTTACCACTCGGTAGGATTTTATTAACTTAGGCGAGTACTGGATTCGCAGCTAAGCCTCCGAGTGGAAGTCTGGCTTACCACTCGGTAGGATTTTTTAATCTTAGGCGAAACGGATTCGCAGCTAAGCCCTCCGAGGTGGGGGAGTCTGGCTCACCACTCGGTAAGGATTTTTACAAACTTAGGCGAAACGGATTCGCGGCTAAGTCACCCACTGAGGGGAAAATTTTATTGGACAAAATAAAAAGTGACAAAAAATTATGGAGGAACTATGACACTATTATTTTGAAATCCATGAACTACAGGAGTACTTTATTGCAACTCATCCGAGTGATAAACTTAAGTGTAAAATGGGCGGAGTAGTTCCGCGTTCCAAGCTCGGGGCTCGTCGATATTATGTTCGACGTTGTAAAGACGGTATGCCCCGTTGTGGAGAACTTTGGTGACGATGAAGGGTCCTTCCCAAGAAGGAGCAAGCTTGTGTTGTTTCTTCTGATCCACTCGGAGAACTAAATCTCCTTCCTGGAAGGCTCGACCCCTCACATTTCTGGCGTGGAAACGACGCAAATCTTGTTGGTAGATGGTCGACCGGATCAGAGCCATCTCCCTTTCTTCCTCTAAAAGGTCGACTGCGTCCTGCCGTGCTTGTTCAGCTTCTGCTTCGTTGTAGATTTCAACTCGAGGAGCATTGTGGAGAAGATCACTCGGCAAGACTGCTTCAGCTCCGTAGACCAAGAAGAATGGAGTTCTTCCGGTCGACCGATTAGGTGTGGTCCGCAGTCCCCAAAGCACCGAGGGAAGTTCGTCGACCCAAGCTCCAGCTGCATGCTTGAGATCACGCATCAGTCGGGGTTTCAATCCCTTGAGAATCAGGCCATTGGCTCGCTCTGCTTGTCCATTCGACTGCGGATGGGCGACTGAAGCGTAGTCGACTCGTGTGCCTTGAGAGTTACAGAAATCTCTGAATTCCTCCGAGTCAAAGTTCGACCCATTATCCGTAATGATGCTGTGCGGGACTCCATATCTGAATATCAGTTCCCTGATGAAGCTAACAGCAGCACCGGCGTCAAGGTTCTTGATTGGTTTAGCCTCAATCCACTTGGTGAACTTGTCGACTGCCACCAGTACATGCGTGAAGCCACTTCGACCTGTTCTCAAAGGACCGACCATGTCCAACCCCCATACTGCGAAAGGCCAGACGAGTGGAATGGTCTTCAGAGCTGATGCAGGCTTGTGTGACATATTCGAGTAGAACTGACATCCTTCGCACTTATCCACTATTTCCTTTGCCATCTCATTCGCCTTTGGCCAGTAAAATCCGGCTCGGTATGCTTTGGCCACGATGGTCCGAGAGGACGCATGATGACCACAGGTTCCCGAGTGGATATCATTAAGGATGATTCGACCTTCTTCTGGTGTTATGCACTTCTGACCAACTCCAGTCGCGCTTTCTCTGTATAACTGTCCTTTGATTACGGTAAAAGCTTTAGATCGACGGACGATCTGTCGAGCCTCTTCCTCATCCTCCGGGAGCTCTTTTCTCAGGATATACGCGATATATGGAACTGTCCAGTCGGGAATGACCACCAAGACCTCCATGACCAAGTCGACCACTGCTGGGACTTCAACCTCAGTCGGATCTGTGGCACTCTTGGGCTGTGGAGCTTCTTCGGTGAAAGGATCTTCTTTGACTGACGGAGTGTGTATATGCTCCAAGAACACACCACTCGGAATGGCTTCTCTCTTGGAACCTATCTTTGCTAGATCATCAGCTGCTTGATTTTTCAGTCGGGGTATATGATGGAGCTCCAACCCCTCGAACTTCTTTTCCAGCTTCCTCACTGCACTGCAGTATCCAGTCATGGCTGGGCTTCTCACGTCCCACTCCTTCATCACTTGGTTGACCACTAAATCCGAGTCGCCATAGACCATCAGGCGACGGACGCCGAGTGAAATGGCCATGCGCAATCCGTATAAGAGGGCCTCATATTCTGCCTCATTGTTGGAGGAATCAAAGTGAATCTGGAGCACATATCTGAGCTTATCTCCTCTGGGGGAAACCAGGACAACCCCAGCACCGGAACCATTCAACATCTTAGAGCCATCAAAGAACATGGTCCAATGCTCCGAGTGAACTTCAGTCGGCTGCTGCTGTTCAATCCACTCGGCAAGGAAATCTGCTATTGCCTGGGACTTAATGGCTTTCTTTGCCTCAAACTTGATATCAAGGGGAAGAAGTTCAATCGCCCATTTAGCCACTCGACCAGTTGCATCTCTGTTGTGCAAGATCTCTGATAGTGGAGCGTCGCTGACGACTGTGATGGAATGATCAGAGAAATAATGAGCAACCTTCTTTGTGGTCATGTATATTCCATACACAAGCTTCTGATAATGAGGATATCTTTGCTTGGATGGAGTCAAGACTTCAGACAAATAATACACTGGGCGCTGAACTTTGAAAGCTTTTCCTTCTTCTTCCCGCTCGACCGTAAGCACAGTACTGACGACTTGTCCTGTGGCTGCGATATAAAGCAACAAAGGCTCTTTGCTGATTGGAGCAGCAAGCACCGGCTGGGTGGAGAGCAGAGCTTTTAGCTCGGCAAACGCTGCATCAGCTTCTGGAGTCCACTCGAACTTGTCTGCCTTCTTCATCAGTCGGTAAAGAGGCAATGCCTTTTCACCGAGTCGTGAGATGAATCGACTTAATGCGGCCAAGCATCCAGTAAGCTTCTGGACATCGTGCACTCGCACAGGGCGTTTCATTCGGAGAATAGTGCCGATCTTCTCTGGATTAGCGTCGATCCCTCGCTCGGAAACGAGAAAACCGAGTAACTTGCCACCAGGAACTCCGAATGTGCACTTTGATGGATTGAGCTTGATATCATACCTTCTGAGGTTGGCAAATGTTTCGGCGAGGTCAGCGAGCAGGTCGGAACCTTTTCGTGACTTGACGACGATATCATCCATATACGCTTCCACATTCCGACTGATTTGAGTGAGTAGACACTTCTGAATCATTCGCATAAATGTGGCTCCGGCATTCTTGAGGCCGAATGGCATGGTGATATAGCAGAAGCACCCGAATGGAGTGATGAAAGCTGTTTTTACCTCGTCGGGTCCGTACAGACGGATCTGGTGGTACCCGGAGTAGGCGTCTAGAAAAGACAATCTCTCGCATCCCGCGGTCGAGTCAACAATTTGATCTATGCGAGGGAGAGGAAAATGATCTTTCGGGCAGGCCCGGTTGATGTGCTTGAAATCAATGCACATTCGGAGTGATTTGTCCTTCTTAGGAACCATGACGACATTAGCGAGCCACTCGGAGTGGTATATCTCTCGGATAAATCCTGCCGCCAACAGTCGAGCCACTTCCTCACCAATGGCTTTTCTCTTCTGGACGGCGGACCGCCGAAGATGCTCTTTGACTGGTTTTGCAGATGAGTCGACTCTTAGGCGATGCTCAGCCAGTCCCCTGGGAACACCTGGCATGTCAGCGGGCTTCCATGCAAAAATGTCCCAGTTCTCACGGAGGAACTGGATGAGCGCTTCTTCCTATTTCGGGTCGAGTGTCGTGGAGATGTGGGTCGGAGCTGCATCGGGGTCGGTCGGGTGAATGTGAACAGGCTTCGTCTCACCGGACGACTGAAATGCAGATTCTGTGGCGGGTTTCTTGGATCGCAGCAAGTCACTCGGATCTGCGTTTTGCTTGTATTCTTCGAACTCGACCGCTGTCACCTGGGAATCAGCAATCTTTGAGCCCTTCTGAAAGCACTCTTCTGCCTTTTTCCGATCACCGGTGACAGTGATCACTCCTTTGGGGCCGGGCATCTTCAATTTGAGGTACACGTAACATGGTCGAGCCATGAACCGTGCATAAGCTGGTCTCCCCAAAATGGCATGATATGCACTCTGAAAATCCACGACCTCAAACGTCAACTTCTCTTTGCGAAAATGTTTCGAATCACCAAACACCACGTCCAGAGCTATTTGGCCGAGTGACTCGGCTTTCTTCCCTGGTATAACTCCATGAAAGCTCATGTTACTGGTGCTCAGTCGGGACATCGGAATGCCCATTCCTTTCAGTGTGTCTGCATACAACAAATTCAGCCCACTACCACCGTCCATCAGCACTTTTGTCAGTCGAGTGCCTTCGACAACTGGATCGACCACCAAAGCTTGCCTCCCAGGGGTGGCAATATGAGTCGGGTGATCAGATTGGTCGAATGTGATGGGTGTTTGGGACCATCTCAGATAATTTGCTTTTGCTGGGGCAACCATGTTCACCTCACGGTTAATAACTTTCAATCGACTCTTGCTTTCCACATCTGCAAAGATCATCAGAGTGGAGTTGATATGCGGATATCCTTCCTCACTGTCCTCCTTGTCTTCGGCCTTGTCCGACTCCTTCTCCTTGTCTTTAGACTGTTTTCCCTGAAACTGCTGGATCAGGAGTCGACATTGGCGAGTGGTATGCTTCGGGTAGATGATATTCCCCTCTTCGTCTTTCTTCGTGTGGATGTGACACGGCATATCCATCACGTCGTTCCCTTCTTTATCCTTTACCTTCTTAGGGTTCCAGGATCCTTTTGGTTTCCCTTTAAACTTTCCCTGAGTCACGGCCAGAGCCTCCCAGGAGCTGCCGGTTCAGCCTTCCGCTTCTGTTTCCGACTGGTGTTTCCCTTTTCCGACTGACTCGGCTTGTGCTTGCCGCTTCGGAGTCGGTCTTCTTCTTCGCCGTTGGCGTACTTGGTAGCAATCTCCATCATCCGACTCAAGGTCATGTCACCGGTTCGACCAAATTTCAAACTCAATTCTCTGTTCTTGACACCATCCTTAAAGGCGCAGACTGCCTGATGATCAGACACATTCTCCACAGTATGGTGCAAAGTGATCCATCTCTGAATATACTCCCTGAGGGTCTCATTGGTCTTCTGCACGCAGACTTGCAGCTCCGTCAATCCAGCCGGTCGCTTGCAAGTTCCTTCAAACGTTCTGATGAACACTCGGGACAGATCTTCCCAAGTGTAAATGCTGCTAGGAGGTAATTGAGTCAACCATGCCCTGGCAGAACCTTCCAGCATGAGGGGCAAATGCTTCATGGCCACCTCGTCGTTCCCACCACCAATCTGAACCGCCACTCGGTAGTCCTCAAGCCAAGTTTCAGGCTTAGACTCACCAGTGAACTTGCTGACTCCTGTTGCCAACCTGAAATTGGGAGGGATCACTGCGGCTCTGATAGCTCTGCTGAAACATTCAGGACCAGAAACATGCACTCGACTGCTCGTGGGCGCATCTCTGTCGAGTCCACCTCGATGGGCTCTGTTCCGGTCGACCAAGCCTTGCACGATAATGGATCGCGCGTCGAAGCCTGGTTCTCTAGGGTCGACTGGAACTCTTCGCCCCGCACTGAGCTGACGTCTGTCATCTTGCTGCCGAGGAGCGTAAGACCCACCCCTCGGAGGGGAATTGGGCACTCGACGCCTATCATCTCGGTCGTGTCGGTCTCCATATTGGTCTCGGCGATTCTCGCGCCCTTCACGCCGCGGAGGCGATCTGGGGCTGTGAGCCGACTGAAGAGTATTCGCAGCGACGGATCGACTGTGAATTCTGTTGCGCGACTGCGATACGGCCGAATTCTGATCGCCTGCTGCCCGGAGCAGATCCCTGATCTGCATCAAGCCTCTGCCAGCTTCCGACTGAGAGGGCTGGATGGACTCTGCAATACGGGTCGCAGCTGCTAAATTCTGGACTGGGGTTCGATATACCTGAGTCGGCGGGAAGAGTTGACGTCGACTGGTGTCGGGAACTCGTTGCCTTGCACGCTCGTCGAGTGCTCGCTGAAGATTCTCCAGTCGAGTGCCTTCGGCCAAATTGGCCAAACGCGCCTCCTCCAAGGCGCGAGCCTCGGGGGTTTCTCCTGCGATGGGAGTACGCAGGGCATCCACGTTCCTGCGGCGAAGTTCCTCTCTTTGCAGAGAGTCGAGTGGCTCGGGCTGGTACTCTTCGTGGTCTCGTGCGGGGTCGCCTCCGTCGCCTGCCCCACCATCACGAGCGAAGCCAGGGGGACTGCGGGGCCCGTCGACCATCAGGATTTCCGCCGCTGGATCACTGCTATCACACTCGGATGCAGTCTCTACGGAGCCAGTCGACAGATCGAACAGGCCGTAGAGAGATTCGTCGGGCTCGATTGCCGCAACTTGGGTGGTGGCCGTCTGGCGAGCCACCGCGTGCCTCACCCACCGCTGAAGCCTCGACCGGCCCGAGCGCTTACGCTGGCGGGAGACCGGGAGGGTGGCCGACGGGGGAGTCGACCGATACGGGGTCGACGGTTGCCGCAGCAGAACGCCGCGGACACATGCGCGAAAATGCGTCGCACCGCGGACGGGGAGCGCATCGACGTCGAGTGGAGCCTCCTGGAGCCAGGCGGAGTCGTCGGCGACGAAGGTGAGAGCACCGAGACGGATCTCTCGACCCTCGACCAAAACTCCAGCAGCCACCATGATGAAAGTACTCGGAAGAATCGCAACTTCTCCACAAAATCGCTAAAACACCCGCCCCACGGTGGGCGCCAACTGTCGTGGTTCTAAGTCTGACAGTAGAGTGGGGGGTAGGTATGGAGAGGCAAGGTCCTAGCTATGGAGAGGTTGTAAACACAAGAGATGTACGAGTTCAGGCCCTTCTCGGAGGAAGTAAAAGCCCTACGTCTCGGAGCCCGGAGGCGGTCGAGTGGATTATGTGTATATGGATTACAAGGTGCCGAACCCTTCTGCCTGTGGAGGGGGGTGGCTTATATAGAGTGCGCCAGGACCCCAGCCAGCCCACGTAATGAAGGGTTTAAGGTGTATTAAGTCCGGGGCGTTACAGGTAACGCCCCACATAAAGTGTCTTTACTATCATAAAGTCTACTTAATTACAGGCCGTTGCAGTGCAGAGTGCCTCTTGACCTTCTGGTGGTCGAGTGAGTCTTCGTGGTCGAGTCCTTCAAGTCAGTCGAGTGAGTCCCTCGTAGGTCGACTGGAAGGTGATCTCTTCTAAGGGTGTCCTCGGGCAGGGTACTTAGATCAGGTCTGTGACCCTACCCTAGGTACGTGACTCCATCACCGTACTCGTCGTGATCCAAACACGATGACCGAGGCATCCGAACGGACGGCACCTCCTTTTTAAACACGTATGGTTGGGAAGACGTCTCCTCCTTCTTGATCCAGCAAGGGGGAAGGAGAGGTTGATGGAGATCCAGCAACACACTGGCGTGGTGGTGGAAGCAACAGTGATCTCAGCGAGAGGGAGAGGTGTCACGGGAGGAAGAGGGAGGCGCCAGGGGCTAGGGTGCGGCTGCCCTCTCCTCCCCACTATATATAGGGCCTCCTACGGGGGGCCGGCCCTAGAGATTGATCTCAAGGGGGGGCGGCCAAGGGGGTGGCTTGCCCCCCAAAGCCAAGTGGGGCGCCCCGCACCCCCAAGGGTTTCCAAACCCTAGGCGCAGGAGGACGCCCAAGGGGGGTGCACCAGTCAACCAGGGGCTGGTTCTCTTCCCCACTTCAGCCCATGGGGCCCTCCAGGATAGGTGGCCCCACCCGGTGGACCCTCGGGACCCTTCCGGTGGTCCCGGTACAATACCGGTGACCCCCGAAACTTTCTCGATGGCCGAAACTGGACTTCATATATATAATTCTTCACCTCCGGACCATTCCGGAACTCCTCGTGACGTCCGGGATCTCATCCGAGACTCCGAACAACTTTCGGGTTACCGCATACTAATATCTATACAACCCTACCGTCACCGAACCTTAAGTGTGTAGACCCTATGGGTAAGGGAGACATGCAGACATGACCGAGACGACTCTCCGGTCAATAACCAACAGCGGGATCTGGATACCCATGTTGGCTCCCACATCCTCCTCGATGATCTCATCGGATGAACCACGATGCCGAGGATTCAATCAATCCCGTATACAATTCCCTTTGTCAATCGGTATGTTACTTGCCCGAGACTCAATCGTTGGTATCCCAATACCTCGTTCAATCTCGTTACCGGCAGGTCACTTTACTCGTACTGTAATGCATGATCCCGTGATCAACCACTTGGTAACATTGAGCTCATTATGATGATGCATTACCGAGTGGGCCCAGAGATACCTCTCCGTCATATGGAGTGACAAATCCCAGTCTCGATTCGTGCCAACCCAACAGACACTTTCGGAGATACCCGTAGTGCACCTTTATAGTCACCCAGTTATGTTGTGACGTTTGGCACACCCAAAGCACTGCTACGGTATCCGGGAGTTGCACATTCTCATGGTCTAAGGAAATGATACTTGACATTCGGAAAAGCTCTAGCAAACGAACTACACGATCTTTGAGCTATGCTTAGGATTAGGTCTTGTCCATCACATCATTCTCCTAATGATGTGATCCCGTTATCAATGACATCTAATGTCCATAGTCAGGAAACCATGACTATCTTTTGATCAACGAGTTAGTCAACTAGAGGCTCACTAGGGACGTGTTGTGGTCTATGTATTCACACATGTATTACGATTTCCGGATAACACAATTATAGCATGAACAATAGACAATTATCATGAACAAGGAAATATAATAATAACCATTTTAATATTGCCTCTAGGGCATATTTCCAACAGCGCCAAGGGCTTGGTGTGTCCTCTTGGGGCGCCCCCTCCCCTCTATATATAGGTGGTGGGGCATGGGAAATAGCCCCTCCAAGCCCTAGGGCACAACTAAGGGGGAGAGGACTTGGACTCCAAGTCCAATCCTATTCCTACTAGGACTCCTTCCTTTTTTGCCTTCCCTAGCCACATGGGCTTTTGAGGACTTGGTATGCCTAGCCCAATAATGCCAGGGCGCCTCCCCGAAACCCATGCTAGCCCTTGGGTCATGGTAGACCCACTTGTGGACTTCCAAACCCCTTCGAAATCCCCCGAAACCTTCTGGAAGCTTTCCGAAACAATATCGAAGAAACTGCACCTTTTTTCGGAACCCAAAATATGACTTCCCACATATAAATCTTTACCTCTTGACCATTCCAAGACTCCTCGCGACGTCTGGGATCTCATCCGGGACTCCGAACAACATTTGATTACCACTAATCAAATATCCCAATACTACTCTGGCATCAACGAGCATTAAGTGTGCGACCCTGCGGGTTTGGGAATTATGTAGTCATGACCGAGAGACACCTCTCTGATAAATGGCCAATAGCGGGACCTGGATGTCCATATTGATTCCTACATATTCCATGAAGATCTTTTATGGATTGAACCTTTATGACAACATACATAATTCCCTTTGTATGTCGGTATGTTACTTGCCCGAGATTCAATCGTCGGTATCTCTATACCTAGTTCAATCTTTGTTACCGGCAAGTCTCTTTACTCATTCCGTAATACATCATCTTGCAACTAACTCCTTAGTCACTTTGCTTGCAAGCTTCTTATGATGTGTATCACTAAGAGGGCCCAGAGATACCTCTCCGATACACGGAGTGACAAATCTAAATCCCGATTCACGCCAACTCAACAGACACCTTCGGAGATTCCTGTAGAGCATCTTTATGATCACCCAGTTACGTTGTGACATTTGATAGCACACAAGGTATTTCTCCGGTATCCGGGAGTTGCATGATCTCATGGTCGAAGGAACATGTATTTGACATTAAGAAAGTAGTAGCAATAAACTAAACGATCATATGCTAAGCTGACGGGTGGGTCTTGTCCATCACATCATTCTCCTAATGATGTGATCTTGCTATCAAATGACAACTCATATCTATGGTTAGGAAACCTTAACCAGCTTTGATCAATGAGCTAGTCTAGTAGAGGCTCACTAGGGACACGGTGTTTGTTTATGTATCCACACGTGTATTTAAGTTTCTGGTCAATACAATTCTAGAATGAATAATAAACCTTTATCATGATTAAGGAAATATAATAATAACCATTATATGATTTCCTCTAGGGCATATTTCCATCATAGACCAGGTGTTGCTCGATCACGTATTGTACGTTGACGCCGGGATCTCTGGGTGAGAGTGTGTGGGAGCTTGGGGCTGTGCCCCAGTCTATGACAGGCATGCTCGGAGGCGAACACCGGCATCTGCAAAAGTATGCAGCCAATGCCTTCTGTAGTTGCTTTGCATGGCAAGAGAGCGTTGGTGATCTATCTGCGGCTTCCTATAGTGTGTGGTTCAGGGCCCAGCCACTAGGGCATTCCTTAGATAAAGAGGGTGGCAGCAAGCGCCACTGATGCCTCGTTGACTGGAGTGCCAGGCGACGACCATACAGGGGAGTGACCCCCGCTGGTAGGAGTTGGACATGATGATCTTCCTGGAGCATAGATCCGTGGACAACTGATCGCAAGACAGTCTTGTGGCATGATGCTATTTCCCAATCCCCCTCAATCCTGGACCTTCCAGGTGCACTGTTATCGACAGTAACAACAATTCAATTTTTACTTGCATTGAGCACTGATGAAATATATTGTATTGGTATCCATCTATGACCCTATCACCTATACTCTCCCTTATGGTACGTTTGGTTTATCTCGAAGTTTCAAGAATGACTATTCTCTTATCGGGCTTTTAAAGGCCTGGTAATGAGCAATGCTGCACTATTAATTCCTCGAGTTCTAGCAACCATGACTGCAACCATAGTTGGTAGCTCTGAAGCCAACTACTCCCTCCTTAATTGCTAGGCGTGTGAACTATACTTGTAGAGTTGTCGTACGTCATAATGCTCGGCAAATGATAATTGTTCCATTGGAGGGCTGGAGTGCACATTTGCATAATGGTTGGGTCAAGTTGACAAAAAAGATAGATATTGAGTCCTAGTAAATAACTTAACTATTACCCGGCTATATTATACGGCACAACCACCACTGCTAACATGGCATCAGTGATGGGGGTCTGTAGCGGGTGCCTCTAAGATTCTTTCCCGCCGCCACTGTTGGGTTTATTGCGCCCACCAGTGCTATGCATTCTTGGAGCAGTTTCCGCGTGAACATTAAACATCATGTTTGTATTTGTGTCTTTTAGATCACTACAACATAAGAGTAACATATTTGTATATGTACTTTTGGATGGCTCCCTTCCAGGACAAAAGTCTAAGCAGAAACTTTAATACATCAAACTATTACTGCACAAATTACAATTCACCTAACTTATGTGTTCAATTCAATACAAAATAGGTATCCTATCACGCAGATTACATCCCCGAATTATAGAGCAGGATTACCCGACAAGACGAAAATAAACACCATTCAGATCCAAGTATATAAAATCATATTTAGATATATCAGTGAAACTATTATCCTGCCCATTACAAAGATACACACATACAAAACATGCAACAAATTCTTAACAACCTTATAAAACAAATCCCTAACAAACCAACACTGCACGGTGTGCCACCGCGCACTACCCGCTAGTAACCAAATATAGTAGGACGTGGACTAGAGTCCACACACACCAACACTAGCCTAGCAAAACTTATGTATGGGCATGCAAGCCAAGCACAATATTGAAACTTCACATTCCTGATTCAAACACGATTGACATGTACTAAGTTGCAATATTTCCAAGACAGTTGACGATTATATGTGCTAAAGTAAATTACCAACTTCACCGGTGATTGTGAAGAGAACACCTGGACCGGGTGTTGCTTCAACGACATACTGTACGTTGATACCGGAGTCTTTGGGTGAGAGTGTGTCAATGTGTGGGAGCTTGGCCCTGGGCAGCAGTATATGGCAGGCCGCAGGCATGTGCAGAGGCGAACACCGACATCTGCAAAAGTGTGCAGCCAGTGCATTTTGTAGAAGTTTATTAGCATGGCAAGGCAGCGTTGGAGATCCATACACGGCTTCCTACAATGCCTGGTACAGGGCTTAGCTAGGGCGGTTCTCTTTTTTTTAAAGCAAACATTTAAAAATTTCAAATTCTATATTGAAATTTGAACAATGTTTTTATAAGAAGCGAAAAAATGTTTGAAATCCTAACTGTTCCGGAATTTCTGAACAAAATTTCAAAGAAGGAATGTTTTTAAAATATGTACAAAATCTAAAAAGTGTATACATTTTGAAATTTCTAAACATTTATTGAAAAAGAAAAATAAACTTGAAAAATGAAGTAAAATAAAAAGGAAAAAATAAAAAGGAAATAAAACAAAAGAATAAGTGAAACAAAAAAATAAAAAGAAAAGGAAAATAAAATAGAAAAATAAAAAGGAGGGAAAAGAAAAAAAGAAACAGGAAAAAAACAAAAAAACACAGAAACAAAAAAAACCTGTTCTGGAACCTCCAAAACCAGCTGGAAACTTCCAGGACATTCCCAAAACCGGGATCGATGCAAGGCACTCCTCGTTTTTAAATGGCCCGGCCCATCTCGTTCGATGCCTGTGCGGTGCCCCCGACAAATTGACGTAGAACGCGTCAAATAGGAAATCCGGACTTTAACCGCCTCATCACCTGAAATTTGTTTTTTTCTAGGCAAGCCTGAAAATTGATGGACTTCAATTGTGTTGCAAGTTAGTATTCTAAGGCACCGCAAAATCATTACAAACTGAAACATTTTCTGAAAATCATGAACAACTTTTTGAAACAATTTTTTTTGTAAATATAAAACAAAATTTGAAAAGTGAACAGTTTTCGAAACTCCTGAAGAAAATTTGAAAGAATCGACTTTTTTAATTTTGAAACTCCTAAAAATTGAAACATGAAATTTTAAAACTATTTTTAAAACGAGAACATTTTTTTTGAAGTTTGAAATATTTTTTCAAAAACCTTCCGAACAAATTATGTAAAAGACAAACATTTTTTGAAAAATGCTAACAATTTTGAAACGCGACACAATTTTTTAAACTCCTGAAAAAATGAAATGTGAACTTCTATTGTAAATTTTTAACATTTTTTTAAATATGGCAACATCTTGTTGAAATTCCGAACAATTTTTGAAAAATTTGTGAACATTTTGTAGAAAACATTCCGAAAGAATTGTGAAAAACACGAACAATATTTCAAAGCACGAACAATCTTTGAGATTTGTGATGATTTTTTGAAATGCGAACATTTTTTTGAATTTCTGAAAAAGATGAACATTTGTGAATAATTTTTGAAACATAAACCCTTTTCTCAATTTTGTTACTCTCTCCTTTCATCTATATAGGACGTAATGTGTTTCTCAGGATCGCCTTTGACTATTGATAAGACTAATTGAATGCCTATGCGTTGCCACGGGCTAATAAATAAACCTATCATATATCC
Organism: Triticum aestivum; assembly: GCF_018294505.1. NCBI lineage: Eukaryota > Viridiplantae > Streptophyta > Magnoliopsida > Poales > Poaceae > Triticum > Triticum aestivum. Next base: position 117,254,522 of record NC_057812.1, read on the forward strand.
ATAAGCTTCAAGTTCAACATATTATTGATGCCCCTAATCTACGAACAGAAAAATTAATCTATTATGAGGCCCTCGATCGCCTTCTGCTATAGTCATTCCTATCGGCCATAACCTCGGATGGCTTGTAGCATTTACCATCCACTCGTTCCCTACAATTATGGTAGATCCAACATTTCCTCATAGGAAAATGGTATGCATGGGCGATCGATCCAATCACTTCATGGCCCGCTTCCCCCTAGTGAATTGTTGCTCGCAATCCCTAGTTAATTGCCCATGTGTTGAAATGAAGCTATGAATAGGTAGTTGTTAAATTGTGGCAAACATGTGAAGAGGGTTCTGTCTATCACAATACAGCCGAGGTCGCCTCCACCTTGCGTGTCAACCTCATCCACCTCGCACAACTCACTGGCCTCCCCAATGTAGGCCATTGTGAAGTTCGCTCCCGCACCCCAACCAGCAGTTTGTGCCCATAACTTTCTTTTACATGTCTTCACTACTTCCAACATTTCGTTCCAATTGTTAGTCATCAAAGGGAAATTGCATAGTGCACATGACCATGTGTGATAAAACATACTCCATACTTCACATGAACTATGAAAGGGAGTACTACACTTGTCACTACATAGATAGAGCAACATGACAAAAATTGCATTATACAACCATATCCTTAGAGCAGTCTGCACGTATTCTGCACGTAGTGTGACCTTGGGATCGTGGTGGCTGTTGTCGACCCCGTACCTGGCACAGGAGCCGGTGCACATGTCCTTGCGGTGGCGCACGATCTGCTTCTCATCCTTGCCGACGCAATCGTCCAGGTCCAGCTCCCGGTATGTAGAAGGCTTCACACAGAAATTGCAATATGGGCATACAACTTGTCCCGGCTTTTTGTAGAAAAAAGAGAGGAAGCATTCAGTACTTTACTAACATGCTATTGATTGGCAAAACAACTTCGCATGCTCTCTATTAAATGTGATGCTTTTTTTGTAATATGTAAAGGCATGTATTGCCCAGCTCCCGTTGCAATTAGAAAGCCATTACAAGCCAAATCACAAATGAATGGAGGGTCAAGCCACGTTCAAACATTACTAATCCTATCAGCCTTCCAAAAGGAAGTGCACGCATCAGCTAGTCAAAAGCAGGAGTAGAATAGAGGATGTAACAAGGAAATTATGTTTGGTTTTATGAAATGTGACAAACCTGCATCTCTATCAGTCAGAAGGTTTTTCTTAATTGGTTGGCCTCGTCCAAAACCTGAAACAAATATATTTACCAAGGGTCCATCGTACTGCAACCATATAGCATATACATAACAAGAAATAGTACTCTATTTACTTTAAGACTCCCATGTAGTAGTTCTGCAGGAAAATCTGTAGAAATCAGTTAAAGGTATGATGCGAAAGCTTCGTGTTTGCTTTGTGTTTTACACTGCATGTTTACTTCTCATACCTTGTAATGCTACTACCCTTGAGCAACCAAGTATCACTAAAGCAAACTGATATTTAACATACACCAAGTAAAAGGTCTGCAATAAAAAATGTAATTAAGCGATGTGCAGTTTAGTGGACGAATTAAGCAGCCGATCGAGTGGTAGAATGTGCAAATTGTCACATAAGTAAATTTCGCATAAGAGCTTTGTTAATTTAAGTGTAACAGGTTATGTTGATGTAATTCAGCAAGAAGGTGTGTTGTGTAGAACTACAGATACACCATTAAAGAAAAGACAAAATTCTATAACACCTACTTAGTGCATGAAATTAGCCACTACACTATAAATTGGATACATTCATTAGCAGGATAACACAACGGGAAGTACGTCTCATCGTAATGGGAAGTGCAAGAACCTAAGCATCTGAACCGACATATTGAGCGATAAAAGTCTTGCTATGAGTACAGATTGTACTTTCAAATTAGGCATGCAGATCAGCAAATTTTATGATCTAGCTATCACCTTTGCTATACAAAAATGTTATCCATGGATACTAAGGTACAGGATAAAATTATTTAACACTAAGATGGCAAGAAAAGAAACAATACATTGTCCATTTTTTTCTCTAATCTATGCAACCATCAGAATGTCACGGATTATAGGCCAAGTAAAGTTCTGAAGTACCATCATCAGATCTCTTGTCCAAGTGGCTGATCAAGAACATTTATCTTCAGTAGTATTAGATAGAAATTACCAGCCAACAATCTACCACCGATACATCTCTCCTTTGCTGAAGACATCTCTGCATGCAAACCTGAAGAATTCTATTAAAACTGAACATGCATAAATACTACGACTATCCGAAAAATAGTAATATTACACAGGAAGAGTAGAATGAGTAATATAAAATGATTTGGTAGCTACTATGAGAATGATGAGTTATTTGCAGCACTGCATCTTCTCCTGAACATTTCTATTTCTTTAATTCAGTAAAGTATAGAAGTCAAAAGTATAAGACATAAAACCTATACAGGTACATATGTCTCCACACTGAGTTCAATAAGATGAGATTAATCCTTGTGCTTCCATCAAAGTAATTCCTAGGATCCACACAGATCAAAATTTATAGTAAAACTTTCATTGTTCTTCAGGACCAAGAAGCTCATGCCTAGCATATACTACTACTTAACAAGAACAGCAGGTCACTTCAGACAAGGATGTATATAAAAGAAACAAGAAAGATAGAGAGATGGGGGGGTGCGAACCTTGCTGCTGTGGAGAGATGGTTTAGGTCAAGGTCAATGGAGCTTGCTAGCGTCATCGTCGGAGAAATATGTAAGGTTCGTTATCCACGTAGTTTGTGTGTTCGATTGGTTTCGCGGAAGCGGATTTTTAAAGCTTACGCACCGGGGTCGAGTTATCCTGGCGCTTGGTCCCGAGCACTGAGCCTCGAGATGCGCGTCAGTTAGGGCCGTTTATGCGAAGCCGTTACCGTGGCAGTCCTGGGTTACAGTACACATTGCTGCAGTCCCGCATGCAGGTTCTGGTCCATCGTAGGCTATGCGTAGTATTGTCTGTTTGTGCCGCTACTATACACGTCCGTGACTCCGAGCATCTCGTCCCCATCACCAACACCTTGTTCGTTCTCAGGGCATAGTTCTATGGATGAGCTCCGAGGCGGCGTTCCCATGGAGTGCGAGCACGGCCACGCCCGCGCCACTCAGCCGGACAACCATATGTACTAATTGGTTGCACATAATCTGTATGATTTGGGGCCGGTCGCTGCTCGTTATCTTCTATCGCAACGAACTGCAGGTAATCAGATCCCTTGCCCTGCCCGTTTTCCTGGGATACAGATCCGTCGTCGCCGTCGCCGCCGGTCATCAGCTGCTGAACTCCTCGTCGGCGGAGCACTTCTATGTCTGCCTACCGCTCCACCGGACAATCTGATTTTCCCCCTCCCCTTCTCTATACAACAGCTGTTTTTTCTTAAAGGATCCAACAACTGATGCAGCTACTCAGCTCTATCCCTTCTCTATGGTCGAACTCAGATGAATCCGCCGTCCCAGCATACTAATCGGGAGAGCACTATTCAAAGCCTGGATGGATGCTGATTCACGGGTCTGCTGTGTCCCTTGTGAAGATGCCCACATGTATTTGTCTTTATCTGGAGTCTGGACAAGCAGCAGATGCCTGAAATAGTATCACTACTAGGGGGTAGGCCAGATCACGGTGGTGAACCCCTGCAAACCACAGCGATATTAACATGCCACGTCATCCCAACGGAAATATGTGGCACAGATCCCCAAGTGTATGGACGTACAGGATAGCTAGATCGCGGTGCTAAAGCTCCGCTGAATGTTTTCGTTGGTTTCGCTCATTAAAGAGCATGCAGAACGGAGTGGGAGGATAGGGTGTTTGTTACCGGGCAGGACATGGCGAGAGGTGACGTCGGTGTTCATCCTTACCTTCGTTAAAGAACATGCAGAGTGCGGTGTGGGTGCCGGCACAGAGAGCGGCGCCCACACCGAGAGCGGTGGCAGGACAACGTCGACCATAAACTTCAGACGAGCTAGCGATGAGAATGTGTTGTTCTTGTTCGACGCGGCATCGACACCCATACCGTACTCGCCGGAGATAGACGGGTGATGGAGGTCGAGTAACCAACCCCATCGAGACGGGCGAGGCCATCTATGCAAGGACGGCGAGGTTTAAGTCAAGGGACTCCTCGACCTCGTTGACGCGAATGAAGCCATCGTGTATCCATGGGCGTCGCTTGAGCGGTAGGAAGGAGGTGAGACTTGCAGACAGTATCCATGCACGCCCGCATGAGCGCTGCCCCGGCGCGGGAGCGAAGAGGAGGATGAGTCGGGCCACGGCCGTGGGAGCAGCGGGCGCATGGAGGAGGAAGACCAAATTGATCTAGGAGGGAAATCCTGTGAGTGGCCGTCGGCCAGTAGCGCAATGAAGAACGACTGTCACTACAAGAAATATGTCAACTTATGACCTTCTGTCAGTGACCCTCGAAGAATTGGTCATAAAGTTATGACCATTTTAGACCAATTGGTCAAAAGCTGTCTGGGGGGCTCTAAACCCTAAACCATAACGACCATTTTGGTCAGAAAGGTCATAATTTCATTAGAGGAAATGGTCATAAAGCAAACAGCGCTAGTCCGCTGCCTTATTTCTAGTTGTTAACGACCAATATAGATGGTCATAACTTTGTAAATTGTGGTGGGTTGCTATGACTAGGCGCCACCTCATCAGTTTTGTCTATGTGTCATGTCCATATGGCAGTTTTTGCCCTAGGTTGTGAAGCAACCTATATTACTGTCATTCCCAAAATTCACAAAAAAATCTCATAAATTCTTTGGGTCATATCTTCGTCAAATATGTAAAAACCTTCCTTGCCTAGTTCAAAAATAATTCAAAAATATTCATTTTCCTATTCTGTTCAGAACAACAGTTTGTGAAGGAAGTACCACTTTGGCATGTCGAAATAGTATCCATTTTCTACAGTGCTTTCCTATGCCCAAATAACCATCCTCCAACAAATACCAGCTCAATCCATTCATTATTTTGAGCCGAGCTTCAACATTCGTAGTTATGTCCAATGTGGTAGTTTGCAAAGCAAGTACCACCTAGGCTCCTCCTTTTGAGCTAAAAAATTTGTGAAGACGGTCTTCTTAGTAACTGATCATCCTCAGCCAAAACTCACGCCCATTAGCCATGTACATTTCCCGTACCGCTAATCAAACACTTGGCTGCTAATTCATGTTTGAGCATCGATCGGTCTCCTCGTGAGAATCTTATGTTGTAATTTTCTTCCTAGCACCTACCTGGGGAGTGCCCAACCCACTAGACATGCCTATGCCGCCCAGAACACATGGCAATGCCAGGGTCACGCGGTGACCATGCGGCGGGCATGCGAGTTTACGCGCTCTAGAGTTGGGGCCCTCGGCCACCGCCCAAACCTCGACGTATCGCCACCAAACCATGTATTTATGATTAAATAGGTACTTATGTACCTAGAAATGATTTTTGGAAAAAATAAATAGCAAACTATGAGACAACTGCAGTTCAAATTTGACCCGCTTCCAACTAAATCGGCGGAAATTTGTCTTTTTCACGAGAGGTGGATCAAAACTTTTTACACCCAACCATTTTGTCAATTGTGCATTAAATATGGCCTATTATTTTAGAAAAATGATTTGGTCCAATTTTGCAACAATTATTTGGGAGGTCCTTCACAAAAAAACCTCCTTTTGGGCACTCGAAAAATGGAAAATGGTTTTTTCGTCCAAAGAAAATGAAAACTTCCTTAGGCAACATTGTTTACCATTCCAATATGCACCCTTGTGCACAATATGAGATCGTTTGAACAAACTATGCCATGAATGTGGCCATAAGATTGATCATTTGGCTTGAAAGCCATTGATCTCCACACGTGATAGCTCGTTTCTGAGAACACTTTTTTAAAATAATTGCCGTATTATAAGTTTGTTATTTTTCTTGGGAACTTGGCCACATATAATGACACAATGCAAAGGTTTCCCGATTTTTTGATTTTTTTGAATTTTTTATGCCCGTTTCAAAATGCGGTCAAAACGGCGGGAATGACCGTTCCTAGCTAGTGGTTGAATCTTGGAATTTGTTTGGTGTTTCTCTGATTAAATAGGTACTTATGTACCTAGAAATGATTTTTGTAAAAAATAAATAGCAAACTATGATGCAGCTGCAGTTCAAATTTGACCCGCTTCCGACTGAATCAGCGGAAATTTGTCTTTTTCACGAGAGGTGGATCAAAACTTTGTACACCCAACCATTTTGTCTATTGTTCTTTAAATATGGCCTAGTATTTTAGAAAAATGATTTGGTCCAATTTTGCAACAATTATTTGCGAGGTCCTTCACAAAAAAACCTCCTTTTGGGCACTCAAAAAATGGAAAATGGTTTTTCGTCCAAAGAAAATGAAAACTTCCTTAGGCAACATTGTTTGCCATTCCAATATGCACCCTTGTGCACAATATGAGATCATTTGAACAAACTATGCCATGAATGTGGCCATAAGATTGATCATTTGGCTTGAAAGCCATTGATCTCCACACGTGATAGCTCGTTTCTGAGAACACTTTTTTAAAATAATTGCCGTATTACAAGTTTGTTATTTTTCCTGGGAACTTGGCCACATATAATGACACAATGCGAAGGTTTCCCAATTTTTTGAATTTTTTTGAATTTTTATGCCCGTTTCAAAATGCGGTCAAACGGCGGGAATGACCGTTCCTAGCTAGTGGTTGAATCTTGGAATTTTATTGGTGTTTCTCTGATTAAATAGATACTTATGTATCTAGAAATGATTTTTGGAAAAAATAAAGAGCAAACTAGAAGGCAGCTACAGTTCAAATTTGACCCGCTTCCTACTGAATCGACGGAAATTTGTCTTTTTCATGAGAGGTGGATCAAAGCTTCTCACACCCAACCATTTGGTCAATTGTGCATTAAATATGTCCTAGTATTTTAGAAAATTGATTTGGTACAATTTTGCAATAAATATTTGGTAGGTCCTTCACAAAAAAGCTCATTTCGAACACTCAAAAAATGAAAAAATAATTTAAAAGAACTCATTTCTCATAACTCTTTAAAAAATATTTATCTTATTTCAATTTATGATTATTCCTGAAAACAATAGTCAAATTTGCTGACACAATAAAACGTTTTTTTTTTCAAATTTTCATGTCATAATAAAATAGCTAACATGATTTAGCACATAATTTTAGTCGATTATGACCAATTTAAATGGTCAAAATATCATACCTGTATACTGCGTTCTGATTGGTCTAGGGGCCTCTCACGCGGATCATGGGTAAATCACCGTCGGATCACCTGGATCTAACGGCCCGCACCAAACATGGATGTGTCCCCGAAACCCTAGCTCTGTCCCGTGGTCATTTTCCATCCACCCCCGCCTCCTTTCTTTCCCTCGCTCTCTACTCCTCCTCTCCCCTTCCAGATCTGGCGGAGCTCCTCTCGATCCCCCCCTTCCTCCCCGCCAGCCGCCGCACCCATTCTCTCCAGATCCAATCCAAGACCCCCGTCCACCGTCCCCTTCCTCCGCCGTCGACGTTCGCGCTCAAGGTCTCCGCCTCACCCGCCCTCGCCATTGCCTCCTTGGCGGGGTTGCCCTTCTTGGCGTCCACTTCCGCGGCGTCGAGGGCCGCGCCGCCGCGGCCAGGAGGGTCTCGCTCCGCGGGGCCGCACCCGCGACCTGCTACCCCGCGCCCGCACCAACTCCGGCGCGGCTCCACCCGCCGCTCCCACCCGCCACCGGCGCCAAGGCCGTCCCCGCCCACCAGGTCTGGGATCCCGCCGCGGGGTTCATCGTCAAGGTCCTCGCCGTCTCCGAGTTCTTTGTCAAGGTCCCCGCACATCCTCTCCTCACCCCCTAGATCGGAATCGGCGCCTCCCTCCGCCGCTGGCCGCCATGTCGCCATCTCTGTTCGAGGTCAGCTCCCCTCCCTCCCCCTCTCTCCTCTCTTTCTTGTTGCGCGGCGCAGGTGGAGGTTGCTGAATTGACCTTGTTTTTTCGCTTGATTCCTTCCTGCTGCAGGGGCTCACCAGGTCGCTGGCCATGACCGTGCTCTCCGAGGTCAGCGACAAGACCTTCTTCACCGCCGCGGTACCCCACCCCACCTCACCTCCTCTCGCTCATGTCCCGCTGCTGTACAAGAGACACCGGACTGCTGTCGTCCTCCGCTCCTACTTGGCTGTTGAGGTACTCCCGAATCTCGTCCATGAATCTCTCTCCCCGCTCCGGCCCTCCCCCTTGACAAATTTCCTCACAATTCATTCTGTAGTACAGGTGTTCGTTCATTCTTCCTGCTCCAGGCATCCGGTGGCCGTCCTCCTCCTCTTCTCCACGCCATCCATGGCCACAACAAAGGTAACACTCCAATCTGGTTCGTGTGTATTCTGCTATTGTGCAGCCTGTTTGTGGGGTTGTCAGCAAGCCATGGTGTAGATTAGGACGGCCAGGAGCTTGGCGGCCGCACCATCAGCGTCAGCCATGCCAATCAACACCCCCGCCGCTGGAGGGCATGAACAGCAACAAGGAGGTCGGCCGCCGACCTTTAAATCCACCAGCTTATCAACTTATCGTCTCTGTTTAAGTTATCAAGTCTCGTGTGGCAGTTTAAGTTATCAGTCTCGTGTGGTGGTTTAGTTTATGGTCATGAGATGAGATGGAACCTACCGAATGTCTATCTATCTGTGTTGCGTATCGTTCGCTTATGCCTGTTGAACATGCACTAGTATCATTTAACCAACTGCAGTGGTGAAATGTAGTAGTATCGTTTAATCATTTGGCCGATTTCACGTAATTGATCTCCATCCTTTATCCCATACTCGGTGTGCGTGGTGGAATACTGATGCTCTCAACGTGCTCTGTTGAGGATGTGGTTTACCTGAATTGAGAAAAATACTAGATGGTTTGTGTGTTGTGCTTCCGAGATAAGAATCAGCTATATAATGTTGTGTGATGCTCTATCGCTGAGCTACCTGTCAAGTTCATTTGTGAATTGAAGGGACGAGGTGTTCTGACTTACTTATCAGGGAACAGGGTAATTGCTATACATTTCTAAATGTAGCGAGTGGTATCCTTGGACTGGATGCTTTGTTTTCTCTGAACCTTTCCAAGTTTGAACAGTGGTTGGGTCTGTGTTTTCTATGAACCTTTGCACCTTGGCAAGTCTTTTTTTTGAGAAGTGAACCTTTGCAAGTTGGACAGTGGTTGCATCTTTGTTTTCTCCGAACCTTTGCAAGTCTCTTTTCACTTCGGGGCCGTGTCTTCCTCCGTTTGTATGTTCCCAAGTGTATCTCTCACCCAAATAAAATCAGAGAAAAGATAAAACCAAGGGAAGAACATAATGATGAGCTGATACCAGCACCTCCGCCTGGGAAATATACAAACATAATGCTTCCCAAGTATACAAACTGCACATCCTACTTAGGATAGGACTCATATTTAGCCATGCTTTAGTCACTGTGCCCTTAGTTCTTTTTTTGTAGGGAGCTATGCTTATCATCAGAAACTCTTGGTGATGATGTTATTCCTCTTTTGGTTCATGTGTTGCAATTATATACCACATAATTCTACTCCATGTGGTGGACATAAGTATCTTAGTGACTTCATTTGAGTGTGCATTCTGTTAATTCTAAGCTTCTCTTGCTGTGAAAATGTACCTCACTGACCGTCTGTCTATTTATTGTGTACTTCTTGCATGAGGAGGTGACTAGTGATGCGGCGCGCGAAGCAGCAGTAGGGGAAGGGGGTCTCCTGCTCGAGGAGGCGGAGGAGTAGGGGCGTGCCCAGCCGGCAGCCCTGTCCTGCTTGTGGGGGAGGGGCAGGAGGGGTCTGCTCCTCTGCTTCCATTGCGATCGCGGCAGGTAGCTCCTCCATCTCCGTCCCCCTCTTCCTGTGCTCACTACTTCTGCTGCTAAGTTGACGAATATGTGATGCACTTGTCCCAAGGAATTTTAGAGGGATCTGTATGAACAAGTCATGTTTTTATTTTATTTTATTTAGGTTGTTAGTTACCAAACAGAGAGAGAAGATGAGCTCATGCTTGGATTTTTTTCTGCCAGCACATGATTTGTATGTATGCAATCATCATCTTGCGTGTGCGAGCTGGTTCTTTGCTTGGGCATCGCGTCGATGACCAAGTGTTAGTGCCGATTTGTTGTGGTGGTGCTCATCTGGCCATTGATTTCTTGCTGATAATTTGTCTACTCCACTTGTTTATTTTTACTGAAACCTTTGTTTGCATGTTTCTAAAATACAGAGAAGAACACCCTGTGTTCTGGTAAAATATTTGTTGGCTATGATATGAAATTCCATGATGTGTGTGTTGTTTCAGTTTCTGTAGCTACAACAAAGTCCCAGTTTACTCTGTACTTGCTGCTGATGATTGCTAGCTAAATATACAGCGGCGGTGTCCAGGAGGAGAGCAGCGGGCTGGAGTAGCCGCCGCTGGTTTTCTTACTGGTTTTTTTAAATGTCACAACTTACTATGCCGCTACCTAGTAAAAACCAACTTACTATGCTGCTACCTAGTAAAATTATTTCTGTGTTTGATGCATGGCCTATCTTACTTCGTGCTTATACATTCTGTTCTGTACCTAACTTATATTGGAAGCTGACTATTCTGTAAGATGGATCTAACCATCATTAAGTGCACAAGTTTTCAGGATAATTCACAACTGCATTAAAAAATTCTAGTGGGAGTTATACATGTTTTCTCATGATAGATTGATCTGGACTGAAACATGATTTTGCATCCCGTTTTCCGTCGACAAATATACAAGTTATACAAGTTATATCAGCAAGTTACTGTATGTGTTAGAGAAATTAGTGTTGATTTATTTGTTGTTCTTTTTTTCTTTCTAATTTTTGCATGAGAGCAAACTGGTGTAGCTAGCTGAACTATGCAGCCATGAATCAGGAAGTAGCATATTCAGTTTTGCTAATAGAAAATAAATGTATTAAAAACTTTAAAAACTGCATAATAAGTGCTTGTTCATGTTTGGTTTTCTCTAAACTTTGTTTGTATGATTGAGGGCAAATTTACTTGGTTCTTTTCTCTAAACTGTGCTTGGAACATTCGTTTTTATGATCTAAAATTGCCTTCCTGTGATGATGCAGGTGCCCAGTTTGTGCTCGCTACCGAAGGAGCTCCATGTTGAAGAAGATTGAAGACACTTGTAGAGCTACAGGGTTAACACCAGGGCACCGTATCACGTGTAGAGCTTGTAGAGCTTGTATGAGCTTATTATGTGTAGAGATTGTAAAGTATATGTTATTTGTACAATAGGAGCTCTGTACTGAATCTGGCTGATAATATTTGGAGTATTATGTGTGTGTTTTGTTTGTGCCAATTTAAATACTGGTTATTTATTTACTATTAAATTGAAATATGAAGAATATGAACTTGCTAGCTGGGACCCACGTACCTGAACCTGACATCTGGGACCCATTTGACTAGTGGACCTTTTTTATATTACAAAAAAACTAAAACTTTCTAGCGGAAAAGGCCATGGCCCAAAAATGAGAAGGCTTAATTGTTGGGCTTGGCCCATCTACCTAGCCAAAATTAATATGAGAAAAAAAACACAAATAGGCCGAATTGTTGGGCTAGGCCCATGTAGAAAATTGAATTGGACCGGGCTGAATCTTGTGCCACGTCAGATTGCCACGCTGGATGCCTACGTGGCCTGGGGAGGTTGCTAGTGACCAAAACGCCAAAGTAGACGTATTTTGGTCATAAACGTCTTCGACCATTCCAGAAGAAAGGTCGCTATAGTCAGTTTATGACTGCCAACTTTTGACCTTCTGTTTTTGGTCACAAAAAGGTCGCAAATGAAAAACCATGACCTTTCAGTGACCAATAGTGGTGGTCACAAGTTGACATATTTCTTGTAGTGTGCTACGGCGGTGGGGGATTTTTCTCGGGAGAGATGGGATGGGAGGAGCGATGCACTACCGGAACAGGGCTCGATGCCGATGGCCAAAAGTATGTTGATGGCCACCGTGCCACCGTCGACCTATTCTAGACTATGCCGACAGCTGGCCCCAGTCCGTCGGCGTACAACGGCCGTCGGGCTATCCCAGTATACGCCGACGGCCCCCGTCGGCAATGAACGGCCGTCGGCATAGACCAATCTACGCCTACAGCTGTCGTCGGCATATATCGGCCGTCGGCAAAGCTGCGGGCCCGACAACCACGCCCATGACAGGCGGCTAACGACGTCAGATCTATGCCGACAGCGAGGACGGGCGGCCGTCGGCATAGATACAAATGCCACGTCATCGATCCAAAGCGCACCGACCAAGGCCTATGCCGACGGCTGCCGTCGGCATAGATGACACGTCATCGATCCGCACCGCGCCGGCCATTTGCCCTAGCCGCAACTAGCCGTCGGCATATATATTGCTTTTTTTCATCGCTATACTTTATGTTTTCTTACATATTATTATTTGACTAACTTACATATAGCATGTGTTAATATAAGCATACATACATTATTTTCGGTTCAATACGGAGGGGTGTGACCCGCCTCACGGATGGCGGCGCCGCCGGCCGGCACCTGGAGTATGGAACAGCCGCATCCGGTGTTCCCAAGTGTTTATATATATATATATATCGGATGACCTACCACAACCAGGTGGTGTTGTGGCATGTCCGAAGAGAAGGCACGGGTCTCCGGGACGTGGCCCCCCTCACGGACAGCGCTGCCGCCGGCACCTAGAGGGGGGAAACGGACGCGTCGGGTCTACACGGAGGGGATGTAGCTGTCGGTTTGGCCCGGATGCTGCTTCCAGGTGTCCCTCTGAGCTGACCTGACACAACCGGTTGGAGAGGTCCACTATTCAAATCCCGTACGTGGAAAGTCAAAGGGCTAGATCTCGTGGTCAACCGCTCCAGGGTTAGGCGTGACGGGTGCCCGGGGGGGCGGTAGCAATGCCACCGGAGCATCGCACCGGCCCCTCATACATGCAGGGTGGTGTTGTGGCATGTTCGAAGAGGCGGCACGCGTTTCCAGGACGTGGCCCCCTCACGGATGGCGCCGCCCCCGGCACCTGGAGGTGGGAAACGGACGCGTCGGGAATACATGGAGGGGATGTAGCTGTGGGTTTGGCCCATATGTTGCTACCAGGTGTCCCTTTGTGCTGGCCTGACACAACCGCGTGGAGAGGTCCACTGGAGGGGGGAAACGGACACGTCGGGTCTACTCGGAGGGGATCTTGCTGTGGGTCTAGCCCGGATGTTGCTCCAAAGTGTTCCTATGGGCTGACCTAACACAACCGGGTGGAGAGGTCCACTGGTCAAAGCCCGTCCATGCAAAGTCAAAGCCTGCCCGCCACCGGCACCTGGAGGGGGGAAACGGACGTGTCGGGTCTACACGGAGGGGATGTAGCTGTCGGTTTGGCCCGGATGTTGCTTCCAGCTATCCCTCTGAGCTGATCTGACACAACCGGGTGGAGAGGTCCACTGGTCAACGCCCATACGTGGAAAGTCAAAGGGCTAGATCTCATGGTCAACCGCTCAAGGGTTAGGCGGGACGGGTGCCCTGGGGGGCAACAATGCCACTGGAGCGTCGCACCGGCCCCTCATACATGCGGGGTGGTGTTGTGGCATGTCCAAAGAGGCGGCATGCGTCTCTGGGATGTGGCCCCCCTCACGAACGGCGCCGCCACCGGCACCTGGAGGGTGGAAACAGACGCATCGGGTCTACACGGAGGGGATGTAGCTGTGGGTTTGGCCCATATGTTGCTCCTAGGTGTCCCTTTGTGCTGACCGGACACAACCGCGTGGAGAGGTCCACTGTTCAAAGCCCGTCCGTGGGAAGTCAAAGCGCTAGATATCGTGGTCAACCGCTCCAGGGTTAGGCGGGACGGGGGCCCTAGGAGGTAGCAATGCCACCGGAGCATCGCGCTGGCCCCTCATACATGCGGGGTGGTGCGGTGGCATGTCCGAAGAGGCGGAACGCGTCTCCGGGATTTGGCCTCCCTCACGAACGGCGCCACCGCCGGCACCTGGAGGGGGGAAACGGACGCGTCGGGTCTACACGGAGGGGATCTTGCTGTGGGTCTGGCCCGAATGTTGCTCCAAAGTGTTCCTATGGGCTGACCTACCAAAACCGGGTGGAGAGGTCCACTGGTCAAATCCCGTCCGTGCAAAGTCAAAGCCCGCCCACTGCCGGCACCTGGGGGGGGGGCAACGAACGCGTCGGGTCTACACGGAGGGGATGTAGATGTCGGTTTGGCCCGGATGTTTCTTCCAGGTGTCCCTCTGACCTCACCTGACACAACCGGGTGGAGAGGTCCACTATTCAAAGCCCGTACGTGGAAAGTCAAAGGGCTAGATCTCGTGGTCAACTGCTCCAGGGCTAGGCGGGACGGGGGCCCTGGGGGGGGGTGGGGGTAGCAATGCCACCGGAGGGTCGCACCGGCCCCTCATACATTCGGGGTGGTGTTGTGGCATGTCCGAAGAGGCGGCATACGTCTCTGGGACATGGCCCCCCTCACGGACGGCGCCGCCGCCGCCACCTGGAGGGGGAAAACAGATGCATCTGGTCTACACGGAGGGAATGTAGCTGTCGGTTTGGCCCGGATGTTGCTTCCAGGTGTCCTTCTGAGCTGACCTGACACAACCGGGTGGAGAGGTCCACTGTTCAAAGCCTGTATGTGGAAAGTCAAAGGCCTAGATCTCGTGGTCAACCGCTCCAGGGTTAGGCAGGACGGGGGCCCTGGGGGGAGGGGTAGCAATGCCACCGGAGCATCGCACCATCCCCTCATACATGCGGGGTGGTGTGGTGGCATGTCCGAAGAGGTGGCACACGTCTCCGTGGTTTGGCCTCCCTCACGAACGGCGCCACCGCCGGCACCTGGAGGGGGGAAACGGACGCGTCGGGTCTACACGGAGGGGATCTTGCTGTGGGTCTGGCCCGGATGTTGCTCCAAAATGTTCCTATGGGCTGACCTAACACAACCAGGTGGAGAGGTCCACTGGTCAAAGCACGCCCGTGCAAAGTCAAAGCCCGCCCGCCGCCGGCACCTAGAGGGGGGAAACGGACGCGTCGGGTCTACACGGAAGGGATTTAGCTGTCGGTTTGGCCCGGATGTTGCTTCCAGGTGTCCCTTTGAGCTGACCTGACACAACCGGGTGGACAGGTCCACTGTTCAAAGCCTGTACGTGGAAAGTCAAAGGGCTAGATCTCGTGGTCAACCGCTCCAGGGTTAGACGGGACGGGGGCCCTGGGGGTAGCAATGCCACCGGAGTGTCGCATTGGCCCCTCATACATGCGGGGTGGTATTGTGGCATGTCCGAAGAGGCGGCACACGTCTCCGTGGTTTGGCCTCCCTCACGAACGGCGCCAACGCCGGCACTTGGAGGGGGGAAACAGACGCGTCGGGTCTACATGGAGGGGATCTTGCTGTGGGGCTGGCCCGGATGTTGCTCCAAAGTGTTCCTATGGGCTGACCTAACACAACCGGGTGGGAGGTCCACTGGTCAAAGCCCGTCCGTGCAAAGTCAAAGCCCGCCCACCGCCGGCACCTGGGGGGGGGGGCAGCGGACGCGTCGGGTCTACACGGAGGGGATGTAGCTGTCGGTTTGGCCCGGATGTTGCTTCCAGGTGTTCGTCTAAGCTCACCTAACACAATCGGGTGGAGAGGTCCACTGTTCAAAGCCCGTACGTGGAAAGTCAAAGGGCTAGATCTCGTGGTCAACCGCTCTAGGGTTAGGCGGGACAGGGGCCCTGGGAGGGTTTAGCAATGCCACCGGAGTGTCGCACCGGCCCCTCATACATTCGGGGTGGTGTTGTGTCATGTCCGAAGAGGCAGCCCACGTCTCTGGGACGTGGCCCCCCTCATGGACGGCGCCGCCGCCGTCACCTGGAGGGGGGAAACGGACGCGTCGAGTCTACACGGAGGGGATGTAGCTGTCGGTTTGGCCCGGATGTTGCTTCCAGGTGTCCCTCTAAGCTGAGCTGACACAACCGGGTGGAGAGGTCCACTGTTCAAAGCCCGTATGTGGAAAGTCAAAGGCCTAGATCTCGTGGTCAACCGTCCAGGGTTAGGCGGGACAGGGGCCCTGGGGGGGAGGGGTAGCAATGCCACCGGACCATCGCACCGGCCCCTCATACATGCGGGGTGGTGTGGTGGCATGTCTGAAGAGGTGGCACGCGTCTCCGTGGTTTGGCCTCCCTCACGAACGGTGCCACCGCCGGCACCTGGAGGGGGGAAACGGACGGGTCTACACGGAGGGGATCTTGCTATGGGTCTGGCCCGGATGTTGCTCCAAAGTGTTCCTATGGGCTGACCTAACACAATCGGGTGGAGAGGTCCACTGGTCAAAGCACGCCCGTGCAAAGTCAAAGCCCGCCCGCCGCCGGCACCTGGAGGGGGGAAACGGACGCGTCGGGTCTACACGGAGGGGATTTAGCTGTCGGTTTGGCCCGGATGTTGCTTCCAGGTGTCCCTCTGAGCTAACCTGACACAACCGGGTGGAGAGGTCCACTGTTCAAAGCCTGTACATGGAAAGTCAAAGGGCTAGATCTGATGGTCAACCGCTCCAGGGTTAGGCGGGATGGGGGCCCTGGGGGTAGCAATGCCACCGAAGTGTCGCACCGTCCCCTCATACATGCGGGGTGGTATTGTGGCATGTTCGAACAGGCGGCGCGCGTCTCTGGGACGTGGCCCCCCTCACGGACGGCGCCGCCACCAACACCTGGAGGGGCGAAACGGACGCGTCGGGTCTACCCGGAGGGGATGTAGCCGCCGGTTTGGCCTGGATGTTGCTTCCAGGTGTCCCTCTGAGCTGACCTGACACAACCGGGTGAAGAGGTCCACTGTTTAAAGCCCATACATGGAAAGTCAAAGGGCTATATCTCGTGGTCAACCACTCCAGGGTTAGGCGGGACGGGGGCCCTGGGGGGGGGGGGTAGCAATGCCACCGGAGCATCGCACCGGCCCCTCATACATGCGGGGTGGTGTGGTGGAATGTCCGAAGAGGCAGCATGCGTCTCCGTGGTTTGGCCTCCCTCACGAACGGCGCCACCGCCGACACCTAGAGGGGGAAACGGACGCGTCGAGTCTACACGGAGGGGATCTTGCTCTGGGTCTGGCCCGGATGTTGCTCCAAAGTATTCCTATGGGCTGACCTAACACAACCGGGTGGAGAGGTCCATTGGTGAAAGCCCGTCCGTGCAAAGTCAAAGCCCGCCCGCTGCCGGCACCTGGAGGGGGGAAACGGACGCGTCGGGTCTACACGGAGGGGATGTTGCTGTCGGTTTGTCCTGGATGTTGCTTCCAGGTGTCCCCCTGAGCTAACCTGACACAACCGGGTGGAGAGGTCCACTGTTCAAAGCCCATATGTGGAAAGTCAAAGGGCTAGATCTCGTGGTCAACCGCTCCAGGGTTAGGCGGGATGGGGGCCCTGGGGGGGGGGGGGGTAACAATGCCACCAGAGCGTCGCACCGGCCCCTCATACATGCGGGGTGGTGTGGTGGCATGTCCGAAGAGGCGGAACGCGTCTCCGGGGTTTGGCCTCCCTCACGAACGGCGCCACCGCCGGCACCTGGAGGGGGGAAACGGACGCGTCGGGTCTACACGGAGGGGATCTAGCTGCGGGTCTGGCCCGAATGTTGCTCCAAAGTGTTCCTATGGGCTGACCTAACACAACCGGGTGGAGAGGTCCACTGGTCAAAGCCCGTCCGTGCAAAGTCAAAGCCCGCCCGCCGCCGACACCTGGGGGGGGGGCAACGGACGCGTCGGGTCTACACGGAGGGGATGTAGCTGTCGGTTTGGCCCGGATGTTGCTTCCAGGTGTCCCTCTGACCTCACCTGACACAACCGGGTGGAGAGGTCCACTGTTCAAAGCCTGTACGTGGAAAGTCAAAGGGCTAGATCTCGTGGTCAACCGCTCCAGGGTTAGGTGGGACGGTGGCCCTAGGGGTAGCAATGCCACCGGAGTGTCGCACCGGCCCCTCATACATGCGGGGTGGTATTGTGGCATGTCCGAAGAGGCGGCACGCGTCTCTGGGCCGTGGCCCCCCTCAAGGACATCGCCGCCGCCGACACCTGGAGGGGGGAAACGGACGCGTCGGGTCTACACAGAGGGGATGTAGCTGCCGGTTTGGCCCGGATGTTGCTTCCAGGTGTCCCTCTGAGCTGACCTGACACAACCGGGTGGAGAGGTCCACTGTTCAAAGCCCGTACATGGAAAGTCAAAGGGCTAGATCTCGTGGTCAACCGCTCCAGGGTTAGGTGGGACGGGGGCCCTGGGAGGGGGGGGGGTAGCAATGCCACCGGAGCATCGCACCTGCCCCTCATACATGCGGGGTGGTGTGGTGGCATGTCCGAAGAGGTGGCACGCGTCTCCGTGGTTTGTCCTCCCTTACGAACGGCGCCACCGCCGGCACCTGGAGGGGGGAAACAGACGCGTCGGGTCTACACGTAGGGGATCTTGCTGTGGGTCTGGCCCGAATGTTGCTCTAAAGTGTTCCTATGGGCTGACCTAACACAACCGAGTGGAGAGGTCCACTGGTCAAAGCCCGTCCCTGCAAAGTCAAAGCCCGCCCACCGCCGGCACCTGGGGGGGCAACGGACGCGTCGGGTCTACATGGAGGGGATGTAGCTGTCGGTTTGGCCCGGATGTTGCTTCCAGGTGTCCCTTTGAGATCACCTGACACAACCGGGTGGAGAGGTCCACTGTTCAAAGCACGTACGTGGAAAGTCAAAGGGCTAGATCTCGTGGTCAACCGCTCCAGGGTTAGGCGGGATGGGGGCCCTGGGAGGGTTTAGCAATGCCACCGGAGCATCGCACCGGCCCCTCATACATTCGGGGTGGTGTTGTGGCATGTCCGAAGAGGCGGCACACGTCTCTGGGACGTGGCCCCCTCATGGACGGCGCCGCCGCCGTCACCTGGAGGGGGAAACGGACGCATCGGGTCTACACGGAGGGGATGTAGCTGTTGGTTTGGCCCGGATGTTGCTTCCAGGTGTCCCTCTGACCTCACCTGACACAACCGGGTGGAGAAGTCCACTATTCAAAGCCCGTACGTGGAAAGTCAAAGGGCTAGATCTCGTGGTCAACTGCTTCAGGGTTAGGCGGGACGGGGGCCCTGGGGGGAGGGGTAGCAATGCCACCGGAGCGTCGGACCGGCCCCTCATACATTCAGGGTGGTGTTGTGGCATGTCCGAAGAGGCGGCACACGTCTCTGGGACGTGGCCCCCCTCATGGACGGCGCCGCCGCCGTCACCTGGAGGGGGGAAACGGATGCGTCTAGTCTACACGGAGGGGATGTAGCTGTCGGTTTGGCTCAGATGTTACTTCCAGGTGTCCTTCTGAGCTGACCTGACACAACCGGGTGGAGAGGTCCACTGTTCAAAGCCCGTATGTGGAAAGTCAAAGGCCTAGATCTCGTGGTCAACCGCTCCAGGGTTAGGCGGGACGGGGGCCCTGGGGGGGGGGGAGGGGTAGCATTGCCACCGGAGCATCGCACCAGCCGCTCATACATGCGGGGTGGTGTGGTGGCATGTCCAAAGAGGTGGCACGCATCTCCGTGGTTTGGCCTCCCTCACGAACGGCGCCACCGCCGGCACCTGGAGGGGGGAAACGGACGCGTCGGGTCTACACGGAGGGGATCTTGCTGTGGGTCTGGCCCGGATGTTACTCCAAAGTGTTCCTATGGGCTGACCTAACACAACTGGGTGCAGAGGTCCACTAGTCAAAGCACGCCCGTGCAAAGTCAAAGCCCGCCCGCCGTCGGCACCTGGAGGGGGGAAACAGACGCGTCGGGTCTACACGGAGGGGACTTAGCTGTCGGTTTGGCCCGGATGTTGCTTCCAGGTGTCCCTCTGAGCTGACCTGACACAACCGGGTGGAGAGGTCCACTGTTCAAAGCCTGTACGTGGAAAGTCAAAGGGCTAGATCTCGTGGTCAATCGCTCCAGGGTTAGGCGGGACGGGGGCCCTGGGGGTAGCAATGCCACCGGAGTGTCGCACCCGCCCCTCATACATGCGGGGTGGTATTGTGGCATGTCCGAAGAGGCGGCACGCGTCTCTGGGACATGGCCCCCCTCACGGACGGCGCCGCCGACGACACCTGGAGGAGGGAAACGGACGTGTCGGGTCTACACGGAGGGGATGTAGCTGCTGGTTTGGCCCGGATGTTGCTTCCAGGTGTTCCTCTGAGCTGACCTGACACAACCGGGTGGAGAGGTCCACTGTTCAAAGCCCGTATGTGGAAAGTCAAAGGCCTAGATCTCGTGGTCAACCGCTCCTGGGTTAGGCAGGACGGGGGCCCTGGGGGGAGGGGTAGCAATGCCACCGGAGCATCGCACTGGCCCCTCATACATGCGGGGTGGTGTGGTGGCATGTCCAAAGAGGTGGCACACGTCTCCGTGGTTTGGCCTCCCTCACGAACGGCGCCACCGCCGGCACCTGGAGGGGGGAAACAGACGCGTCGGGTCTACATGGAGGGGATCTTGCTGTGGGTGTGCCCGGATGTTACTCCAAAGTGTTCCTATGGGCTGACCTAACACAACCAGGTGGAGAGGTCCACTGGTCAAAGCACGCCCGTGCAAAGTCAAAGCCCGCCCGCTGCCGGCACCTGAGGGGGGAAACGGACGTGTCGGGTCTACACGGAGGGGATTTAGCTGTCGGTTTGGCCTGGATGTTGCTTCCAGGTGTCCCTCTGAGCTGACCTGACACAACCGGGTGGAGAGGTCCACTGTTCAAAGCATGTACATGGAAAGTCAAAGGGCTAGATCTCGTGGTCAACCGCTCCAGGGTTAGGCGGGACGGGGGCCCTGGGGCTAGCAATGCCACCGGAGTGTCGCACCGGCCCCTCATACATGCGGGGTGGTATTGTGGCATGTTCGAAGAGGCGGCACACGTCTCTGGGACGTGGCCCCCCTCACGGACGGCGCCGCCGCCGACACCCGGAGGGGGGAAACGGATGCGTCGGGTCTACACAGAGGGGATGTAGCTGCCGGTTTGGCCCGGATGTTGCTTCCAGGTGTCCCTCTGAGCTGAGCTCACACAACCGGGTGGAGAGGTCCACTGTTCAAAGCCCGTACATGGAAAGTCAAAAGGCTAGATCTCGTGGTCAACCACTCCAGGGTTAGGCGGGACGGGGGCCCTGGGGAGCGGGGGGGTAGCAATGCCACCGGAGCATCGCACCGGCCCCTCATACATGCGGGGTGGTGTGGTGGCATGTCCGAAGAGGCAGCACGCGTCTCCGTGGTTTGGCCTCCCTCACGAACAGCGCCACCGCCGGCACCTAGAGGGGGGAAACGGACGCATCGGGTCTACACGGAGGGGATCTTGCTGTGGGTCTAGCCCGAATGTTGCTCCAAAGTGTTCCTATGGGCTGACCTAACACAACCGGGTGGAGAGGTCCATTGGTCAAAGCCCGTCCGTGCAAAGTCAAAGCCCGCCCGCCGCCGGCACCTGGAGGGGGGAAACGGACGCATCGGGTCTACACGGAGGGGATGTTGCTGTCGGTTTGGCCTGGATGTTGCTTCCAGGTGTCCCCCTGAGCTGACCTGACACAACCGGGTGGAGAGGTCCACTGTTCAAAGCCCGTACGTGGAAAGTGAAAGGCTAGATCTCGTGGTCAACCGCTCCAGGGTTAGGCGGGACGGGGGCCCTGGGGGGGGGGGTAACAATGCCACCAGAGCGTCGCACCGGCCCCTGATACATGCGGGGTGGTGTGGTGGCATGTCTGAAGAGGCGGCACGCGTCTCCGGGGTTTGGCCTCCCTCACGAACGGCGCCACCGCCGGCACCTGGAGGGGGAAACGGACGCGTCGGGTCTACATGGAGGGGATCTTGCTGTGGGTCTGGCCCGGATGTTGCTCCAAAGTGTTCCTATGGGCTGACCTAACACAACCGGGTGGAGAGGTCCATTTGTCAAAGCCTGTCCGTGCAAAGTCAAAGCCCGCCCGCCGCCGGCACCTAGAGGTGGGAAACGGACGCGTCGGGTCTACACGGAGGGGATGTAGCTGTCGGTTTGGCCCGGATTTTGCTTCCAGGTGTCCCTCTGAGCTGACCTGACACAACCGAGTGGAGAGGTCCACTGTTCAAAGCCCGTACGTGAAAGTCAAAGGGCTAGATCTCGTGGTAAACTGCTCCAGGGTTAGGCGGGACCTGGGCCCTGGGGGGTAGCAATGCCACCGGAGCATCACACCGGCCGCTCATACATGCGGGGTGGTGTTGTGGCATGTCCGAAGAGGTGGCACGCGTATCTGGGACGTGGCCCCGCTCACGGACGGTGCCGCCGCCGGCACCTGGAGTGGGGAAACGGACGCGCCGGGTCTACACGGAGGGGATGTAGCTGTCGGTTTGGCCTGGATGGGGTTACACGGATGGGGCTACGCGGATCGGTGATGTGGATAATTAAAAAAAATGCATACGTCTAAGCCGTCGGCATAGGTGCCACGTGGCATCCTCACCTATGCCGACGGCTTAGCCGTCGGCATACTTTGCCTTATCCCTTCGCGGTGCGACCCCGTCCACCCATTCTCTCCCCCACCTGACCTGCGCCGCCGCCGCAACACCCGACCACGACCTGCGCCGCCGCCGCACCAACCACTCCACCACGCCCCCTGCCGCCGCTGCACACCCCACCCCTGTCGCCGCCCTCCCCCGCCTTTCGCCGCCCCCGCCTCCACACCCGCCGTCGCCGCCCCCGCCTCCACACCCGCCGTCGCCGCCGTCTCCACCCACCGTCGCCCCGGCCTCCCCTGACCCCGCCCTGCCCCGGCCTCCTCCGACCCCACCCTGCCCCAGCCTCCCACAACCCCGCCGCTGCGCCGGCCTCTCCCGACCCCGCCGCTGCTCCTTGAGCCGGGCGCGGCTCCTGCAGCCGGCCGCGGCTCCGTCCGGCCCCGTCCCTCCCGTCCCTGACCGCCCCTGCCTCACCACCCCCTCGACCGCCGCGCCCCCTGCCATGCCCATCTCGGTGCGCTACGTTTTTTTTTGCATTTTTGTCTACTGTTGGATTGATGAATGAATGCACGGATGGATGTTGGATGTTAGATTGTTAGGTTAGATGTTAGATGTTAGGTTGTTAGGATGATATATAGGTGAATGTTGGATGTTAGGATGTTAGGTTGTTAGGTTGCATTATTTTTATCATGATGATCTTGTTATTTGAGATGTGCTCCAAAACTGGTATAAGATGAGTGGTCATTTTTATCATGATGATCTTGTCGAAAAAATTGAACAAGACAAAATTTGACACTTCACAAAATTGTTGGAAATATGCCCTAGAGGCAATAATAAATTAGTTATTATTATATTTCCTTGTTCATGATAAACGTTTATTGTCCATGCTAGAATTGTATTGATAGAAAACTTAGATACATGTGTGGATACATAGATAACACCATGTCCCTAGTAAGCCTCTAGTTGACTAGCTCATTGATCAATAGATGGTTACGGTTTCCTGACCATGGATATTGGATGTCGTTGATAAGGGGTTCACATCATTAGGAGAATGATGTGATGGACAAGACCCAATCCTAAGCCTAGCACAAGATCATGCAGTTTGTATGCTGAAGCTTTTCTAATGTCAAGTTATATTTCCTTAGACCATGAGATTGTGCAACTCCCGGATACCGTAGGAATGCTTTGGGTGTACCAAACGTCACAACGTAACTGGGTGGCTATAAAGGTGCACTACGGGTATCTCCTAAAGTGTCTGTTGGCTTGGCACGAATCGAGACTGGGATTTGTCACTCCGTGTAAACGGAGAGGTATCTCTGGGCCCAATCGGTAGGACATCATTATAATGTGCACAATGTGACCAAGGAGTTGATCACGGGATGATGTGTTATGGAACGAGCAAAGAGACTTGCCGGTAACGAGATTGAACGAGGTATCGGGATACCGACGACCGAATCTTGGGTAAGTATCGTACCGATAGACAAAGGGAATTGTATACGGGATTGATTGAATCCTCGACATCGTGGTTCATCGGATGAGATCATCGTGGAGCATGTGGGAGCCAACATGGGTATCCAGATCCCGCTGTTGGTTATTGACCGGAGAGTTGTCTCGGTCATGTCTACATGTCTCGCGAACCCGTAGGGTCTACACACTTAAGGATCGGTGACACTAGAGTTGTAGAGATATTAGTATGCGGTTAACCGAAAGTTGTTCAGAGTCCCGGATGAGATCCCGGACATCACGAGGAGTTCCGAAATGGTTAGGAGGTAAAGATTTATATATAGGAAGTCCAGTTTCGTCCATCGGGAGAGTTTCGGGGTCATCGATATTGTACCGGGACCATCGGAAGGGTCCCGGGGGTCCACCGGGTGGGGCCACCTATCCCGGAGGGCCCCATGGGCTGAAGGGGCGTGGGAACCAGCCCCTGGCGGGCTGGTGCACCCCCCTTGGGCCTCCCATGCGCCTAGGGTTGGAAACCCTAAGGGGTGGGGGCGCCTCCACTTGGCTTGGAGGCCAAGCCACCCCTAGGGCTGCCGCCCCCCTCCCTAAATGGGATCTACAAGGGGCTGGCGCCCCCCTAGTCCCCTATATATAGTGGAGGGGAGGGAGGGCAGCCGCACCTGAAGCCCTGGCGCCTCCCTCCCTCCCGTGACACCTCTTCCTCCCCGCTTGCGCTTGGCGAAGCCCTGTCGGGATCCCGCTACTTCCACCACCATGCCGTGGTGCTGCTGGATCTCCTTCAAATTCTCCTTCCCCCTTGCTGGATCAAGAAGGAGGAGACGTCTCCGCTCCGTACGTGTGTTGAACGCGGAGGTGCTGTCCGTTCGGCGCTAGGATCATCGGTGATTTGGATCACAACGAGTACGACTCCATCAACCCTGTTCTCTTGAACGCTTCCGCTTAGCGATCTTCAAGGGTATGAAGATGCACTCCCTCTATCTCGTTGCTAGATGACTCCATAGATTGATCTTGGTGATGGGTAGAAAATTTTGTATTTCTGCTACGATCCCCAACAGTGGCATCATGAGCTAGGTCTATGCATAGATTCTATGCACGAGTAGAACACAAAGCAGTTGTGGGCGATGATTTGTTCAATTTGCTTACCGTTACTAGTCTTATTTTGATCCGGTGGCATTGTGGGATGAAGCGGCCCGGACCGACCTTACACGTATGCTTACGTGAGACTGGTTCCACCGACTGACATGCACTTGATGCATAAGGTGGCTGGCGGGTGTCTATCTCTCCCACTTTAGTCGAATCGGATTCGATGAAAAGGGTCCTTATGAAGGGTAAATAGCAATTGGCATATCACCGTTGTGGTTTTGCGTAGGTAAGAAACGTTCTTGATAGAAACCCATAGCAGCCACATAAAACATGCAACAACAATTAGAGGACGTCTAACATGTTTTTGCAGGGTATGCTATGTGATGTGATATGGCCAAAAGGATGTGATGAATGATATATGTGATATGGCCAAAAGGATGTGATATGGCCCGGATCATGTTCTTGTAATAGGAATCATGACTTGCATGTCGATGAGTATGACAACCGGCAGGAGCCATAGGAGTTGTCTTAATTTATTTATGACCTGCGTGTCAATGAAAATGCCATGTAATTACTTTACTTTATTGCTAACTGTTAGCCATAGTAGTAGAAGTAATAGTTGGCGAGGCAACTTCATGAAGACACGATGATGGAGATCATGATGATGGAGATCATGGTGTCATGCCGGTGACGAAGGTGATCATGCCGCGCCTCGAAGATGGAGATCAAAAGGCGCAAGGTGATATTGGCCATATCATGTCACTTTATGATTTGCATGTGATGTTTGTCATGTTTACATCTTATTTGCTTAAAACGATGGTAGCATAAATAAGATGATCCCTCGCTGAAATTTCAAGAAAAGTGTTCCCCCTAACTGTGCACCGTTGCAAAGGTTCGTTGTTTCGAAGCACCACGTGATGATCGGGTGTGATAGATTCTAACGTTCGCATACAACGGGTGTAAGCCAGATTTACACATGCGAAACACTTAGGTTGACTTGACGAGCCTAGCATGTACAGACATGGCCTCGGAACACGGAAGACCGAAAGGTCGAACATGAGTCATATAGTGGATACGATCAACATGAAGATGTTCACCGATGATGATTAGTCCGTCTCACGTGATGATCGGACACGGCCTAGTTGACTCGGATCATGTATCACTTAGATGACTAGAGGGATGTCTGTCTAAGTGGGAGTTCATTGAATAATTTGATTAGATGAACTTAATTATCATGAACATAGTCAAAAGGTCTTTGCAAATTATGTCGTAGCTCATGCTTTGGTTCTACTGTTTCAGATATGTTCCTAGAGAAAATTTAGTTGAGAGTTGACAGTAGCAATTATGCGGACTGGGTCCGTGAACTTAGGATTGTCCTCGGTGCTGCACAGAAGGGCTATGTCCTTAATGCACTGCTCAGTGCGTTGAACCTCGAGCGTCGTCTATAGATGTTGGGAAACATCTGACATACACATTTTGATGACTACGTGATAGTTTAGTGCGTAACACTAACGGTTTAGAATTGTGGCACCAAAGACGTTTTTTTGAAACGTCGCAGAACATATGAGATGTTCCAAAGACTGAAATTGGGATTTCAGACTAGTGCCCACGTCAAGAGATATGAGACCTCTGACAAGTTTCTTAAGCCTGCAAACTAAGGGAGAAAAGCTCAATCGTTGAACATGTGCTCAGATTGTATGAGTACTACAATCGCTTGAATCGAGTGGGAGTTAATCTTCTAGACGAAATAGTGATGATTCTCCATAGTCACTGCCACCAAGCTATTGGAGCTTTGTGATGAACTATAACATATCAGGGATAGACATGATGATCCTTGAGCAACTCGCGATGTTTGACACCGCAAAAGTAGAAATCAAGTAGGAGCATCAATTGTTGATGGTTAAACCACAAGTTTCAAGAAGGGCAAGGGAAAGAAGGGATACTTCATGAGACGGCAAATCAGTTGCTGCTCTAGTGAAGAAACCCAAGGTTGAACCAAACCCGAGACTAAGTGCTTCTGTAATGAGGGAACAGTCACTGAAGCAGAACTACCCTAGATACTTGGTAGATGAGAAGGCTGGCAAGGTCGACAGAAGTATTTTGGAAATATGTTATATTAATGATACTTAACAAGTACTCCTAGTAGCTCCAGGGTATTAAAATACCGGTTCAGTTGCTAAGTGTTAGTAACTCGAAATGAAAGGCTACGGAATAAACAGAGACTAGCTGAAGGTGAGATGACGATATGTGTTGGAAGTGTTTCCAAGGTTGATGTGATCAAGCATCGCATGCTCCCTCTACCATCGAGATTGGTGTTAAACCTAAATAATTGTTATTTGGTGTTTGCGTTGAGCATAGACATGATTGGATTATGTTTATCACAGTACGGTTATTCATTTAAAGAGAATAATGGTTACTCTGTTTATTTGAATAATACCTTCAATGGTCTTGCACCTAAAATGAATGGTTTATTGAATCTCGATCGTAGTGATACACATGTTGATGCCAAAAGATATAAGATAGTAATGATAGTACCACATACTTGTGGCACTGCCATTTGAGTCATGTTGGTATAAAACGCATGAAGAATCTCCATGTTGATGGATCTTTGGTCTCACTCGTTTTTTAAAAGATTGAGACATGCGAACCATGTCTATTGGTAGATATGCATGAAGAAACTCCATGCAGATGGATCATTTGGACTCACTTGATTTTGAATCACCTGAGACATGCAAATCATACCACATGGGCAAGATGACTGAAAGGCCTCGTTTTCAGTAAGATGGAACAAGAGAGCAACTTGTTGGAAGTAATATGTTTTGATGTGTGTAGTCCAATAAGTGCTGAGGCACGCAGTGGATATCGTTATGTTCTTACTTCACAGATGATTTGAGTAGATTTACTTAATGAAACACAAGTCTGAATTATTGAAAGGTTTAAGTAATTTCAGAGTGAAGTCAAAGATCGTCGTGACAAGATGATAAAATGTCTATGATATGATCATAGAGATGAATATATGAGTTACGAGTTTGGCACACAATTACGACATTGTGGAAATTGTTTCACAACTAATACCGCCTGGACCACCATAGTGTGATGGTGTGTCCGAACATCACAACTGCACCCTATTGGATATGGTGCATACCATGATGTCTCTTATCGAATTACCACTATCGTTTATGGGTTAGGCATTAGAGACAACCACACTCACTTTAAATAGGGCACCACACAACCGTTGAGACGACACCGTATGAACTATGGTTTACAGAAACCTAAGCCGTCGTTTCTTAAAAGTTTGGGGCTGCGATGCTTATGTGAAAAAGTTTCAGCCTGATAAGCTCGAACCCAAAGCGGATAAATGCATCTTCATAGAATACCCAAAAATAGTTGGGTATACCTCCTATTTCAGATCCAGAAGCAAAAGTGATTGTATCTAGAAACGGGTCCTTTCTCGAGGAAAAGTTTCTCTCGAAAGAATTGAGTGGGAGGATGGTGGAGACTTCATGAGGTTATTGAACCGTCACTTCAACTAGTGTGTAGCAGGGCACAGGAAGTTGTTCCTGTGGCACCTACACCAATTGAAGTGGAAGCTTATGATAGTGATCATGAAACTTCGGATCAAGTCACTAACAAAACTCATAGGTCGACAAGGATGCATACTACTTCAGAGTGGTACGTAATCCTATCTTGGAAGTCATGTTGCTAAACAACAATGAACCTACAAGCTATGGAGAAGTGATGGTAGGCCCAGATTCTGAAGAATGGCTCGAGGCCATAAAATCCGAGAGAGGATTGATGTATAAAACAAGTATAGACTTTGAAAGAACTACTTGATGGTCGTAAGGCTGTTGGGTGCAGATGGATTTTAAAAGGAAGACAGACAATGATGGTAAGTGTCACCATTAAGAAAGCTTGACTTGTCGTTAAGATGTTTCCCGACAAGTTCAAGGAGTTGACTACGATGAGACTTTCTCACTCGTAGCGATGCTAAGAGTCTGTTGGAATTATGTTAGCAGTTACTGCATTATTTATGAAATCTTGCAGAAACGATGTCAAAACATTGTTTCCTCGACGTTTTTTCTTGAGGAAATGTTGTATGTGATACAACCAGAAGGTTTTGTGAATCCTGAAAGATGCCGACAAGTACGCAAAGCTCCAGCAATCCTTCTAAGGACTGGAGTAAGCATCTCGGAATTGGAATGTATGCTTTGATGAGATGATCAAAGATTTTGGGTTTATACAAAGTTTATGAGAAACTTGTATTTCCAAAGGAGTGAGTGGGAGCACTATAGAATTTTTGATGAGTATACATTGTTAACATATTGTTGATAAAAAATGATGTAGAATTTCTGGAAAGCATGCAAGGTTATTTGAAAAGTGTTTTTCGATGGAAAACCTAGATTAAGCTACTTGAAGATTGAGCATCAAGATCTATAAGGATAGATAAAAAAACGCTTAATAGTACTTTCAAATGAATACATACCGTGACAAGATTTTGAAGGAGTTCAAAATAGATCAGCAAAGAAGGAGTTCTTGGCTGTGTTACAAGGTGTGAGTATTGAGTAAGACTCAAGACCTGACCATGGCAGAAGAGAGAGAAAGTATGAAGGTTGTCCCCTATGCTTTAGACGTAGGCTCTATTGTATGCTATCTTGTGTACCGCACCTGAAGTGTGCCTTGCCATGAGTCAGTCAAGGGGTACAAGAGTGATCCAGGAATGGATCACATGACAGCGGTCGAACTTATCCGTAGTAACTAGTGGACTAAGGAATTTTCTCGATTATGGAGGTGGTATAAGAGTTCGTCGTAAAGGGTTACGTCGATGCAAACTTTGACACTAATCCGGATGACTCTGAGGAGTAAACCGAATTCGTATAGTAGAGCAGTTATTTGGAATAGCTCCAAGTAGCGCGTGGTAGCTACATCTACAAGATGACATAGAGATTTGTAAAGCACATATGGATCTGAAAGGTTCAGACCCATTAACTGATAAACCTCTCTCACAAGCAAGATATGAACAAACCCCATGGGTGTTGAATTCATTACAATCACATAGTGATGTGAACTAGATTATTGACTCTAGTGCAAGTGGGAGACTATTGGAAATATGCCCTAGAGTCAATAATAAATTAGTTATTATTATATTTCCTTGTTCATGATAATCGTTTATTATCCATGCTAGAATTGTATTGATAGGAAACTCAGATACATGTGTGGATACATAGACAACACCATGTCCCTAGTAAGCCTCTAGTTGACTAGCTCGTTGATCAATAGATGGTTACGGTTTCCTGACCATGGACATTGGATGTCGTTGATAACGGGATCACATCATTAGGAGAATGATGTGATGGACAAGACCCAATCCTAATCCTAGCACAAGATCGTGTAGTTCGTATGCTGAAGCTTTTCTAATGTCAAGTATTATTTCCTTAGACCATGAGATTGTGCAACTCCCGGATACTGTAGGAATGCTTTGGGTGTACCAAACGTCACAACGTAACTGGTTGGCTATAAAGGTGCACTACGGGTATCTCCGAAAGTGTCTGTTGGGTTGGCACGAATCGAGACTGGGATTTGTCACTCCGTGTAAACGGAGAGGTATATATCTCTGGGCCCACTCGGTAGGACATCATATAATGTGCACAATGTGACCAAGGAGTAGATCACAGGATGATGTGTTACGGAACAAGTAAAGAGACTTGCCGATAATGAGATTGAACGAGGTATAGGGATACCGACGATCGAATCTCGGGCAAGTATCGTACCGATAGACAAAGGCAATTGTATACGGGATTGATTGAGTCCTCGACATCATGGTTCATCCGATGAGATCATCGTGGAGCATGTGGGAGCCAACATGGGTATCCAGATCCCGCTGTTGGTTATTGACCGGAGAGTTGTCTCGGTCATGTCTACATGTCTCCCAAACCTGTAGGGTCTACACACTTAAGGTTCGGTGACGCTAGAGTTGTAGAGATAATAGTATGCGGTTAACCGAAAGTTGTTCGGAGTCCCGGATGAGATCCCAGACGTCACGAGGAGGTCCGGAATGGTCCGGAGGTAAAGATTTATATATAGCAAGTCTAGTTGCGGCAACCGGGAGAGTTTCGGGGTCATCAGTATTGTACCGGGACCACCGGAAGGGTCCCGGGGGTCCACCGGGTGGGGCCACCTATCCCGGAGGGCCCCATGGGCTGAAGGGGCAAGGGACCCAGCCCCTGGTGGGCTGGTGCGCCCCCCTTGGGCCTCCCATTCGCCTAGGGTTGGAAACCCTAAGGGGTGGGGGCGCCTCCACTTGGCTTGGAGGCCAAGCCACCCCTAGGGCTGCCGCCCCCCTCCCTAAATGGGATCTACAAGGGGCCGGCGCCCCCCTAGGCCCCTATATATAGTGGAGGGGAGGGAGGGCAGCCGCACCTGAAGCCCTGGCGCCTCCCTCCCTCCCGTGACACCTCTTCCTCCCCGCTTGCGCTTGGCGAAGCCCTGTCAGGATCCCGCTACTTCCACCACCACGCCGTGGTGCTGCTGGATCTCCTTCAAATTATCCTTCCCCCTTGTTGGATCAAGAAGGCGGAGACGTCTCCGCTTCGTACGTGTGTTCAACGCGGAGGTGCCGTCCGTTCGGCGCTGGGATCATCGGTGATTTGGATCACGACGAGTACGACTCCATCAACCCCGTTCTCTTGAACGCTTCCGCTTAGCGATCTTCAAGGGTATGAACATGCACTCCCTCTCTCTCGTTGCTAGATTAATCCATAGATTGATCTTGGTGATGCGTAGAAAATTTTGTATTTCTGCTACGATCCCCAACAAAAATATGATTTTTTTTCATAGTAAGGGGGTCAATGCTTAATGTTAAGTAGCTATGTGAGATGTGCTGCAAAATTATGATATGATGAGTGGTTATTTAATCATGATGACCTTGCTAAAAAAATTGAAGGACAAAATTTGACACTTGATGAAACATGATTTTTTTCATAGTTAAAAGTATCAGTGCTTAATGTGAGGTGATGACCAATTTTTTTTCACTCAGTGTAATTAACAGGATTTGTGGTGTTCCATCTTCTTGGAGTGATTGTCGACGTTGGAGGTGTTGGTCCACGATCGTCCCTCTTCTTTTATCGACTACATCGGAGGGTGAGCAACAATTCCATGACCTCGTCCACTTTTTTTTCCATGTCACTAGATTAAATTTTCACATCAAGTCGCGTAACCTAGGTCTCCCGTCCGAAAGGGTTGCATCGATAAATATTCATTCAATTGCATATTTATCACCGCAGCTCTATCGGATTGTCCAGCGCTTTCCACGGACAACCCGAGGATGTGTAGATTGGGTACGTTGTTCATGCTCTACACCGTTCCAAGACAGGATTTCGGCGGCGCCTCCCTGTTGTTCTCCAGATGCACATTCTCTCGGCATGTTGCCGAGACGAGTATTTGGAGAACAGCGGGGAGGTGCTACCGAAATTTTGTCTCAGAATGGGGTAGAGCATGGACAACGTACTCAATCTACACATTCTCGGGTGGGATTAGGACCCATCTTTACCTATTAGACATGTAGGTGGATTAAATTTCGTTTCTCGTCAACCTTGTAAAAAATAAAATATTGATGTGAGTAATTTAAATGAATCCTTAATTTTGTTATGTGGCTTCCAATAAAGCAGAGATGGTAGATAATCAGTGGATGTATAGTGGGTTTTTCCGTCGGAATCAAGTAACAACAGAGTGGGTCGAGAAAACTGATGTGTTTTTGAAAGAGATATTCCGTAGTCCAATGAGGATGGTGCCAGAATGCCCGTGTGCCAAATGTAAGAGATGTATCCGCAGAGATAAGAGTGAGATGACTAAGCACCTTCGCACACATGGATTTATGCCCAACTTTAACATGCCGATAAACTTTGCCCAGCGGGACCGTGGTAGAGAGGATGTGATACGACAACGCATCGCTGGTTATGAGGACGATGGGGTTAGAGACATGCTAGATGATGTCTTTGCTGCACAGCCGACACCTCTGTCACATTCAGCGAATGAACCGGAGGAAACCGCAAAGGCCTTCCTGGAAATCTTGGCCTCATCAAAGAAACCTCTCTATAAGGGTGCCAAGCTGTCTGTGTTGGATGCCATCTCGCAACCGATGGCAGTCAAGGCTGAGTACGGCTGTAGCCGAGGTTGCTTCGAAGCATTTCTAAGAGTATGGGCGAACAGCCTGCCTGAGGGCCATGAACTGCCGAAAACCATGTATGCTACGAAGAAAATCATGAAGGCGCTCTCCATGGACTATGAGAAAATACATGTTTGTCTAAAGAATTGCCTTTTGTTTAGGCATGAGTATGCGGATGACAAGTACTGTAGGAAGTGCGGTTCCTCTCGGTATATTGAGGTGGTCGATAAACATGGTCAGAAGTAGCAGCTAAAAATCCCTGTGACGGTTCTTCGGTATCTTGATTTTATAAAAAGACTGCAGCGCCTTTTCATCACCGAGGAGTCTGCCAAAATGATGAAGTGGCACAAGGAAGGGAAAAGGTACAATCCAAAAAAATTGTACATCCATCAGAAGGTGAAGCATGGAACTCATTCGATATAGAGTACCAAGAGGAAGCAGCCGATGCTGGGAATGTCAGAATTGCTATAACAGGTGATGGGTTCAATCCATATGGTATGTCGTCTAATCCATACAGCTGCTGGCCCGTATTTGTTATTCCACTCAATCTCCCTCCCGGCGCCATAATGCAACGCAAGACCATGTTCCTGTCGCTTATAATTCCGGGGCCTGAATATCCGGGGAAGAATTTGAGTGTGTTTATGTAGCCGTTGGTGGATGATTTGCACCATTCTTGGTACTTCCCAAGGTTGACATACGACCAGCATCTGCAGAAAAATTTCTTGATGAAAGTTTGGCTACAATATTGCATGCATGACTTTCCCGGCTATGCCCTGTTCTGCGGATGGTGTACAAGTGGAAAGATGCCTTGCCCAGTGTGCATGCAGGCCTTGATTTTCATTTGGCTGAAGAAGGGTGGCAAGTATGTTGCCTTTAACCTGCATCGACAGTTCCTCCCTCCAGACCATCCTGATAGGGAAGACAAGAAGAACTTCACAAAAGGCAAAGTTGTCCATGAAGTAAACGATATTCCAACTTTTTGTGGTGCGGATGTGCTTGCTCAGCTGAAAGCTCTTAAGCCTGCCGGTGAAGGGAAAGGCAAAGGCAAAGGCAAAGGAAAAGCCACAGGCGAAGACGAGGGCGAGGGCAAAGGAAAAGGTAAAGGGAAAAAATGTTTTGAAGGATATGGTGAGACGCACAACTGGACTCACATTACCCCCTTCACGCAGCTTCCCTATTTTAAGGACCTCAAACTTCCATACAACATCGACGTGATGCACACCGAAAAGAATGTCGCAGAGTCCCTTTTTCACACGATCCTCAACATTCCTGATAAGACAAAGGATAATGTTAATGCTAGAGTCAATCAATAGAATATTTGTGATAGACCACGTCTACACATGCAGCCTCCCATAGGCAGTCGAAAATCTTGGTTCAAGCCAGATGCTGACTTCGTACTTAAAAAGGATCATAAGATGGAGGCATTCAAGTGGCTGAAACACGCCGTGAAGTTCACTGATGGTTATGCGTCGAATATAAGTTAGGGGGTCAATCTTTCAACGGGCAGAGTGACCGGGCTCAAGAGTCATGACTATCATGTATGGATTGAGCGGATTATGCCGGTGATGGTTCGGGGCTATGTTCCCGAGCGTGTCTGGCGTGTGCTTGCGGAGTTAAGCCATTTCTTTCGCACGCTTTGTGCTAAAGAAGTATGTCCCGAGAAGATAAAAGAAATGCATAAGAATGCGCCAGAGTTGATATGCAAGCTAGAGAAGATCTTCCCGCCAGGCTTCTTTACTCTGATGACACATCTCATTTTGCACCTCGGGAACGAGGTATTGTTGGGGGGCCCTATGCAGAATTGTTGGCAGTACGGCCATGAGAGACAGAACAAGCATCTGAGATAGAAATGTGGAAACAAAGCTAAGATTGAAGCTTCCATAGCTGAGGCAGTTATCCTAGAGGAGGTGGCAGACCTCAGGACAGCCTACTATCCGGACCATGTTCCCACGTTGCACAATAAGGTGTCTCAATACAATACAGACGAACCCAAGTATAAACCAAAGTTGCCTCTATTCATCGGGCAAGGTGGCAGGGCTGGATGCTCGACACCTTATCTCATGCCACGAGATGAGTGGGAGGATGTCATGTTCTATATCTTGCACAACATCAAGGAAGTTGAGGATGAGTGGATGAGGTAATACCTTTGCACCATTCTTTTAGTCAATTCATTATGTTCACTTTGCGTAGTTCTTATACCGCTTTTCTTATTGTAGTCGATTCGTTGAAGAAGAGTGGACGGGAATGCTGCCTCCGACTGAAGCGGAGGCACTTGCTCTTCTCCGAAAGGATGCTGATGGAAGAAAAAAATTCGTTGCGTGGTTCATGGAGAAAGTAATTTTTCACACTTCACTATTACCTATTTCAATTAAACTCATGCACCCTATAATTTCAATTAAACTCATGCACCCTATACTTTCAATTAAACTTGTAGGGAAATGATCCGACCGAATCAATGGATGAAGAATTGAGATGGGTTTCCATGGGTTTTGACCCTGCCGTCATGACATGCCAAAAGTATGATGTGAATGGGTATCACTTCCATACAGAGGAGCACCAGAACAGTCGGCCTGATCCCAAAACCATAAATACTGGAGTCTTCACTGAAGGAGATAATAAAGTAGATTACTACAGAAGGGAAGGAAAAATATACGAGCTTACATTCAAACGTGGCCGCGAACACCTAAGTCTCACTGTGTTCAAATGCCGATGGTTCGACCCCAAAAAGGGTCTAAGACATACGCCTTCTGTTGGTTTAGTTGAAGTTAAACCATCAACCGTCTATGCCGGAGCTGATCTTTTTATCGCCGCTACCCGGGCCACACAAGTATATTATCTGCCTTACCCATGCCAGAAAGAGTACCTAAAGGGTTGGGAAGTTGTGTTCAAGCTGTCGCCACATGGTAAGCTACCGGACCCGAACGATGATGATTACTACAACATAAACCCCATGACATACGAGGGAGTGTTCTATCAAGAGGAACATGATGACATGGTCGGAAACAACGAGGATGATGACTTGGGTTATGTTAACCTAGACCCAAATGACAACGACGCACGGATTGATGGTGAGGCAGTTGTGAATCAAAGAAACATAATTATGCTTGAAAAGTTAAATGAAGACGCTGACTATGAGGAAGAGCCTCCACCTCCGTCAGACAACGAAGAAGATATGTGTGATAGTGATGATGAGACCGGTCCACAAATAGATTACAATAGTGATGATTCATATGGGTTCTAGAAAATGTAAGTTCTTTTAATGATCATTACAATAGTATGCTTAATGTGCTCTTCTATTATTAATGTTTTTCCTGTATGCTTGTTTATTTGATATCCTTACTAATTGTTTATTCTCTTCTCAATGCAGGTTTGCTAATCATGGGCAAGTCCAGCGACGCCAGTTTCCTCAGTAAATTCAAAGGACTTACTCGGAGTGGACGAGCCCACAAGGTTCCCTCCCGACTACGCGAGGATGACACCTCACAGGGAGGTGGAGGGGTCGGGGGAGGAGACCCTAGAGGAGGAGGCGGTGGGGGGAGAGCCCCTAGAGGAGGAGGCGGTGGGGGGAGAGGCAGCCGGGGCAAAAAACTCCGGGCAGTGTCCGATATAGGAGGGTCTTCTTCGATGCCCTCCTATACAAAGGCACCTTCTGAGTCTGAGGAGGAGGAGTATGTTCCTGATGGTGAGGAGGAGGAGGGCGAGGAGGAGGAGGCTGAGGAGGAGGAGGTCGAGGAGGAGGGTGAGGAGGAGGGCGAGGAGGGTGGTGGAGGGGAGGTTGATCCCGAGTTGTGGGGTTACTTGCCACCTGGTGCTCCGCAGGGGTGGCTGTGTGGTAATGCCGGACTACCTACACGGCCTTCTATCGAGGCGCACAAGTGGCTCATTGAACCCGCGGGGACAGAGTAAGTGCCTCTCAATCATATTTTCAACACATGACAACATTTTCTTATTGTACACATGGCAATCCTTTGATTCTTTTGCAGAAACTGGATCCTTCGTGGAAAGGGTCGTAAACCGAACGGCCTTATCACTGTCCTGTTGAAGGAGTTTTGGCCTGGCCTATTCTGCCCGCGGCCAGACAGGGACCCGCAGCTGCGGGTTTTGGCCACAAGCTGGGCCCACTACGAGGCTTGCAGCAACGCGGAGTACGGGACGGCTGCTAAGGCCGTGATCACCAAATTTTGGGTAAATTCTCTTCTGAATCACTTGTCTTCAGTTTCGTTCATAGTTTATCATTGAATCACTCAACTCATGCCTTGTTTGCTTCTGGTTTATGCATGATTGCAGCAACTCTATAGAGTTCTTGACGAGCACAAGGCCAGAGCCGACGTAGTCTTGCTTGCAGCTGTGAAGAAGAAAGCTCGTCAGTTGCAGTACAAGGTGCGCTGGGTTGCCGTCTCGCAGTACTACCACATCTACCTTCAACAAAAGATGACCAAAACTCAAGCGCAGAAGCAACGACTTACCTTGAACAGGGAGCAGTTCATGATGGTAACTATTACTAACTTTTAATTATTTCAAGCAGTCAACTATATGTTTTGTGCTCACATGTCATGCTT
The DNA here is from genome assembly GCF_018294505.1 of Triticum aestivum. Lineage (NCBI taxonomy): Eukaryota > Viridiplantae > Streptophyta > Magnoliopsida > Poales > Poaceae > Triticum > Triticum aestivum. The sequence continues at coordinate 117,292,227 of NC_057812.1, forward strand.
CCAAAATTTGCATAGGTTGTTCCTCGTTGGTGCTATGGTAGGCATGACGGATGGGCGAGTTTGGTGGATAGGTGGCTCGGCGACGATGCAGAGTTTGCCGCCAAGAGCATCAAGGCCCGGGCTAACCGTGGAAAAGACGGGACACACAGCCAAGGAAACAGGAACCACTGGGGCTTCAAGGCCATGAAGGTATATCTATATGCGTGATGCATTTTTGTTCTTCTTTACCGTCATGTTCTTCTGTATGGTTAACTTCTGTTTGACGTTGCAGGAGGACAAGTTGAAGAGGCCGCTCTCAGACATTGAGTAGTGGAAGCTGGACCGCGAGCGGAGTCATCCCAAGGAGGGCGAGAGCCAGTACTACGGCAAGACCGAGGAGCACCTAGAGTCTTACACTCAGCACTATCAGACGTTGCATCCGGATGTTCCTGTTCCTGAGGTCGCCCAGTCTCAGATCGACGACACGGCGGTGGTGGCCATCCAGGGGAAGTCACATGGCCGGTATCCGTGTTTCGATGGCTTGATCACTCCTTCGATCTCGTACACACGGCTTCGGTCTACCAACCCGAGCCAGTTAGAGAGTACGTGGCGTTCACAGACTCCCTTAGCCCGCCAGCATGCTGTAAGTACTTCCCCTTTATCTTTTTCTCTCTAGCATTGTTAGTTTATTTTCAGCATTGCTCACTTAGAAACAACCTAAATTATGTAGGCATATAAGGCCTTTGTCGAGCATAGGAATCTCGAGGTGCGAGAGTACTTGCAATGAGTGAAGGCAAATGATGATTACAACCGTCAGATGATGGCGGTTAGTTTTGCCCTCTTAAAACCAAGCTAAATTTTTGCACTTTCATTCCTTCTGACCTTCTAGTTTTCTTGTTTAACTAACATCCAGGCTATGTTGGCGTCTTGGAGTAACCGCACGGATCCACCACAAATGGGACCCCCACCACCACCTGCGGGAGAACCCCCACACATGCCCACATTCGATGAATGGGTGGCACTAGGCAGTGATAGTTCGGTTAGTACATTTGCCTAACTACTGACAAACTAGTTCTCGTTCATCGGCGCTTTTGACGATTCGTGCCATGTGGCATTCCATGATTCATCGGCGCTTTTGACGGCGCCATCCGTTGCCGTCAGACGAAAAACAGTGCCGACGGCTAAACTATGCCGACGGCTATACTACGCCGACGGTGTGACAAGACTACGCTGACGTGATCTACGCCGACGGGTCTATGCCGACGGCAGCCGTAGGCATAGATCTATGCCGATGACAAAGGACCTATGCCGACGGCCCTGGGCCGTAGGCATAGACCGCGAGTCCGGTAGTGATGGGCTAGTTTGGTGAGGAGAGTTGGGGACGTGGGTGCCTGGTCGTGGGTGTTTTTTTAGGGAGGTTGTTTTCCTTTTTCTTTTGATCGGGAAATGGGAATCCAGGGGGACGCTGGTGGAACGAAGGGAGGTGAGGAGGTGGTCCAACCATCACGACGTTTGATTCTCCTTTAATAGTAGAGATTAATAATACATGAGATGTATAATGTGAAAATTATATCATTGGAAGCTCCTTTCACGTGCGGATTTGACGGTATACTTTGTATAGCTTGCATGTCATATATTATTGCTCTAACACTTGGTCAAAGTTAGCCCCGAAAATCGCATTAGGCCCTATATAGATGGAAGGAGGGAGTAACAATTTTTTAAAAATGTAAACATTTTTTGAAATTCTGATTTGTTTTTGAAAAGTTGTAAAATTTTTGAACCAAAACATTCCGAATAATTTATGAACATTTTCTGAGAGTATGTGTGGACAAAATTTGAAAACTGTAGTACTTTTAGAATATGTGAACCAATTTGGAAAACAGCAGCATATTTTGAAATTCTGAAATATTTTAGAATTTTTGAACAAAAATGAAACATGTGAACATTTTTTTGAATTTTTGAACAAAACTTTAGACATGACTTTTTTAAATATGTGAACAAATTTTGAAAATGAAAAAAAATATGTTTTGAATTTTTGAATGAATATGCAAAAAGAGAATAGTTTTTGAACTTCTAGAATATTTTTATATTTGTGAACAAAATTTCAAAACTAGAAAAATTTATTTGAAATTCACATACATTATTTAATTGATGAACCAAATTTAATAATGGAAGCATTTTGGAATTTCCAAACAAATTTTTAAAAATGAGAACTTTTTGGAAAAGAAATAGTTTTTGGTTTGCGAACCAAATTTAAAAAATTGAACATTTTTTGAAACGAAGCGAACAAATTTTGAAATTTATGAACGAAATTTGAAAACACGAACGTTTTTTTTGAAAATGAACAAAATTTGTAAAATGTGAATACTTTTTGAAAAAAGAGAAAGAAATCTGAGAAAGAAAAATGAAAATGAAAAGAAAAGAAATTTGGCGAGAAAAAAAGAAACAAAAAAATAAATAAGTAAAGAAAACAAATAGAAAAAGGAAAAAAAGAAACAGGAAAAAAAGAAAAACGAAAAGATAAATATAACATAAAGAAATCCGGTTCAGGAACCTTCTAGAAGGTAACCGAAACCAGGAACGTTGAAACCGCTTAAACAGGCCGACCCAATATGACCTATAGGTCAACCGCCTGTGCGAACCCCGCGACATCTTGCCGCAGCGAGCGACGAATAGGAAATTCCACGAAGTGGATCGATCGAACGATGAAACAACCGCTTTTATAAAGCTTTGCGACTCTAAAAAACGTACAGGATTCCCATCGCTTGGATTGCATCGGCGCCTCGGCCACGGCGTGATCGTTTCGCAGATAGGCGACAGCAGCCAGAAAATAATAGGATATTCAGCGGCACCCCCAACAGGTTCCCAAGACGCCATTTTTTTGCCGGCGCCAAAAAATACCCCAGTCGCCCCCCAGGACATCGGATTCCGCCGGTTCGGCCCATCTTTTGGCCCGGCGATCCTAAGCCGAACCCAACGCACTGGGGGCACTTGGGGGATCCGGCGGAAGGAAAAGTGATGCATGGGCCACCACTGTCAGGTGAGAAACGCATTTTCCCTGCCCAGATTCCACCCGCGCGCCGCAGGACGCCACTTTCTCTTTCGCTGGATCTGGTGGGAACTACGGGCGCCGGCTGACTCTGCCGCTGGCCGACACTGCCGCTGTGCCGCGCTGTCCGTGGAATAGCCAAACATAAGGCCAACCAGTGCCATAGGCTTCTTCCTTTTTCCCTACTTTTGATACACGTAAAAACTACAAAGTTGTATTAAGACTTATGAATTCTTCATGTACCACCGTTTACCAGGGCTTCGAGCCACCGCCACCCCTCTCATTGCCGTCGCCGGAGCTCCATGGGTAAAGCCCAGGTAGGGGATGATGGCGGTGGAGGGGCCTTCCTCCACCGCGGCTCTGGAATGCGGTTGCGGTGGAGATCCGCATGGGTTTCCTGGACTTAAGCGTCGTCCAGCATCAACGGCGCAGCGGTGAGGGACTCTCCGCCATCAATGGCTCACCCAGGTGGGGCAGTGGTTATGAGCGGTAGTGTGGCTCCGGTTGTGCGGATTTTCTGGCAACAGACGTCACCCAAGGGTGTGCTGGATAAAGGAGGAGGTCAATCTGGTGGGGATGGGCGTGAATTTGCGAGCAAAAACTTGGTCGATCTCAGCCAAAACTGTCAAAGGTGGTGCCCGCGGGCGTCGTTCCATTGTTGGAGGCGTTGTGGGGCAATTCACGTTCCTTGTATACTCCCGAGAAATTCCAGATTCAGGCTTTCAGGATTGGATGATGGCAAGGTTCCTGGGTTGTCACCGAGAGGGGCATCATCTTTGGGGTTGTTTGTTGGCTGGACGGATAAGTGGTTGGCTTGGTGGCTGGGCACATGTCTCCATATGGTTCTAGTGCGGTGATCAAGGTGGAGCGGCATGTCGTCTATAGTATCGACGCCAGCGAGTCTTGGCGGCATGGTGCAACAAGGTCTCCGCGCTGGATAGCGTTTGATGGGCACGCGCAAGATGCTGGCGTTGTCTGTCGTTGTGGTGGTGTCGACGACAGAAGGGTGTGGCAAGATCGGTGCATTGATTGCTCCTAAAAATGGGACTGCGAAAGAAGGTGGCGATGGATTCTACAGTGTGTGTGCATATGGTGCAATCTAAGGCTCTGCTGACCGGTTGGTGCTCTCGGCTAGCCGGTGGGTGGCTTGGTGAGGCCACCGGATTTCTTGGTATGCATGGCGCGAGGTCAGGGCACATCATCAATATTGTAGGTAGGATGACAATTTTTATCAGGAAGGTGTCTTTGGGTTGATCTATGTATTTATTTTGTAAGACGTTCTTAAATAATACAATAAAGATGGTTGTGTGCATCACGCGATGTAGAGGCCATGGGTAATTCCCCTTATTGAAAAAATGTATGTGGATTTTCATGAAAAGAATCAAGTTTAATGCTTCAAATTTTTATGTTTACATGGAAATGATTTTTATTTTGCAGAGCGAAGAAATCTTTGATTTTCCATGCAAATTCAGTAACATGCTTAAACAAGCATTCGAATTCTCTGAACACTTTCAAGTTTTTGTAAGTATCAAGTGTTCATCTCGGAACAAGTGCTTTAGGAGACATTTTCATCGTGTCCGATCAGCCGCAGGTTGTTCTTCCTTATTGTTTATGTTTAGTTGACAATAATTTGTTCTACACTAAGGAAAGTTTGCAAATGCCAAACAGCTAACTGACAATTTTTTTGAGACTTGAGACACATCAAATTACCAAGGACTAAAAAAACTTCATCTTGTAACACATTTGATACATGGCGAATTTTCATGTATTTAGATATTTCATCATATTACATGTAATTTCACTGTACAATAGTTGTTAAAATGATTAGTTCTAAATGGAGGACCACCTAATCATATGGAACCTTGAATGTGCACTACACCGAGGATCGGTACTGATTCCACTTCCATTATGATGTTATAATAACCATGGCTGCAACCATATGTTTGGCATCTGAACTTTATCTAGGTGTACCACTACACACTAAATCGACTCTATGATGAACCCAAACTGCAGCCATATTTTTTGTGTGCCTAACCTGTGTACTGAAATTGCAGAGCTATCATAACGCTGAGGCACATGATTATTTTTCAAATTAAATTATGCCGATTAAAAACAGAGTCTAAAAAATATAGAATAACTGAAATTGCACGACCCAATGTGGCGAAAATGACTATATACAATCTCAACCAGTGAAGTTGAGCACATTTAGGGCATCTCCAACGCCGACACTCAAACCGCCCGCATATACGTCCGGACCACACGGTCCAAATTCCGAAAGCCATCCAACACGAGCATGTATCGGTCCGTTTAGCGGTCCGGACACACTTTTTCCCGTAAACCAGAGACAAAGTGTGGAGGGGGCGGGGGCGTCTGGACCGCGGCCACGTTCACATCTGACTGACCTCGCCAGCCGAAAATCCCACCCGCTTTCTCGCGCTTTTCATCGAATGCCTGCGCCGCTTGCCGCGCCACATTCATGCCGGCGCAGAGCATGTAGCGTTCGACATTGATGCCCGCGATTTGACTGGACGAGAGGGCGGCGCTGGAGAAAGTAAGCTCTTCGGCGTCGCCGCTTCAATGCATACCCCGTGTCCTTAGAAACCAACTCTAGTCGCAGCACCAAACTGAAGCGGGCTGACCACCCCTTCCTCCTCCCCAAGCCTAGTGACGATAACGAAGTACGGATTCTTTGCGCCGGCAGGCATAGGCAGTGAAAGTTCCTCCTCAGGTGGATCCTGGCGCCGCCTCCCTCTCTCTCCGGGCCCATCGGCATCGATGGCGGCAGGCTCCTCTAGCAAGGAGGAGATAGTCTTCTCCTCCGTCGACGGGGAGGACCAGTAGCTGCAGCAACGGCCCCCTCTCTTCGTGGAGATCATAACAACACGCTCGCTCTGTCAGATGGGCCTGGGGCCACCATTACTGGCGCCGGTGAAGTAGAAGTCACCATCCCCAACGCGCGTCCGCGTGAAGCAGGAGCCGACATCTCCACTCCAGCGGGTGAAGGACGAGCCCGGGTCCCCACCGCGCAACTGCGGCCTCCACATCGGAGGCCGCATGAATGAGAAGCCTGCGTCCCCCAACGCCTCTACCGCGTTAAGGACGAGACGACATCACCCCCGCTGCACAGCTGGTATGCCCGAATTGACGGGCCCTCGTCGCCGTTATGATGCCACCGCTACCCGATAAAGGAGGAGCTGCCGCCCACGATCACAAAGGCCCCTGGCCTCATTGTTCACCACCTTATAAAAGGCGGTAACAGCGGTGCCTCTTGCTAGCAGTCCATTGTATTTGAGGCGAAGTGCGTGGCGAGGCAGCATGCACGGTAGGACTGGCGCAATGCCGCTCGCCGCTCCGCGTTCGCCAAGACCGACATGGTGCCGGAATGGGTCCACAATGACCTGGACCTCATCGCCGCGGCAACGCTCGACTACTCCGTCACCACCGCAGAGAAGGCTGCCAGGCATTGCCGCCTCCTTGACAGCGAGCTCACCAAGATTTGTGAGGAGTGGTCTCTTAGTGACTGCTCCGCCGACGCCGGCAGGGGCAAGGTGTTGGGGAACGTTGCAGAAAACAAAATTTTCCTACGGTTTCACCAAGATCCATCTAGGAGTTCATCTAGAAATGAGTGATTAGATGCATCTATATACCTTGTAGATCGCGAGCGGAAGCGTTCAAAGAACGGGGATGAGGGAGTCGTACTCGACGTGGTTCAAATCACCGAAGATCCTAGCACCGAACGGACGACACCTCCGCGTTCAACACACGTACGGAACAGCCACGTCTCCTCCTTCTTGATCCAGCAAGGGGGGAAGGAGAGGTTGAGGAAGATGGCTCCAGTAGCAGCACGACGGCGTGGTGGTGATGGAGCTGCAGTACTACGGTAGGGCTTCGCCAAGCACTATGGAGGAGGAAGAGGTGTTGGAGAGGGAGAGGGAGGCACCAAAGGAAAAGGTAAGAAGTCCTCCATCTCCCCCACTATATATAGGAGGGCCAGGGGGGGGGGGGCGCCGGCCCTAGGAGATCTAATCTCCTAGGGGGGTGCGGCCAAGGGGAGGAATCCCTCCTCCCCAAGGCACCTAGGAGGTGCCTTCCCCTCCTAGGACTCTTCCCTCCTTGAAACCCTAGGCGCATGGGCCTCTTGGGGCTGGTGCCCTTGGCCCATGTAGGCCAAGGCTCACCCCCTACAGCCCATGTGGCCCCCCGGGATAGGTGGCCCCACCCGATGGACCCCCGGGACCCTTCCGGTGGTCCCGGTACAATACCGGTGACCCCGAAACTTGTCCCGATGCCCGAAATAGCACTTCCTATATATAATTCTTTACCTCCGGACCATTCCGGAACTCCTCGTGACGTCCGGGATCTCATCCGGGACTCGAAAAACATTCGGGTTACTGCATATACATATCCCTACAACCCTAGCGTCACCGAACCTTAAGTGTGTAGACCCTACGGGTTCGGGAGACATGTAGACATGACCGAGACGACTCTCCGGTCAATAACCAACAGCGGGATCTGGATACCCATGTTGGCTCCCACATGCTCCTCGATGATCTCATCGGATGAACCACGATGTCGAGGATTCAAGCAACCCCGTATACAATTCCCTTTGTCAATCGGTATGTTACTTGCCCGAGATTCGATCGTCGGTATCCCAATATCTCGTTCAATCTCGTTACCGGCTAGTCACTTTACTCATACCGTAATGCATGATCCCGTGACCAGACACTTGGTCACTTTGAGCTCATTATGATGATGCATTACCGAGTGGGCCCAGTGATACATCTCCGTCATACGGAGTGATAAATCCCAGTCTTGATCCGTGTCAACCCAACAGACACTTTTGGAGATACCCGTAGTATACCTTTATAGTCACCCAGTTACTTTGTGACGTTTGGCACACCCAAAGCACTCCTACGGTATCCGGGAGTTACACGATCTCATGGTCTAAGGAAAGGATACTTGACATTGGAAAACTCTAGCAAACGAACTATACGATCTTGTGCTATGTTTAGGATTGGGTCTTGTCCATCACATCATTCTCCTAATGATGTGATCCCGTTATCAATGACATCCAATGTCCATAGTCAGGAAACCATGACTATCTGTTGATCAACGAGCTAGTCAACTAGAGGCTTACTAGGGACATGTTGGTGTCTATTATTCACACATGTATTACGATTTCCGGATAACACAATTATAGCATGAATAAAGACAATTATCATGAACAAGGAAATATAATAATAATGCTTTTATTATTGCCTCTAGGGCATATTTCCAACAGTCTCCCACTTGCACTAGAGTCAATAATCTAGTTACATTGTGATGAATCGAACACCCATGGAATTCTGGTGTTGATCATGTTTTGCTCTAGGGAGAGGTTTAGTCAACGGATCTGCTACATTCAGGTTCGTGTGTACTTTACAAATATCTATGTCTCCATCTTGAACATTTTCACGAATGGAGTTGAAGCGACGCTTGATGTGCCTTATCTTCTTGTGAAACCTGGGCTCCTTGGCAAGAGCAATAGCTCCAGTGTTGTCACAGAAGAGCTTGATCGGCCCCGACGCATTGGGTATGACTCCTAGGTCGGTGATGAACTCCTTCACCCAAATTGCTTCGTGTGCTGCCTCCGAGGCTGCCATGTACTCCGCTTCACATGTAGATCCCGCCACGACGCTCTACTTGCAACTGCACCAGCTTACTACCCCACCATTCAAAATGTACATGTATCCGTTTGTGACTTAGAGTCATCCAGATCTTTGTCGAAGCTAGCGTCGACGTAACCCTTTACGACGAGCTCTTCGTCACCTCCATAAACAAGAAACATTTCCTTAGTTCTTTTCAGGTACTTCAGGATATTCTTGACCGCTGTCCAGTGTTCCTTGCCGGGATTACTTTGGTACCTTCCTACCAAACTTACGGCAAGGTTTACATCAGGTCTGGTACACAGCATGGCATACATAATAGAACCTATGGCTGAGGCATAGGGGATGACACTCATCTCTTCTATATCTTCTGCCGTGGTCGGACATTGAGATGAGCTCAATTTCAGACCTTGCAACACAGGCAAGAACCCCTTCTTAGACTGATCCATATTGAACTTCTTCAATATCTTATCAAGGTATGTGCTTTGTGAAAGACCTATGAGGCATCTTGATCTATCTCTATAGATCTTGATGCCTAATATATATGCAGCTTCTCCAAGGTCCTTCATTGAAAAACTTTTATTCAAGTAGGCCTTAATGCTGTCCAAGAGTTCTATGTCATTTCCCATCAAAAGTATGTCATCTACATATAATATGAGAAATGCTACAGAGCTCCCACTCACTTTCTTGTAAACACAGGCTTCTCCATAAGTCTGTGTAAACCCAAACGCTTTGATCATCTCATCAAAGCGAATGTTCCAACTCTGAGATGCTTGCACTAGCCCATAAATCGAGCGTTGTAGCTTGCACACCTTGTCAGCATTCTTAGGATCGACAAAACCTTCCGGATGCGTCATATACAATTCTTCCTTAAGGAAACCATTAAGGAATGCCGTTTTGACGTCCATCTGCCATATTTCATAATCATAAAATGCGGCAATTGCTAACATGATTCGGACGGACTTCAGCTTCGCTACCGGTGAGAAAGTCTCATCGTAGTCAACCCCTTGAACTTGTCGATAACCCTTAGCGACAAGCCGAGCTTTATAGATGGTCACATTACCATCCGCGTCTGTCTTCTTCTTAAAGATCCATTTATTTTCTATGGCTCTGCCGCTCAATGGGCAAGTCAGTCAAAGTCCATACTTCGTTTTCATACATGGATCCTATCTCGGATTTCATGGCTTCTAGCCATTTGTCGGAATCCGGGCCCGCCATCGCTTCTTCATAGTTCGAAGGTTCACCGTTGTCTAACAACATGATTTCCAAGACAGGGTTGCCGTACGACTCTGGTGCGGAACGTGTCCTTGTGGACCTTCGAATTTCAGAATGAGCTTGATCAGAAGTATCTTGATCATCATAATTAACTTCCTCTCTAGTCGGTGCAGGCACCTCAGGAACATTTTCTTGAGTTGTGCCTTTTTCCGGTTCAAGAGGTAATACTTCATCAAGTTCTACTTTCCTCCCACTTACTTCTTTCGAGAGAAACTCCTTCTCTAGAAAGAATCCATTCTTGGCAACAAAGATCTTGCCTTCGGATCTGAGGTAGAAGGTATACCCAATAGTTCTTTAGGGTATCCTATGAAGACGCATTTTTCCGACTTGGGTTCGAGCTTTTCAGGTTGAAGTTTCTTGACATAAGCATCGCATCCCCAAACTTTTAGAAACGACAGCTCAGGTTTCTTCCCAAACCATAATTCATACGGTGTCGTCTCAACGGATTTCGACGGAGCCCTATTTAAAGTGAATGCGGCAGTCTCTAAAGCATAACCCCAAAAAGATAGCGGTAAATCGGTAAGAGACATCATAGATCGCGCCATATCTAATAGAGTGCGACTGAGACGTTCGGACACACCATTACGCTGAGGTGTTCCAGGCGGCGTGAGCTGTGAAACTATTCCACATTTTCTTAAGTGTGTGCCAAACTCGTGACTCAAGTATTCTCCTCCACGATCTGATCGTAGGAACTTGATTTTTTTGTCACGTTGATTCTCAACCTCACTCTGAAATTCCTTGAACTTTTCAAAGGTCTCAGACTTGTGTTTCATTAAGTAGACATACCCATATCTACTTAAGTCATCAGTGAGGGTGAGAACATAACGATAGCCACCGCGAGCCTCAACACTCATTGGACCGCACACATCAGTATGTATGATTTCCAATAAGTTGGTTGCTCGCTCCATTGTTCCTGAGAACGGAGTCTTGGTCATTTTACCCATGAGGCATGGTTCACACGTGTCAAATGATTCGTAATCAAGAGACTCTAGAAGTCCATCAGCATGGAGCTTCTTCATGCGTTTGACACCTATGTGACCAAGGCGGCAGTGCCACAAGTATGTGGGACTATCATTATCAACCTTACATCTTTTGGTACTCACACTATGAATATGTGTAGCATTACGCTCGAGATTCATTAAGAATAAACCATTTACCATCAGAGCATGACCATAAAACATATCTCTCATATAAATAGAACAACCATTATTCTCGGATTTAAATGAGTAGCCATCTCGAATTAAACGAGATCCTGATACAATGTTCATGCTCAAACTTGGCACTAAATAACAATTATTGAGGTTTAAAACTAATCCCGTAGGTAAATGAAGAGGCAGCGTGCCGACGGCGATCACATCGACCTTGGAACCATTCCCGACGCGCATCGTCACCTCGTCCTTCGCCAGTCTCCGCTTATTCCGCAGCTCCTGCTTTGAGTTACAAATGTGAGCAACTGCACCGGTATCAAATACCCAGGAGCTACTACGAGTACTGGTAAGGTACACATCAATTACACGTATATTACATATACCTTTCATTTTGCCGGCCTTCTTGTCCGCTAAGTATTTAGGGCAGTTCCGCTTCCAGTGACCACTTTCCTTGCAATAAAAGCACGGAGTCTCGGGCTTGGGTCCATTCTTTGGCTTCTTCCCGGCAGCTTGCTTGCCGGGCACGACAACTCCCTTGCCGTCTTCCTTGAAGGTTTTCTTACCCTTGCCTTTCTTGAATTTAGTAGTTTTATTCACCATCAACACTTGATGTTCCTTTTTGACTTCTACCTCTGCTGATTTCAGCATTGCAAATACTTCAGGAATGGTCTTTTCCATCCCTTGCATATTGAAGTTCATCACAAAGCTCTTGTAGCTCGGTGGAAGCGACTGGAGGATTCTGTCAATGACCGCGTCATCCGGGAGATTAACTCCCAGCTGAGTCAAGCGGTTATGTAACCCAGACATTGTGAGTATGTGCTCACTGACAGAACTATTTTCCTCCATCTTACAGCTGAAGAATTTGTCGGAGACTTCATATCTCTCGACCCGGGCATGAGCTTGGAAAACCATTTTCAGCTCTTCGAACATCTCATATGCTCCGTGTCTCTCAAAACGCTTTTGGAGCCCTGGCTCTAAGCTGTAAAGCATGCCGCACTGAACGAGGGAGTAGTCATCGGTACGTGCCTGCCAAGCGTTCATAAAGTCTTGTTCTGCAGGGAGAACAGGTGCATCACCTAGCGGTGCTTGTAGGACATAATCTTTCTTGGCAGCTATGAGGATGATCCTCAGGTTCCGGACCCAGTCCGTGTAGTTGCTGCCATCATCTTTCAGCTTGGCTTTCTCTAGGAACGCATTGAAGTTGAGGACTACGTTGGCCATTTGATCTACAAGACATATTGTAAAGATTTTAGACTAAGTTCATGAAAATTAAGTTCATCTAATCAAATTATTCAATGAACTCCCACTTAGATAGACATCCCTCCAGTCATCTAAGTATAACATGATCCGAGTTAACTAGGCCGTGTCCGATCATCACGTGAGACGGACTAGTCAACATCGGTGAACATCTTCATGTTGATCATATCTTCTATACGACTCATGCTCGACCTTTCGGTCTTCTGTGTTCCGAGGCCATGTCTATACATGCTAGGCTCGTCAAGTCAACCTAAGTGTTTTGCATGTGTAAATCTGTCTTACACCCGTTGTATGTGAACGTTAGAATCTATCACACCCGATCATCACGTGGTGCTTCGAAACAACGAACTATCGCAACGGTGCACAGTTAGGGGGAACACTTTCTTGAAATTATTATGAGGGATCATCTTATTTACTACCGTTGTTCTAAGCAAACAAGATGAAAAACATGATAAACATCACATGCAATCAAATAATAATAGTGACATGATATGGCCAATATCACATAGCTCCTTTGATCTCCATCTTGGGGCTCCATGATCATCTTGTCACCGGCATGACACCATGATCTCCATCATCATGATCTCCATCATTGTGTCTCCATGAAGTTGCTCGCCAACTATTACTTCTACTACCATGGCTAACGCATTTAGCAATAAAGTAAAGTAATTTACATGGCGTTTCTCAATGACACGCAGGTCATACAAAAAATAAAGACAACTCCTATGGCTCCTGCTGGTTGTCATACTCATCGACATGCAAGTCGTGATTCCTATTACAATAGCATGAACATATCATACATTACATATAGATCATTCATCATTCATCACAACTTTGGCCATATCATATCACAAAGCACTTGCTGCAAAAACAAGTTAGACGTCCTCTAATTGTTGTTGCAAGTTTTTACGTGGCTGAAATAGGGTTCTAGCAAGAACGTTTTCTTACCTACGTGAAAGCCACAACGTGATTTGTCAACTTCTATTTACCCTTCATAAGGACCCTTTTCATCGAATCCGCTCCAACTAAAGTGGGAGAGACAGACACCCGCCAGCCACCTTTATGCAACTTGTGCATGTTAGTCAGTGGAACCGGTCTCACGTAAGCGTACGTGTCAGGTTGGTCCGGGCCGCTTCATCCCACAATACCGTTGAAGCAAGATAAGACTAGTAGCGGCAAGAAAGTTGACAACATCAACGCCCACAACAAATTGTGTTCTACTCGTGCAAGAGAACTACGCATAAACCTGGCTCTGATACCACTGTTGGGGAACGTTGCAGAAAACAAAATTTTCCTACGGTTTCACCAAGATCCATCTAGGAGTTCATCTAGCAACGAGTGATTAGATGCATCTACGTAGCTTGTAGATCGCGAGCGGAAGCGTTCAAAGAACGGGGATGAGGGAGTCGTACTCGACGTGATTCAAATCAGCGAAGATCCTAGCACCGAACGGACGGCACCTCCGCGTTCAACACACGTACGGAACAGCCACGTCTACTCCTTCTTGATCCAGCAAGGGGGGAAGGAGAGGTTGAGGAAGATGGCTCCAGCAGCAGCACGACGGCGTGGTGGTGATGGAGCTGCAGTACTCCGGCAGGGCTTCGCCAAGCACTATGGAGGAGGAAGAGGTGTTGGAGAGGGAGAGGGAGGCACCAAAGGAAAAGGTAAGAAGTCCTCCATCTCCCCCACTATATATAGGAGGGCCAAGGGGGGGGGGGCGCCGGCCCTAGGAGATCTAATCTCCTAGGGGGGTGCGGCCAAGGGGAGGAATCCCTCCTCCCCAAGGCACCTAGGAGGTGCCTTCCCCTCCTAGGACTCTTCCCTCCTTGAAACCCTAGGCGCATGGGCCTCTTGGGGCTGGTGCCCTTGGCCCATGTAGGCCAAGGCGCACCCCCTACAGCCCATGTGGCCCCCAGGACAGGTGGCCCCACCCGGTGGACCCCCGGGACACTTCCGGTGGTCCCGGTACAATACCGGTGACCCCGAAACTTGTCCCGATGCCCAAAATAGCACTTCCTATATATAATTCTTTACCTCCGGACCATTCCGGAACTCCTCGTGACGTCCGGGATCTCATCCGGGACTCCGAACAACATTCGGGTTACTGCATATACATATCCATACAACCCTAGCGTCACCGAACCTTAAGTGTGTAGACCCTACGGGTTTGGGAGACATGTAGACATGACCGAGACGACTCTCCGGTCAATAACCAACAGCGGGATCTGGATACCCATGTTGGCTCCCACATGCTCCTCGATGATCTCATCGGATGAACCACGATGTCGAGGATTCAAGCAACCCCGTATACAATTCCCTTTGTCAATCGGTATGTTACTTGCCCGAGATTCGATCGTCGGTATCCCAATACCTCGTTCAATCTCGTTACCGGCAAGTCACTTTACTCGTACCGTAATGCATGATCCCGTGACCAGACACTTGGTCACTTTGAGCTCATTATGATGATGCATTATCGAGTGGGCCCAGTGATACCTCTCCGTCATACGGAGTGACAAATCCCAGTCTTGATCCGTGTCAACCCAACAGACACTTTCAGAGATACCCGTAGTATACCTTTATAGTCACCCAGGTACGTTGTGACGTTTGGCACACCCAAAGCACTCCTACGGTATTCGGGAGTTACACGATCTCATGGTCTAAGGAAAGGATACTTGACATTGAAAAACTCTAGCAAACGAACTATACGATCTTGTGCTATGTTTAGGATTGGGTCTTGTCCATCACATCATTCTCCTAATGATGTGATCCCGTTATCAATGACATCCAATGTCCATAGTCAGGAAACCATGACTATCTGTTGATCAACGAGCTAGTCAACTAGAGGCTTACTAGGGACATGTTGGTGTCTATTATTCACACATGTATTACGATTTCCGGATAACACAATTATAGCATGAATAAAGACAATTATCATGAACAAGGAAATATAATAATAATGCTTTTATTATTGCCTCTAGGGCATATTTCCAACACAAGGCCGCCACGAGGGATTCTCTACTGCCGCCGACAATGGGCAAGGCGGCCCTCCGCACCACGCAACAGGAGCGGAGCGGATCCTCTGCGAGCTGTAGGTAGGCATTGAATAGGTCCGTTGCCACCCTCCAGCACCCTTCCACTGCTGGAGGGACGACGATGATGACGACGGCACGGACGGCAACGGCGGTGTGCTGGGACACGGCGGCCACGCGTACGAGATGGTCGTTCGGTATAGGGTTTAGTTTTTTTAGAGTTTTTAGTTAAATGGTTGAAATATCGTCCGTTTTATGTAAATTATATCAAATTTTTTAATGAAATATGCCATGTTTGCATGAATTTTTCCGTTTAGTTGAAACAGTGGTTGAAATGTGTGCGGGAAACATTGGCTTTTTGGCTCTCGCATCCGTGTCCGTTTATTGGCCCCTCTTTCCGTGGACGGATGCAGAAGCAAATTTGCGGGTCCGCGTTGGAGATGCCCTTACATTCTGGGTAAATGATAGTTGAGTATAAAATTACATAGAAATCCTCATGTCTATTCAGCATTTACTATTTATGTCCGTGGGCTTATATAAATTACAGACCTGAAAAGGGCACCTACAACAGTGAACCATGAAGAATCGTGAAAAAGGTCAAGGTTTCGGAGGGAGTTTCACAACAGATATGTGGTCGAATGGTGTACTTTAACTAGCATTATACACGAAGATACCCTGAAAGTAACATGCACCACGCGCACATTAACGATGAAATGGATGGTAGACATTATTTAGGCATCCTTTGTCGTTGTCGAGGCACACGATCGAACGAGGAGAATCAGAGAGCGAGAGGGAGGATGAACGCGAGAGCGAGAGAGTCTGTTTGTGCCACCACTAACTGCGCAGTCTTTTCAGTTCTGTTCTCATTCCTTTTGATGCTACAAAGAAGCTAACTACCTCCCGGTCGCGCTGCCATGATCCGCAACTGCCGCTCTGTCCAGCTACTGCGTCTCATAGCTCAAGCCAATGACCGGGAGAGAAAAAAGGAAAGGAGTGGCGCGCGCTAAGTGCGGCCCTCCACTACATGCGTGCGTGCGCAGGTCACACCCCGACCATGCACACGCCTTATTCAGAAACAGAAATGCAAGACTACTTCTACGCTGAATGAGATTAGCCTAGGCACAACATTTCACCCCCTTAATCTCATTGCGCCATGCCCACCACGCCAAGTCTCTGCCTCATCTCGATGAAGTGAACCCGTCCGAGTGCCTTGGTCAGTGCGTCGGCCAGTTGGTCCTGCGTGCCCACATGATCAATCTCCACTTGCCCCTTGTCCATACAATCTCTGACAAAATGGAACTTCACGTCAATGTGTTTACTGCGATCATGATGTACTGGATTTTTGCTTAAAGCTATGGCAGATTTGTTGTCCACTTGGAGCCTGAACCTCGCAGGAGCAGCTCCGGTTATATCTCCCAACAGCCTGCTCAACCATAGCCCTTGACAGGTTGCTGCTGCGATGGCCACGTACTCCGCCTCACATGAAGAAAGGGCAACTATCTTCTGCTTCTGGGAGCTCCAGGTGATCAGGTTCTTGCCCAGATAGAAGACATGCCCGGAAGTGCTCTCACGATCGCCGACATCACCGGCGTGATCGCTATCACTGAACCCGAGCAGTTTGGCCACACCCTGACCTCTCCTGTAGCTGCATCCATAGTGCTTGGTGCCCTTCACATACCTCAATATCTGCTTGACTGCAGCCCAGTGATGTGTGCTAGGCTTCTCCATGAACCGGCTGACGATCCCGACAGAATGTGCTATGTCAGGCCGGGTGTTCACCAGATAGCGTAGGCTTCCAATCACCCTGCGATACAGAGTGGCGTCGAAGGGCTCACCGTCGTCCTCTTTCTTCAGCTTGAGGCGACACTCCATGGGCGTGTGGCAGCTGTTGCAGCCCGCCATATTTGCAATCTCCAATATCTTCTCAGCATAGCTTTTCTGACAGAGTGTGATGCCGCTGCTGTTCTGCTCCACTTCTATGCCCAGGTAGTAGCTCAGCTTGCCCAGATCACTCATCTTGAAAAGTTGCTGCATCTGCTCCTTGAACGAGGATATGTCTGCTGCATCAGTGCCAGTGATAATCAGATCATCCACATAGACCCCCACCAGCAGGTACGAGTGATCATTGCCGCGTCTGTAGACTGCATGTTCCAAGGGACTGCGTATGAACCCAAGAGCTGCCAGAGATTCATCTAGTTTTGCATACCAGGCGCGTGGAGCTTGGTGCAGTCCGTATAGTGCTTTGTGAAGGCGTAGCACACTCTCCTCCTTGCCGGCGACCTCGTACCCTGGCGGCTGAGCAACATAAACCTCTTCAGTGAGATCGCCACTTAGAAAAGCTGATTTCACGTCCATGTGGTGAACTTCCCAGCCGGAGTGTGCAGCCTGGGCCAGAAGAAGTCGTACTGTCTCCATGCGAGCTACGGGAGCGAAAAACCTCCTCAAAATCCACCCCCTGGCGCTGTACGTACCCCTTTGCTACGAGGCGAGCCTTGTGCTTGACGACGTTTCCTGCGGGATCACGCTTAACACGATAAACCCACTTCAGTCCAATAGCCTTGTGTCCAGCAGGCAGCTGAGCAAGCTCCCAAGTCTTGTTGTCGATGATGGACTGTATCTCGACGTCCATGGCGCCCTTCCACGCCTTGCTAGCGAGCGCTTCGCCAACATCGCGCGGCTCCTCAGCGCTGAACAGGCAGCGCACAAGTAGGCAGCGCTCAAACTGCTCGCGCACTGCCTGGTCTTCTGTTTCCTCCAGCACGCTCGTGAAACTCCGATAGCGCACTGGCTGCCCCATAGGCACGTCGTGCCTGGAGTCATGGGATGGAGGTGTGCTCTCGCCACCTGACGAGTCCGTGGGCGTCGATGGCCCGGACTGCAACGAGTCCGGCGTGCTCACCACTGGCGTGGCGACAGCAGTCGATCGCGGCGTCCCCAAGGTTGGTGTAGAGGGTGTCGCCGCTGGACGTGGCGTGACCGGCGGGGTGGATGACCCGCTGTCCACCTCCTGGACACCGTTCTCCGTGGTGTAGACCACAGTGAAGGTGGCTGGCGCGGTGGTGACCGCGCTCGTGCCCTGATTGTTCCATGTCCATGGTCTGTTCTCCTCGAAAACAACATCACGTGTTACCTGGACCTTCTTGGTTGCTGGGTCATATGCTCGGTACGCCTTGGAGCCC
Source organism: Triticum aestivum (assembly GCF_018294505.1). Taxonomy (NCBI): domain Eukaryota; kingdom Viridiplantae; phylum Streptophyta; class Magnoliopsida; order Poales; family Poaceae; genus Triticum; species Triticum aestivum. Next base: position 117,310,788 of record NC_057812.1, read on the forward strand.
TCCTCATAGCCGACAAACACCATAGGTGTCGATCGATCACTGAGCTTGGTGATGCCGGTGCCGACGCGTTTCACGTGAACCGTGCACCCAAACGTGCGCAGGTGCTGCACATTGGGTTTACGGCCGTGCCACGCCTCATAGGGCGTGACACCCTCCAGGCTTCTGGTCGGCGCACGGTTTAGCAGATACACTGCCGTTCTCACCGCCTCTGCCCAAAAGAACGCCGGCATCCCCATGCTCTTCATCATGCACCGGGCCATCTCCACCACCGTCTGGTTCCGACGTTCGACGACGCCGTTTTGCTGTGGCGTGTATGGCGCGGTGGTGAAATGCCTGATGCCGCTCTGCTCGCAGTACTCCCTGAACTCGATGGAGTTGAATTCGCCGCCGCGGTCTGACCTGAACGCGCGCAGCTTGCAGTTGCCGTCAGCCTCGGCCATCACTTTGATTTTCTTGAAGCGTGAGTACGCCTCGTCCTTGGACCTTAGGAGTTCTAACCACATATAGCGACTGTAATCATCTACCACAAGCAAGAAATACTTGTTACCTCCCGGAGTCGTTGGAGTGATCGGCCCGCACAAATCCGTGTGCACAAGCTCTAGGCTGCGCTCGGCTCGGTACGCCGTGGCCTGTGGGAACGGTGCTCGATGTTGCTTTCCCAGAGCGCAGCCGTCACAGTATTCCGCCACGCGATCGATCACTGGCATGCCACGCACGAGCTGCTTCGTGGACATGGTCCGGAGCGCACGGAAATGAAGATGCCCCATGCGAGCATGCCATCTCCATGTTGCATCGTCCCCCTGCGCCATCAGACACGCCGGCACATCAATGGTGAGTACTCCGGTGTACAGGCGATTTCCAGAGCGCTTGATGCGCGCCAGCACGCGCCGCGCCGGGTCCAGGACGGCCATGACGCCGTCAGCAATGTTGATGATGCAGCCGGCCTCGTCCAGTTGTCCCACAGAGACAATGTTCGTCCGCAGGCTGGGGATGAAGAAGACGCCGGTGAGCGCGCGCTGCTCGCCGCCCTGACAGCGAAACACCACACTGCCTCGCCCGCGGATGGCCACGACCGAGCCGTCGCCGAACCTCACTGAGCCGTGCACCGTCTCGTCAAGTGAAGAGAAAACGTGCCGATCGCCCGTCATATGGCTGCTGGCCCCGGTGTCGAAGAACCACACCCCTTCCGGCGAGGGGACGGGCATGACCTTCTCTTCGTTGAGGTACACGTGCTGGGGCGCCGCGAGCTGTGTGGTGTCCACAGTTGTGACCACAGCCATGTATAGGCCCTGATCGTGCTCTGCGTTGACTTGGGAAAGGTTCGCCTGTTCCTGCTTGCCTTTCTGCTCCTCATCCTTGATTCTGGAGTAACACTCCTTCTTCCAGTGGCCCGGCTTGTTGCAATAGTGGCACTTGCCTTTCTTCTTTCCGCCGGAGCCGCCGGATCCGCTTGCACCTGCGCTCGGTGGCGTCGCCTTGCCACCACCCTGGAATTTGGTCTTCCCAGGCGACTTGCCTTTGTTGTTGTTGCCGCCTGATGACCGGCCGCCAGAGCCGAGCTGCCGCTCGCGCGCGTCCCACTCTGCAGAGGTGTACATGAGGCGCGCGCCAGACTGCGCCGTGTCGTCCAGATCATAGTGATCTTCGCACGCTGACAAACGCCCAGTGAGCTCTTCGATCGTCATGGTCTTGAGGTCGATGAGAGACTCTATCGCCATAGCCATCTGCCGGTACTTGCGTGGCACGACGCGAAGGAACTTCTGGACGGCCTTGTGCTCCGTCACCGGATCGCCGTACAGATCGAGATCGGCGACGAGGCCGGAGAGCCGCAGCGCGAAATCTTCAACGGACTCGCCCACTTGCGCCTTTGCCTCGCGCGCGCGCTCACTGCCCATGCGGAGAGTTTTGATCGTCTCCCAGGCCTTCTTGGCCGAGTCCTTCGCGGCCAGGACACGGATCATCTCCGGCGGCACGCCGGTGAGAATGATCTGCAGTGCGCGCCGGTCGTCATGCTCATCGGCGCCGTCGTTAATCACCGCAGACCAGACGCGGGCCACCTGAAACTTGACCTGCATGACGAGGGACCACTCCATGTAGTTGGTGCGGGTGAGAACCATGGATGATGTAGAGGTCTCACTCTTCCGCACTACTCGCTCGATGACGCGCAGCTCGTCACTCCCGCCGCCCGTCAGGCGCGCCACTGGCGCCGTGGTCAGTGGCGTCTTCGGCGGCGATTTCGTCCCACCCTTGCTCTGCCCTTTCTCAGAATCGGTGTCTGACATGGTACGCCGCGGATCGGACACCGCCGGCCACCGGAGAGTGGATCGAACACCACGTAGCTCTGATGCCAATTGTCGTTGTCGAGGCACACGATCGAACGAGGAGAATCAGAGAGCGAGAGGGAGGATGAACGCGAGAGCGAGAGAGTCTGTTTGTGCCGCCACTAACTGCGCAGCCTTTTCAGTTCTGTTCTCATTCCTTTTGATGCTACAAAGAAGCTAACTACCTCCCGGTCGCGCTGCCATGATCCGCAACTGCCGCTCTGTCCAGCTACTGCGTCTCATAGCTCAAGCCAACGACCGGGAGAGAAAAAAGGAAAGGAGTGGCGCGCGCTAAGTGCGGCCCTCCACTACATGTGTGCGTGCGCAGGTCACACCCCGACCATGCACACGCCTTATTCAGAAACAGAAATGCAAGACTACTTCTACGCTGAATGAGATTAGCCTAGGCACAACATCCTTAAGATCAGCCAATCTTCCCAGTGTCAGTCTGCCGGGCTGTGAGCATCATGGCATGCTACACGGTAGAGCAATATAGAAGTTAACTACATGAGGTGCTTGCGTCACACGGCACAACTCTTCCTGGTTGATGATGGTCGAAGTGAGCACGTCAGAAGCATGTTGGTGATGCAACAACCTCATAATAGAGGCAAAGATGGCATTGGATAGAAGTCGAGCAGGAAGTTGCTCCGGCCTATAACTTGGATTTGTTTTTTTGAAAGGAGATTTGGATTTTTTTTTTCTGATGTGAAGAGAACTGGAACTGGGTCTTTGGCAGAACGTCAAATTCAAACGTAATTCAGTCAACTCAGTAGTTGATCCAAACTCTGTCCTAGCAGCATAGTAGCCTTTGGCCCTTTCCTAATACCTCCCAGTCAGGTGTCTTACTTGTGCCTTTCTCTCGATGTTTGTGAAAGTATCTATCTATATACCCTCTCTATGCTGGCTAATGTCCGTCGGGATTCCCTCGCGCATTATTATACCACAACAAAGAATGAAGTTCCATTGTGCACTAGCAGTGCATATATAGTATGTTAGTACTGATATTTCTCCCAGCGGCGTATCTTGCTCTCCTTCCTCACGGTTTCTAAGGTCACAAGGAGTACCCTTTCGTGAAACCTGCCTATCAGAGAGTTCAAGTCTCAGCGACTTTACCTAGATGTTCGCATTTTGCTCGATTTATTCCAGGATTTAACAGTGCTATTCTTTCAGTGGTAGGCGACGTAAGCACCCATGATGACTTTGTCACTCGCACGATCTGCCAGTCTAGTACAGTCTCTCAGAGATGCTCAACTATCTTTCTGAAACCTGGTGGTTATTATTTGCATGTAATTGATGTAGCTCAGACGAGACAATAGTATAAAGAATTCCCCTGAAAATGGATGGATAGACTAGAATATATCTCAACGACGACTATAACCGAATACGAATAATAGAGCATCAAGACCTGAACCGGCTAGTAAACGGAAGAATATGGCATTAGTAATATAAGGCCTGGATGCATGACTATCTTTTCGTTGTTGCCACTTTAGGCTATCTAGCGCATCACTATCGGTTCATGGCAGCTCAATCGTTGATCTGGCATAGTGGCATGGCACTTGTTGAGCTGCTATTGCTTAGTTCGGCCGTGATCAGCAAATTAATCAAAGGCTATCCATCCGCGAAGGGCAAAACACCACAACTTGTGGTTACTTGTATCCACCCGTGCTCTCAAGCCCCCAAACTTAGTACGGTAATTTATTTATTTCTAGATTTATTCTAGGATATTAAACTCCACTTGCAGTGATAGACCACGCACCCATTGTCAACGAGATGTCTGCAGTTACTTCACCGCCCCATAATAAACCATCATTGCTAGGTCCAAACCATGCGTCATTGCTGGCAGTGGACAAGCACGGTTATCACCGGTTCTGCGCTAAATCAGCAGTGATAATGGTAGTACTTTACTTACGGACTAAATCTCTAGAAATCTAGAAAAACAATATTGCTACAATTAAAACTGAGAGCGAGGTATCTTGCTTACAGTAGGAGTTTCATGTCCAATCGAAAAAAACTACAGTGATTTTTGGTGAAGAGTGCCCGCAACAATGGAGAGAAGGGATAGAAAAAAAAAAAGACTCGGGTTGGAGGAAGGGGAAACATATGTGGAGAGAGTAACATATTGTGTAGACCCATTACCGCTAGTTTAACCTAGAAAAACGACGGTGAGGAAACAGCAGTTCTAGTCAAAAACCTGCAGTATTAAGCACCACGTCACTGCAGGTTCGTGTCTAACTTAGACCTGCACTGATTATATGGCTATCACTTCTAGTAGTTCTTAAGGGCTCAATCATTTGAGGGGGCTAGGCTTTAGGCTGGTTGTAGTGAGAGTATCATAAGTAGTATCATGCATGCCAACTAGACGTTTTGGATGATGTGACACATAATTAAATAAGGAAAGAGAGCATGTACCGCTAGTTTGTGCCATGCATGACAATTAATAAGACAATCTAAGATACTAACTTATGATATTATGCATTACGGAGGTAGTTTCACACACTAGTATCATATGCATGATACTAGTATATGAGACTCCCCATTACAACCAGCCTTAGAATCGGCAGAACTCGCGGACCACACCTAAATTGCTTAAACTGTAGCAGTGCTTCCTCAATCTCAGGATCTATGACCCTGGTCTTCCGGTATCTAGTTGTGCATGCTCTTAGACTAGTAATTTTCATATTGGATAGTAATTTGTACTCCCTCCGTTCCAAAATATAATGCTTCCTCTATTCCCATGCTTCAACTTTGACCATAAATTTAACCAACGAGACCGACTGCGGCGGGAGCAAAAGTTATAACAGTGAATTCGTATTAAAAAGATGTTTTCAATTATATAATTTTATCTCCCGCTGCAGTCGGTCTCGTTGGTTAAATTTATGGTCAAAGTTGGACCTCGGAAAGCGCGGACGCACTATATTTTGAAATGGAGGGAGTATATGTTACTATTACTAGTCTATATTACTATTTCTATAGTGGCGAGTAACATTTGTATGGTGTCATGTAATACTTTATTTATTAGATTGTAGAACCATCTTGTCTTGGTATATGTGATGTTACTTATAGTGTTAGAAACATGTTATGTTAGCACATGCCTCTCTTTTCTTATTCATTACTTATCACATCATCTATTTTGCCTAGATATGTGTGATGTTATGACTTCTCCAACACTAACCCTCAAACCTCTTGCAACCGTCCGGACCACGCTGTCCGGACCGTGGAAGACAACCAACGCGGTCCTGTATCGGTCCACGACAAGGTTTGGACGTGTTTTCTCCCGCAAAATGGAGACAAACCGGGGGGGGGGGGGGGGGGGGGGCTTGCAGGAGTGTGGATCGATCCCACGCCCGCTTTTGACTACTCTGGCCCACCAAAATACCTCCTCCCTCCCCTCCTGCAGTTCCTTCCGTTCCACGCATCGCCTACCGTGCCGCGTTCATGCCGTTCTAGAGCAAGCGGAGGCCAGCATTGATGTCGCGATGTGACCGGAGGGAGGCTGGCGCTGACCAATGCGACCTCTCGGGAGCCGCCGCTTCAATGCGGACGCAGGTTCTCGAGGAACAACTTTGGCCGCTACGCAACATTGTAGCGGCTAACAGGCCCTTCGCATGGCCTGGCCGCGACTTTATAAGCCACGCTCCGGCGATGGGCAAGTCCACATCACATCCTTGTCCTCCTCCCCCTTCCCTCCCATCTCCCTCCACATCTCTAGTGATGGGTAAAAGTCTTGGGCATCGGTGCTGGCAGGCGGTTCCAGAGAGGGATCGTGGCGACGGCGCGCTCGAACTTCGGAGCCATCGTCCTCACTGGTGGGTGGCTCCTCGACGAAGGTGGAGATCGTCATCATCTCCGGCAACGAGGAGGACCAGCTGTTGCCGCTGCAACAGTCCGCGTCGGTGCTGCCGGGCCAGGTCTACGCCGCCACCGATGCAGAGTTCGAGGAGCAGATGGAGCAGATGGTTCGTCGCTCTGTCGTCCACGTCAACGGCCCAGATCCGCCATCGGGGCACTCCTCCCCGTGAAGCCGAAGTCGGCATCCCCTGCACACTCTACGTCACGGTGCAACCGCGCGTCCAACTCGGACGGTGCTTTAAGGAGGAGCGGTTGTCGCCACCGCCCCGACCGGTCGTCAAGGACCGCCGCCGGTCGCCGCCCAAGCATGCCCAAGGCGCGCGGTCACATTCTGTAGTACCTTGGTAGCGGTGGGGCTGGCGGCAGCTTCTCCTCGTCGTCTCGGAGCGCCATGATGCCGCGGAAGTACGCTGACGGGGGCAGCGCCGACGAGACAGGCGCAACGCCGCGCGTCGGTCAAAGTACATGGAGTCAGACGTCCCGCCAGCACACATCTAGGTGGACCTAGACCTCTCATACGCCTGGGCCCTGGACCGCTCTGTGATGACGTCAGAGACGGTCAAGCGCTGTCTCTGCCGCCTCAACAGGGAGATGGCCAGGTACGGCGAGGAATGGTCTCTTGCTGAGATCGACGCTGCCAATGACGCCTCCTACAACGACCGCCACCCTCTCCCCCAGCCCACGCTCTCGGTGGCCATGGCTGCACTGCGCACGATGCAAGAGGAAGCAGAGATGATCACCCGCTAGCGTCAGCAACTGACGGGAAGCCCTTCCGCAACGTCATCACACCTTCCGTCACCCGAAGCCCTACTCCGACAACTCCGACGCCAGATCGGGCCACGATGATGGAGGAGGAGCTGCCGGCCAGCCCGACATGGCCTACGAGGTCTCCGTCAAGTACAGGATAGTTTAGGGTTTTGTTTATAGGTTTTTTTATTATCGTCATGTTTTATGAACAAATTATCCCAGTTTCAATGAAATCGCCATGTTTATATCAAAATTCGCTCGATTGGATTGAATTTCGTCCGGTTGGTTTGAGTTGTTGTTAAAATGTACGCAACTACGGTTGGATGACTGCCTCTCGCATCCATGTTCGCGGACTGTCTGTCCGTGGACGGATGCCGGAGAAAATTTGCGGGTCGTCATTGGAGATGCAATTAACTTATGTTACTACCACTATGGATAGTCTTAGTATAAGACTTGAGTATATGGGCACAGTATCTGTCCATCTACTAATTGAGTTTGTTTAGAGAGAAAGGTGTCTGTCACGGCATTAAGACTGGGCCCAACAAGTCAGTCAGGTTGCACGGACCCGTTCCCGGCATCTTGGCCTATAAATAGCTGGGCAGTCCGTCTTCCATGGCACAACAGCTAGCTTCTTCTTCCCCGGAAGAAAGAAAGAAGCCCTCCTCTCTCCATCGGTACAACAAGGTACTATAGGCTTATTTCGATCTTCATTCCCTCGTTCCATGGCTTTATTTATTTTTCCTGTTTCCTTCATATTAGATATACTGTATGATGCATGCCTGCATGGTGACAGTATATTTGCATACACATATGTATGTAAATATGTCTTTTTTGCAAAGAAAATAGTCTTGCTCTAGGTATAGGCCGCGTCAACTATTGCACGTTGATTTAGTGATCATGTTGCTTGATTCTACTGCATGCATGTAGTTATGCGCGGATGGACGTACGTACTCCCTCCATTTCTAGATACAAACCTATTTAGAGATTCAAATATTTATTACATACAAATGTGTAGTGTATAGACGTTTTTAAGCGTAGATTCACTCATTTTGCTTCTTTATTGGATCTCAAAAGGGCTTATACAGTGCGTATAATAAGGATTTGAGCAGCAGTAGTCCACCTAGGTATGTGGTATACACACACACGCGCGGAGTATATTAACACAATTATGTTGCCTCCATCTAATTTGGCCACAGATCGAGATGCTGCCTCCAACGGCAAAGGATATAAGCTTCGGATCAGCATTCGCTAATGGTGGCACTGCTAATGGTGGCACTGCTACTGGTGGCAATGGTTCCGGTTCTCAGGATGCGTCAAGCGGCAAGCCGCAGCAGGAGCTGCCAGCGCTGACACATCAGTATGCGGAACAATACGTGTATGCATACCCAGCAGCACCGGCATACGGCGGCCCTCCAAAGCCCCCGCCGGCGTATCGCTATGGCTATGGCTATGGTGGAGGTGGTTCTGGTGGGTACGGCTACCCCGAGCCCGATGGTATTTGGGTTTTGGGATGAACCTGCTCGGGCATACGGCGGCGGCAGATACCGCCCACCACAGCTGCCGTATTATCACGGCGGCGGTCGTGGTGGGTATGGTGGAGCTGGTGCTGGTGGCTATAGCTACCACGGCGGTGGCGGCTGTGGCTATCCTCCGACTGCAGGTACGATCGATACTTATGATGCATGTAGCAGTTCAGACACACACCATTGATACCACTCACTCAGTTGTTATGCTGATTGATGGGTCGATTCAGGAGGAGGAGGCGGCGGCGGTCATGGGGTCAGCAACGAATACGGAGGGCCGCCGCAGCAGAAGCCGCACATGAGTGCGGGGTGGCTAGCCGCCGGAGCTGCTACCGCCTATGGAGCGTACCAGCACCACATGCGCAAACACCACGGAGGAGGAGGGCACGGGTACAGGCATGGGCACGGAGGATACGACGACGGCTCTACTTGTGGCGGCGACGGTTACGGTTATGGCTGCCGTGGTTGTGCCCCCCATATGCATATGCGAGGCGAGTTCGAGCACCAAGAGCACACCAATATCAAATACTCTGTTCATCCCGACGGTAAGTGCAATGATGCCGCCAGCGGCCCACTCGTTACAATGTTGGACAAATGAGCCAGCCAGCCAACAAGCGGGGTTTAATATGGACGAACTCCAAGCTCATCACTGTACGGTATGTACACTACTCGATGAGCCTCGATCATCATACCAGATGAATGCCTTATATTGAATAACTCACCCGTCATGTACGTCCTAAACATTACAGATATGTATCTTGTGTTAGGGAATAAAACTATATGTACGTACTTATATGTAATGTAAGCCAGGAGGCTGCCAAACGGCGCTCTAGCGGTTTGTGTACGAGCGCTACTGTGGCCGAGCGAGCCATCACATGGTTTGTCATGCTAATAAGCACATGGAACTGAATGACGACCTTATATTGATTGATGTGTGTGTGCGCGCGGTGTGCGTGTTCCTAGGGTGTTAATTCTATATCTTATCTTATCTTATCTACTAATAAAGCATGGACTGTTTTTGTCGTCCGTCACGCCATTTTACAAATAAACCCCTCAGTTTTCTGTAAATCAACCCGCAGTACACGTTTAAGTTACAACCGAACCGTTTTTTTCTCTCATTTTCTTAGAAACCCCCTAACGTTTTAGACAATCAACCCGCTGTCCATATTTAAGTCAGCTGAAACTTTTTTTAGTTTTAACAGAAAACCCCTTGACGTTTCGGTTAATCAATCTACAGTTTATGTAAAATAAGATTATTCATATTTTTTAAACTGTAACTTAGATTTTAACATGTTATATACGGAACTTGATTAGAAAAATATGTAGAATCTAAATATGAAGTTATTTTTAGCTGTTAAATAATTCTAAAATATAATTTTTGGTGCAAGCTTAAAATATAGTGCACGGTCTATTTTTTTTGTACCGTCGGTGATTCGAATTGAAAATAAACATCTATTAAAACCAGAGTGAGAGAAAAAAATCATCGAGAACCATGCATACACAACTATGAAAAACCTTGCGGGAAAAAACAACATACTTTTTATCTTATTTCAAGCGAGTGTGCGCACGTGCGCGCGCGCAAAAGAGAGAGACATTAAGACTAACCACATTGAAACGTGTTTTCATTGTGTGAGCACAGAGGTCACTGTCGGCAACACAAATGTGATGCTATGTGAAACTAAAAGACGTGGGCCTATTATTGTCTTCAGTCATGGTTATTGGGTTAAGAGTCTGTGTTATTTTCTTTCCCGTTGCAATGCACGAGCTTTTTTTTTCGAGCGAGTGTGTGAGTACAGAGGAAATACAAATGTGATGTCATGTGAAACTAAAAGACGCGGGCCTATTAAGGTCTTGAGTAATGGTTATTGGGTTAAGAACGTGTGTTATTTTCTTTCCCCTTGCAACGCACGGTTTTTTTGCTAGTATGTATCTATGTCCACAGAATAATTGTCTCAAGATATTCCTTATTTCTGTTTGGGAAATCAATCCAAAGGCATCTTCCCGGGAAGGAATCTTTAGTGACCGTTATTTTTTCACATTAAAGATGGTGACTAGACCCGTTACAAAATTAATGTCACTAATGCTCGGATATTACTGTTGCGTTTCAGACCCGTCAAAAGCCCGTCAAAAGCAATGATGATGGAGAATCAAAAACCCGTCAAAAGCCCGTCACTAATATGTTTGTGACGGAAACCAAAAGTACATCACTATTATTTGCTTGTGTGACGGATCCTGGTTGTGACTGTTATTTTGAAACCCATACCTAGTGTTATCATAGACGTATTTCGTAAAACACCTCTCTGATGTATGTTTTGAAAATATAAAAATATGCAATCCAAATGGTAGCCACTAATTCAAATTACATGCTTTCATTAAAGTCTAAATCATGAAGTTACAATGTATCACAAAAGGAGCCATTTTACCAACGCAAATAGATTAACACATAACCAACGAGATGAACACCTAGGAGGAATATAATATACATAAAGATGGTTTTACACAAGTATTATAGAGTAGCGCATAAGAGTTTGTACATACAATTCTCATATAGATAATCTAGAATATACTTTCATACATGGAAGAGGCTATGACGCGTGTGGAGGGGGGGGGGGGGATACAACGTGCCACACCCAGGCAGGGAAGCGAACGGGGTCGGTGAAAAGCTTTTTCTCCTCCCAGATCCGCTGAGAAACCCCATGCTCCACTTGCTTCTTCGGCCGTCTACTTCATCGACGGCGCCCGTTTCTTCCAACTCCATTCCCCCCAACCGAGGATGGAGGCGCGATGTGGCGAGCCGAGGGAGATTCGGCCATCACTCTGCCAAAAAAATATAACTCTTTTTAGAAGAATCTAACGAGGTATCAAATTATTCATTGACTAGAAAACTGCCGCTGGTTGCTACTGGCTTGAACCAAAAATAAACTATACACAACTTTTTATGCAACAAAAGATCGTATTTATATTACATAATAGTTTTGCAACAATTTTTTCATGGAGAGTTTTTCAAATCCATTTATGACACACAGATAGTAGCACAAACATAATGTAGTAATTTTTCTTGAGTCGAAACCGTAGAAGAATCGTTCGACGGTATTTTCATTAAATTAATTATATACAAGAAAATACAAAATAGTTCAACCAATATGGTATTTTCATTAAATTAATTATGTACACGAAAATACAAAATAGTTCAACCAATACGATATTTTCATTAAATTAATTTTGTTTATTCCCTAACATTAATTTTTAATTAAGATAACTCTGGAGTAAATTTCATAGTTTGCAAGTCAGACTGAATAGCCGGACCTAAGAAAAATATATGAAATATACAGTTCCATTCAGATCATACCATAACTTGGAGTACGAAAATCGACATCTTGCTTAAGCATGAGTGATGCCCATTCGTAACAGCTGCTAACGGAGTTGTTCATTCGAATGTGGCGAAGTATGTGCCCAAAACTCAAATACAAAGTTTGTTGTGAGGAAACCTTACATTGACATTTCCCGTTGGATGACCCTTGTATGGTGCGTCGACAAAGTAAACATCATATCCTGCTTTCTATAAATGAGAAAAATATAAATAAGAACCCTATCATTATCAATTTACACTTTCAAATAAAACCCCACATTATTGAAAATTCAACAACAATAGCATCATTTTTTCTAATTGGCCCCAAAAGTTTGTGTATACTATTCATATGTAGGTATTAAGAAAAACCATACCAAACTTCCAATAATCAATGGTTAAAGGATTCCAGGCAACAACTAAAGCACACGACCTTGACAAACTAAAAGATTGAGATATGACTTGCTATGCTATTTATTATATTCCAAGCAAACTCGCACCAACCATCAATATAAACATCCTTTCGTCAAGGGTCATCTTAAATGCATTTTGTAGGATTGGGAGTAGCGACCAGAGCAGGGGGGAGGGGGGGGGGGGAGGGGTGAATGCGAGATTTAAAATTCCTTTCAAAACTTTAAAGCTTTCGATACAATATAGCGGAAGTAATACTACAACAGAAACACTAAAACTAAATAAGGACGGGCACACGAAGATAATAAGCTCAATTTGAAATACTACGCAAAACTTTCAATGAAAGTAATGATAATCTTTTCTAGTACAGTGACAAAGCATTTTTCACAATAACAATGGTAACATAGGAAGGGAACAGGACAAAGATCAACAATATGAGCAAGGCTCATCACGGAAGAAAAACAATCTATCGAGAGATGCTCATCAAGATATAGCCCAACTAAATAACAAAGTAGCACCAGATGATTAATAGACGTGCATACAAACAGATAACCTTGCGTACAACGAATTGAAACATACTGAACACTATAGGCATGGAACAGATAAAGAACAGAGGTAGATAAATGCTGACAATTATCTATCAGGATACAGAGCACAATAGATATACTAACTATACCACGACACTCAAAGAAGCGTCGAATAATCTATCTGCATAGATCACGTAAGGCGATACATTTAGTGTCGACAAAACCTTTTTCGACAGAAAAGAGCTGTCACTTGTAGTCCTAGCGGGAAAGGTCTTTGCCGGTAGATAAGTCTATGCCCACAGATAGTATTCCACAGTAGGTGAGGTCTACACCTACAGATAGTTTTATTCCGGCAGTTCATTTTGCAATGTGCTATGCCAACAGATATTGCTACTCCGTTGCTATGCCGACAGTTCCTCTGACACTGAGCTATGCCGAGATTATGTGATGTCCAATACTTCTGCCGACACACTTGCTATCAGGATTCTACATTTCAGCACACACATGTAAAAGCACCACAAATTAACATAAAATTAACTTCATAATATTCAATTCATGTTAAGTACATGATACATAATATTCAATTCATCAAAAGACACCATTGGTCAATGCATTCGTTCAACATATATAGAAGAACATTATTTTTCTTCTCTCGAGTTATCTACCACCATTAAGGAAATACACAAGTCAGACATATAGGATGTGGCCTGTTACAGAATATGATGGCCAAATTACTAAGAAACTAATTGTTCGATCACTTGAATACTACAAACTATTATGGAAGAGATCAAATCTTTGATCCACAAGTCAATATCAACTTCCATATGAACAAAATGTGTCGGTGTTCTTATGAACAAAAGTGATCACTGGAACATCTTAAATTGGTTGTGGGCTTACTTTCTGTCTTCTATCCCGAAAAAGAACTTGTATGTTTGAGAATCATAGAAATGAGAATTTGTTCAAAATTTTGAGTTTTCTGCAATAAATAATTTCTAGGATTATTTGCACATAACTTTGAAATAAAATCGTGTCTACCATTTCCTACGTGCTCTCGATTCATCTCTAGTCTATTTGTGTACTCAATGATCGTAGTTCATCTATCTATATAGGCCACTAAATTTTGCACAGAACTAGCATAAATATTCAGATCCATTAGTATATGCAAGAACATAAGATGCTCGGTGATTGTGAATGCCAACAGACTAAGAGTATAGCATGCTATTTCGCCCTCATTATTCGCTTTTCCAAGGAAATGCCCTTTTCTAGTACAACTATGTGGCTGACAGCATGTTATCTACATATACTATCATGAAAACATGCAATTTCATTTTTTTAAATATATAATGGATGTGTGAATATTGCCTGACAAGATCAAAAATCAGCACTAGGTGGCAGCTAGGTGTTAGGGCCGAGAGAGTGTATCGACCAGAGGAGGGTGAATGGAAGATTCAAAAATTCTTCCAAAACTTTGACTCAAAACCACACGCTGCAACGGAATAAACTGAGTAGATCAAACAATGAAGATAAAAGATAGAGCTGGACAAAAAGATAAGGTAAGGAGAGGACTAGGCAAATCTTTTGAAGAAAGATAATATGATAGTCCGAGAATAGTAACTCACAATTTTTACTATGATGACGGTAACACAGTATGCTAACATACAAAATAGCATGAGAGAGCAAACAACAATAACAAATATGAACAAAAATGCTAACGAATGAATTAGGGAATGAATAACAATGAAATCACATATTGAGATGTAGACGATGAATGAATGTATGAATGAGAGAAATGCATACAAAATAGATAGGTCACACAAAAGTAAACATGGTACAGATATGAGGAGATGATCATGATAGCTATCAAACCACAGAGCACTAACGATAAACTACTGAAGGTATTGCCATTGAGTAGAATGAACCAATGGTGCTCGATGGCGACATAAGGATTTGGTAGACCAGTTCGCCCTTCTGCAAAAGGACTACGTCTGGTTGGCGTGACTTGTGATTAGACACAGGAGCAAATCTCTCCCTGTCCTATTCTCCTTCAACCCGAAGCTGATTATGAATGAAATATGCCCTAGAGGCAATAATAAAGTTGTTATTTTATATTTCCTTATATCATGATAAATGTTTATTATTCATGCTAGAATTGTATTTACCAGAAACTTGATACATGTGTGGATACATAGACAGAACACCGTGTCCCTAGTAAGCCTCTACTAGACTAGCTCGTTAATCAAAGATGGTTAAGTTTCCTAGCAATGGACATGTGTTGTCATTTGATGAACGGGATCACATCATTAGGAGAATGATGTGATGGACAAGACCCATCCATTAGCTTAGCATATTGATCATTCAGTTTTATTGCTATTGCTTTCTTCATGTCGAATACATATTCCATCAACTATGAGATTATGCAACTCCCGGATACCAGAGGAATGCATTGTGTGCTATCAAATGTCACAACATAACTGGGAGATTGTAAAGATGCCCTACAAGTATCTGTGAAGGTGTTTGTTGGGTTGGCATAGATCGATACTAGGATTTGTCACTCCGAATATCAGAGGGGTTTCTCTGGGCCCTCTCTGTAATGCACATCATAAGAAGCCTTGAAAGCAATGTGACTAATGAGTTAGTTGTGGGATGATGTATTACAGAACGAGTAAAGAGACTTGCCGGTAATGAGATTGAACTAGGTATGAAGATACCGAAGATCAAATCTCGGGCAAGTAACATACCGATGACAAAGGGAATAACGTATGTTGTCATTACGGTACGACCGATAAATATCTTTGGAATACATGGGAACCAATATGAGCATCCAGGTTCCGCAATTGGTTACTGGCCGGAGAGGTGTCTCGGTCATGTCTACATAGTTCTCGAACCCATAGGGTCCGCACGCTTAATGTTCGATGACGATTTTGTATTATATGAGTTATGTGATATGGTGACCAAATGTTGTTCGGAGTTCCGGATGAGATGGCGAACATGGCGAGGAGTCTCGAAATGGTTGAGAGGTAAAGATTCATATATAGGACGATCATATTCGGACACAGGAAGTGTTTCGGGGTGTACCGGGTACATATCGAAGTACCGGGGGGGGGGGGGGGGTTACGGGAACCCCCCGGGGGATAAATGGGCCTTATGGGCCATATGAGGGGAGCACACCAGCCCACAAGGGGTGGTGCACCCCTAAGGAAGGAGTCCGAATAGGAGAAGGAGGAGGGGGTTCGGCCCTCCTTTCCTTCCTCCCCCCTCTCTTCCCTTTTCCCCCTTCTGGTATTAAGGAAAGGGGGGGGGGCGAATTGGACTAGGGGCCCAAGTAGGATCCCTCCTACTTGGGGCACCCCATTGCAGCTCCCCTCCCCTTCCCACCTATATATACGTGCGGAGGGGGCGCCTAGAACATACACCAACAATTGTTAGCCGTGTGCGGCGCCCCCCTCCATAGTTTACGCCTCCGATCATATCTTTATAGTGCTTAGGCAAAGCCCTGCGCGGATCACTTCACCATCACCGTCACCACGTCGTCGTGCTGATAGAACTCTCCCTCGACACTTTGCTGGATCAAGAGTTTGAGGGACATCATCGAGCTGAACGTGTGCAGAACTCAAAGGTGCCATACGTTCGGTGCTTGATTGGCCAGAATGAGAAGAAGTTTGACTACATCAACTGCGTTATCAAACATTTCTGCTTTCGGTCTACGAGGGTACGTGGACACACTCTTCCCCTCTCGTTGCTATGCATCTCCTAGATAGATCTTGCGTGAGCGTAGGAATTTTTTTGAAATTGCATGCTATGTTTCCCAACAGTGGCATCGAGTCAGGTCTATGCATAGATGATATGCATGAGTAGAACACAAAGAGTTGTGGGCGGTGATCGTCATACTGCTTACCACCAATGTCTTATTTTGATTCGGCAGTACCGTTGGATGAAGCCGCCCGGACCAACCTTACATGACCACGTTCATGAGACTGGTTCCACCGACAGACATGCAACTAGTTTTTCATAAAGGTGGCTGGCAGGTGTCTGTTTCTCCAACTTTAGTTGAATCGAATTTGACTATGGCCGGTCCTTGTTGAAGGTTAAAACAACAAACTTGATAAATCACCATTGTGGTTTTGATGCGTAGGTAAGAACGGTTCTTGCTAGAAGCTTGTAGCAGCCACGTAAAACTTGGAACAACAAAGTAGAGGGCGTCTAACTTGTTTTTGCAGGGCATGTTGTGATGTGATATGGTCAAGACATGATGTGATATATGTTATTGTATGAGATGATCATGTTTTATAAAAGTTACTGGCAACCGGCATGAGCCTTATGGTTGTCTCTTTATTGTATGAAATGCAAATGCCATGTAATTGCTTTACTTTATTACTATGCGTTAGCGATAGTTGTAGAAGCAATAATTGGCGAGAAGACCACGATGCTACGATGGAGATAAAGGTGTCAAGCTAGTGACGATGGAGATCATGACAGTGCTTTGGAGATGGAGATCAAAAGCACAAGATGATGATGGCCATATCATGTCACATATTTTGATTGCGTGTGATGTTTATCTTTTATCCATCTTATTTTGGTTAGTACAACGGTAGCATTATAAGATGGTCCCTCACTAAAATTTCAAGGTATAAGTGTTCTCCCTGAGTATGCACCGTTGCGACAGTTCGCCATGCTGAGACACCACGTGATGATCAGGTGTGATAGGCTCTATGTTCACATACAATGGGTGCAAGACAGTTTTGCATGTGCGGAATACTTAGGTTAAACTTGACGAGCCTAGCATGTACAGACATGGCCTCGTAACACTGGAGACCGAAAGTTCAAACGTGAATCATATAGTAGATATGATCAATATAGAGATGTTCACCATTGATGACTACACCATCTCAGGTGATGATCGGACATGGTTTAGTTGATTTGGATCACGTAATCATTTAGCTGACTCGAGGGCTGTCTATCTAAGTGCGAGTTCTTAAGTAATATGATTAATTGAACTTAATTTATCATGAACTTAGTCCTGATAGTTTTTGCATATCTGTGTTGTAGATAAATGGCCCGTGCTACCATTCCCTTGAATTTTAATGTGTTCCTAGAGAAAGCTAAGTTGAAAGATCATGGTAACAACTACACGCACTGGGTCCGTAACTTGAGGATTATCCTCATTCATGCATAGAAGAATTATGTCCTTGATGCACCGCTAGGTGAAAGTCCTACTGTAGGAGCAGATGGTAATGTTATGAACGTCTGGCAAGCTCGATCTGATGACTACTCGATAGTTCAGTGTGCCATGCTTTACGGCTTAGAATCAGGACTTCAAAGACGTTTTGAATTTCATGAACCATTTGAGATGTTCTAGGAGTTGAAGTTAATATTTCAATGAAATGCCCGAGTTGAGAGATATGAAGTCTCCAACAAGTTCTATAGCTGCAAGATGGAGGAGAACAATTCTGTAAGTGAACACATACTCAAAATTTCTGGGTATCATAATCATTTGACCCAGCTGGGAGTTAATCTTCCACATGATAGTGTTATTGACAGAGTTCTTCAATCACTGCCCCAAGCTACAAAGGCTTCGTGATGAACTATAATATGCAAGCGATGGATAAGACAATCCCCGAGCTCTTCTCTATGCTCAAAGCTACGGAGGTAGAAATCAAGAAGGAGCATCAATTGTTGATGGTTAACAAGACCACTAGTTTCAAGAAAAAGGGCAAGGGAAAGAAGGGGAACTTCAAGAAGAATGGCAAGCAAGTTGCCACTCCCGGGAAGAAGCCCAAGTCTAGACCCAAGCCTGAAACTGAGTGCTTCTACTGCAAAGGGATTGGTCACTGGAAGGAGAACTGCCCCAAGTATTTGGCGGATAAGAAGGATGGCAAAGTGAACAAAGGTATATTTGATATACATGTTATTGACGTGTACCTTACTAATGCTCATAGTAGCGCCTGGGTATTTGATACTGGTTTGGTTGCTCATATTTGTAACTCGAAACAGGGGCTACGGACTAAACGAAGATTGGCTAAGGACGAGGTGACGATGCGCGTCAGGAATGGTTCCAAGGTCGATGTGATCGCCGTCGGCATGCTACCTCTACAAGTACCTTTGGGATTAGTTCTAGACCTGAATAATTGTTATTTGGTGCCAGCGTTGAGCATGAACATTATATTTGGATCTTGTTTGATGCGAGACAGTTATTCATTTAAATCAGAGAATAATGGTTGTTATATTTATATGAGTAATATATTTTATGGTCATGCACCCTTGAAGAGTGGTCTAGTTTTCTTGAATCTCGATTGTGGTGATAGACATATTCATAATATTGATGCAAAAAGATGCAAAGTTGGTAATGATGGTGCACCATATTTGTGGCACTACCGTTTAGGTCATATTGGTGTAAAGCGCATGAAGAAACTCCATGGAGATGCGCTTTTGGAATCACTTGATTATGAATCATTTGGTGCTTGCGAACCATGCCTCATGCGCAAGATGACTAAAACTCCGTTCTCTGGGACAATGGAGCGCGCTACTGACTTATTGGAAATAATACATACCGATGTATGTGGTCCGATGAGTGTTGAGGCTCTCGGTGGGTATCGTTATTTTCTGACCTTCACAGATGATTTGAGAAGATATGGGTATATCTACTTAATGAAAAACAAGTCTGAAACATTTGAAAAGTTCAAAGAATTTCAGAGTGAAGTTGAGAATCATCATAACAGGAAAATAAAGTTTCTACGATCTGATCGCGGAGGCGAATATTTGAGTTACGAGTTTGGCCTTGATACGTCTCCAACGTATCTATAATTTATGAAGTATTCATGCCAATATATTATCAATCTTGGATGTTATACAATCATTTTATAGCAAGTTTATATCATTTTTTGGGACTAACCTATTGACCCAGTGCCCAGTGTCAGTTGCTGTTTTTTGCTTATTTTTTACATCGCAGGAAATCAATATCAAACGGAGTCCAAACACCGCGAAACTTTTATGGACCAGAACACCACCAGTGGGCTAGAGCAGCACCTGGGAGGTGCCGCGAGGGGGGCACAACCCACCAGGGTGCACCTGGGGGCCTAGGCGTGGCCAGGTGGGTTGTGCCCACCTCGGTGGCCTACCGCACCACCCCCTCTTTGCCCTATAAATTCCCAAATATTCAAAAAAAACCTCGGGGTAACCGTAGATCAGAAGTTCCGCTGCCGCGGGCCTCTGTAGCCACTGAAAGCTAATTTAGACCCCGTTTCGGCATTGATGACCCACAAGTATAGTGGATCTATCGTAGTCCTTTCGATAAGTAAGAGTGTCGAACCCAACAAGGAGCAGAAGGAAATGATAAGAAGTTTTCAGTAAGGTATTCTCCGCAAGCACTGAAATTATCGGTAACAGATAGTTTTGTGATAAGGTAATTCGTAACGGGTAACAAGTAACAAAAGTAAACAAGGTGCAACAAGGTGGCCCAATCCTTTTTGTAGCAAAGGACAAGCCTGGACAAACTCTTATATAAAGGAAAGCGCTCCCGAGAACACATGGCAATTATTGTCAAGCTAGTTTTCATCATGCTCATATGATTCACGTTCGTTACTTTGATAATTTGATATGTGGGTGGACCGTTGCTTGGTTACTGCCCTTCCTTGGACAAGCATCTCATTTATGATTAACCCCCCTTGCAAGCATCCGCAACTACGAAAGAAGAATTAAGGTAAACCTAACCATAGCATGAAACATATGGATCCAAATCAGACCCTTACGAAGCAACACATAAACTAGGGTTTAAGCTTCTTTCACTCTAGCAACCCATCATCTACTTATTACTTCCCAATGCCTTCCCCTAGGCCCAAACAATGGTGAAGTTTCATGTAGTCGACGTTCACATGACACCACTAGAGGAAAGACAACATACATCTCATCAAAATATTGAACGAATACCAAATTAACATGACTACTTATAACAAGACTTCTCCCATGTCCTCAGGAACAAACGTAACTACTCACAAATCATATTCATGTTCATAGTCAGAGGGGTATTAATGTGCATAAAGGATCTGAACATATAATCTTCCACCAAATAAACCAACTAGCATGAACTACACGGAGTAATCAACACTACTAGCAACTCACAGGTACCAATCTGAGGTTTTGAGACAAAGATCAGATACAAGAGATGAACTAGGGTTTGAGAGGATATGGTGCTAGTGAAGATGTTGATGGAGATTGACCCCCTCCCAATGAGAGGATCGATCGTGATGATTTCCCCCTCCCGGAGGGATGTTTCCCCAGCAGAACAGCTCCGCCGGAGCCTTAGATTGGTTCCGCCAAGTTTCCGCCTTGAGACGGCGGCGCTTCGTCCCGAAAGCTTCCTTATGATTTTTTATAGGGCAAAAGACACCTTATACCAGAAGACCGGCATCGGGGGGCTTTCAGGTGGCCCACGAGGCAGGGGGCGCGCCCTCAACCCACGTGGACAGTGGGTGGCCCCCCTCTGGTGCTTTCTTTTCCCAATATTTTTAATATATTCCAAAACTGACTTTCGTGGAGTTTCATGACTTTTTGAGTTGTGCATAATAGGTCTCTAATATTTGCTCCTTTTCTAGCCCAGAATTCCAGCTGCCGGCATTCTCCCTCTTCATGTAAAACTTGTAAAATAAGAGAGAAAAGGCATAAGTATTGTGACATAATGTGTAATAACAACCCATAATGCAATAAATCTCGATATAAAAGCATGATACAAAATGGACGTATTAGGCACTCTGCCAAAGGGGGAAATCATCACTGGTGGCCATCTTCATCATCCCGATGGCCACCATGATGAGGAGGGAGTAGTCCACCCTCGAGGCTGAGGGTTTATACGGGTAGCTATGTGTTTAATCTCTCTCTCTCTCTCTCTCTCTCTCTCTCTCTCTCTCTTTCTCTCTCTCTCTCTCTCTCTCTCTCTCGTGTTCCTGAGATATCATGATCTTGATTTATCGCGGGCTTTGTTAATATAGTCGGATCATATGGTGTTTTTCCCTCTCTATCTTGTTGTGATGAATTGAGTTTTTCCCTTTGAGATTTCTTTGTTATCGGATTGAATACTTTAATGGATTTGAGAACACTTGATATATGTCTTGCATATGAATACTCGTGGCGACAATGGGGTATCATATTGATTCACTTGATATGTGTATTGGCAGTCAACTCGCAGATTCCCGCGGTGACATTCGGGTAATCTACGCATAGGGGTTGATGCACGTTCTCGTCTTTTGTTTCTCCGGTAGAAATCTTGGGCACTCTTTGAAGTTCTTTGTGTTGGATTGAGTATTATGAATCTGAAATTATTTGGTGTTATTTTAGTATGAACTCTTGGATAGATTAATCGGAAAGAATAGCTTCGAGGTGGTTTCGCACCCTACAAATGATTTCTTATTATGCTCTCCGCTAGATAGGAACTTTGGTGTGATTCTTCGTTGCACGTTGAGGGATGATTATATGATCCAATTATATTAGCACTGTTGAGAGATTACACTAGTGAAAGTACGGACCCTAGGCCTCATTTTTAAGCATTGAAATACTGTTTTTGTGCCCGTTTACTATTTTCTACCTTATTGTTTTTTATTTATTCAGATTATAAAAATATATTTCTACCATCCATATTACACTTGTATCACCATCTCTTTGCCGAACTAGTGCACCTATACAAATTACCATTGTATTCAGTGTGTTGGGGACACAAGAGACTTTTTATTATTTGGTTGCAGGGTTATTTGAGAGATACCATCTTCATCCTACACCTCCCACGGATTGATAAACCTTAGGTCATCCACTTGATGACAAATTGCAACTGTCCTACAAAACTCTGCGCTTGGAGGCTCAACACGTGTCTAGAAGAATAAAGTTGCATAGTAGACATCAAGCTCTTTTCTGGCGCCATTGCCGGGGAGGTGAGTGCATGAAGGTATATCTTTAGATCTTGCAATTGAATCTTTTAGTTTCTTGTTTTATCACAAGTTTGGTTTATAAAAGAAAACTACAAAAAATGGAATTGAGGTTGCATCATATTATTGATCATCTTTATAATATCTTTCTTGAAAATGATGGATCGAAAAATTGTGCTCAGTTCTTAGAAGAAGTCAACAAAATGTTTGGCACAAAATATTTGAATGATGAGCATGATTGCAATGTTGTTAGATTGAATTCTCTGGATATCCAAAATGCTAATGATGATTGCACAAGTCATGACAAAAATGTTTCTTATAAGCATGTCAATTTTTGTGGAGTGCATAAAGTTTGTGAACATGTACCTTATAGGGAAGATAGATTTTGCAAGAAGCATAAACATGATAGAGCCAATTCTTTGATCTGATAGACGAATTCGCTACAAAATTATGTTCTCTTTGTCCTATTACTTGTGAACTTTGCAATAAGGTTGGTTATTTTAATTTCCAATGCATGCTTTTTCATGATTGAATCATGTTTGCAATAACTTGATCACCATTGAACTTTTTAATGAGCTTTGTCTATTTTTGGGGAGTGAAGAATTGACACATAAAAATAGTTGGTTTGAAGTGTTCATTCTCACGGATGACATTGAAACCAAACTAAAGAATTTCTATAGGTTTTGCATGGTAAATTGCAATGAGAATGCTTATATTGCCAACTATAGAAAGATGGGAAAACCCATAGAATATAAAAGGAATACTAATAAAGGGTAAAGATTTCCACTTTCCCTCCTATTGTCTCTCATGATGAAATATGTAATGAGGAGGAGCTTATTATCCAATCAATCTCTTCAACAAGAAGCTTGAAAAAATTAATTAAACCCACACATGATATGGTGAAGAAGAAGAAAAGTATAATAAATAATAGAGGTAAAAAGATATCTCTCCCAAATAGTGTTGCTCCTATTATTGTTGTGCCTCATGAAAATGAATCAAAAATAATGGTAGAAGATGACTGTGACACCCCCAATTCAATCGTACACTAATCATACACGCAAACGTGTACGATCAAGATCAGGGACTCACGGGAAGATATCACAACACAACTCTACAAATAAAATAAGTCATACACGCATCATATTACAAGCTCGGGGCCTCGAGGGATTGAATACAAGAGCTCGATTGTAGACAAGTCAGCGGAAGCAACAATATCTGAGTACAGACATAAGTTAAACAAGTTTGACTTAAGAAGGCTAGCACAAACTGGGATACAGATCGAAAGAGGCGCGGGCCTCCTGCCTGGGATCCTCCTAAACTACTCCCAGTCATCGTTAGCGGGCTGCATGTAGTAGTAGGCACCTCCAGTGTAGTAGTAGTCGTCATCGACAGTGGCGTCTGGCTCCTGGACTCCAACGTTTGGTCGCAGCAATCGGGTATAGGAAAGGGGAAAAGGGGGGAGCAAAGCAACCGTGAGTACTCATCCAAAGTACTCGCAAGCAAGGAGCTACACTACATATGTATGCATTGGTATCGAATGGAAAAGGGGGGTATCATATGTGGAATGAACTGCAGAATGCCGGAATAAGAGGGGGATAGCTAGTCCTTTCGAAGACTACGCTTCTGGTATCCTCCATCTTGCAGCAGAAGGAGAGATTAGATGGTAAGTTCACCAAGTAACATCGCATAGCATAATCCTAACCGATGATCCTCCCCTCGTCGCCCTGTGAGAGAGCGATCACCGGTCGTCTCTGGCACTTGGAAGGGTGTATTTTATTAAGTATCCGGTTCTAGTTGTCATAAGGTCAAGGTACAACTCCAAGTCGTCCTGTAACCGAAGATCATGGCTATTCGAATAGATTAACTTCCCTGCAGGGGTGCACCACATTTCTAACACGCTCGACCCCCTTTGTCCGGACACACTTTTCTGGGTCATGCCCGGCCTCGGAAGATCAACATGTCGCAGCCCTACCAAGGCACAACAGAGAGGTCAGCACGCTGGTCTAAATCCTATGGCGCAGGGTCTGGGCCCATCGCCCATTGCACACCTGCACGTTGCGTTCACGACCGGTGAGCAGACCTAGCAACCTCCATTACAAAGGAACACTACTAGGGAAAACCCTATACACAGAATCTTAGCAGCAGCGCGGCTCAAAAAGGAGCGTTGCTGCTAATTAGCAGTAGCGCGGGCGTGGAAAACCTGCTACTGACAAGTGCTTAGCAGTAGCGCGCTCGGCGTAACCCGCGCTGCTACAAATATCGACCGACAGTGCCCACCCAACTGCATTTAGCAGCAGCGCGGTGCCGCGAGCCACGCTACTGCTATAGCTGTAGCAATAGCGTGTTTTTTCTGAGGTCGCTGCTGCTAATTTTCAAATCGGACACACTTTTTGTCCCGGTTAGCAGTAGCGCTTGTACCGAAAGCGCGTTGCTGCTACTTTCTTAGCAGCAGTGCATTTTATGTACCGCGCTATTGCTAATCCGCGCCCACCACCTTTTCCCCACCCGTCCTCCCCAACCCCCTCCTCTCCCTTTCCCCTACCTCTCCCACTCTCACTCTTCTTCTTCCTCAATACTTCTCCCCCATTACTCTCCCTCTTCTACCTACCTTTCTCTCTCTTCATTACTCCTACCTAACTACACCACCTCCATTAATGCATCTCCTTTCTCTTTTTCCTTCCCCCTCCACTAGTTGAAGTTGTCTCCTCCCAAGTTAGGTAGCTAGGTAGATGTAGCATTTAGTTAAGTGACCTATTTGCCCCCTAACTAGATCTATCTTTGTCAAGAAGAGCTTTGTGCACTTTTGATCTCCCTACATCATCATCTCCACCGTGTGCTCGATCTCGATATAGGTGATTAAAATTTCATTCTTTTGCAAAATGGAAATATGTTTATGTGTGTGATATGTTTATGGAAATTGTGTGTGTGGCATGAGTTGATGCCAAATTGTGCTTTTGAGTTGCGTATGTTTTGCCAAAATGTCGATTTATTTCTGTTTCGGCGAATTTCGGGCAAACTCTAGATCTATATATGTCCTATTTTTAAGGAAGATCATGCCGAATTTTTGTATGACTTTGATGCATGCACACATTTTTCTAATCAATTTGTTTATTATTACCATGCAGAGTTGACGATGGTCAGTGGAACGATGGTGGACAGGTGGTTGCGATCGGCGGTGCAGGACATAAAAGAAAATAACCGGACAGAGGTTTTATGTCCGTGTCGAAAATGCAAAGGAATAGTTTGGCTCGACCCCCATGACGATGGTCGTGTCGAAGCGCACTTGCTCATGACTGGTTTCATGGATGGCTATACTCGGTGGATAATTGAAGATGAGGATGACGACGGGGCAGGCAATGATGACACGGGGCAAGACGAAGAGATGATCGATAATGGCGGCGGGGAAGAGGCCGGACATGGCGGCGGAGAAGGGGCCGGACATGGCGGCAGAGAAGGGGCCGAACATGGTGGCGGAGAGAACGACATGGACTCCACGCAGCAGAGTTCGTCGGTACTAAGTTCAGTCGTGCGGGACCCTCATGTTCAAGCATTGCTTCGCAAGGAGACGAGTACTGAGAGAGCTGCTTCTAGAGAGGAGGCTAAGCTGGAGCAACTGGTGGTAGACTCAAACACTCCATTGAATGATGGTTGCAATCCTGAGGTGACCCGCTTGAGTTTCACGCTCCAACTCCTGAAGACGAAGGCTAAAAACAAATGGACCGACACTAGCCTCGATGAGCATCTCAAGTACCTAAAGGATGTTCTTACCGCGGGTAATCTATGTCCTAGTAGTGTTGATGAGGCCAAGAAGATCGTGTGCCCTCTTGATCTGCCACACGTTAGATACCATGCATACATCAACGATTGCATAATTTATCGGAAGGAGCACGCGGAAAAAACAAGCTGTCCGGTGTGCAATGCTTCTCGATATAAGAAGGTCGGGAATAAATGTCCCCAGAAAGTGGTATGGTACTTACCAATCACTCCCCGTCTCCAGAGGTATTTTGTAGATCCCAAGGAAGCAAAGCTAATGCGCTGGCACGCGGAGAGGAAGAAGCCCGACGATGGAGATGATCCGAAGCTGAGACACGTCAAGGATGGAAGCCAGTGGAGAGCGTTGAACAACTTCTATCGGTATTTTGAATGTGATGCAAGGAACATCGTGCTCGGTGCGTGTACCGATGGCATGAATCCGTTTGGCAACCAGAACACCAACCATAGCACATGGCCCGTGTTTGTATGGATGTACAACCTCCCCCCTGGTTGTGCATGAAATCGAAGTACATTCACATGAGCATGCTTATTCAAGGGCCGAAATAACTAGGAAACAATATTAATTTGTATCTGGGGCTACTTCAACAGGAGTTAGACACGTTATGGAAAACACCGGCCAAGACATGGGACGCCAGCAAAGGCGAGTATTTCAACATGAGAGCCGCGCTGATCACGACAGTGCAGGACTATCTCGGTTACGGATATGTGGCAGGCCAGGTGTGCCATGGATATTGCGGATGCACGCGGTGCATGGATGATACGACGTCTCAGCAGCTAACGTCAAGGAAAGATGGCGGGTCTGGGAAAATCGTGTACATGGGGCATCGAAGATGGCTCGAACAGGACGACCAGTGGAGAAACCGTGGAGATTTATTCAATGGTCACGCTGAGCATCGAGGACCTCCACGTAAGCGGAGCGGTGCCGAAATCGATGAGCTGTTGAAAAACTGGAAGGAGTGCCCCACGCCGGGAAAGACGATGAGAAAGGCGCCGGAGCCGCTGCTGAAGGTATGGAAGACGAGGTCTGTGTTCTGGGACTTGGAGTACTGGCACAAACTCGATACACCTCATTGCCTTGATCAAATGCATATCTGTAAGAATGTCCTTGAGAGCTTGCTCGCAACACTGATGAACATGCCGGATAAGACCAAGGATGGGCCGAAGGCAAGAAAAGACTTGCAAGATTTGAAAATCAGGGAAGATCTGCACATGCCGCCCCGTAAAATGTCAGACGAGACAGAGACGGAGACAGAGGCACGGGAGAAGAAGGGCAAGAAAATAAAGAAAGAGGATTATTGCCCCCCTTCTTGCTTCACCTTAAGTTAGGCTGAGATCGATCAATTCTTTAAGTGCCTTACCGGAGTCAAAGTTAGTTCCGGTTACTGTGGCAAGATAAACAGATATCTAGACACGGACAAGAAAAGGTTCAGCGGGATGAAGTCCCATGACTGTCATGTGATGATGACGCAGATACTACCTGTTGCCCTTAGAGGGATAATAGACAAGCACGTCCGTGACACGCTTATTGGTCTCTGCAACTTTTTCGACGTCATCTCTCGAAAGTCGATCAGTGTGAAGCAGCTCCGAAGGCTACAGGAAGAGATCGTTGTGATACTGAATGAGCTTGAGATGTACTTACCGCCCACATTCTTTGACGTGATGGTGCATCTGTGTGTCCATATTGTGGATGACATAATAGACCTGGGGCCGTGATTCCTGCACAACATGATGTCGTTTGAGAGGATGAATGGGATCATCAAAGGATTCGTTCGTAACATGTCCCGTCCGGATGGAAGCATCGTCCAGGGCTATGTGACACAAGAGTGCATCTCTTTCTGTGAGAATTTTCTATATGGCGCAGACCAGCCGCCTGGTGTTAGTGTTGGTTTGCCCGTTAACAAGCACGATGGGAGGCTCGAAGGAGAAGGTCACTGCAACGGTCGCAGGGAACTGCACGTGGCATACTCAGATCGACGCAGCGACTTTGACAGAGCAAACTTGGTAGTGCTACAACACCTAGACGAGGTAGATCCTTTCGTGGCACTGCACAAAGAAATTATCGCAAAGAAGTATCGTGACCGGGGGGTATGCAGGACGGACGCCGAAGTTACTAGAGAGCACAACTCCACTTTCCTGCATTGGTTCAAAGAGCATATTATTGCTAATCCCCCGGAGGAGGGCTCTAAGGACGGATTGCTCATATACGCCTTAGCACATGGCCCCTCGCCCAACCTCGTAACCTATCAGGCATATGATATCAACGGATACACGTTCTACACGGAGGCCAAAGATATGGACAGTGATGATCAGAACTCAGGGGTGACGATGGAATGCATGACCGGCAGCGACAACGGCGCAACTGAACGATTTTATGGAAGGGTCGAGGAGATCTGGGAGCTTGACTACTCTGGACTGCACAACCCGGCGATGTTCCGTGTCAGATGGGCTAAGAATGTCGAAAGAGAAAACCGGATTTTCACTACGATGACTATACCCAATGCCAAGAGCGCTACCATGAACGCTATCGCCAAAAACGAGCCATGGGTACACGCTAAGCACGTGACACAATGCTTCTTCATAACCGACCCATGCAATCCCAGTCATGTTGTCGTGAGGAGAGGCAAAAGGAACATCATTGGAATGGATGGAGTCGCCAACGAGGAAGACTATGATTAGTATGGCAACCCAATGAGGGAAGATGATGATGAAGATGAAGTATACGTCAAAAGAAGAATCAATACTATATTACCTAAGAAAAATCGTACTCCATGGAAAAGGCAAAGTCACAATGAAGGGCTCAATTATTCTTCGACGAACAAGAAGGGAAAGAAGCTGACTCAAAAACGAAAACGTCAGCGCTGAGGAACCGTATGTTATCGGTCAAATGATGTAATATATATATATATATATATATATATATATATGTTCCTATTTTGTATACACAGTTAGCCATTATTATGCATCGGTCCAATGATGTAATATATATGTTCCTATTTTGTATACATATTTAACCGTCAAATGATGCAATATATATCGCCTTCCCTTCATTCACTGCTCTTGGGAAATAAAAGTGGGAGAAAATAAAGGAAAAGAAAAAGGAAAACTGGCAGTAGCGTTTTCCTTATAAAACAGCTATAGTCAAGCTAGCAGCAGCGATTTCCTTATAAAACCGCTACAGCTAGTGAAGGTAGTAGAAGCGCGTTTTATATAAACCGCTACAGCTAGTGAAGGTAGTAGCAGTGCGCTTTATCTAAACCGCTATAGCTAGTGAACGTAGTAGCAGCGCGTTTTGTCTAAACGCGCTACTGCTACATCCACTTAACCAAAAATTCTCACTCTACCTGGTTCATCCCACCTCTTTTCCCCTCAAATCCCCACTTTCTCTTCCCCCATCGCACCACCGCGCCCCAGCGCTCGCCCCGGACCCCAGCCGGCGCTCGCCCCCGACCCGGCCCCAGCGCTCGCCCCTGACCCGGCCCCAGCGCTCGCCCCCGACCCGGCCCTCTCCCCGACCCCGGCGCTCGCCCCCGACCGCGGCGCGCTCGCCCCTGACCCATCGGCCCTCGCCTCCCTCCTCTGCTTCCTCCCCTCCCAACCTCGGCCGTCGTTGGGCCTGCCTCCTCGCCCCTGCAACCTCTGTAAACCCCCCTCTCTCTGCTAGCTAGGGTTCTTCGGTTAATTTACTTAGGTTTTAGTTAGGGCAGTAGGTTAATTAGGTTATCTATTTAGTTATGAATTTAGCTAGGTTTTAAAATAGGACAGAAATTTAGGGTTAAGCAATTGTAGTTAAAAGAAAAGGAAACATTTAAGCAATTGTCCAAATCAACATCCCTTGTTAAAGCAAATTTAGGTAGGCTAAATTTATATGCAAATTTGAAGTGGACATGTGATATTTGGATATGTCATGTTTTGGACATGTCATGTTTGGACTTTGAACATGTCATTTGGACATGTGATGTTTTGGTTCAATTCTGGTAAATGATCCGAGTGGCCTATGTTACGCCGGAATGTTGATTCATTTCTGTTCCGGTGAATTTCAGGCGCTCGATATGTCCATTTTTTAGCAAAGGTCATGCCGAAATTTGCCATGAATAAAGGCATGATTTGTGCTATATAGTTGGCATATCGAGTGCTGGCACATAGATTTCTTTTTATGCCATTTCTCATTTATTCATACTTCTAGAAATAAACAAGGACACTTAATCATAGGAAACATGTCGAATAACGAAGAAACTGGGCCTTCTGACCAAGATGCAGACGAGATGGATTATGAGGGTGAACAAGAGTACCTCGACTATTTGACTGCTAAGCAAGGTTTGCAGGTTGGCCTCGATGATGGTACTGACGCCGACATCGACACCGACGGCGCCGACACCGATGGCGGCGCCGAGACCGGTGGGGAAGGTACCGGCGGGGAAGATACCGACGGGGAAGGTACCGGCGCCGATGCCGCTACCGAAAAGTGGAAGCATAAGAAGCAGAGGATACGAAAACCTAACAAACTAGGGATTGGACGACTTGTGATCACAAAGATGGCACCTGGCAAGTTTGAGCCATTAGAGCCGGAAGAACCTCGCAAGTGCTATGGGAACCAAGCAGGATGCATCCTACGGGAATGCACGAGCATCAATGACGATGACTTAAGGAGTAAAGAACATTTGACGCAGTTGCTCCTAACTAAGTTGCACAAGAGATTCAAGTTCCCCGACCGGGATGATAACATAGAACAACCGTGGGATGATCCAAAGATGAAAAAGATTAACAATCACGCCATGGGCATGTTTAGCAATGATTTGGCATCCTGGAAAGGGAGGGTGAAACGAGCTATTGAGGCTAAGGAACCCCTGTCCAAGATTCTGGAGGAAAATCTGACACTTACGGAAGAGGAGTTTGAAAAGTTCAAGGACACTTGCACTACCGAGGCAGCCAAGGCTAAGGCTGCGAAATTCAAGAGCCCTCAGCAAAGGAACACGGGGAAGCATCGCCTCGGAAGCCGTGGCTACCTCGGTAAAAGGCCCATATGGGATAAGGAGGACGCGGAACGTGAAGCCGCGGGTCTCCCAGACCCCTTCGCGAAGTTCACCAACCCCTTGGAGCGTGACTCCATCAGGGCCCGCTACAAGTGGGACAAGGAGAAAAAGATTTTTTACATGGACCAGATCACGAGGAAATTGATTAGACTGCTAGAGAAGCATCACCAGCTTGCAGCCGAAAGCCCTACTTCTCCGATGAGGCCCAAGTGGGACACCCCTCTCAACCGGGCCTTGAAAGAACTTAAGGGGCTCCCTTTGGGCCAGCAGCCGCAATATGGTTGTGTGCACGGCGCTAGAGACGGCGCCACGTGGATGGTGTTTTACAACGAGGGCCCAGAGGCCAAGAAGCACAAAAAGAAGTTTAGTCAGGCGGACATCAACGCGAAGGTGAAGCTTGCGGTCGAGAAAAAACCAGCTGAGGACGCGGAAAAAACAGCTGAGGAGAAAAATGAGTTGCTACAGCAGGCAGTCAATGCAGCTGTAACTGCCTGCAGAAATGATTTCGCTACTAACTTGGTTCCAGCTATCATCAACTAGACGAAGGAAAATCCAGACAAGACGGTACATGATTTCCCGATGCCCAGTTTCGTCGGGAGCAACTCCATGAACAACAACAACACCGCACCATCACTTGCTCACGCAACTGGGCCTCCTCTCGCGGTTGCTCCCGCTCATAGCAGCCCGTCCTCAGTCTCTGGCGCGCTAGGTGGGCCTTCGTCTTTGGCTGAGCTCGACGCCGTCACGGTAATTACATGTCGCACCAACATATATATATATATATATATATATATATATATATATAGAATATTCCATTTTAGTTGCCTTTCGGATGTTCTACGCCACAGACATATGTGTTTGCAGGGCGAAGAAACCCCATGCAGCATACTCTAAACAAGCCAGAGCACAAAGCAGCCAGACGATGCATTCCGAAGAGCGTGTACCCGTGAAAGGTGCGGCCATGCTCCATCTCACGGGCGAGCTGGAACCGCTGGAGGCACTATCAGGGGATCTCAGAAGACAACACGACCATGTGCTGTCGACTAAGAAAAGCCTACTAGCCTCAAAGGATCCAGGATATCTGACATACGCGACTTGTGTGCCTGAGGGGAAGTGCTACGTCGAGACACGGCCCGCGGAGGTGTTCTTCCTGCGGTTTGACCATATCTTTGAGATGTTTCTGACAAGGCGGCTCGATTTTACAATCGTCCGCCTTTTTGCGCTACATATGAGCTTCGTCATGAAGAGTAAAGAAGTCTCGCAAATCTGTGTGGCGGATCCGTACTACATGCACGAGTCTTTCTTGAGTCTCGACGACTTTGAGCATGAAACTGCTAGGGAGTACCTCCAAAACTTCATGGTACAGAATAAGGACCGGGAAATTGTCCTCGTGCCTTATCATCCAAAGTAAGTCAGTTCCGGACAACCCTTTCATACATTTCAATCATTCCTTCTCTCTCATATGGGGAATAATTTGAGGTGTCTTTTCCCTGCAGCAACGGGTGCGCCGTCCTTATCGTTCTTTACCCGCAAGTCTCCCACGCCGTGTATTTTGACCCTTCTAGAGACTACGAGAAAAAAGACTACACCCACATAATGAATATTCTAGATGATGCTCTCCAAGGCTTCAGCATTAGAGGTGGCCACATGCAGATCAGGAAACAAAGGAACAAGAAGACGGGTTTCATGCATAAAACTATGTTCTCCTGCATCCATGTCCCAAAATCAATCAAGAAGGATGGATTCTACATCGTCCATCTCATGATTCAGTTCAACACGGATCACCAAAAGCTTCTCATGAGAAGCAGAAATGATGATCATATCCACAAGTGGCTAGAATCTCATGGAGAAGCGGATTATAAACTTAGTGATGACTTCTTTCACATCCGAAGCGACATTGCGACGATCATCATGAAAGAAGTCGTCGATGAGAAGGGGATATTCCACCACTGCCCTATATCGCGAGCTGACGTCCGAACTCGCATAGGCATGCAACGTCTAGAGCTCACGCCATTCAAGAAGCTAGGGTGCATCCTCGATGATATGGAAGGATGGAACTTATAGTGATTTTTTTATGCTGCTGATGATGATATGTGTCGGTTGAACTTGTATACTTTTTGTAGCGATGAAACTTTGTGATGTCCATGGTCCCTGCCGAACTTGCGTAACACTACTTTGTTAGTTTGCGTACGATGACCTGGGTACCTCTAGTTTATTAATTTGCGTACTGTATGTTGCATCTAGTTGCTAACCCTTTCTTTTTCGGTGTTGCTCTAGTATATTTTGTTGCATATATATGATTGTACATCCTCTTCATGAACATGCATCTCTAACAGGTACCTAGTTTCTTGATGGCGAGATGGAAGTGCTAGGTCGTGTACAAAGGGAAGGTTCCAGGGGTGTACAACGAGTGGCATGAGTGTCAGGCGCAAGTGAATGGGTTCTCGGGCACCATCCATAAAGGCTTGAAAAGCAGACAAGAAGGAGAAGCTAG
Organism: Triticum aestivum; assembly: GCF_018294505.1. Lineage (NCBI taxonomy): Eukaryota > Viridiplantae > Streptophyta > Magnoliopsida > Poales > Poaceae > Triticum > Triticum aestivum. The sequence continues at coordinate 117,344,718 of NC_057812.1, forward strand.
TTACTTGAGGTTCACGCTAGCGCAAGAGAGGACTTGTAACCGCCACCTCATGTACTGCATAGTTCCGCTCTCACTCATAGTGATAGCTCTTCTGGCGTATAACTTTGTTTAGATGGATGACGTTGTAGTTGGAAGTATTCGAGACTTGCATGTATCGCTATTTTCGAGATGATGACAAGATACCACTTTGTGTTGGATGATGATTATGATAAGACTATTTGTCTGTATATGCTATGATTATATTTGTGGTCTCGCAGGCATTTGTATGTGTATCATGATGACATTTGTATGTGCTAAAGATTCTTCTATAAAGCCTGTTCAAATACAAAACAAATATGCCGAAAAAACAAAAAACTACTAAACTTAGTAGTAGCGAGTGGAGAAAAGTTAGCAGCAGCGCGGTAGTAGCAGTAGCGCGCACAGGAGAAGCGAGCTTCCATTAAGCGCGCTGCTGCTACACTTGTGTAGCAGTAGCGCTGGTGAGCACGCGCCACTGCTACGTGTTAGCTGTAGCGCCAATCCGCGTGCTACTGATACACCTAAAACCCGCGCTGCTGCTAGCCTTTTCCCTAGTAGTGGAAGTTGCGTTATGCGGTCCAACCCGGCACGCGCCGCTCAGTCGCTAACGTCACTAATGCTTCGACTGATACCACGACATCGAGTGCCCATAACTGTTCCCGCGTAGTTGGTTAGTGCACATAGGACAGTAGCCAGACTCAGATCAAATACCAAGATCTCGTTAAGCGTGTTATCTTGAAGTAACTACGAACGCCGACTAGAGTCAGGCCCACCTCTCTCCTAGGTGGTCTCAACCTGCCCTGTCGCTCCGCCTCAAAGTAACAGTCGGGGGCCATCGGGAACTCAGGCCCACCACTACTTGGATGGAGCCACCTACCCCTTCAGCCCCCACATCAGAATCACTTGCGGGTACTCAATGAGCCGACCCGACTTTAGTCACAACATGTAAAGTATGAAGTATAGTATATACCCGTGATCAACACCCGACGTGATCACGGCCCGATAGTATAGCATGGCAGACAGACAAGAATGTAGGGCCACTGATGATAAACTAGCATCCTATACTAAGCATTTAGGATTGCAGGTAAGGTATCAACAGCAGTAACAACAATGACAGGCTATGCATCAGAATAGGATTAACAGAAAGCAGTAACATGCTACACTACTCTAATGCAAGCAATATAGAGAAGAGTAGGCGATATCTGGTGATCAGGGGGGCTTTCATGGTTGCTCCGGCTAGAGAGAGGGGTCGTCAACACCGTAGACGAACTGGGGGTCGCCGGCAGTCTCAGGGTCTACCGGAAAGAAGTAACGGAGGGGGAACACAATAAATAATAGAGCAATCAAAGCATCACAAAGCATAACATGGCAATATGATGGGTCGGGTGTGACCTAACATAGTAGTAGGTGCACGTTCGCTAAGGGGGGGGAACATCCGGGAAAGTATTCACGATGTTTGATGTTTTCGGACAGACGAACCGGAGGGGGATTGTTGAACGTTCACTATGCTAGGGATGTGTGATGGAAGAACGGACTAATAAACGGGCTATGCTAGGGGTGTGTGATGGAAGAATGGGCTGCATATCCGGATTCGTCTCGTCGTTCTAAGCAACTCTCATATACAAAGTTTTTCCAACCGAGCTACGGTTTATTTAATATTATTTTTAAAAGATTTAAATTATTTTAGCATTTATTTAATTAATTTAATTCAACATTATCCAGAACAGTGCTTGCTGACGTCATCATGATGTCAGCATGACACAGCAGTTGGCTGGGTCAAACTGACGTGTGGGTCCCACATGTCATAGACTGAAGACTAATTATTTGTTAACATTTAATTAGCAGGTTTAATTAGAGTTAATTAGTTAACTAAACAGTGTTAATTAAGTTAATTAATTAAGTTAATTAAGTTAATTATTATTTATTTAATTAATTCTTTTTTATTAATTTAATTAATTTTTTTGTTTATTAATAACTTTTTTTAAAACGTTCTGTGGGCGAGGCCCCTTTGTCATAGGCCCCTGGGGGGCCTTAACGGGAATGGTTAGCGGGCGCTAACGCCCAGCCCGAAAGGGGCGCGCGGGGCGGGCGAACCCGACCGGTGGCTGTGGGTATGGCGATGCGAGACGAGCGCGGAGGCCGTTGGGGCGTAGGCGAGTGGCGGAGGAAGGCAGCAAGTGGGGCAGCGCGGCAGCAGCGGCGGAGCCGGAGCGTGCAACAGCGGGTGGCGCGGCGGATCCAGCAGCGAGGCGCGGTAGCAGCAGCGTGCATTAGGGGTCGCAGGGGGAGCGAGCGACGGCAAGCACGCCAGGAAGCTAACGGCGACACGGGCGCGCGCGGCCACGCATTAGCGGGCCAGGTGGGAAGGCGTCGGGCGCAGCGGGAGGCGGCGGGCGACTGCGGCAGCGGCGGGCCACGGCGCAGCAAGCGAGCGAGGCCGAGAAGCCGCAGGCGTGGCCGGTAACGACGTAGGCAGACGACGGCAGCCGCAGATGCCGTAGCAGCAGCAGGCACAGTGCGGGCGGCAGGAGCGGCCAGAGGCGGAGGAAACGGAGGCCTGGCGAAGCCGCGGTAAGGGCATACACGGGCGCGCGCGCGAGTGTGCACGCACGGGGCGTGGCAAGCACGGCTACCGGAAGGACGATGGGCGCGGTGACCTATGGGGGCAAGAGGAGGGGAGGACGGGGCTCACCAAGCCTTGTAGTTGAGCAAAGCGGGCTCGAGGAGGAGTTTGGGAGGTCCGTTGAGGCGGCACCGGCGACGGAGAGGATGACGGCGATCCGCGACGGGGTAGGGGCACCGTGTGTCGACGGCGTGCGACAAGGAGGGGGAGGAGGACAAGCGACGGAGTCGGGGAGACGGCGCTGACGACGGCGGGTAGCGGGGCGGCTCCGGTGGGGGGTTTCGGGCGGCAACGTAGGTACGGGGGCGACGGCGTCGTTCGGCGGCGCCGAGCGGCCTCCTCCTCCAGATCCAATCGGGAGAGAGGGGGAAGATATTTCGGGGGGTGCGGGAAGTGGGGGTGTGTCGGTGAGCGGGGAATGGGGAAAGGATAAGGGTGCGGGGTGGGCCGCAGCTGGGCCGACCTATGGCCTGCTGGGCCGAAGCCCAGGAGGATGGGGGTATTCGACTTTTTTTGTTTATTTTCTCTTTTCTTTTACTTATTCTTTTCTATTCTATTTTAGTTTACACATTATTTTTAGTTTATTAAAATATGACATTAGCTCCTAAAACAATGTTTCAACATAACCCACTGCCATAAAAGTTTTACCCCAACATAAAAATGGTCTAGTATTTTTGAAAGTTTAATAGACATTTATTTAATTGCTTTAACTACTGTTTTAATCATTTTGGAACACTTAAACCTTTTATAAAAACTTGGTTTATTCACCAACAAAACTTATGATTTATTTGCCATAGTTTACACATGTTAGTTTGACATTTGAAAAGTTTTATTTTTGACTTTATTTTAAGTTTTGAATTTGAACTGTTTGCAAATCAACGAGACTCTAACAATAGTAAATGTGGTGACGTGGCATCATTAGTGGGAGATTACTTTAGCTTAACTACCGGGGCGTTACAAATCTCCTCCACTACAAGAAATCTTGTCCCGAGATTTAAGAGCTGGAGTAAGGAGGAAAGTTTTGGTTATGAAATTCTAATGGATCTTGTCGGTCTTGGTTGCTCTTCTCGAAGAGGTCGATCCATAGGGCTGATGTCTTCATTCTTATGCATCAATGCGTCATGATGAGGTTGTCGTCCTTTCTTCAGGAACCCCACCGTACTTACGATAATGCTAAGGGGTAACTTCGTCAGAACGGGCCTCTACATGGTTGCTCAGCCGGTAGATAACACCAGGGAAGGTGGCGGAAAGTAACTCCCGAATTGAAACTTAAGAAAACATCCAGAACAAGTAAGATGGTGCAATAAGAAGTTTTGAGCGGATAGGCAATCGTTTATTGCCTGAAACAGAGTGTGAAAGGGGTTCAGAGCAACAACAATAAGTATTGTGTCCGATACCAAAATTGATCATGTCGGGGGAAACTGACCCACAACACCTATGGGGCCGGCGGACCAGGCCCCTTTCGATTGGGTGGGGGGCGGAGGTTGCACGAAGAGCAGATCGAGGCGAAGCACACGAGCGGTTTACCCAGCTTCGGAGCTCTCCGGAGAGATAACACTCCTACTGCTGCTTGTCTGGTTGTATTATCCGGTGTTCTTGCTCTCGAGCGAGAGAGTGATGTGTTTTCTGGGCTACCAATGGATCAAAGCCTGACTGTCTGAGGCTTCGAACCCAACGAACCGAACCCCCCTTACGTTGTGCATGGGCCTCCTTTTATACTCTAAAGGGGTCACCGACAGGTGGCAACGCAGAGGAGGGTAAAAATGTAAAAAGCGAGGTAGTTGATACAGTTGCTTGAACAGTGCACCCTACCTAACCCTGACGGCAGGGGACAAGGGCATTAAATGCCCGTCTGAGTCGCCCGAACAGTGCAGAAAAGGACCGTTAGGGGCGCCACCGTTCGCCACGATGGTGATCTTGTCAGCTTCGCATGCCACCGTGCACTGCTGGCTGCACAGCCTCCCGCCACGCGCACCCGGAGAGGCCCCCGGAGCGACACGTTGGTGGATGCGCTGGAGCATGGACGCAGAGTGGCCGCCTGCCGCGGCAAGCACCTTGCCGCTGTCGTTATCTTGTCGAGTCTGGAAGCTTGTCGCTGACCGGGCCTCGAGGTACCTTGGTTGGTTTTCCCGGCAAGCTCCTCTTGCCGGGGCCTTGTTGCCTTGCCGGAGCGCGTGGCGCGTCGCGGCAAGTTCCTTGGAGCGCCTTGGTTGACCTTCCCGGCAAGCTCCTCTTGCCGGGGTCTTGTATCCTTAGCTTAAATACTTTGTTCTTGGATGGCTCCAAGGGAACCTTGGTGGATCTTGGCGTTTGCCCATCAAGCCTTTGCCGCGGGGTGCTGCAACTGCCCGTGCACAAGTTCGGGGTACGAAGGTACCCCTATTCTAGTACACCGACAGGAGCCCCCGGGCCTGGGCCAGACACGGTGCCGAGCGCTGTTGGGCCAGGCCCAAGACAGGGCACGGGCACACGCGGGCTGGGCGACGCCAAATCATGTTCCGTATCCACCGCACTCTCCCATAACGGCACGCGTTGAATGCGGCATTGTGGGAGAGATCGTGGGTGGTTGTTTAAGCGGAAGGCTGAAACGTCCGCCCCGTCCCTCTTTATAAACAGAGGAAACAGGGGCAGTCCGTTCCCCCTCGTTGGTTGCTGCTACTTCTTCTTCACAAACTCCGCCGCTCCCCCTTCTTCTCGAAGCCGAGAGAGCAGCGCTCCGCCCCCCCATTGCCACCAGCATCACCACGCCGTCGACCTTCTCCACCACCTCCGCCATGGCCCCGAAAGCCGACAAGGGAAAGGGCGTGAAGTCGGCCGAGGCGCAGCGGCTCGCGGCCCTGCGGAAGGAGCGGGCGATCTTCACCCCCCAGCTCGGCGTGCAGGAGCTGAGGGAGTACTTCTTCCTCTTTTGGGTGACGGAGACGCGTGCGCATCCGCGCACGAGGGTACTCCCAGCCGCTGCCTCGGAGTCGGCTCCAAATGGGTACCCGTTCTTCCCGCTATTCTTCTACTGCGGGCTCTGCCCACCCTTCTCGGAGTTCTTTTGTGACATTATGAACACATATGGCTTCCGCCTCCTTGACTTCACCCCCAATGCTGTCCTGACCATGGCAGTTTTCGCACACTTGTGTGAAAACTTTGTCGGAGTCCACCCTAGTGTAGCCCTTTTCCGCCATTACTTCATGCCTCGGGTAGAGAGAGGAGAGCCGCTTGCCGGAGCGATAGCTTGGATCTCGAGAGTCGGCAAGAAGGATGCGTACTTGGAGGGTGAGCTCCGCAGCAAGTGGGAGGAGTGGAGAGCGGAGTGGTGTTGGATCGTCGAGGAGGATCCGCAGCCCTTCACCGCCATGCGCCAAACTCCAATAATGTGCGGCAATGACTGGAGCAACATGGCCCCGAAAGACGAGAGGCTGAAGATCACCATCACTAGGATTCTTCGCCTCAGGCTTGCCGGGTTCACCGTAGGTGCTGTCGGGGCAGATTTCCTCCGCCGCCGCATTGCCCCCCTGCAGGAGAGGAGGAGGCCCGCCTGGGAATTTAAGAATTCGGCAGACATCATGAGGCTGCGGCCGGGCCTCAACTACAACTTCACCGTTTTGGAGTTGGATGCAATGCTCTTGGAATTATTCAAACACGACCCCCAGCACCCATTCACACTACCAAGGGGCGTAGTTCCTTTGTGCAATAACTCTTTGCTTGACCGGATCCGCGCCATGATGCCGTTGTGTGATTCACACGGCATCGTCCCAACTTGGCAAGAGCCTGCGGATGACGTTGTGCGAGCGTTCTTCGACACCTTGGAGGAATTGCCGGTCTGCGCCGACGAGCAGAAGAGCCTCACCCGTGACACCACCGACGAGGAGCTGCAGCTCATCGCTACTAGGGCGGAAGAGGCTGCGGCCGCAGCTGCTGCGGGTGTGTTTGGGTTTACTGTGGAGGAGGCGGAGGCTGCAGAGGCGGCAAACCTTGCCGAACACGCGGAGTTCATGGGCGAGGAAGAGCCTGCTGGTTCTGAAGCCGAGTCAAGCGAGGCCGGCGAGGAGGAGGCTGAGCGTTCAGAGAGCTTGCCGCAGGCGGAGCCCCCGGCCCCGCCAAGGAGGCGCCTTCGCAGGGCCTGGGACACAACGGGGCGGCAGCCGGCTCCACAGCCACCGAGCCGCACGACGCGCTCTACCGCGACAAGCAATGTTGCCGCGGGAGCGCCTCACGCAACAGCGGCAACTGGAGCGGGATCTTCTCGGGCCATCGCCACTACCCCCGCCAAGCGGGCAAGGGACCCTACTCCTCCACCTCGCCGTACCGGAGGAGGGCCGGACTTCGATCTTTCCGCACTCAGCTCTGACAAGGAGGAAGAAGAGTGAGTTTCTTTAGTGCCCTTATAATCCTTCAATCTTGCTGTTTATATCTTGTATCTGACTTGCTCCAATCTGGACTCTTTTCTTTTCAGAACACTGGCCCAGAGAGCGGCGAAGAGGGCCAAGGCCGCGGTGATCGTCATCAAGGATGACCCCATCGTGTCGGCAGGAGGTGGGTTCGAGACCACCTTGACGGACCCGGCAATCACACCTCGGAGCAGCCCCCAGCGTAAGTTCATAGTTTAGCCTTCTGCTGTCAGGCGCGCTTGAGTGCTTTTTCCTTTGTTGATATCTTGCTTGTTGACTTGTGCAGGAGCAGAGCAGCCTCATCAGGAGCGCCCGGAGGCCGGTCCCGAAGTGCCACCTGCTTCGACTGCGCCGCCAAGGGAGGAGTCCCCGGCAAGGGAGCGCTCTCCGGCAAGGGGGGACTTTCCGGCAAGGGACGGCACTGCTGATCCTGCGGCGACCGAGGCCGCAACTGAAGATCTTGGCGCAGGTAATCCATTTGCCCAAAAACTTTCCCTTGGGTTCTGCTTCTTTCGTTTTTTCCTTTCTTGGATTTTCTGATTGATTTTCCTCCCCTCTTCGTTCTTCAGACCCATCTTTGGCTGAGCCAATGGAGACTGAGGGCGCCGGCGAGGAAGGTGCCGGTGCTGATGTGACCGCCGGCGAGGAGGCCGCCGGGGCTGCTGCTGCGGAAGCCGGCGAGGGGTCGGGCGATCGCACTGACGACCCTGAGGCCGCAAGAGCGCCGGGCGCTGCACCGACCGCCGAACCCTCTGCCGCTTCTGCGGAGCCGGGCTCCGAAGAGCCCCAGTCCGGCGCCTATTTGAAGGGCGGCGATGACATCTTTATCAAGCTACCATGGGCGTCGAGCTCCAGGGCGCCAGTCGAGGGGGAGACTTTTGACGGGGAGGTGCTCGCCTCTGCTGGGCTGTCATTGGTTGACGCGCCCATTTGAAGGCCGTAGGTTCGACCCCTACCTGGCGCGCCAAAGATGTCGGGGGAAACTGACCCACGAACACCTATGGGGCCGGCGGACCGGGCCCCTTTCGATTCAGTGGGGGGCGGAGGTTGCACGAAGAGCAGATCGAGGCGAAGCACACGAGCGGTTTACCCAGCTTCGGAGCTCTCCAGAGAGATAACACTCCTACTGCTGCTTGTCTGGTTGTATTATCCGGTGTTATTGCTCTCGAGCGAGAGAGTGATGTGTTTTCTGGGCTACCAATGGATCAAAGCCTGACTGTCTGAGGCTTCCAACCCAACGAACCGAACCCCCCTTACATTGCGCATGGGCCTCCTTTTATATGCTAAAGGGGTCACCGACAGGTGGCAACGCAGAGGAGGGTAAAAACATAAAAAGCAAGGTAGTTGATACAGTTGCTTGAACAGTGCACCCTACCTAACCCTGATGGCAGGGGACAAGGGCATTAAATGCCCGTCTGAGTTGCCCGAACAGTGCAGAAAAGGACCGTTAGGGGCGCCACCGTTCGCCACGATGGTGATCTTGTCAGCTTCGCATGCCACTGCGCACTGCTGGCTGCACAGCCTCCCGCCACGCGCACCCGGAGAGGCCCCCAGAGCGACACGTTGGTGGATGCGCTGGAGCGTGGACGCAGAGTGGCCGCCTGCCGCGGCAAGCACCTTGCCGCTGTCGTTATCTTGTCGGGTCTGGAAGCTTGTCGCTCACCGGGCCTCGAGGTACCTTGGTTGGTTTTCCCGGCAAGCTCCTCTTGTCGGGGCCTTGTTGCCTTGCCGGAGCGCGTGGCGCGTCGCGGCAAGTTCCTTGGAGCGCCTTGGTTGACCTTCCCGGCAAGCTCCTCTTGCCGGGGTCTTGTATCCTTAGCTTAAATACTTTGTTCTTGGATGGCTCCAAGGGAACCTTGGTGGATCTTGGCGTTCGCCCGGCAAGCCTTTGCCGCGGGGTACTGCAACTGCCCCTGCACAAGTTTGGGGTACTAAGGTACCCCTATTCTAGTACACCGACAATCACTAGGAAGGTGGCTGGCGAATTACATACGAAATGAAGCGCAAGGGATAACTTCGAAACAGGGATGTACAGGAGAGTCAGGTTTCGATCCTGTGGAACTCTGGGTTATGGGCCCACTATGTGGTTAGAAGTAGGAAGGTCGGTGACATCTTGTACGATCATGTAAGCCAGCACTACTAGGGAAAAGCCTACCAGCAGCGAGGGTTTTGGGCCTCTCAGTAGCGCGGGCACCGGCACTACTAATAAGGCGCTACAGCTAACGTATAGCAGTAGCGCCATTTGTCCCACGCTACTACTATACATGAATAGCTATAGCGCTCTTTGGGAAAGGGCGCTACTGATATTATCTGTAGCGCTGTTTGCTGGGCCGCGCTACTGACAATGCGGCGCTACTGCTAAATTTCCCCCCTCGCTACTACTAGTTTATTTATTAGTTTTTTCCTGCATATTTGTTTTGTATTTGTTTTGTATTTGAATAGGCTTTATACAATAATCTTTAGCATATCATACACATACAAATGTAATCATAGCATATACATACAATTAGTCTCATCAAATCATGTCATCATCATAATCATCATCCAACACAAAGTGGTCTCTCGTCATCATCTAGAAAATAGCGATACAAGTCTCGAATGATATGCAAATACATCATTATCCATCTAAACAATGATATACGCGAGAAGAGCTATCACTTTGAGAACATGAGTTCGTATCCCTCTTTCGCATTAGCGTGAACCTCTAAACTAACTACTGCCTGTCGCTCGGAAACCGGAAGGGCCTGACACTCCGGCCACTTGTCGTATATATACTCCTGGCATAGCACTTCTTCACCATCTATGATCTATGCACCTGCATCATCACATGAGTCGATGATATGCAACATATATAGTTGAGCAACAGAAAGAGACAGACTTGGCAAAAATAAAAACAACATATCATAAGCATAAATAACAAAGTTCATCGTACCCCAAAATGCCTTAAGTAGAGTGATTTTCGTTAGTCGAGGAGGAGGACAGTTTAATTACATCACAAATAAAGTTTCACCGTGCATAACTCAAAGTTTTGTCATACAGAAAGTATGGACTAAATGGACACATTGTCATATATCGACAATCACTCCAACATGTCGTCCATCCATCCAAGTCAGGGAGATAGTCCCCGAGCCTAGTGAAAGGCTTCAGGTCGAGACACTGAGAGGCTATCCATGTTCGGACGTCTTCCCGCGACATTTGTCCTTCTCCGTAGAATAACCCTGTTTTTCCGACGACCTCCTTCATGATGATTTGGGCAAGTTCGCACTGGATGTTATAGAACTCAGCTCGAAGTCAATGATCCTCGATATCTCCTATGTCCTTTACCCATTGCAGAATATGGGCATCGCCGGAAGAAGGTGCCATGCGAAGGTTCTGGTGATCCCATCTGTACTCCAGCATGTGGTGTAGGACATAGAATCCATCATTAAGAGAATCGTCCGGTTGCTGGATGCAGCAGAAGTTGGTCTTATGGCCGAAGGCGACCCTGTCGCCCCTCATCTTCTTGTCCCTGACCTCCCCACCCAGTGATTGGTAGTGATACATAGCACTGTCGAGACCATCCTTGATGTGGGTGTAATAGTTTTTGTGAATGTTCTTCGACATGTCCAAGTAAAGAGCGTGGGAGAATCGGGGGTAGAGAATGATGAGGACGGCGCGCCCGCCGCTGCGCAAAATAAGTCCTCAAATTAATTAGCCTCCACCGTGCAAATGAATGATTGAAATCGAAGGAAGGATAGCAGCGTCGATGACTTACACGGGATGATAAGGCACGAGAATCGCCCCCTTGTCCTTATTGGTGAGCATGAAACTGACGATGTAATCCCTCGCGTATTCACGGTGATTTGCGCAGACTTCCAAGAAGCCCTCGTGCATGTAGTACGGGTCAGCGACACAGATATGAGATATCTGCTCAACCCCGATGATGTAGTTCATGTGCAAGGCATAAAGGCGGACAAACATAAAATCCAGCTTCTTCCCGTGAAACATGTCGAATATGTAATCGAATCGGAGGAAGAACTTATCCATGGGGAAGCTATCGACGTATGACATTTGCCGCGGAACGTTAACCACGTAGAGTGGGTATCCTGGATCTTTCGAGGCGATGAGGTCTTTCTCTACCCGCAGCACATCGTCATGAAGTCTCTTTAGATCGCTGGATCTGGCCCGTAGTGCTGTTGAAGGTAGGATTGGTTGACCGGGGATATGCCATTTATCCGCACCGGGGATATCTATACGGTCCTGAAGCCGAGGCTGCTGAGGCTGCTGGATCACAGAAACAACTTTTTTGCCTTTCCTCGCTCTCTTCCTAAACTTCTTTACTACCGAAATGTCGTCCATAATATGTTGAGACGGCAATTCAGGCACCGACTCATGATGCTCAAACCCTGAGGAGGCGCCAGTATAGACATACTGTTCAGCAGCGCCATCGTCGTCCTCAGCTGGCTAGACACTGGCCACGGAAACCTTGAAGACGTTCGGGGGGATCGGCCGGCTGTGGAACAATGGTTCCTTCGGCTCCATTATCGTCGCCTTCCCCATGTCCACCTTCTGGTCGCCGATGGTGTACAATATGGTGCACGGGGTTTCGTCGGCCTGCAAAGAAAAGTCTGCGACGTGAGACATCCGAAAGGCAACGAAAACGGGAGATTATACATTTATATTGAAGAGGGCCGGTGTGACAGATACCGTGAGGGCGTTGAGCTCAGCCAAAGACAAAGCACCGCCTAGCACGTCCGGTGCGAGAGCCGGTGCGGGAGCAGGTGCAGCTGCAGGTGCTGGTGCAACGCTAGTCGAGCTGCTCCGCAGCAAGAAGTCAGCAAGGGGAAAGTTTGCTGCATCTTTTTTTGGATTTTTCCTGGTCCAATTGAAAATGGCCGGAACCAAGGTAGTAGAAATATCTAAAGCCACCTGTTTTGCGGCAGCTACCGCTGTTGCAACTTTCTCAGTTGATTTCTTCTCAACCGCAATCTCAACCCTCTTGTCGATGTTTTCTTCATTTAACCTCCGTCTTTCCTTTCTCTCCTCCGTGGTCTCACGGTAGTACTTCTTCCACATGGCGCTGTCTCTGACACCGTGCACGCGTCCATACGACGGTCGAGTATCCACCGGTTGTTGTTTCAATATGTTCAACGCCCGGTCGAATGGAGTGTCCCACTTGGGCCTCGCCAATGCCTCAGATGGCAAGTCGCTTTCGGCCGCAATCCTGTGCTGCTCTCTCTGCAAAAGGCACAACGATCGTTTACAAATATGACTAACGTGTGCAGTCGAATTGATCAGAAACTAAAATTACCAGCAGTCTCATGAACTCCGTAATGACTGGTGTTGTCTCGTAAACCTTTTTCACTGGGTCCCAACGATGCCGAGCCTTGAGGATGTCACGCTCCCGCGGGATGGCGAACTCCGCCAAGGGGTCTGGGATGCCCAGACTCGCGGCTTCCGCGTCCTCCTTGGCCCATTTGGACCTCTTTCCGCCGTAACCACGGCTTCCGAGGTGGTGGCTCCCAATGTTCCTCTCTTGAAGCCCCTTCATGTACTTAGACTTTTTTTTGGCATCTTCGGCCTCGCAAGCCTCCTTGAATATTTGAAACTGCTCTTCCGTGATTGTCAGATTATCCTTTACAATCTCGGAGTAGGGTTCCTTCTTATCGATGATCCTTGCTTTCACTCGATTTTTCCAGGCGGCCAACGCGTCGCTAAACTTGGTCATGGCGCGTTTGTTTATCTTCTTCATTGCCGGGTCCTCATCTGGATCTTTATAATCCTTCTCATTCCGGCCCGGGAACAAGAATATCTGGTGAAACTACTTTAGGAGGGAGCCCCTCATATTTTCTATCTTCTGTAGTTTCTCATCGTTGATGGTGGCGGTTGTCCGTACGATGCAGCCTATTTGATTGCTGTAGCATCGACATGCTTCCTCGGGCGCTGTTGGCTCAAAATTGTCGTCGTCCACCTCTGTGACCACCACTCTAGTAGTCCTGAGTTTATTAGGAACCCGTTGCCTCGTTTCTTTCGTTCTACACCGGCTCCGCTCCCCGAGGCAGTGCTAGTCTTAGTCTCAGCGCCGGTCTCGATGCCGGTCTGAGTCTGAGCGCTGGTCTCAGTCTCAGCACCGGTCTGCGTGTTGGTCTCAGTCCCCGATGCCACCGGTGGGCCCAGCAATAACATCGGTTGATCATCGATAAGGCTAAAAAATTCGTCTGCCGCCCGGTAGGCGTCATCGCAATCACTAGAACCCCGTCCTTCATCGTTGCTAGCCATGTTTCCTATGATTAAATCTAGTCAATTAATTCTAGACCTGATAAAATGAATAATGACATAAAAAAGGCCTATTGTTTTGCAGGAATGTTGACTCCTTCTTGGTGCGGCAAATCACGGGCACTCGATATGTCCTAGTTTGTAGCACAAGTCATGCCGAAATTCACGGAAAATTTCGGCATGAGCTTTGCTAAAAAGTGGACAAATCGAGAACCTGAAATTTGCCGGAAAAGAAATGAATCAACATTCCGGCAAAACATAGGCCACTAAGCATCATTCCCTGCAAACAGTGTCCAAATATACACGAGCAACCACATGTGCAAACAGTTTAGAAGAAAATTCATTTAACTACTAATAGAACAAAATTCAGTTAACTTTAGTGCTCTATAATGATGAAAGGAAATTTTTTTCAGTTAACTACTAATTTCATTCATTTAGGTTATTCATTTAACATCACCTAATTAACCTACTGTACCAATACTACTAGCAGCAATACTAACCTAATTAACCTAGCAAAACTCTAGTGCCCTAACTGAAAAACATCTAATTAACATCTAATTTTTTCTCTAAAATATAGAGAGAGATGAGTGAGGGGGAGGGTTGGGGGACTTACAGAGAGGGGAGAGACGGTGGTGGGGAGGTGCTCGGTGACGGAGGCAGGGGCGGAGAGGACGGGCTCGGGCACGGGCAAGGGCGGTCCTGGGCGGGCTCGGGCGGCGGTGAGGTGGAGGGCGCCGACGGTGATGTGGAGGGCGGCCTTGGGCGGCGGCTGTGAGGCTGAGGGCGGCCTCGAGCGGCGGCGATGAGGCTGAGGGCGGCCTCAGGCGGCGGCGGTGAGGCTGAGGGCGGCCTAGGGCGACGGCGGTGAGGAGACGGTGGCGAGGGCGAGGGACGATTTGGGGAAGAATTGGTGGCCGGGGGGCGGGGTGGGGGGGAACCGCTGTTTAAGTGAAACGTAACGGTAGCACGTTCCCGGAAACGCGCTATAGCTAAGTTAGCTATAGCGCGTTTACTGAAACCCGCTACTGCTATTCCTTTCTCCTTTTTTTCCTTTTTTCTTTTATTTTTCTTTACATTTTATTTTTTCCCTTTCTCCTTTTTCTATTTCTTTCATTTTCATTTACTTTTCTACTTGTTTTTCACTTTATTTTATTTCCGTTAGCAGCAGCGCTTTACACGTAAGCGCGCTGCAGCTAAGGAGATTAGCAGTAGCGCTGGGCCATTATACGCGCTACTGCTAGGTTGGGCTAGCCATGTGTGCCCAGTTCAAACGTAGCAGCAGCACTTTTCGCTAGTATGCGCTACTGCTAAAGTCATAGCAGTAGCGCCGTTTATTTACGCGCGCTGCTACTAAGTAGCAACAGCGCTTGATTTTGTACAGCGCTACTGGTAAAATTCTGTGTATAGGCTTTTCCCTAGTAGTGCAGACATGTCAGAGGATAGTCTGTCGGTTATGTCGGCAACAATGTCAGTACCAAGGGCGAGGGACGAAGAGAACCGTTTTTCTGCTCGTTGAACGAGGCGGACCGATAGGCAAAGTTCTCGTCCATCGGTGGTTACTGGAATGTCATCAACAAAAGTAACAGGGTCTTTCTGACAGAGAGGTACAATGAGGTGTTTATATATCACTACTTATATAATATAGATCACAAGAAGGTTTAAATAAACCAATGGAAAGGAAAAAGTGATTATCAGGTTTAAATAGAACAATGGAAACGAAATTGTGTTTAAACACATATTTCAAGGTTATATCCTTCCCAAGGACAAGCAGAGCATAATATCCATGATAGGATATAATGTAGAAAACTCTTTAGGTAGGGGAGATAATTTTCATGACATTACCCATACAATGGTGTTTGGATAATTGAGCAGGAAACATTTAGCATTGGGCTTCAAATGTTCTTGTTGAAAATTGGAGTACCATAGACATGCATCGGGATAGCATTGATATGGTCATTAGGTGAAGGTCAGACTTTGGAGACACAAAGGACCCATCAGGAACAGCTTGTAGAATAAGTCTTACAATTTCCTCATGGAAGAATGGCTAACCTTGCTAAAAAAGCAACTATAACAATAGGCCCTCCAGCCAGGTGTGCTAGGCATGACATCACCTTACCGGGTAATATGAGGACCAATGATATAACTCTCGAAAATACGGTCCAACCATCATAACTGACTGAGATTCAGATCTGATTGGTGTCAGGATACCTTAGACTCAGGATGTCTCA
Source organism: Triticum aestivum (assembly GCF_018294505.1). Taxonomy (NCBI): domain Eukaryota; kingdom Viridiplantae; phylum Streptophyta; class Magnoliopsida; order Poales; family Poaceae; genus Triticum; species Triticum aestivum. The sequence goes on from NC_057812.1 coordinate 117,360,224, forward strand.
AAAGAAAAAGGTGCAACACAAATTTGACGAGATGTCATTGTAAGACTCTCGGGAAATGAAGTATGGAAGCGAGTCTCGAAACAAGCGTTCCTCATTACACCAAGGAGAGGATGAGGAGGTGACTGCTGAACTCAGCGACAATTCATCAAGATTTCCAAAAAGATCAAATGGTATAATGATGTATGCTCAAGGAACAGATACACAATTTAACAATGATAGAAAGGTGTACCCTGAAATCTAGATTGGGTAGCATGGTCAATGTTGGAATGATGATTCAATAAGCAATAAACTTAGAATGAAACTATCGACCAATAACTTACAAGCACTAGGGTTGCTAGAAGTTTTGACTTCACACATCATAGTTAAATGGCCGGTATCCCCGTTAGAATCAACAAGTGGACCAAGATATGAACGGAGATGCCTAGAAATATTACTATATCAAGAATTATTAAGAGGTGGTGAAATTCTCACGACATTCTTGACATAAAAGATGGTAATACTCCAAGGCAAGGAAGAACAAATGCTGGATAGCAAGGATCTCAAGGCACAACACAAAACATGAACAAGTTTGGTTTGGAGGGAATGCAAGAATGTTGTCGATGTTAATACCAATCATCAAGGGGAAAGGATGGTATTTCCCATCACGAATTTGATTCAAACTTGGAAGAAGGCATATCATTGTTGATGATGAACATGACACATTTGTCGAGAGATTTCCTGCAGATGTAATCGGTCGGCGATGACATCAAGTCAAATGAATGATGAAGCAAAAAGTTATTGGAACCATGGGTACGGCACAAACTCGAAATCAAGCTTGCTGTTTAAGCCGAAACGATATGACGAGGCAGATCATTATCAGCTTAGCTCATCGTCGAAAATTTGCTCCAAGAAGATGTTGGAAATATGCCCTAGAGGCAATAATAAAATGATTATTATATTTCCTTGTTCATGATAATTGTCTATTATTCATGCTATAATTGTATTATCCGGAAATCGTAATACATGTGTGAATACATAGACCACAATGTGTCCCTAGTGAGCCTCTAGTTGACTAGCTCGTTGATCAACCGATAGTCATGGTTTCCTGGCTATGGACATGGGGATGTCATTGATAACGGGATCACATCATTAGGAGAATGATGTGATGGACAAGACCCAAACTTAAGCATAGCACAAAGATCATGTAGTTCGTTTGCTGTAGCTTTTCTGGATGTCAAGTATCATTTCCTTAGACCATGAGATTGTGCAACTCCCGGATACCGTAGGAGTGCCTTGGGTGTGCCAAACGTCACAACATAACTGGGTGACTATAAAGGTACATTACAGGTATCTCCGAAAGTGTCTGTTGGGTTGGCACGAATCGAGACTGGGATTTGTCACTCCGTATGACGGAGAGGTATCTCTGGGCCCACTCGGTAATGCATCATTATAATGAGCTCAATGTGATCAAGTGGTTGATCACGGGATCATGCATTATGGTACGAGTAAAGTGACTTGCTGGTAACGAGACTGAACAAGGTATTGGGATACCGACGATCGAGTCTCGGGCAAGTAACGTACCGATTGACAAAGGGAATTAAGTATGGGATTGATTAGGTCCTCGACATCGTGGTTCATCTGATGAGATCATCGAGGAGCATGTGGGAGCCAACATGGGTATCCAGATCCCGCTGTTGGTTATTGACCAGAGAGTCATCTCGGTCATGTCTGCTTGTCTCCCGAACCCGTAGGGTCTACACACTTAAGGTTCAGTGACACTAGGGTTGTATAGATATGAGTATGCAGTTATCCGAAAGTTGTTCGGAGTCCCGGATGAGATCCTGGATGTCACGAGGAGTTCCAGAATTGTCCGGAGGTGAAGAATTATATATAGGAAGTGTAGTTTCGGCCATTGGGAAAGTTTCGGGGTCACCGTCATTGTACCGGGACCACTGGATGGGTCCCAGGGGTCCACCGGGTGGGGCCACCCATCCCGGAGGGCCCCATGGGCTGAAGTGGGGAGGGGAACCAGCCCATAGTGGGCTGGTGCGCCCCCCCTTGGGCCCCCCATGCGCCTAGGGTTGGGAACCCTAGGGGAGGGGGCGCCTCCACTTGCCTTGGGGGGTACTCCACCCCTTGGCCGCCGCCCCCCCTAGGAGATCCCATCTCCTAGGGCCGGCGCACCCCCCTAGGGGGCCTATATAAAGGGGGGATGGAGGGCAGCTGCACCTCAAGCCTTGGCGCCTCCCTCTCCCCTGCTACACCTCTCCCTCTCGCAGAAGCTCGGCGAAGCCCTGCTGCGATCACTGCTGCATCCATCACCACCCCGTCGTGCTGCTGGATCTTCATCAACCTCTCCTTCCCCCTTGCTGGATCAAGAAGGAGGAGACGTCATCCGCTCCGTACGTGTGTTGAACGCGGAGGTGCTGTCCATTCGACACTTGGTCATTGGTGATTTGGATCACGGCGAGTACGACTCCATCATCCCCGTTCTCTTGAACGCTTCCGCTCGCGATCTACAAGGGTATGTAGATGCACTCTCCTCTCGTTGCTAGTTGACTCCATAGATTGATCTTGGTTAAACGTAGGAAATTTTTTTGTTGTCTGCAACGTTCCCCAACAGTGGTATCAGAGCTAGGTCTATGCGTAGTTACTATGCACGAGTAGAACACAAAGTAGTTGTGGGCGTCGATATTGTCAATTTGCTTGCCGTTACTAGTCTTATCTTGATTCGGCGGCATCGTGGGATGAAGCGGCCCGGACCAACCTTACACGTACGCTTACGTGAGACCGGTTCCACCGACTGACATGCACTAGTTGCATAAGGTGGCTGGCGGGTGTCTGTCTCTCCCACTTTAGTCGGATCGGATTCGATGAACAGGGTCCTTATGAAGGGTAAATAGAAATTGGCAATTCACGTTGTGGTTTTGGCGTAGGTAAGAAACGTTCTTGCTAGAAACCTATAGCAGCCACGTAAAAACTTGCAACAACAATTAGAGGACGTCTAACTTGTTTTTGCAGCAAGTGTTTTGTGATGTGATATGGCCAAAGGTTGTGATGAATGATGAATGATATATGTGATGTATGAGATTGATCATGTTCTTGTAATAGGAATCACGACTTGCATGTCGATGAGTATGACAACCGGCAGGAGCCATAGGAGTTGTCTTTATTTATTTATGACCTGCGTGTCAACATAAACGTCATGTAATTACTTTACTTTATTGCTAAAGCGTTAGCCATAGTAGTAGAAGTAATAGATGACGAGACAACTTCAAGAAGACACGATGATGGAGATCATGATGATGGAGATCATGGTGTCATGCCGGTGACAAGATGATCATGGAGCCCCAAGATGGAGATCAAAGGAGCTATATGATATTGGCCATATCATGTCACTATTATTTGATTGCATGTGATGTTTATCATGTTTTTGCATCTTGTTTACTTAGAACGACGGTAGTAAATAAGATGATCCCTCATAATAATTTCAAGAAAGTGTTCCCCCTAACTGTGCGCCGTTGCGACAGTTCGTTGTTTCGAAGCACCACGTGATGATCGGGTGTGATAGATTCCAACGTTCACATACAACGGGTGTAAGACAGATTTACACACGCAATACACTTAGGTTGACTTGACGAGCCTAGCATGTACAGACATGGCCTCGGAACACAGAAGACCGAAAGGTCGAGCATGAGTCGTATAGAAGATACGATCAACATGAAGATGTTCACCGATGTTGACTAGTCCGTCTCACGTGATGATCGGACACGGCCTAGTCAACTCGGATCATGTTATACTTAGATGACTGGAGGGATGTCTATCTAAGTGGGAGTTCATTGAATAATTTGATTAGATGAACTTAATTATCATGAACTTAGTCTAAAATCTTTACAATATGTCTTGTAGATCAAATGGCCAACGTTGTCCTCAACTTCAACGCGTTCCTAGAGAAAACCAAGCTGAAAGACGATGGCAGCAACTATACGGACTGGGTCCGGAACCTGAGGATCATCCTCATAGCTGCCAAGAAAGATTATGTCCTAGAAGCACCGCTAGGTGACGCACCCGTCCCACAGAACCAAGACGTTATGAACGCTTGGCAGACACGTGCTGATGATTACTCCCTCGTTCAGTGCGGCATGCTTTACAGCTTAGAACCGGGGCTCCAAAAGCGTTTTGAGCGACACGGAGCATATGAGATGTTCGAAGAGCTGAAAATGGTTTTCCAAGCTCATGCCCGGGTCGAGAGATATGAAGTCTCCGACAAGTTCTTCAGCTGTAAGATGGAGGAAAATAGTTCTGTCAGTGAGCACATACTCAAAATGTCTGGGTTGCATAACCGCTTGACTCAGCTGGGAGTTAATCTCCCGGATGACGCGGTCATTGACAGAATCCTTCAGTCGCTTCCACCAAGCTACAAGAGCTTTGTGATGAACTTCAATATGCAGGGGATGGAAAAGACCATTCCTGAAGTATTTGCAATGCTGAAATCAGCAGAGGTAGAAGTCAAAAAGGAACATCAAGTGTTGATGGTGAATAAAACCACTAAGTTCAAGAAAGGCAAGGGTAAGAAGAACTTCAAGAAGGACGGCAAGGGAGTTGCCGCGCCCGGTAAGCAAGCTGCCGGGAAGAAGCCAAAGAATGGACCCAAGCCCGAGACTGAGTGCTTTTATTGCAAGGGAAGTGGTCACTGGAAGCGGAACTGCCCCAAATACTTAGCGGACAAGAAGGCCGGCATCACAAAAGGTATATGTGATATACATGTAATTGATGTGTACCTTACCAGTACTCGTAGTAGCTCCTGGGTATTTGATACCGGTGCGGTTGCTCACATTTGTAACTCAAAGCAGGAGCTGCGGAATAAGCGGAGACTGGCGAAGGACGAGGTGACGATGCGCGTCGGGAATGGTTCCAAGGTCGATGTGATCGCCGTCGGCACGCTACCTCTACATTTACCTACGGGATTAGTTTTAAACCTCAATAATTGTTATTTAGTGCCAGCTTTGAGCATGAACATTGTATCAGGATCTCGTTTAATACGAGATGGCTACTCATTTAAATCCGAGAATAATGGTTGTTCTATTTATATGAGAGATATGTTTTATGGTCATGCTCCGATGGTGAATGGTTTATTCTTAATGAATCTCGAGCGTAATGCTACACATATTCATAGTGTGAATACCAAAAGATGTAAGGTTGATAATGATAGTCCCACATACTTGTGGCACTGCCGCCTTGGTCACATAGGTGTCAAACGCATGAAGAAGCTCCATGCAGATGGACTTTTAGAGTCTCTTGATTACGAATCATTTGACACGTGCGAACCATGCCTCATGGGTAAAATGACCAAGACTCCGTTCTCAGGAACAATGGAGCGAGCAACCAACTTATTGGAAATCATACATACTGATGTGTGCGGTCCAATGAGTGTTGAGGCTCGCGGTGGCTATCGTTATGTTCTCACCCTCACTGATGACTTGAGTAGATATGGGTATGTCTACTTAATGAAACACAAGTCTGAGACCTTTGAAAAGTTCAAGGAATTTCAGAGTGAGGTTGAGAATCAACGTGACAGGAAAATCAAGTTCTTGCGATCAGATCGTGGGGGAGAATACTTGAGTCACGAATTTGGCACACACTTAAGAAAATGTGGAATAGTTTCACAACTCACGCCGCCTGGAACACCTCAGCGTAATGGTGTGTCCGAACGTCGTAATCGCACTCTATTAGATATGGTGCGATCTATGATGTCTCTTACCGATTTACCGCTATCATTTTGGGGCTATGCTTTAGAGACTGCCGCATTCACTTTAAATAGGGCTCCGTCGAAATCCGTTGAGACGACACCGTATGAATTATGGTTTGGGAAGAAACCTAAGCTGTCGTTTCTAAAAGTTTGGGGATGCGATGCTTATGTCAAGAAACTTCAACCTGAAAAGCTCGAACCCAAGTCGGAAAAATGCGTCTTCATAGGATACCCTAAAGAAACTGTTGGGTATACCTTGTACCTCAGATCCAAGGGCAAGATCTTTGTTGCCAAGAATGGGTCCTTTCTAGAGAAGGAGTTTCTCTCGAAAGAAATAAGTGGGAGGAAAAACTTGATGAAGTATTACCTCTTGAACCTGTAAGTGGCACAACTCAAGAAAATGTTCCTGAGGTGCCTGCACCGACTAGAGAGGAAGTTGATGATGATGATCATGAAACTTCAGATCAAGTTGCTACTGAACTTCGTAGGTCCACAAGGACACGTTCCGCACCAGAGTGGTACGGCAACCCTGTCTTGGAAATCATGTTGTTAGACAACGGTGAATCTTCGAACTATGAAGAAGCGATGGCGGGCCCGGATTCCGACAAATGGCTGGAAGCCATGAAATCCAAGATAGGATCCATGTATGAAAATGAAGTATGGACTTTGACTGACTTGCCCGTTGATCAGCAAGCCATAGAAAATAAATGGATCTTTAAGAAGAAGACAGACGCGTATGGTAATGTGACCATCTATAAAGCTCATCTTGTCGCTAAGGGTTATCGACAAGTTCAAGGGGTTGACTACGATGAGACTTTCTCACCCGTAGCGAAGCTGAAGTCCGTCCGAATCATGTTAGCAATTGCCGCATTCTATGATTATGAGATATGGCAAATGGACGTCAAAACGACATTCCTTAATGGTTTCCTTAAGGAAGAATTGTATATGATGCAGCCGGAAGGTTTTGTCGATCCTAAGAATGCTGACAAGGTGTGCAAGCTCCAACGCTCGATTTATGGGCTGGTGCAAGCATCTCGGAGTTGGAACATTCGCTTTGATGAGATGATCAAAGCGTTTGGGTTTATGCAGACTTATGGAGAAGCCTGCATTTACAAGAAAGTGAGTGGGAGCTCTGTAGCATTTCTCATATTGTATGTGGATGACATACTGTTGATGGGAAATGATATAGAATTCTTGGAAAGCATAAAGGCCTATTTGAACAAGTGTTTTTCAATGAAGGACCTTGGAGAAGCTGCTTATATATTAGGCATCAAGATCTATAGAGATAGATCGAGACGCCTCATTGGTCTTTCACAGAGTACGTACCTTGACAAGATTTTGAAGAAGTTCAAAATGGATCAGTCAAAGAAGGGGTTCTTGCCTGTATTGCAAGGTACGAGATTGAGCTTGGCTCAATGCCCGACCACGGCAGAAGATAGAGAAAAGATGAGTGTCGTCCCCTATGCCTCGGCCATAGGGTCTATCATGTATGCTATGCTGTGTACCAGACCTGATGTAAACCTTGCCGTGAGTTTGGTAGGAAGGTACCAAAGTAATCCCGGCATGGAACACTGGACAGCGGTCAAAATATCCTGAAGTACCTGAAAAGGACTAAGGAAATGTTTCTCGTTTATGGAGGTGACGAAGAGCTCGTCGTAAAGGGTTACGTCGATGCTAGCTTCGACACAGATCTGGATGACTCTAAGTCACAAACCGGATACGTGTATATTTTGAATGGTGGGGCAGTAAGCTGGTGCAGTTGCAAGCAAAGCGTTGTGGCGGGATCTACATGTGAAGCGGAGTACATGGCAGCCTCGGAGGCAGCACACGAAGCAGTCTGGGTGAAGGAGTTCATTACCGACCTAGGAGTCATACCCAATGCGTCGGGCCCGATGACTCTCTTCTGTGACAACACTGGAGCTATTGCCCTTGCCAAGGAGCCCAGGTTTCACAGGAAGACCAGGCATATCAAGCGTCGCTTCAACTCCATTCGTGAAAGTGTTCAAAATGGAGACATAGAGATTTGTAAAGTACATACGGACCTGAATGTAGCAGATCCGTTGACTAAACCTCTCCCTAGAGCAAAACATGATCAACACCAGAATTCCATGGGTGTTCGATTCATCACAATGTAACTAGATGATTGACTCTAGTGCAAGTGGGAGACTGTTGGAAATATGCCCTAGAGGCAATAATAAAATGATTATTATATTTCCTTGTTCATGATAATTGTCTATTATTCATGCTATAATTGTATTATCCGGAAATCGTAATACATGTGTGAATACATAGACCACAATGTGTCCCTAGTGAGCCTCTAGTTGACTAGCTCGTTGATCAACAGATAGTCATGGTTTCCTGGCTATGGACATGGGGATGTCATTGATAACGGGATCACATCATTAGGAGAATGATGTGATGGACAAGACCCAAACCTAAGCATAGCACAAAGATCGTGTAGTTCGTTTGCTGTAGCTTTTCTGGATGTCAAGTATCATTTCCTTAGACCATGAGATTGTGCAACTCCCGGATACCGTAGGAGTGCCTTGGGTGTGCCAAACGTCACAACGTAACTGGGTGACTATAAAGGTACATTACAGGTATCTCCGAAAGTGTCTGTTGGGTTGGCACGAATCGAGACTGGGATTTGTCACTCCGTATGACGGAGAGGTATCTCTGGGCCCACTCGGTAATGCATCATCATAATGAGCTCAATGTGATCAAGTGGTTGATCACGGGATCATGCATTACGGTACGAGTAAAGTGACTTGCCGGTAACGAGACTGAACAAGGTATTGGGATACCGACGATCGAGTCTCGGGCAAGTAACGTACCGATTGACAAAGAAGGGAATTGAGTACGGGATTGATTAGGTCCTCGACATCGTGGTTCATCCGATGAGATCATCGAGGAGCATGTGGGAGCCAACATGGGTATCCAGATCCCGCTGTTGGTTATTGACCAGAGAGTCGTCTCGGTCATGTCTGCTTGTCTCTCGAACCCGTAGGGTCTAGACACTTAAGGTTCGGTGACGCTAGGGTTGTATAGATATGAGTATGCAGTAATACGAAAGTTGTTCGGAGTCCCAGATGATATCCTGGATGTCACGAGGAGTTCCGGAATTGTCCGTAGGTGAAGAATTATATATAGGAAGTGTAGTTTCGGCCATCGGGAAAGTTTCGGGGTCACCGGTATTGTACCGGGACCACGGGATGGGTCCCGGGGGTCCACTGGGTGGGGCCACCCATCCCGGAGGGCCCCATGGGCTGAAGTGGGGAGGGGAACCAGCCCATAGTGCGCTGGTGCGCCCCCCTTGGGCCCCCATGCACCTAGGGTTGGGAACCCTAGGGGAGGGGGCACCTCCACTTGCCTTGGGGGGGTACTCCACCCCTTGGCCGCCGCCCCCCCTAGGAGATCCCATCTCCTAGGGCCAGTGCACCCCCCTAGGGGGCCTATATAAAGGGGGGGTGGAGGGCAGCCTCACCTCAAGCCTTGGCGCCTCCCTCTCCCCTGCTACACCTCTCCCTCTCGCAGAAGCTCGGCGAAGCCCTGCTTCGATCATTGCTGCATCCATCACCACGCCGTTGTGCTGTTGGATCTTCATCAACCTCTCCTTCCCCCTTGCTGGATCAAGAAGGAGGAGACGTCATCCGCTCCATACGTGTGTGAACGCGGAGGTGCTGTCCGTTCGACACTTGGTCATCGATGATTTGGATCACGGCGAGTATGACTCCATCATCCCCGTTCTCTTGAACGCTTCCACTTGCGATCTACAAGGGTATGTAGATGCACTCTCCTCTCGTTGCTAGTTGACTCCATAGATTGATCTTGGTGAAACGTAGGAATTTTTTTTGTTTTCTGCAATGTTCCCCAACAGAAGAAGGGCCAGGTAGCATAGTTGAAATTTTGCACGATAATGATATAGCCAAACAGGCTAGGAATGATGTGATCATGTACAATCTCGTATGTAAAGAAGATTACTAAGAGTTGTGGAACCGTAGTGCAGGCTTGGTTCAGTTATCAGTGTCTTTGAGTGTTTAATAACTCAAAGCCTGTGAAAAATTGGAATCGGTGAGAATGTAGTACTTGATGAAGAACTCATAAGAAGTTATGCAGTTCCATGATAATCTCGAGATACCAGGGGGTAATAATCGATGACAGATCAAAGTAGAGGTTGGACTAGGGTATTGTTCTGCTGGAGACAAGTGCTTCAACTTGTCCGGGAAATGGGATCAAGGAATAATAATATGGTCGGAACCATAACTGCAGGGGATCCAATTTAAGGACACCGAAAGAATTACCCAAATGATTAACTATTTTGCAAGAAGCTCCCATGATAAGTTCCACATCGGGTCCATGGGCATGAACACAAGTTCAAGGTCGACTCCCAATTCTTCAATGTATAACCTTCCATTCACCTCTCGCCTTTTGAAAATGTCATTAGTTGTTGAAAGTTTTACCTGGTGCAATACCAGATAAGTATGACCCATGAAATCTTTCGGGTTCACATAGATTAAGGAAGGCATAGGTTCAACCCCTCGGGGCATCATAGAAACATATTCCACAAACTTCAGCAGTAAATAATACAAGCTCAAGAGCAGAGCATGGTTGACAAAAGCAGGGGATACAATTTACCAAAGGTATTATGTATCCGAAGAAAAGCTCACAATGTTTAATGAATATGAAGGACGGTGTCAAACAAAATCCAACAAAGGATCTGGTGGTCCTCAAGGGATCTGATGTGAGCATCGGTACTCAACCAGAGGAAGAAGGAATGCAAGGAGATCAATTTATAGAAACAACTGACTAACTCAAAGTTCAAATGCAAAGGAATTATCAATTCCAAGACAAGGGATCAGAAGCAATGCTATGATTAGGGATGGATAAGTTGAATAGACTTAGGGGTACAATCGATGGCAAAATTTGATTGGTCGAGATCTAGCTCATGTTTGAAATGACGTCTGAGTCGGAAGGATAAATTCCAGGGAATAACTGATGATTGTGTGCATTCACACACATGTTGAATCAAAAGGATCAGAATGACAATCACAAAGGTTTTTAAAGAAAATTGCTAGACCAATGGAATTAACCGGAATGCAAGTATGCAAGGATTCCAGGCTGTTGAGGATTTTCGAAAGATCAAATAGTATTTCGAAGGTTTTTGCAGAACACAAGAACAACTGGGAGTGAGTGGATACTCGATAGTTCCGAGGAATTATCCATAGGGGAATTTCTATGGCAGGGCACTACCAGGCAGTGGTACAAGGGATTCTTAAACGTCGGAGAGTAATTCGATGCATCTTGTAACAACAAGAGAATCTCAGAGTAATTGTATGAACAACAAGTGTATGTCGTTATCCATATGGATATATCGGTAGTAGGGAATTGAAAAGGCAGAGGTCACAAGGGTCTCGGGAATGATCAAAGAGTATCTTCAAAATCTTCTGGTGCAGTGGGCGATCCTTTGTGATAAGGGGCTCTCCGGGAGAAGTAGTTACGAGAAACTAGAGTCAGATTTAGTCAAATCATTTAACCCGAATAGAAGAGAGTTCAGAGTCTCAGATTAAGGATCGAGGAGTAAAAAATCCTAATACCACCCAAATGGCGACGTGGGGCCGTAAGCTGCACAACCATGTTAGTTAAAAGTTTTGCAATGGCTAGACTCAACTTCGGCCAAGGAGTGTGGAAGGGGGATTCCTATAGGCAGTCGGCTCTGATACCAACTTGTGACGCCCACGATTCAATCATACACTAATCATACACGCAGACGTGTACGATCAAGATCAGGGGCTCACGGGAAGATATCACAACACAACTCAGCAAATAAAATAAGTCATACAAGCATCATATTACAAGCCAGGGGCCTTGAGGGCTCGAATACAAGAGCTCGATTATAGACGAGTCAGCGGATGCAACAATATCTGAGTACAAACATAACTTAAAACAAGTTTTCCTTAAGAAGGCTAGCACAAACTAGGATACAGATCGAAAGAGGCGCAAGCCTACTGCCTGGGATCCTCCTAAACTACTCCTAGTCGTCGTCAGCGGGCTGCACGTAGTAGTAGGCACCTCTAGTGTAGTAGTAGTCGTCATCGACAGTGGCGTCTGGCTCCTGGACTCCAATGTCTAGTCGCGGCAATTGGGTATGGGAAAGGGGAAAAAGGGGGAGCAAAGCAACTGTGAGTACTCATCCAAAGTACTCGCAAGCAAGGAGCTACACTACATATGTATGCATTGGTATCAAATGGAAAAGGGGGGGGTATCATATGTGGACTGAACTGCAGAATTCCGGAATAAGAGGGGGATAGCTAGTCCTTTCGAAGACTACGCTTCTGGTATCCTCCATCTTGCAGCAGAAGGAGAGAGTAGACGGTAAGTTCACCAAGTAACCGATGATACTCCCCTCGTCGCCCTGTGAGAGAGCGATCACCGGTTGTATCTGGCACTTGGAAGGGTGTATTTTATTAAGTATCCGGTTCTAGTTGTAATAAGGTCTAGGTACAACTCCAAGTCGTCCTGTTACCGAAGATCACGACTATTCAAATAGATTAACTTCCCTGTAGGGGTGCACCACATTTCCCAACACGCTCGATCCCCTTTGTTCGGACACACTTTTCTGGGTCATGCCCAGCCTCGGAAGATCAACACGTCGTAGCCCTACCTAGGCACAACAGAGAGGTAAGCACGCCGGTCTAAATCCTATGGCGCAGAGGTCTGGGCCCATCGCCCATTGCACACCTGCACGTTGCGTACGCGGCCGGTAAGCAGACCTAGCAACCTCCATTACAAAGGAAGTTGTGTTACGCGTTCCAACCTGGCACGCACCGCTGAGTCGCTTACATCACGAAGGTTTCGGCTGATACCACGACGTCGAGTGCCCATAACTGTTCCTTCGTAGCTGGTTAGTGTGTATAGGCCAGTAGCCAGACTCAGATCAAATTCCAAGATCTCGTTAAGTGTGTTATCTTGAAGTAACTGCGAACGCCGACCAGGCCCAGGCCCACCTCTCTCCTAGGTGGTCTCAACCTGCCCTGTTGCTCCGCCTCAAAGTAACAGTCTGGGGCCGTCGGGAACTCAGGCCCACCACTACCTGGATGGAGCCACCTGCCCCTTTATCCCCCACAATCAGAATCACTTGCGGGTACTCAACGAGCCGACCCGACTTTAGTCACAACATGTAAATTATGAAGTATAGTATATACTCGTGATCAACACCCAACGTGATCACGACTTGATAGTATAGCATGGCAGACAGACAATAATGTAGGGCCACTGATGATAAACTAGCATCCTATACTAAGCATTTAGGATTGCAGGTAAGGTATCAACAGCTGTAGCAACAATGACAAGCTATGCATCAGAATAGGATTAACAGAAAGCTGTAACATGCTACACTACTCTAATGCAATCAGTATAGAGAAGAGTAGGCAATATCTGGTGATCAAAGGGGGGGGGGGCTTGCCTGGTTTCTCTGGCAAGAGAGAGGGGTCGTCAACACCATAGACGAACTTTGGGTCGCCGGCAGTCTCAGGGTCTACCGGAAAGAAGTAACGGAGGGGGAACACAATAAATAATAGATCAATCAAAGCATCACAAAGCATAACATGGCAATATGATGGGTTGGGTGTGACCTAACGTAGTAGTAGGTGCTACTGGCGAATGGGGGAACATCCGGGAAAGTATTTCCGATGTTTGATGTTTTCAGACAGATGAACCGGTGGGGATTGTTGCATGTTCGCTATGGTAGGGATGTGTGTTGGAAGAACGGGTTGCGTATCCAGATTCGTCTCGTCGTTCTAAGCAACTCTCATGTACAAAGTTTTTCCAACCGAGGTACGGTTTATTTTATATTAATTTTAAAATATTTAAATTAATTTTAACATTTATTTAATTAATTTAGTTCAATATTATCCGGAACCATGCTTGCTAATGTCATCATGATGTCAGCATGACGTCTGCAGTTGACTGGGTCAGACTGACGTGTGGGTCCCACATGTCATAGAGTGAAGACTAATTATTTGTTAACATTTAATTAGCAGGTTTAATTAGAGTTAATTAGTTAACTAAACAATGTTAATTAAGTTAATTAATTAATTAATTAATTCTTTTTATTAATTTAATTATTATTTTTGTTTATTAATAACTTTTTTAAAAACATTCGGTGGGCGGGGCCCCTTAGTCATAGGCCCCTGGGGGCCTTGACGGGCGCGGTTAGCGGGCGCTAACGCCCAACCCGAAAGGGGCGCGCGGGGCGGGCAAACTCGGATGGTGGCTGCGGGTACGGCGACGCGAGACGAGCGCGGAGACCGTCGGGCGTAGGCGAGTGGCGGAGGAAGGCAGCAGGTGGGGCGGCGCGGCAGCAGCGGTGAAGCCGGAGCATGCGGCAGTGGGTGGCGCGGCAGATGTAGCAGCGATGCGCGGTAGCAGTAACGCGCATCAGGGGCCGCAGGGGGAGCGAGCGACGGCGAGCACGCCGGGTGCTACCGAAAACGCGGGCAAGCAGCCACGCGCGAGCGGGCCAGGTGGGGAGGCGCCGGGCCAAGCAGGAGGCGACGGGCGTGCACATCGGGGCGGTGGGCGATAGCGGCAGCGGTGGGCCACGGCGCAGCAGGCGAGCGAGGCCGCGAAGCCACAGGCGTGGCCGGCAAAGGTGTAGGCAGACGACGGCAGCCGCACATGCCGTAGCAGCAGTAGTCACAGCGCGGGCGGCACGAGCGGCAAGAGGCGGAGGGAGCCGAGGCCAGGCGAAGCCGCGGCAAGGGCATGCGCGGGCGCGCGCGCGCGAGTGCGCGCGCATAGGGCGCGGCGAGCATGGCTACCGGAAGGACGATGGGCGCAGTGACCTATTGGGGAAAGAGGAGGGGAGGACAGGGATCACCGAGCCCTGTATTTGAGCAAAGCGGGCGCGAGGAGGAGTCTGGGAGGTCCAGGGAGGTGGCACCGGCGACGGAGAGGACGGTGGTGATCCGTGACGGGGTAGGGGCGCTGTGCGTCGACGGCGTGCAACGAGGAGGGGGAGGAGGACGAGCGGCGGAGTCAGGGAGACGGCGCCGACGACGGCGGGTAGCGGGGTGGCTTCGGCGAGGGGTTCCGGGCGGTGACGTAGCTACTGGGGCGACGGCATAGTTCGTTGGCGCCGAGTGGCCTCCTCCTTCCGATCCAATCGGGAGAGAGGGGGGGGGAGATATTTCGGGAGGTGGGGGAAGTGGGGGTGTGTCCGTGAGTGGGGAAAGGATAAGGGTGGGGGGTGGGCCGCAGCTGGGCCGGCCTGTGGCCTGCTGGGCCGAAGCCCAAGGGGATGGGGGTCTTCGTCTTTTTTGTTTATTTTCTCTTTTCTTTTACTTATTCTTTTCTTTTCTATTTTAGTTTACACATTGTTTTTAGTTTATTAAAATATGACATTAGCTCCTAAAACAATGTTTCAACATAACCCACTGCCATAAAAGTTTTACCCCGAAATAAAAATGGTCTAGTATTTTTCAAAGTTTAATAGACATTTATTTAATTGCTTTAACTACTGTTTTAGTCATTTTGGGACACTTAAACCTTTTATAAAAACATGGTTTCTTCACCAACAAAACTTATGATTTATTTGCCATAGTTTACACAATTTAGTTTGACATTTGAAAAGTTTTATTTTTGACTTTATTTTAAGTTTTGAATTTGAACTGTTCTCAAATCAACGAGAGTCTAACAACAGTAAAAGGTGGTGACATGGCATCATTAGTGGGATATTACTATAGCTTAACTACCGGGGCGTTACAATGATGCACTTGATGATGATATTGCTTCTTTGTCTTATGGCACAATGTCCGGAAGCACTATTGATGATGATTTTCTTATGCCCATTGCTAGTTGTGATGATTATGATTGGGAAGATAATGATACTTCTTATAATCTTGGAAATCTTTTTGGCACTAGCTTGGGAAATTATGATGATATCAATTGATGTACAATTGGTGCTATTCATACTATTAATGATGAGAATAATTATGCTTATGATATGCCAATCCACAAGCTTGGGCATGCTATGTTTGATGAGAATGACATGTTTGAGAATTTATTTGCTGCAATTAATGTTTGTACCAAGCATGGGGATGCTATGCTTAACGAAGATGATCTTTTTGGTCCCCTTACCTTGAATGATCAAATTTCCTATGGTGATTGCATGCCTCCCACATATAATGATTATTGTGATGATACTTATTTTATACAAAGTAGTGATAATTACTGTCATAATTTTGAATATCCTTTTACTAAAAATTACTCTTTTAATGTGGGAAAAATTTATAGTATTCGAATTTCCTATAATGCTCCCACTATTATGAATGAGAATAAAATTGCTTATATGGAGAGTAATAAATTTTCTATGCTTTTGGATCATGAAAGTAATGCTTTATGTGATGGTTATATTGATGCATCTATTCATGATGCTACTGAAATTTATTATGAGAGAGGAACTTATGATTCATGATGCTCTCTTTATGTTTCAATTCTTATCTTTGATGCGAGCATCATTGAAATCATCATGCCTAGCTAAAAGGCATTAAGGAAAAGCGCTTGTTGTGAGACAACCCAACATTTATACCTACTGTTTTTGTGTGTTCACATGATTAAGCTATTGTAGTAATCATTTTTATAGCTTTTATTTCAATAAAGTGCCAAGTAAAGCCTTTGGGATGGTGATAGTTGATTTGATCTTGCTGAAAAACAAAAACTTTTGCGCTCAGGAAAATAATTATCATTTTAACAGAAGCTTGGTAAAATGCTGATTATTTTTGCAGAAGATTAATAGACAAATTACCCATATTTTCCTATTTTTTCAGAATTTTTGGAGTGGCAAAAGTATGGTTGGCATACAGATTACTACAGGCTGTTCTGTTTTTAACAGATTCGGTTTTCAATGCATAGTTTGCTAGTTTTCTAGTTTCTATGGCTTATATTGCTCAATATAAATTGTGGGAATGATATTCTACAGTAGTAATTGTGTGAAAACAATTATAAATGTTTTCTTTGACAGTACCAATTGTGACATGCACTACGGACGACAAAGGCAGACGACAAAGACATGGAAGGCGGACGGCAAAGGCCATTGCCGTCTGCCGCGGACGGCAAAAGGCGCCGGCAAAGAAAGGATCGACAAAGACCTTCTTTGCCATCTGCTTCCTGATGCAGACTACAAAGGAGCCTTTGCCATCAGTGGCGGACGGCAAAGAAAGCAGACAGCAATAAACTCGCTGTTAGTCTGTTAGGTGGCTAACGGCAGTCTTTGCCGTCCGTGGCTGACGGCAAAGAGCATCAGGCCTTTGTCGTCTGCCACTGTAGGCAAATTGACCAAATGGTCAGCTGCCAGAAAACACAGGTGGTTGCCACGTGGCTTCTTTGCCGTTCACGGTGGACGACAAAGAGCCCGTTGCCGTTGGTGGCAGACGGCAAAGGGCCTGCATTGCCTCTTTTTTCTGTTTTTTCTTATACTCATCCATTTTCACAACAAATAGATGATACATATATATTTTTCACATGGCAAGTTCACAGCAAACATATGAGATATCCAGCACATATAATTTCATCATAAATGTATAGTTCCATTAACCATACATAGCAAGTTCCACATACATCCATCCAACCATACATATTACAGTAGTGTCATCAAAGCATACATGCATAGTTCATCGATACAAAAGAAACATAGTTCATCCAAACAAGCACTCCATGTATGCAAGCTTCCGTGAAGCGAATGAATTCTGCAAAATGGGAAATAAGAAAGTTAGAAGAAGAAGATTAGAAGAAGAATAAGATGAAGAAAATGAAGAAGAAGAAGAATATCTGACATTTATGAGGTAATTTAGGTGAAATTGATCGTTTGTGAGCTAACATAGGTGAAATGGATCGTTTATGAGCTAACCTAGGTGAAATGGATCGCTTATGAGCTAACTTAGGTAAAATTCATCATTTTAGAGCTAACCTAGGTAAGATGGATCATTTTGGAGCTAAACTAGGTAAGATGGGTCATTTTAGAGACAACTTGGGTAAAATGGATCAGTTATGATCTAAGTATGGTAAAATGGGTCATTTTAGAGCTAACTTAGGTCATATGGATCGTGTATGAGCTAACTAAGGTAAAATGGATCATTTTAGAACCAATTTAGGTAAAATGGACCGTTTATGAGCTAACTAAGGTAAAATGGATCATTTTAGAACTAATTTAGGTAAAATGGATCGTTTATGAGCTAACTAAGCTAATTATGCCATTTTTGACATAAGTAAGCTAAGTACATGTCATTATTGAGAAAACTGCTACGTCTCCAATGTATCTATAATTTTTGATTGCTCCATGCTATATTATCTTCTGTTTTGGATGTTTATGGGCTTTATTATACACTTTTACATTATTTTTGGGACTAACCTATTAACCCAGAGCCCAGTGCCAGTTTCTGTTTTTCCTTGTTTTAGAGTATCGCAGAAAAGGAAAATCAAACGGAGTCCAATTGACCTGAAACTTCACGGAACTTTTTTTTGGAAGGAAAGCAACCCGGGAGACTTGGAGTCCATGTCAAGGGAGCTTCGAGGAAGACATGAGGTAGGGGGGCGCACCCACCCCCCTAGGCGTGCCCTCCACCCTCATGGGCCCCTCGTGGCCCCCCTGACGTACTTCTTCCACCTATATATATCTCCATATACCCTAAAACGATCGGAGAGCACAATAGATCAGGAGTTCCGCTGCCAGAAGCCTCCGTAGCCACTGAAAACCAATCTAGACCCATTCCGGCACACTGCCGGAGGGGTAAATCCCTTTCCGGTGGCCATCCTCATCATCCCGGTGCTCTCCTTGATGAGGAGGGAGTAGTTCTCCCTCAGGGCTGAGGGTATGTACCAGTAGCTATGTGTTTGATCTCTCTCTCTCTCTCTCTCTCTCTCTCTCGTGTTCTTGAGGTGGTACGATCTTGATGTATCGTGAGCTTTGCTATTATAGTTGGATATTATGATGTTTTCTCCCCCCTCTACTCTCTTGTAATGGATTGAGTTTCCCCTTTGAAGTTATCTTATCGGGTTGAGTCTTTAAAGATTTGAGAACACTTGATGTATGTCTTGCAGTGCGTATCTGTGGTGATAATGGGATATCACGTGATTCACTTGATTTATGTTTTGGTGATGAACTTGCGGGTTTTTCCCATGAACCTATGCATAGGGGTTGGCACACGTTTTCGTTGTGATTCTCCGGTAGGAACTTTGGGGCACTCTTTGAGGTTCTATGTGTTGGTTGAATAGATGAATCTGAGATTGTGTGATGCATATCGTATAATCATGCCCACAGACACTTGAGGTGACATTGAAGTATCTAGGTGACATTAGGCTTTTGGTTGATTTGTACCTTAATGTGTTATTCTAGTACGAACTCTAGGGCTGTTTGTGACACTTATAGGAATAGCCCAACGAATTGATTGGAAAGAATAACTTTGAGGTGGTTTCGTACCCTACCATAATCTCTTCGTTTGCTCTCCGCTATTAGTGACTTTGGAGTGACTCTTTGTTGCATGTTGATGGATAGTTATGTGATCCAATTATGTTATTATTGTTGAGAGGACTTGCACTAGTGAAAGTATGAACCCTAGGCTTTGTTTCCTAGCATTGCAATACCGTTTATGCTAACTTTTATCATTAGTTACCTTGCTGTTTTTATATTTTCAGATTAGAAAAACTATTATCTACCATCCATATACTACTTGTATCACCATCTCTTCGCTAAACTAGTGCACCTATACAATTTACCATTGTATTGGGTGTGTTGGGACACAAGAGACTCTTTGTTATTTGGTTGCAGGGTTGCTTGAGAGAGACCATCTTCATCCTACGCCTCCTACAGATTGATAAACCTTAGGTCATCTACTTGAGGGAAATTTGCTACTGTCCTACAAACCTCTACACTTGGAGGCCTAACAACGTCTACAAGAATAAGGTTGTGCAGTAGACATCAAGCTCTTTCCTAACGCCGTTGCCAGCGAGGTGAGTGCTTGAAGGTATATCTTTAGATCTTGCAATCGAGTCTTTTTGTTTCTTGTTTTAGCACTAGTTAGTTTATAAAAAGAAAACTACATAAAAATGGAATTGAGTTTGTCTCATACGCTTCATCTTTTTAATATCTTTCATGAGTATGATGGAAAGGAAAATTGTGCCAAAGTGTTAGAAGAAGAATGCATTAAAATGTTTTGCACTAAATATTTGAATGATGAGCATGATTGCAATATTGTTAGTATGAACTCCTTGAATATCCATAGTACTAATGATGATTGTACTAGTTATGATGAAAATGTCTCCTAGAAACATGTCAATTTTTGTGGAGTGCATTGGGTTTGCAAGTACACACCAATAGGGAAGATAGATATTGCAAGAGGCATAAGCACTTATAAACTAAATTGTTGCAAGAAAGTCTAGATGATTGTGCTGAAAATTTAAATTTTCTTGGCCGTACCTGTGGACTTTGCAATGAAAGTGGTCATTTAGCTATCCGATGCAAATTGTTTCATGATCTAATCATGTCCAAAAATTGTGATGAGTTGATTTCCCTTGCACATTATAATGAACTTAGTTTGCTTATGGGCTACGAAGAAATGAAACATATAACTAAGCATCTTCCAGAATTTGCCCGTTATAAACTTCTTGGTTTTGATCTAGAGGAAATTTATATGTATTGTGCAGTGAACTGCATTGAAAATCCTTATATTGCCAACTACATAAAGAAATGAAAACAAATAGAAGATGAAGAGAATACTAATGAAAGGGAAGAGACTTCCCAATACCCTCCTATTATTTCTTATGATGAATCTGGTAACGAGGAGGAGCCGTCTATTCAACCAATCTAATTAATAAGGAGCTCCAAAAAGAGGATTGAACCCACACATGATGTGGTGAAGAAGAAGAAAACAAAAAGGAAGAGAGGTAAAAAGATATCTCTCCCAAATAATGTTTCTCCTATTATTGATGTGCCTCATGAAAATGAATCAAAAATAATTGTGGAAGATGATGCACTTGATGATGATCCAGTTATGCCTATTGCTTGTTGTGATTGGGAAGATAATGATACTTCTTATGATCTTGAAAATCTTTTTGGCACTTTCTTGGAATATGACAATTGCTATACTATTGGTGCTATCCATACTATTCATGATGAGAGTGATTATTCTTATGATACGAAAAGTCCCAAGCTTGGGGATGCTATGTTTGATGAGGATGACATATTTGAGAATATATTTGCTGAAATTAATGTTTGTCCCAAGCTTGGGGATGCTATGTTTAATAATGATGATATTTTTAGCCTCCCAAGTTTTGATGATAATAGCATGTCTTCTACCTATGATGATTATATTTATGAAAGTGGATTTGGAGAGGTCATGACTTTATTTAGTGATGTATCCACTATTTCGGAAGAGGTTTCAATCGATTATGATGAGAACAAAGTTGCTGCTTATGATGATTATTGTGATAAAACTTATGCTATAAAGAGTAGTGATGATTATATTTATAAAACTTGTCATGATTATGAATACCAATTCTCTGAACATTACTCTTGTAATGTGGAAACAATTTATAGTATTTGAGTCTCTTATGATACTCCCACTATTCCGAATGAGAAGAATCTTGCTTATGTGGAGAGTAGTAAATTTTCTATGCTTGTAGATCATGAAAAGAATGCTTTAGGTGCTGGTAATATTGTTGAATTCATTCATGATGCTACTGAAAATTATTATGAGGGAGGAACATATGTTTGTAGGAATTGCAATAATATCAAGTTTCCTCTTTATGTCCTTAAAGTTTTGAAGTTATGCTTGTTTTGCCTTCCTATGCTAGTTGATTATTGTTCCCATAAGTTGTTTGCTCACAAAATCCCTATGCATAGGAAGTGGGTTAGGCTTAAATGTGCTAGTCATATTCTTCATGATGCTCTCTTTATGTTACAATTCTTATCTTTTATGTGAGCATCATTGAAATCATCATGCCTAGCTAGGGGCGTTAAACGATAGCGCTTGTTGGGAGGCAACCCAACTTTATTTTTGTTCCTTACTTTTTGCTCCTGTTCAGTAATAAATATATCATCTAGCCTCTGTTATGATTGAGTTTTTATGTTTTAATTAGTGTTTGTGCCAAGTAGAACCTGTGGGAAGACTTGGGTGAAGTCTTTATGATCATGCTGTAAAAAAAGAAACTTTAGCGCTCACGAGAATTGCTACCATTTTTATTTGGAAAGTGCTATTTAGTTAATTATTTCTGCATATGATTAAAAGATAAATTCCTCAGGTCCAGCAATTTATTTTAAATTTTTTGTGGTTCCAGAATTTTGTGTTAGTTACAGATTACTACAGACTGTTCTATTTTTCGTGTGTTGTTTGCTTATTTTGGTGAATCTATGGATAGTAAAATAGCTTATAAACCATAGAGAAGTTGGAATATAGTAGGTTTAACACCAATATAAATAAAGAATGAGTTCATTAAAGCACCTTGAAGTAGTGTTTTGTATTCTTTCGCTAACGGAGCTCACGAGTTTTCTACTTTAAGTTTTGTGTTGTGAAGTTTTCAAGTTTTGGGTAAAGATTTGATGGATTATGGAACAAGCTAGGAGTGGCAAGAGCCTAAGCTTGGTGATGCCCATGGCACCCCCAAGATAATCTAAGGACACCTAAAATCCAAAGCTTGGGGATGCCCTGGAAGGCATCCCCTCTTTTCGTCTACTTCTATCGGTAACTTTACTTGGAGCTATATTTTTATTAACCACATGATATGTGTTTTTCTTGGAGCGTCTTGTATGATTTGAGTCTTTGCTTTTTAGTTTACCACAATTATCCTTGCTGTACACACCCTTTGATAGAGCCATACATGATTTGGAATTTGTTAGAATACTCTATGTGGTTCGCTTATATCATTTGAGTTATATAGTTTCGCTCTAGTACTTCACTTATATCTTTTAGAGCACGGTGGTGGATTTGTTTTATAGAAACTATTGATCTCTCATGCTTCACTTAGATTATTTTGAGAGTCTTAAATAGCATGGAAATTTGCTTAAATAATCCTAATATTCTAGGTGTTCAAGATTAGTAAAAAGTTTTCTTATGAGTGTTTTGAATACCAAGAGAAGTTTGATGCTTGATGATTGTTTCGAGATATGGAGGTAATAATATCAAAGTCATGCTAGTTGAGTAGTTGTGAATTCGAGAAATGCATGTGTTGAGGTTTGCAAGTCCCGTAACATGCACGTATGGTAAACATTATGTAACAAATTTGAAACATGGGGTGTTATTTGATTGTCTTCCTTATGAGTGGCGGTCGGGGACAAGCGATGGTCTTTTCCTACCAATCTATCCCCCTAGGAGCATGCGCGTAGTGCTTGGTTTTTGATGACTTGTAGATTTTTGCAATAAGTATGTGAGTTCTTTATGACTAATGTTGACTCCATGGATTATATCCACTCTCACCCTTCCATCATTGCTAGCCTCTTCGGTACCGTGCATTGCCCTTTCTCACATTGAGAGTTGGTGCAAACTTCGTCGGTGCATCCAAACCCCGTGATATGATACGCTCTTTCACACATAAACCTCCTTATATGTTCCTCAAAACAGCCACCATATCTACCTATTATGGCATTTCCATAGCCATTCCGAGATATATTGCCATGCAACTTTCCACCATTCCATTTATCATGACACATTCATCATTGTCATATTGTTTAGCATGATCACGTAGTTGACATAGTATTTGTGGCAAAGCCACCATTAATAATTCTTTCATAACATGTCACTCTTGGTTCATTACATATCTCGGTACACCGCCGAAGGCATTCATATAGAGTCATATCTTGTTCTAAGTATCGAGTTGTAATTCTTGAGTTGTAAGTAAATAGAAGTGTGATGACCATCATTCATAGAGCATTGTCCTAAAAAAAGAGAAAGGAAAAATAAAAAAAATAAAAATAAAGAAGGGACAATGCTACTATCCTTTTTCCACACTTGTGCCTCAAAGTAGCACCATAATCTTCATGATAGAGAGTCTTTTGTTTTGTCACTTTCATATACTAGTGGGAATTTTTCATTATAGAACTTGGCTTGTATGTTCCAACAATGGGCCTCCTCAAGTGCTCTAGGTCTTCGTGAGCAAGCAAGTTGGATGCACACCCACTTAGTTTCTTTTGTTGAGCTTTCATACATTTATAGCTCTAGTGCATCTGTTGCATGGTAACCCCTACTCCTTGCATTGACATCAATCGTTGGGCATATCCATAGCCCATTGATTAGCCTCATTGATGTGAGACTTTCTCCTTTTTTGTCTTCTCCACATAACCCCCATCATCATATTCTATTCCACCCATAGTGCTATATCTATGGCTCGCACTCATATATTGCGTGAAAGTTTATAGTTTTGAGATTACTAAAGTATGAAACAATTGCTTGGCTTGTCATCGGGGTTGTGCATGACGAGAGCATTCTTGTGTGACGAAAATGGAGCATGACTAAACTATATGATTTTGTGGGGATGAACTTTCTTTGGCCATGTTATTTTGAGAGGACATAATTGCTTAATTAGTATGCTTGAAGTATTATTATTTTTATGTCAATATGAACTTTTATCTTGAATCTTTCGGATCTGAATATTCGTACCACAATTAAGAAGAATTACATTGAAATTATGCCAAGTAGCACTCCGCATAAAAAATCCTGTTTTTATCATTTACCTACTCGAGGACGAGCATAAATTAAGCTTGGGGATGCTGATATGTCTCCAACGTATCTATAATTTTTGATTGCTCCATGTTATATTATCTTCTGTTTTGGATGTTTATGGGCTTTATTATACACTTTTATATTATTTTTGGGACTAACCTATTAACCCAGAGCCCAGTGCCAGTTTCTGTTTTTTCCTTGTTTTAGAGTATCGCAGAAAAGGAAAATCAAATGGAGTCCAATTGACCTGAAACTTCACGGAACTTATTTTTGTAAGGAAAGCAACCCAGGAGACTTGGAGTCCACTTCAAGGGAGATTCGAGGAAGCCACGAGGTAGGGGGCGCGCCCTCCACCCTCGTGCCCCCCTGAAACGATCGGAGAGCACAATAGATCGGGAGTTCTGCCGCCAGAAGCCTCTGTAGCCACCAAAAACCAATCTAGACCCGTTCTGGCACCCTGTCGGAGGGGGCAATCCCTTTCCGGTGGCCATCTTCATCATCTCGGCGCTCTCCATGACGAGGAGGGAGTAGTTCTCCCTCGGGGCTGAGGGTATGTACAAGTAGCTCTGTGTTTGATCTCTCTCTCTCTCTCTATCTCGTGTTCTTGAGGTGGTACGATCTTGATGTATCGCGAGCATTGCTATTATAGTTGGATCTTATGATGTTTTCTCCCCCCTCTACTCTCTTGTAATGGATTGAGTTTCGCCTTTGAAGTTATCTTATCGGATTGAGTCTTTAAAGATTTGAGAACACTTGATGTATGTCTTACCGTGTGTATCTGTGGTGACAATGGGATATCACGTGATTCACTTGATGTATGTTTTGGTGATCAACTTGCGGGTTCCGCCCATGAACCTATGCATAGGGGTTGGCACACATTTTCGTTGTGACTCTCCGGTAGGAATTTGGGGCACTCTTTGAGGTTCTATATGTTGGTTGAATAGATGAATCTGAGATTGTGTGATGCATATCGTATAATCATACCCACGGAAACTTGAGGTGACATTGGAGTATTTAGGTGACATTAGGGTTTTTGTTGATTTGTGTCTTAAGGTGTTATTCTAGTACGAACTCTAGGGCTGTTTGTGACACTTATAGGAATAGCCCAACGGATTGATTGGAAAGAATAACTTTGAGGTGGTTTCGTACCCTACCATAATCTCTTCGTTTTCTCTCCACTATTAGTGACTTTGGAGTGACTCTTTGTTGCATGTTGAGGGATAGTTATGTGATCCAATTATGATATTATTGTTGAGAGGACTTGCACTAGTGAAAGTATGAACCCTTGGCCTTGTTTCCTAGCATTGCAATACCGTTTACACTCACTTTTATCATTAGTTACCTTGCTGTTTTTATATTTTAAGATTACAAAAGCTATTATCTACCATCCATATACTACTTGTATCACCATCTCTTCACTGAACTAGTGCACCTATACAATTTACAATTGTATTTGATGTGTTGGGGACACAAGAGACTCTTTGTTATTTGGTTGCAGGGTTGCTTGAGAGAGACCATCTTCATCCTACGCCTCCTATGGATTGATAAACCTTAGGTCATCCACTTGGGGGAAATTTTCTACTGTCCTACAAACACTACAAAAAATACACTTCCGTGATGATACGTGTTTGTAACAGTAGGTCGCTTTTTTTGTCATGCATGTACATCCATGAAAAATTTATGACAGAATCAATATAGTCATACCTGTGCCGTCGTAGAAGTGTTCCATGACATTACCAAAATTATCATCACGGAAGTGTCCACTTCCATGACGATAAATCGCGCGTCACAGAAGTGCTTTCGTCAAGGGTGACCGACACGTGGCATCCACCGTAACGGAATGCCGTTAAGCTATCGGGTCGGGTTTTGGATCTGATAACCCGTTAACAACCCCGACCAATGGGAAATTTCCACGTGTAAAATTCTTATTGGCCGGACGAAACACGTGTCAGCTCGTCAGTGGGTCAGATAGGCGCCTATGATACGTCGAAACGTGTCACGGCCCAACAGAGGCCCATTCCTGTGAAAAGGCCGGACCATTTGACTTGGTCAAAAGGTGGCGGGCCGGCCCATGAAATCCCTGTTAACGGCCTGTTCGCATATAGCCCATTTACAGCCCGCTAATCCAAGGCCCGTTACGCCCTATCCGAATTAGGCCCAGTAGCATCATCTGGGCCATCCAATGTGATTCCAGCCCATTTTCACTTCTGGCCCATGTATGGCCCATGACATCTTTCGGCCCATATGAGTCCCTATGTAACTCTTGGCCTATTAACGGCCCGTGGTGAAACTGGCCCGTAATGAATCGTGTATCACTTTACACCCATTAACGGCCCGTGGTGAAACTGGCCCGTAATGAACAGTGTATCACTTTATACCCATTAACGGCCCGTTATTCCGTTGGGCCGTTTCCAGCCGATGTTATCTTTCGGCCTTCTCATAGCCCATTTATTCTTGGGCTCATTTCCAGCATTCGTTTACTTACAGCCCGTTACTGCTTGTGGGCCAAATTCAACCCGTGGTTATAGTCGACCCGTTTGTGGTCCGTTAATACGTTGGGTTGTTTTCATAGCATCATCCAATACGACCTATTAATGATGGCCCGTTACGGTCGGCCCATGAACGAACGATTCCAACTCTAGCCTGTTTACAGCCATAATGCAGCCTGTTATTGGCCCATGTTTGGCCAATCGATCATACGGCCCGTATAAGGCCCATTGATGATACGGCCCATAGAAGGCCCATTGTTTCTACGGCCCGTAGAAGGCCTACTGTTTCTACGGTCCATAGAAGGCCCACTGTTTCTACGGCCCATAGGAGGCCCAGTGTCACTACAGTAAATATTAGCCCATGGTTATTGTGGCCTAGTTTTAAAAAATAGGTTATTGCAGCCACTAGTTAACCGCGGAAAAAGAACTGCAATGACTACAAGCAAACAAATAAACAAGACACCAAGGAAATAAATAAGCAAGCAACTAATGCTAGGCTATCACGGCTATTACACATATTACATCCACTGGGCATCAAAGTTCCCCACCAGTGCAAATATAGGGAACAAAGCAGCAAATCATATACACTGGCCGTCAAAATTGCCCACCAGTGCAAATAAACGCGGCAGCAAAACAAGAGCATAACTGAAACAACTTCAGAAGAGCTCAAGAAACGTTATCCTGGGTATCCACCATGCTGGCAACAAACTTAGCAAGCTGATTAGCTTTGTCCTGTTTGGCGTTAAAATCCTCCAACGCTTGCTGTTGCACCAGAAAGTATGCATCTGAATGCTCCAGGGACTTCCGTATTCCTTCTGCTTCTTATCGCAGCACATCTGATCGATGTCTTTCAGCTTGTAGTTGAGACTCAAGAAACCGAACTGATTTAGACAGTGAGTTTGAATAGCTTGTGCAAGTGGTAGTGGCCAGTAACTCCAACACTAAACCAAGACAGGATGTGTCACTATCCTGAACCTTATCTACATTACTTCCTTTACCGTTGCTTAACAAGGCACTCTTCCCCAATATTCTGTCAGCATTCTAAAAAAAGAAACAAGTAGACACATAACAAGTTTAGCATGTACTAGTATATGAAACTCATTTTGGTGAACCAGTTCATTAGTAAGGTGGACAGGATTAAACTACCAAGTCTTCTATTGCCAAGTACTAGTACATAATAAAAGCATCAAACAAACATATATCTATGTCCTATGGTAGCAATGGAATCTTAAATTAGAACAGTTGTTCTTCATGTTTAGGCACTTGTTCTACATGAACAGAGTATAGTAAGACGCAAGAATATAATATTTAAAAATAGAAAATGAGCTCATAGACCTTACCAAATTCTTGGTTCGGGACCAGTACAGAACAAGGCGTTCCCAGTCAACGTCCAGTAAATGTGTCTCAAGAGAACGTAAGAGAATTTGATGAGTTTCTTTGCCGATGAAGTACGTTTTCTTCAGGTAATTCCGATACTGCCACCAAGCATTCTTGAAGATAGCAGAGGTATTAGCACAGGTTACCTCGTCCCGAGTTTCCAAATCGGTCCTTCTCTATAGAGAAAAATGGGAAATTTTGCTGTATTATAACCATCATGGAGGTAGGATGTATGGGACGAAGCAAAGTAATTGCCATGAATAACATTACTTACACATAACTCCTGGACAAACAACTGCAACTGGTATTTTCCTTCATCTTCAGTATAATATTTCCAAGATGGGAAGATACGCACATACGATTTAACAACATCAAATGCGATAGATGCTAAACTATGACTAGCTGGTTGTGCTTCCTCCACAGGAATAGGCGTACTAACTAGTGGAGTTGGGGTTCACCATGATAGTACTGGCCCTTTGGGCACTGGAGCTGCCTTACTAACTGCTCTTGTTTGGGAGCTCTGTGGTGGAGACGGTGCTGTGTCAACAAGAACTGGGTTACTATCGGCTGGGGTTGGGGTTAGATTGGGTGAAGCTGGTTCTCTGTCCATCGTAGTAGGGGTACAATCTGCGAGAGTTTGGGTTATGTGTGGTAGGGCTGGTTCTTGTGCATGTACAACCGGGGTGCTATCTCCACCAAGAGGTAGCACTGTTTTATTTGAAGACCGTGTTTTTAGTCTGCTAGATACTGGCATCACCTGCTCCAATTCAAATGGCTGATAAACAAGAAACATAGTTGAATGTACAGACATTGTATGAGAGACAGATGCAATACATAGTGTGGAAAAAAGAAGGCATGAAATAGTTGACGTGTATATTGTTTAACTAAAACGTATAGCATGACATAATTTCACATATATGATGTCTATCTAAACTGGATAGCATAGCATAACATAATTCAAAGATATGATGAATAACTAAACAGGATCGCATGACATAATTCACCTACATGTTATCTAAATAATCAGGATCACATCATTTAATTCACATATGTGATTTATATGCTAAACAGAGGGCATTCGATATGACGTCTGAACTAAGAGCATGGTGTTGAATATTGTGTATATGGTGTCTAAACTATGCAATGCAAGACACCGTATGCATGATATGAGCAGTATAACCGTGCCAAGTTAGAGCATACACCTCAGTGGGGGAATATGACTGGTCATCTGTCTCTGAATCCATCTCCGAGGAGCTATCGGGACCCAACAAGAGATATGCTTCGACAGGTAGCACTGTCTGCTCTGAAGACCTTGTTTTCACTCCAGATTTTTCCATCTCCCACCCAAATGGCTGATTCACAGGAAGAGTAGTTTAATGTACAAACATTGTCGACAAATGGAAATGTAATGAAGAAAAGGATGGGCAAGATATCATTCAAATATATGATGCCTGGTTAAACAGGATGGCATTGCAATTTCACATATATTATGGCTGGCTAAAAGACATGAGACTGCATAATTCCCATATATGATATAGAAACTAAATAGGTGGCATGACAGATCATGTCTAAACTAAGCAGATGACATATATGATGTCAAAAGTAGGCACTGCAAGGCAACATATGCATGATATGACTAACATCATCATGCCAAGGTAGAGCAAACACCTTGGGGGGTAAAGAGGAGTGGTCAGCGGCATCCGAATCCACTTCAGAACAGATATCTTCCTCTGGATTACAATTTGGGGTGGGGAGGGTTTGCCATTGAACCCACCATGGAGCGATGTCTGCATGACATTGTATTGCCGCACAAAACTCTTCTCTTTTTCTCTACATGTTCAGCATGACTGTGTACACTATCTGACATGCATACAAAAAAATATGGTGAGATTATGTAAGGAGAGCATGCAAAAATTTAGAGTGATGGTAACAACCACAGGATCGATGTTTTTCGATTGAACCAAAATAGCCCTAATGGATCGACGTGAATGTATAGTAATAAGTGATGCTACAAGTGTACAACCTCTTTGCCGTAGCCGTGTCGACCTCAGCATCATTGGGTTGGTCGCTGAAGCAGTTGAGGCAGAGGTGGCTGTCGGAGGTGTGGAGGAAGATCTGAGGAATCTATAGACAGCGTCCAGGGAACTGCTCCGTTGTGATGGATCGTTCTATCGTTGGAGCAGGTCCGGTGAGCCGTAAGACGTCAAGGCTGAAGCAGCACAAGACAAACATCGTAAAGCTCAAGTGGGATTCTAATAGCATCTCCAATAGATGATGTAAAATGGATGTAAAATTAGCATCACCAAAAACCACCTGACTACAACAGATGAGGTAAAAACTGTTGACTCTGAACTTAACTGTCGAAACTGAAATTTACTGTGGAATCAGAATGCTACTGTCGAAACTGAATGCAATGGTAGTAGAGAGGCACTTGACATGTAGTTTAGGGAGGGCCTGCAGTTCATCTTCAACCTGCACCCCCCTGAGCCGCCAGCCACCACCGGTCGAACCGCTGGCCCCAGCGCCGCCTCGCCGCCCCGAAACAACTCGCCACCGCCGCCCCGGCCAACCCTCTAGCCCCCCGCCCCACCCTGAACCCTAAGATAGATAGTGGGGTACCTCTCCAGCGAGCCCCCATCCCCGCTGCGGGTGGTTCTTCCTTAACTCCGGCGAGCCCCCCCCCCCCCCAACCCCTAAAAATTGACTGACCCAAAAGTTGATTCAGTCGACTGAAGTGTGGCTTAATTGGAGCAGAGCAGCAGCACGAGCGAGCGGGAGAGCACCAGCAGCAGCTGGGCGAGCGAGAGCCGGAGTAGTAGCAGCGGATCTGGCTGGTATGGACGCCGCCGCCGAAGGGGCCTCACACTGGGGGAGAGCCGCCGTGGAGATGTCGCCCGTGGCGCCTGCTTCAAGGTAGCCGCTCCATGGGGGTGCGGGATGGAGCACCGTGGTTGCTGGGAGGTCGAGTTAAGGAGAAGGTGCAATGCGATGAGTGTACAACCTCTTTGGTGGCGCCGAGTAGGCCTCGGCTTCGTGCGAGGAGTCGGTGAGGATGCTGCGGTTCCGGTGGAGTAGGTTAAGGCAGCGGTGTGGGGATGGTGCAGCCACGATAGACAAGGCGATCGTCAGAGCAGCTCCTTGGAGGTGGAGGACGGGGCGGCTGAACCGGCAGGACGGCGAGATGGACGATGGATCCTCATCCGGGAGGTGGACGAGGGACGTCGAGCTGTTGCAGTGGACAACGTCGTCGGGGAAGAGGCTCCGGCTGGGCAGGGCGGTGACGTGGCGGACGGAGGAGGGTGGGGTTTCGCAACTGGAGTGGAGAGGTCATGGCGGCCTGGGATTTCGAATGGCGAAAAGGGGGCGATGGGAGGGGGTGAAGCATGACTTAGGAACACGCTTGTCCAAAATGTAGGGTGTGTTACAGAAGTACCCCCACTGATTTGAACTAGCAACCCTTTTGGCTTAGGGTTAGAAGGGGGATTTCGCGTGTCGGGATTTGGTAGCTGGTGGGAGTTTTCGCACGCGTTGTAATTTCGGGATAGCAAGGCGCGGGTTGTGAAGGCGCCAGTTTTGGGAGCATGAGATCTGAATTTTCGGGATATAACAAGACGCGGGTTGAATTTTAGAGACAAGCCTAACATGTAGTAATATTGTACTTGTACGTACCAAATCAA
The DNA here is from genome assembly GCF_018294505.1 of Triticum aestivum. Classification (NCBI taxonomy): domain Eukaryota; kingdom Viridiplantae; phylum Streptophyta; class Magnoliopsida; order Poales; family Poaceae; genus Triticum; species Triticum aestivum. The sequence continues at coordinate 117,392,202 of NC_057812.1, forward strand.
TTCGCACTTCCCTCAACCAAAAAGAAAACAAAAAAAATAAAACTATTCACACCACACAAAGAGAGAGTCTTGCCCCGTTTTACTATACAAATGCTATTCAAAGCTAGTACTCCCTCCTTCCATCTATATAGGGCCTAATGCGTTTTTCGATGCTAACATTGACCAAATATTAGAGCAATGATATATGACATGCAACTTACACAAAGCACACCGTTAAATTCATTTGTGAAAGGTTCTTTCAATGATATAATTTTCACATTGTGCATGTCATGTACTATTAATCTTGTCAATAGTCAAAGGCGGTCTTAAAAATCTCATTACACCCTATATAGATGGAAGGAGGGAGTATGAATCCCTGTTATGTCCAATTAAATTTTTTTGCTTGCTGTATAATGCAAGTAACCTACTCATACCAACATTTTACTGCATTCAAAATGTCTATACTACCGCTGCAATTCGAACTAAATTTGAATGTGTTTCTCTATTTCAATAAGAATCTACAATCATGATTGTTGCCAACTTCAACCATCATAGTTTCTTTGCTATCCGCGAGATATAAATCAGACGGCCTATAATGCAGGATGGCAGGCACACCATCATCAACAACTCCGTTTTTTATAAGAGTAGAGATAAAATATATTAAATGTAGTATACCATGTTCATAACCACACCATGTGTATCACCGTTATATATATTCACACATCCGTCGGTTTGAAACACTATGATAAATTCTTCAAATATCCGAATTCACTTTTTATAATGAAGTATATATGATCTCTATTCGTCTTTTACACCCACACAACCCTCTTATCTTTGTAGCTAGCGCTAACTTTCTCTTGTGCATGCACACGCCCGCATCCCTCTCACACTCCCTCAGCATTCTCTAGATACATTGCGCAAATTCGTCTTTTCACTTCAGGTCGTTCACCCACAGTGTGTGTAGGCCCCCCAACTCCTTCTTTACGGCACACATCGATCGATATGCCTCTCTAGCCAGGTGTGCCTAGAACAAACACAAGCTTCCCCTCTTCTCTTGTCACCGTCCATGCCTCACTCCCACCACTCTTTTCATCGTTCTCGTACTCGCACGCTCCTCCCCCTCGATATAGTATGCCTCTCGTACCACCTCCTACATGCATCCCTCTCTCTCTATCCTTCTCCTCGTGCCACATTTGCTTCTAACACACACATGCATGTATACCGATCGATCTCCCAACATACACCTAGATCGACTTTAACTACCCCCCATCGATCGACGTACCTCACAAGTTATGTCTCTCCTTTCTCTTACAAAGGGTGATTGATCTTCCTATATGTAGTTACGTCTGCTTACCACAGCCACATTGTCCCCCCTCATCATTCATGCATGCCTCCTGACCCGTCTCTCACACGCACGTGCACAGACAACAAGCAACCATCTCCTCTCTTATTGATATTGCGGGTGTGCCCTCCGTTTGTCTAGCAAGCCTGTCCCACCATTTGTTAGAAGCAACTCCACTACCACCCCCTCCCACACTCTAGCTCTGTCTCTCTCTCAACCTTATTCATCTCCTGCACATATGCATGGATGTCGATCGATCTCCCTTAATACATGAGGCAGATCGATCTCCTTAATACATGAGGTAGGCCTCTCTCCTCCTCCACACATATACCAGCCATTGTACCTCTATAGTTAATTGGGCCTCCCTCTTCCCCCACCACAAACCGATAGTCGAGCGCTGCAGGTAGGTATCCATGCCACAGAGACAAACTACACATGTCCCATCTCACGTTCCAGTAGGCCAGCCACTCTATATCTTTGACGTGGGCACACACAAATTCGATGGCACTCTCTATCGATCGCGCGCGCGCACACACACACATCGTCCCTCTCTTCGATTCTATGGACACCTCAAGCCGATGATACCTCCACTCTCTTCTCGTGGATCGCCCCCTCTATATATATGTTATATCCAGGACTCTATTTCACACACATTGCATATGTTAAATATTTTGATTGACCCCCCCCCCCCCACACACAAAAAAAATCTCAAGAACCCACACACTATATCTCTCTAGGTTTGTACCTCTCACACACAACCCCACGTAGGTGGTGTATGTATACAATAAGAGAATAGGTGCACCATGCACGTACTCACGCTTCGTGCCCAGCCACACCCGCGCGGGTACATGGTGGAGCTCATTTCTTTACGAAATGGCAGCCCACGTGCTAATTTGAACGCCTGTAGCAGTTGTTTACCTAGGGAGGTCGTGTACCACGAGTGCATGAAATAAAGTTTGACTTGACACGTTGCCGCGTTATTTTTAAATAAAGTTATAGCGCTCAATGGCACGTACGATATAAAATGATTTTTATGGAGGAAAAGGTAGTCCGCTCTTCAGAGTATCTCACACAAGGCTCTGGTGGCCTCTCTCTCTCTCTCACTGTTGGTCACTGATCCGGCCGCATCCCGTCCGCCGAGGGAAAGGGAGTGCGGTGGCATCTCTCTCTCTCTCACCGTTGTTCACCGATCCGGCCGCATCCCGTCCGCGGGGGGAAAGGGAGTGCGGTGGCCTCTCTGTCTCTCACGGTTGGTCACTGATCCGGCCGCATCCCGTCCGCTGGGGGAAAGGGAGGAAGTGCATCGTTTCTCCGTTCGATGGGGCCGAGGCAGCACGTCCCGATCTGCGGTACACGCCGTTCTCTCTGACCAAGCTCCGGCGCGGTAGGGCCTACGCCACCAGCTCGCGGATTCCGCCCGCTGCCGCTCACCTAGTTACATCCCGACGACCTCCAGGTATCCCCTTCGGCCTTGCTCCATTGCCCGTTTTCCCACATCGCTACATGTGGATCTTCCATAGTTCTTTGCCCAAAACGTAGCTCGTCCGGCGTACTTTCCATATTGCATTGTCGTCCTCACACCGTTTTAGACAAACACAACCGTGTTGTTATCTTCCCTTAGGACAAGGAATATGCTTATTTTTTGTCATCGCATGTGTCATCAACTGTTATTGGCCAGTAATTGTTTCCTTTCTACCTATTTTTTGCAAACAGGGCTATCCATTTCACCTCGTTGCTATTGCGACCTTTCGGTGAACTGCACAAATCACTTTTTTCTTAAGAGTGTTTTGTGCAGTTGTACTAAAATGTCACACGGGCAACGTCTCTACATTTCAGTGCAACTGCACAAAGGGAGATTGGTTTTGCTCTATCCTCCTCATCCAACTCCGAGCCTAATATTCTCCAACTAGTTAGTCCTAAGAGAGACTGCAAAGGTGACCGGCTTCTATTTGTGTGTTTATTGTTTCATCAGCAGTCCTCTATTATCATAATCACACTTGATATCTTTGGAACAGGGGCGCTCAGCTCTATTTTAGTGGAACTGCACAAAATGATCAAAATGTTGCATGCTCCAGCCAGCTACCTTTTTTTCCCAACATGCCTTGTTGATTTAGACAGAGCTGGGGGGACGTTGCTGCCACTGAAAGCATGGATCAATTTTAATTTAACACCTTCTCACAACTTTGTCTTCAGTTGTGATGTAATTATTAGCTCTGATCTGCTAATAATTGACATGCATTAGCAAGGAAGTTAGTTTTTTATTGTTTTCGAAAGAGCATCGATGGCAAGACCCGCGAAACAAGAGCTGAAAGCTCACACTATTATACAATTTCATGTCGCTGGAAAATTATTTGTATAGTACGTCAATTATGTAAACAAATGATGGAAGCTTGATAGCATTGCCAGAAGCCTCTTCATCATCCGGGTCCATGTGCCATGCACAAAATTATACTCCTTCATTCCTAAATATTTGTCTTTTTACAAATTTCAAACGGGCATATTCTAGAGTGTAGATTCACTCATTTTGCTTCGTATGTGTACTCCCTCCGTTCCTAAATATTCTATTCGTTTTAAAAGAGATTTCAATGATTGACTACAAACGGAGCAAAATGAGTGAATCTACACTCTAAAATATGTCTATATACATCCGTATGTGCCAGTCCATTTGAAATCTCTAAAAAGACAAATATTTGAGTAGTCACTCGTTGAAATCTCTAGAAAGTGAAATACTCCGGAGTATATTTAGGAACCGAGGGGGTAGTGCACAACCGCATGGGAGACTAAGCATGGTCGTTGCGTCACATTAATAGTGAGTAATGAGCAGTCGAATAATAAGCCCCACCTTTCCCACTGTAAGTTGCTCTAAAGAAGCAACCAGCAATACGCTCTTCTTTGAATCCGCTCATACTACTCCATCCGTCACTGTTTATACAGTGTGCTTCAAAAAAAAAGAAAAAAAATCTGTGGGACCAAGACAACTAGCAATCGGCCTGAAAAATAGCATTGGCAGTTATAGCACGGCGTCTTTTACTAGAGGGAATAATGCGTACACACATGCATCCAGTGCTTCCACCCCGGGTACACACATGCATGCACTCCGTAGTAGTACAGTACATGGAGAGAAAATTGTGGACTTGATTGTGGTTACCACGCCCTAATTAATTGAGCATTAAACCAAACGCGTCTAAAGTCTCTCTGGTGGTGGAAATGCATTGAGAGAAATGCATCATAATGAAGCGCGCCCGGTAATCTGTGACGGAGGGTGGAGTAGTATGAAGGTGCAAAACCAAGTACGCATACTACTGCGCTTGGCTCTTCGCCCCTTTGTGAAGTCAAACAATGATGGTACTCTGAATGTTGGGTACTACAGTGTATGGCTCTAACAATCTGGCACTGAATGGACTGATGCGTGTCCATCGAGGGTAGGTTGCATTAGTCAAAAGGCATAAGCAATCTTCACCTTGTCCTGTAAGCTTCCCCTCGTTCTACGAGTTGACGGGACACACCAAAAAGTAGTGCTAGTCCATACTCCCTCCTTTCCGATTAATATGGCTTAATCTTTTTTGCGGGTAAATGAGAGAGCTTTATTCATATATAAGAATTCTTAGGACGATCAGCCAAGACACTGGTCACTAGGAAGCGAGGTACCCCGCGAAAAAGAAGTAGGAAGCGAGGTGTTTCATCAAGCCAGCTCTTGGCCACATTCAAAGTGCAGCAAGCACGGTTCACACGAAGATGCGCCGCAAGTTTTGCTGACCTGTTTACATGCTGAATAACAAAAAAGAGGAAATATTACTGAGCACTACTATTTGTAACAGGATATCAGCCAGAATTAAGCGAGAATTGTGGCGAGTGTTCCATGCAATCAACTTCCATTATCACATGCGAGAACCCTCGAAGAGAACCAAATGTGTTGAAGATTGCTTTATCACATTTCAAAATTATAATAAGAGTGCAGACGCTCCTCCATCCAGTTCCTAGTACTAGTATAGTACGTACCTTTATGGACTATAGTAGCAGTACTAGTAAACTTTGCGCTTGGCTGTTTGGGAAGTCGCACAGTAATAGCACTAGTAGTATAGTGTATGCTTCGGGCAATCTGACACCGAATTAACTGTTGCACGTCCACCGCCTGAGCGAGGGAGAGCTTGCATTAGTAAAAAGTTTCTCCTTGTCCTGCGAGCCACCGCGCGCAAGCTTCTCCCGTCCTGCAACCTTCTCCTCATTCGGCAAGTTGACGGGACACAACAAAGTAATGCTAGTCCATGCTGCCTCCTCTCCGGTTAATATGGCTTAATTTCAAACGACCATAGAACGACGGGCCTGCTTGCTTAGGTTCCTCTCTTCACAAGCATAGAACGACGGGCCTGATCCCCCAGCTGGGGGAAGGGAACAATGTTCTGCGTAGACGCGGTCGACATCGGCGAGGGAGAAAACCCACAGTCGGTGCGTCCCAATCGGGGTTCACCGCGGTATGGGCCGATGCCACGTCCCAACCGCCCTTCTAGCTACAGCTCGACGTCCCAGGTAGTCCATCTTCCTTTTGGAGCCGGCTTGCTCCATTGCCGTAGCTCCATCTCCATGTCGATCTTTCTCTACTTCTATCGGCTTCTATTTGTGATGAGTTTATGTCTCATGAACTAGTGCCAGTACTATTATTCTAATCACACTTCTTCAATATCTTTGCCATCAGGGATGCTCAGGTCGATTTTAGTGGAACTTCACAAAAGCATCATATGATCCGAGGGTGCCATCCATCTTTCCTTCCCGACATGCAAAGTGCTATGGATCAAGAGGTACCAGAAGGTGGAGAACCAAAGAGTGCTGCTTCTATTGTTGCTGACATTCTCACTAAAGAATCTCCCTCTAGCACATTCCTTCGATAGGTTCTACCTGGCTAGGAAATTAAATCATGTTTAGGGTTTAGGGTTTAAGTCGTAGTGACCCCATCAGTAGTTTTTCTATCGTACACGCTCTCACAACTTTTTTCTTTAGTTGTGAAGTAAATATTGGCTATGATCTGTGAATCATTGAGATGCATCAGCATGTGTGTTAGTTTTCCTTTGTATTTGATAGAATGTTGTAACGGGGCAACCTTGGAATAGGAAAGAAAATGGAGTGGAAAAGTTTCCGTTTTTCCAGAGAAAAAATGGAAACGGAGAGAAACCAATGTTTCGTTTCGTTGGATCGCGCCATCGAGCAAAACCAACGTTTAAATCACCTATGTCGTGTTCGTGTCTCACCTTCCTCCATGGCTCGACCCCACACGGTCACTCGGCATGCCACTCACCGCAAACCGAGTAGTATACCATAACTTTCCCGCCTGCTTGTCGATGGATCGCGCCGTGGAGTACTAGCACTACTGGAAGAGATTGACGAGTTGGGGGAGGACAGCTAGCTATAGCACGGACTCCCAAGAACATACTACTAGAAGAGAGCACGCATGTTGTAGCTGGCTATTTCGACCTTTGAACGCAGAGCAGCCGCGTGCACCCGAAAGCGGCGCCGGCGACGCTCTCTCAGTCGGTCCACCGCTTCAATGATGGCGCCAGTGAGAGGTCGCATCTGCTTTGGCCGGGCATGAATGTGGCACTGACCGTTTCGGGTGGGAAGCATGCGCAGGTGATGAAGGGGGTTCGGGTTGGACCGGACGTGGCAGCGGTCCGGACATGCGCAAACAAGAGATGTTGTACGTTAATATTGCTGCGTATATAATTAACAACGTAAATAATGTGCCAGTTGGACAAATATGATTGGAGATGGAGATGGAAATGGAATTTTACGTAAACACAGATATGCCTGTCTATGTCTATGTGTGTGTGCGCGACGACTCTCGTGACCTGGAAGCGGGGGGTGTTTTGGATCGAGTTTTCTTTCTTTGTACGTTAGAAAATCAGTTTGTCTAATTCACATCTAGATGTTATTTAAGGATATCGCATCTAAGCTCCCACAAGTATATAATGTAGCAAGAAGAAACAAAAAAACTAGGAAAAGACCACAAACAGAGTGGACATCAACTTATATGTAACGTAACTATGTCACATCTAGATGTGTCCTAGACAGACCCTTAAAAAATTGTCCGCCAGTTTTCGTTTCTTTTTTCTGGGAACGCGCGTATTCTATTTAAAACCACTGCTATGGAGAGATTTTCTCACTCCATTATAGGCTCTTGTTTGATAGAGTTTCTCGCGTCTCGCTCTCTGACCCTCTCCATATCAAAACAAGATGACAGTGTCCACTCTATCTCTCTCCTCACCGGTGGTCACAGATCCGGCCGAATCCCGTCCGCTGCGGGAGGTGAGGAGGTGCGGCGTTGGCATTGTCGCCGTCGGCGACGGAGGAAGCCGATGCGCACCGTCCTCTCGGAGCCGGCGCTGGCGCGGACGAAGATCCTCCGCGCCCTTGTTCGCTGCCGCCGTGTGGGTAGATCCCGCCCGCCTGCCTAAACGACATCTCGCCCACCTGAGGTATAACTTCTTGTACTGGTCCAGCTCCCCCGGTCGCTGCGTGTGGGTTTTCTTCTATGCGACTACTCCCTAGCTCCCCATGCAAAGTAGATAGGGTTCGTCGGCTGGTCCAACATCACCTACTAGTACTATTATAGAGGAAATGCTACTCAAAAAGTTGTCCTGATTTATGCCTCGATGGAGGTATACATGTTGTTTCGACAAAAAGTACATGGTGGTTGTGCGGTCATTGTCCATATGGTGGTAGTACTATCATTGGTTAAATGAAGAAATGCTTTTTTTCTCGGGTATCCTGGTTTAGTTCCCATCAAGATAATTATGATGCTTCTGTTTGTTGGTGTACTTTTCATTAATTCTTATTGACAATTGAGATGTCATTGCTAACCCTTTTTTATATTTTTGGAAACAGCGATGCGTGTCTCCATACCCGAGCATGTCTTCCTCAATTTTAGTTGAACTGCACAAAATTGGATGGCCATTGTTGTTCCGCCTCACTGTCCTCTGCCACGTGGTTCTTCCTTCCTCGAGCTTGATTACTGAGAAGAAACAGACCACAGTGAGGATTTGTCGAACTTCTTAGGCGCCTCACCCAAACTTGATGCCAAATGGATGATGCATCACCACGATGACCTATCGATGCTCATGGTTGCGCCTCATGGTTGCGTCGGCTGGTGAAGCTGATCGATTTTCGATGAAAAACAAGCTGTCTTCCATCAGTGCTCTTTGCTTCTTATGCACAATGATGATATCCTTCGTCAGTTCACCTTGGTTGTGTTGGAGACGCCGTCGTCTTTCATGTTGGTGCAATTTTCGCTAGCGTTTTACGACAGGTGGGCCCAAAATGTGGCTGGCTCACCTGTCATACAGCCAAAAGCAGGTGTAGTGAAGGCACCGGAGCTCAGGCCGTACTACAGTAGTATATATATAAGCGGGAGCCTCAGCGCTTGTTTGCTAGGGTTTGCACTCTCCACACGCTCGCCGCACTACATATATGTTACACGCTGGAGGCTCAACGTTCATTTGCTAGGGTTTGCTATATTCACAGTCTCTCACCCTCTCTTGGCCTAATCTAAACAAGACTGCATTGGCCTCTTGTCTCTTTCTCCCCCCTCACAGCTGGTGAAGGAGGCGTCCGTATCCCATCGCACCAGGAAGGGGAGGAGGTGCATCGTTCACTCTATCGCCTTCGGCGAGGGAGGCAATCCACTGCCGGCTACACTGTTCTCTTTCACCCAGCGCCTGTGCGGGAGGGCCACCGACCCCTTCTTCCTCGCTACCGTATGTAGTGTGGGCAGATCCGGCCTCCCGCCGCATGCCTTACCACATCCCGATGGCCCTAAGGTATAAGTTTCTTTGAAACTGTCGTTGCTTTAGCTGCAAGTGGATCTTTTTCTATCTGTAGTCGAATCTAGGTCTTGGTTCAAAGAGGAAAGAAGGGTGCGGTGGGCTGGAGCAAGAATCTAGGACGTGGTTCAATGAGGAAAGGAGGGGCGGAAAGTAGTATAGACTGGCTATCCAGCCGCTTTGTAGGTCGAAAAGGGAAAAAGGGGGTAACCCAGTACACACATCTGTAAGGAACCGATCTCTTTGTTGAAAAGGGACAGAAACTGGGGGGTCGGGTAGTTTGTGCACAACTAGATTTGCTGCCCTCACATAGGAAGAAGGTTCAAAGAGAACAAATATGGGACCAGCGCATATGCTGCTTGGCTACATACTCTGCATCACCCATTTATACGTGTGGACGCACATGGTGCTGGCATGTCCCATGCAACTATTTTGCTGTTGTTAATCTCAGAATTAACTACTGATCTGTTCTAAAAGAATTTCTTTATTAATATGAATCAATGCAACTGTTTTAGAAATGCTACTGTCCTATACTTTGTTTTCCATCAAGATAAGGTAGATGCTTCTTTTTGTGGCCGCATGTTTCATCCTCCTTTATTGGCCAGTAATGGTTTTCTTTTTTGCCTCTTAAAACAGGGATATCTATTCAACTTGTTGCTATAGAAAACTTAAATGTCACACCCACAACTTTGCTTGATTTCAGTACAACTGCACAAAACTTGATTGGATTTCCTATTCGTGTTGGTAGATTCATATTTTATGTTGGTCGTCTAATGAAAGATCAGTACAGGCCTTCATCCACATGATTGTGCAATGTGCTTTGAGATGTTGTGCTACTTGTATTAGTACTGTTTTAAACAAATGATGAATTGAAGTTATTGTATTGCTGTCTTTTCCCATTAAGTAGTGAACAAAAATGGGACCAACCCAGACATGATGCTTGTTGCTTTGTTACAACAAATTCAGCATCACCCCCTTTATAAGCCAGTAATTGATGCCACTCTCAGAATTAACTACTGATCTTATTTCAAAACTGCAACACTTGTTAGGGATTGGCGGGATTACCATTTTTGTGGCCGCATGTTTCATCCTCCTTTATTAGCCAGTAATTGATTCCTTTTTTGCCTCTGTTTATACAGGGATATCTATTCAACTTGTTGCTATTCACTAGTAGAAAACAGGGCTTTGGTCCAGGCCGGGTCAGCCCATTAGTCCCGGTTTAGTCCAGAACCGGGACCAATGGGGGCATTGGTCCCGGTTCGTGATCCCAGGGGGCCGGCCGGGCCACGTGGGCCATTGGTCCCGGTTCATCTGGACCTTTTGGTACCGATTGGTGGGATGAACCGAGACCAATGGGCCTCGCTCCTGGCCCACAACCATTGGTCCCGGTTCGTGCCTCAAACCGGGACTAAAGATTACACCTTTAGTCCCGGTTTGAGGTACGAACCAGGACTAATGGGTTGAGACCTTTAGTCCCGGTTCGTGCCACGAACCGGTACTAAAGGTCCCATTTTCAAACTCTAACCCCCCCCCCCCGTGGATCGCCTTTTCAGTTTTAAAAAAATAAAAGAAAATGATGGAAATGTAAAAAAAATAAAAGAAAATAAGTTTCCAATGTGATATGTGGGAAAATTTGACTTTATTTGCAAAATCTCTCTGAAATTTGTAAAAATGGGCATAAATTTTGCATAGTAACTCGGATGAAAAAGTTTTTTATATGAAGGACACCTAGCTATAGCACGGACTCCCAAGAACATACTACTAGAAGAGATCGCGCATGTTGTAGCCGGCTATTTCGACCTTTGAACGCGGAGCAGCCGTGTGCACCCGGAAGCGGCGCGGGCGATGCTCTGTCGGTCGGCGCGCCGCTTCAATGCCGGCGCCAGTGAGAGGTCGCATCTGCTTTGGCCGGGCATGAATGCGGCACTGACCGTTTCGGGTGGGAAGCATGCGCAGGTGATGAAGGGTGTTCGGGTTGGACCGGATGTGGCAGCGGTCCGGACATGCGCAAACAAGAGATGTTGTACGTTAATATTGCTGCGTATATAATTAACAACGTAAATAATGTGCCAGGTGGACAAATATGATTGGAGATGGAGATGGAAATGGAATTTTACGTAAACACGGATATGCATGTCTATGTCTATGTGTGTATGCGCGACGACTCTCGTGACCTGGAAGCGGGGTCGTGTTTTGGATCGAGTTTTCTTTCTTTGTACGTTAGAAAATCAGTTTGTCTAATTCACATCTAGATGTTATTTAAGGATATCGCATCTAAGCTCCCACAAGTATATAATGTAGCAAGAAGAAACAAAAAAACTAGGAAAAGACCACAAACAGAGTGGACATCAACTTATATGTGACATAACTATGTCACATCTAGATGTGTCCTACACAGACCCTTAAAAAATTGTCCGCCAGTTTTCGTTTCTTTTTTCTGGGAACGCGCGTATTCTATTTAAAACCACTGCTATGGAGAGATTTTTTCACTCCATTGTTTGATAGAGTTTCTCGCGTCTCGCTCTCTCACCCTCTCCATATCAAAACAAGATGACAGTGTCCACTCTATCTCTCTCCTGCCGGTAGTCACAGATCCGGCTGAATCCCGTCCGCTGCGGGAGGTGAGGAGGTGTGGCGTTGGCATTGTCGCCGTCGGCGATGGAGGAAGCCGATGCACACCGTCCTCTTAGAGCCGGCGCTGGCGCGGACGAAGATCCTCCGCGCCCTTGTTCGCTGCCGCCGTGTGGGTAGATCCCGCCCGCCCGCCTAAACGACATCTCGCCCACCTGAGGTATAACTTCTTGTACTGGTCCAGCTCCCCCGGTCGCTGCGTGCGGGTTTTCTTCTATGCGACTACTCCCCAGCTCCCCATGCAAAGTAGATAGGGTTCGTCGGCTGGTCCAACATCAACTACTAGTACTATTATAGAGGAAATGCCACTCAAAAAGTTGTCCTGATATATGCCTCGGTGGAGGTATACATGTTGTTTCACAAAAAGTACATGGTGGTTGTGCGGTCATTGTCCATATGGTGGTAGTACTATCATTGGTTAAATGAAGAAATGCTTTTTTTCTCGGGTATCCTGGTTTAGTTCCCATCAAGATAATTATGATGCTTCTATTTGTTGGTGTACTTTTCATTAATTCTTATTGACAATTGAGATGTCGTTGCTGACCCTTTTTTATATTTTTGGAAACCGCGATGCGTGTCTCCATACCCGAGCATGTCTTCCTCAATTTTAGTGGAACTGCACAAAATTGGATGGCCATTGTTGTTCCGCCTCACTGTCCTCTGCCACGTGGTTCTTCCTTCCTCGAGCTTGATTACTGAGAAGAAACAGACCACGGTGAGGATTTGTCAAACTTCTTAGGTGCCTCACCCAAACTTGATGCCAAATGGATGATGCATCAGCACGATGACCTAACGATGCTCATGGTTGCGCCTCATGGTTGCGTCGGCTGGTGAAGCTGATCGATTTTCGACGAAAAACAAGCTGTCTTCCGTCAGTGCTCTTTGCTTGTTACGCACAATGATGATATCCTTCGTCAGTTCACCTTGGTTGTGTTGGAGACGCAGTCGTCTTTCACGTTGGTGCAATTTTCGCTAGGGTTTTACGACAGGTGGGCCCAAAATGTGGCTGGCTCACCTGTCATACAGCCAAAAGCAGGTGTAGTGAAGGCACTGGAGCTCAAGCCGTACTATAGTAGTATATATATAAGCGGGAGCCTCAGCGCTTGTTCGCTAGGGTTTGCACTCTCCACACGCTCGCCGCACTACATATATGTTACACGCTGGAGGCTCAGCGTTCATTTGCTAGGGTTTGCTATATTCACAGTCTCTCACCCTCTCTTCACCTGATCTAAAGAAGACTGCATTGGCCTCTTGTCTCTTTCTCCCCCCTAACAGCTGGTGAAGGAGGCGTCTGTATCCCATCGCACCGGGAAGGGGAGGAGGTGCATCGTTCACTCTATCGCCTTCGGCGAGGGAGGCAATCCACTGCCGGCTAGGCTGTTCTCTTTCACCCAGCACCTTTGCGGGAGGGCCACCTACCCCTTCTTCCTCGCTACTGTATGTAGTGTCGGCAGATCCGGCCTCCCGCCGCACGCCTTAACACATCCCGATGACCCTAAGGTATAAGTTTCTTTGAAACTGTCGTTGCTTTAGCTGCATGTGGATCTTTTTCGATCTGTATTCGAATCTAGGTCTTGGTTCAAAGAGGAAAGAAGGGTGCGATGGGCTGGAGCAAGAATCTAGGACGTGGTTCAATGAGGAAAGGAGGGGCGGAAAGTAGTATAGACTGGCTATCCAGCCGCTTTGTTGGTCGAAAAGGGAAAAAGGGGGTAACCCAGTACACACATCTGTAAGGAACCGATCTCTTTGTTGAAAAGGGACAGAAACTGGGGGGTCGGTTAGTTTGTGCACAACTAGATTTGCTGCCCTCACATAGGAAGAAGGTTCAAAGAGAACAAATATGGGACCAGCGCATATGCTTCTTGGCTACATACTCTGCATCACCCATCTGTAAGGAATTGAAGTTATTGAATTGCTTTCTTTTCCCATTAAGTAGTGAACAAAAATGGGACCAACCCAGACATGATGCTTGTTGCTTTGTTACAACAAATTCAGCATCACCCCCTTTATAAGCCAGTAAATGATGCCACTCTCAGAATTAACTACCGATCTTATTTCAAAACTGCAACACTTGTTAGGGATTGGCGGGATTACCATTTTTGTGGCCGCATGTTTCATCCTCCTTTATTAGCCAGTAATTGATTCCTTTTTTGCCTCTGTTTATACAGGGATATCTATTCAACTTGTTGCTATTCACTAGTAGAAAACAGGGCTTTGGTCCAGGTCGGGTCAGCCCATTAGTCCCGGTTCAGTCCAGAACCGGGACCAATGGGGGCATTGGTCCCCGTTCGTGAGCCCAGGGGGCCGGCCGGGCCACGTGGGCCATTGGTCCCGGTTCATCTGGACCTTTTGGTACCGGTTGGTGGGATGAACCGGGACCAATGGGCCTCGCTCCTGGCCCACAACCATTGGTCCCGGTTCGTGCCTCAAACCGGGACTAAAGATTAGACCTTTAGTCCCGGTTTGAGGTACAAACCGGGACTAATGGGGTTGAGACCTTTAGTCCCGGTTCGTGCCACGAACCGGTACTAAAGGTCCCATTTTCAAACTCTACCCCCCCCCCCGTGGATCTCCTTTTCAGTTTTAAAAAAATAAAAGAAAATGATGGAAATGTCAAAAAATAAAAGAAAATAAGTTTCCCATGTGATATGTGGGAAAATTTGACTTTATTTGCAAAATCTCTCTGAAATTTGTAAAAATGGGCATAACTTTTGCATAGTAACTTGGATGAAAAAGTTTTTTATATGAAAAATCATCTACTCGAAAAGTTACATCCGAATTTAACAGCGGGAACCCCGTTAAACATTTTCAAAATCCTCAAAAACCTAATAGAAAAAAGTTACGGGGCTTTTAAGATATAGAGTGAAAAAATCGAAAAAAAATTCAAACAGTGGGCAAACTGTGGTCAAACAATGGTCAAACTAATTATTCTAGAATATTAGTGTTACTAAATAATTATTTCTGTTATTTAAATTTTGGTCAAATCTGGTCAAACTATGGTCAAACAATGGTCAAACTAATTATTCAAGAAATATTAGTGTTACTAAATAATTATTGTTTTTTAAAACAATAGTTTCAAAATAAAACTATGAAATGTGTCACTTCATGCTCAAGCAAAATTCCTGAAGGTTAATAGGATTGACATCTTAGTATTGTGAGGAAAACAACAAGTGCAGACTTGGAGCGAGGGAGAATAGAACCCGGAAGTTAAGCGTGCTCAGGCTGGGGGAGGGGGAGGATGGGTGACCGTTCGGGAAGTTAGATGATTTGGAATGATGAGGGGTGATTAGAGGATAAATTGAGAAGTGATGAGGGGTGGTGATTACAGACTAGAGGTTAAAATAATTCAGAAATTTGGAAATCAAATTTTTTTTCAAAAAAAAGCAAAAACAAATTTCAAAAAAAGAAAATCATAAAATTTCCTTTAGTCCCGGTTGGTGGCCGCGCCCTTTAGTCCCGGTTCTGGATTTAACTGGGACTAAAGAGATAGGCATTAGTACCAATCCTTTAGTCCCGGTTCCAGAACCGGGACTGAAGGCCCTTTTTCTACTAGTGATTGTGACATTTTGCTTTGCTACGCGAAACAGTTTGCTTGAATTCAGTGCAAGTGCACAAAACGAGATTGGATTTCCTTTTCATGTTGACAGATTCCTACGTGATCTTATGTGCGTCATGACGGGTTGGTACTTGCCTTCATCCACATGATCGTGAAGTGTGTTTTGAGATGCTGTGCTACTTGTATTGGTACTGTTTTAAATAAATGATGAATTGAAGCTATTGTATTGCTGTGTTTTCCCATTAAGTAGTGAACAAAAATGGGACCAACCCAGACATGATGCTTGTGTAACATCCCAAATTTTCAATTTGGAATGTTATACACTAGATCATCATTGCATATCATATTTATTGCATTTTGGTTGATCCTAGAAATTTCACGCAACT
Source organism: Triticum aestivum (assembly GCF_018294505.1). Classification (NCBI taxonomy): domain Eukaryota; kingdom Viridiplantae; phylum Streptophyta; class Magnoliopsida; order Poales; family Poaceae; genus Triticum; species Triticum aestivum. The sequence goes on from NC_057812.1 coordinate 117,407,907, forward strand.
CAAGGACCCTCGGAGAGTGTTGGGGATTTCGTTATTTTCGTATTTGATTTCATTTATTTTATCTTAAATTATTTCTATTACAAAAATTATGAGAGAGGGAATAAAATGACTTTCCCAAAATAAAGAAATATTGGGGATTTAGTAAAAAAATCAAATAAGATTTTTTTGGTTTTATTTGCTATTTTATTTGAATTTAGGAAAAATGCGCGTTTTTCAAAATTGCATTTAGGCCCCAAATAAATGTTCATCCTGTGCGGCTTGATTTTAGAAGCCGGGGAAAATTTATTTTGGGATTTTGGGACTCCATTTAGTATTTCTTTTGTTTTTTTCGAGCATAATTATTTTAAAAAAAGTCTGAACCGACCTTAGGCCGTAACCGGCCAGGACTCCGCCTGGCCGGGCCTTCATATAGCGCCCCGAGGCCCTAGGCCAAGCCCAAGCCGCGCCCCCGCCCCGAAACCCTAACCCTAGGCCGCCACCGCCCGCACCGCCACCGCCGCCCGCCCGCCGCCGCTGGTCGCCGCCTCGCCGGACCGCCGCCATTTTTTTAGAAAACCGATCGGTTTTCCGTCAGTTTTGTTAGTTTTTTTAGTTTTAGTTTTTTTAAAGAGATCGGTTTTTCGAGTTTATTTATTTAGTGAGCGTTCGTCCGTTCGTTCGTTTTAACGAACGTCCGTCGTTTTTCTTTTTCTCGGATTAAATCCGTGATTTTTCTGATCGCGATTCCTGATCCAATTTTCGTTTTAGTTTAACTTTTCGCTTGTTTATCGGAATCAGGTGATTCAAGCGCCTGGAGTTTCGTCTCGAAACCCTCTTTCCATTTAACCAACTCAAACAAGTTTTTGCCACTTTAAAATTTCCCTAGATCTAGAATACTAAACGAAGCTTGTTTCTTTTGCCGTTTGTCTTTCGTTGCTTCGTTCGATATGATTCTTTTTGCCAACCGGAGTTCTTAAGTTGAACTTTCTGGTTAGATCTCTTATTTGAGTTTTACCTGTGCATTAGTTGAGTACTTATTATATGCTTGTTTGTTTGCGATAGAGTACCTGGAGTGCGTCGCTTACTACTTCGAATCGCTAGGTTTCCCGGATCATCAGCAAGGCAAGTAACACTTTGATCATGTTTTCCCTCTACCCAGTTTTATTGCACTAGATCAACCCTCACACATTGCATGATTATGATCTAATTAAATTGTGGGTTTGGGAAGTAGTTGAGGTAGTACCTATTACCTGTTATTATCAAACCTTTGGGAGTTACTTCTACGTTTGCTTATTATGCCATGCTATGCTAGTAGACGTGGATTGGGTGAGTGTATCCATGACAGATGTGAGATTGTTAATTAATGGTTTACTTAAGGTGGCAACTTAAATACACATCTGGGTGGATTGAGGCACCTGGGTATTCCAGCGATCGACTGTTTTCTTTATGGACCACCACCCAGGCTCAAAGGGATCATGAGATTATTCATGCTAGAAACTTCTGTGTGCAGCCACAAGCTATTATGGGCTCTAGCATAGTTGATTAAGTTGTGCGAACTCTTACAATGGTAGACTAGCAGATGTAGGGGAAAGTAGGTGTAACGGTCTACCCGATCGTAAGGTGCTAGCGCTTCTGAAAGACTATGTCTCGGTCATCCGTTTTCTCAAACACCATGTAGTGCGAGAAACCAAATGGAGGCGATCGAGTCTTGTGGGGAAAAGTGCGCAAACCTCTGCAGAGTGTATAAACTAATCATGATTAGCCGTGTCCCCTGTTATGGACATCTTGAGTATCTAGTACCTGGATTATCATGTGAATCTCAACATGTTACTCTAAAATTAATTTTGTTGGGTTTTGTTTAATGATGATGCTTAATTGGGATTGAGAATGCTGTCAACCATTCTCAATGTTTAACAACTACCATGAAAGTTAAACAAAATTCATTCCTTTGCAGTAGGGAAAAATTGGCTTTAGGCAAAAACTGTAACCATAGAGCTTTCCACCAGCCAAATATGCATATAGAATAGCCTATTTCATTCCATTATTCTCTATGTGTTATTTTGCCAGCATATTCCATGTGCTGACCCGTTTCGGGCTGCAACGTTAATGTTGCAGACTTTTCAAACGACGATTAAGGTGTTTTTAGGTCGTGGTTCTATACTCAGTGATGTCGTTGGAGTTGATGGACTCACTTATCTTCCAAGCCTTCCGTTGTTATCGTTATTAGATGGCCATAAGCCATATTTATTGTAATAAGTTCTCTTTTGAGACACTCGATGTAATAAGTGTGTGATTGCTACTCTGTTATAAATCCTTCAAGTACTGTGTGGTGTCAGCATTACTGATCCAGGGATGACACCTGAGCATAGAGATTGGACCGTTTGAGGTCTGGTCGCTACAGCTTGTTGCTTTGTTACAACAAATTCAGCATCACCCCCTTTATAAGCCAGTAATTGATGCCACTCTCAGAATTAACTACTGAATCTTATTTCAAAACTGCAACACTTTTAGGATTGGCGGTATTACCATTTTTGTGGCCGCATGTTTCATCCTCCTTTATTAGCCAGAAATTGATTCCTTTTTTGCCTATGTTTATATAGGGATATCTATTCAACTTGTTGCTATTGCGACATTTTACTTCGCTACGCGAAACACTTTGCTTGATTTCAGTGCAACTGCACAAAACGAGATTGGATTTCCTATTCATGTTGGCAGATTCGTATTTTATCATTGTCGGTCTCATGAAAGGTCAGTACAGGCCTTCATCCACATGACTGTGCAGTGTGCTTTGAGATGTTGTGCTACTTGTATTGGTACTGTTTTAAATAAATGTTGAATTGAAGCTATTGTATTGCTGTCTTTTCCCATTAAATGGTGAACAAAAATGGAACCAACCCAGACATGATGCTCGTTGCTTTGTTACAACAAACTCTGCATCACCCCCTTTATAAGTCGATGGAAGCACATACTGTTGTTGCGCCCACTCTACCCTGTAACTGAATCTTAGTTCAAAACTGCAAACACTTGTTAGGGATCGGCAGGAGTACCATTTCTGTTAGGGATCGGCCGGAGTACATGTTTAAGAAATGTATTGTTCAGATAATGTTTATGTTATTATATATCAGTTACAGACTTACAGTGTTTTACAAATTGTACTATCCTGCTTTGTAGTTCTTTCTACATGTTTAACCAAGGTATTGTTAAGATAATGTCTCTGTTAAAATGAATCAGTCACATTGTTTTAGGAATGATACTTTTCTGCTTTTTCGTTATTTATACATCTTGAAACAAGGCATTGTTAAGATAATGTCTCAGTTAATATGAATGAATCACACTGATTGAGAATTGCTACTCTCCTGCTTTGTTTCCCATTAAGATAAGGTAGATCAGTAGATGTTTTTATTCTGGGAGTATAAGTCATCAACCGTTATTTCTCAGTAATTATTTCCCTTATACCTTTTGTTGCTTACAGGGATATGAAAATTAAAGCTCGGTTTTATTCCGACTTCGATTTTAGTTCAACTACACAAAAGGAGCCAATGTGTCCAAGGGAAACTGCTGCATTACTGGGTCCAGCCGCCCAACGCAGCGTCGGTCTTGCCGCCTGCTCCTAGGCCTCGCCGTCATCTAGACCACCGCCCTGGTGCTCTCGACGGGGCGTGGTCAACATGGTCAATGACTGACTTCCATCATAAGAGTACTATACATGGAGAGGCTGACAGCTGGGTCCAGGCGGCCGCAAGGAAGTGCCTCCTTATTACGCGCAAAATAATTATTCCTCCACCTTACAGCAGGGACCCACCGGATGGGCCACCTTATTTTACGAAAAAAAGTTTCCCCTCTGACTGCTCGGACCCACTGGACGGGCCAGCGTATTTCACGAAAAAAACATTCCCCCCGCTGTCAGCTCGGACCCACCGGAAGTGCCTCCTTATTACGCACAAAAAAAATGAATACTGCCCCTGCTAGCTGGGACCCACCATGGTGGGAGGCTGACTTGTGGGCCTACTAAGTTGACTGGGACGGGGGCCTTTGTTAACTTTAGTCAATATGAATGATTCTAGCTCCAGTGACCGTACGATGTCCATCCAACGGCTGCAGTGCTTCTTCAACCTCTGGTCTTCTTGCTCCAGCCGCCCAAAGCAGCGCCGGTCATGCCGCATGCTCCTGCCTCCCATGGCCGGCTGTGCTGCCGCGGAGGCCTCACCGCCCCTTACTATTCCCACCGCTAGCCAGGCCCTGCAGCAACGGCAGCCTCACACCGCAGCCGAACCAGTGAAGCCTCGTACTCCTCTCCGCGCGGGCTTCCACTGTCTCGTCTTCCCCGGATCCTCGTCGTCCCCTTCCTAGGCCTCGCCGTCGTCCACCGCCGTGGTGCTCTCGGTGCGGCGTGGTCAACGTGGTCAAGGAACGACTTCCATCGGACGTGGACTGTACGTGGAGAGACTGACAGCTGGGTCAACGGCCGCAGCAAGGAAGTGCCTCCTTATTACGTGCAAAATAATTATTCCTCCACCTGACAGCGGGGACCCACCGGACGGGCCACCGTATTTCGCGAAAAAAATGTTTCCCCTGACTACTGGGACCCACCAGCTACACCTTCGCACTCAAGGAAGTGCGTCCAGGCAAAAAAACAAAACGATTCGCCCCCCTGACTGTTGGGACCCACCAGCTACATCTTCGCACGCAAGGAAGTGCGTGATAGTCGGGACCCACCTGGTCGAAGCGTACGTAGCGTTCTCATTCTGGTCGCGAACGTCTACGTACATATATACTGGTCGATGTAGAGGCGCGCACGTGTCATAGTAGAGGCGCGCACATAGCATGTACACGTACGTACAACGGTCAGGGTGCAAGAAAGAAAATACGGCCACGTATGTGTACATACGGGCGGGGTCTCGAACGCCTACTCGCACATACGTACGGCGAGGGCTCGTGTACATGGGTGGGTCGGAACGGATAAAAAGCGTCGTCGTCGTGTTCATGGGGAGGCAACAGAATGCGTCGTGTTCATGGGGAGGCAACGGAATGTGTCGTGTTCATGGGGAGGCAACGGAATGCGTTGTGTTCATCGGGAGGGCTTGGACGGAATAGGCGATGGAAACGAGGCCTGGCGTACTGCAGAACGGAGGAAACGGACCTCCTACGGTCGAAACGGGGGTCCTGTTGATCGGGAGGGGTGTGGCATACCGCAAAACAGAGGAAACAGACTTGTGTTGGAGCGCTACGGTCGAAACGGGGTCCTGGTCAACCGGAGGGGTGTGGCGTACCGCAAAACGGGACTCCACGGGATACTATTCATCTCCACCGTCGACCTCCTCCAGCCTCCACGGGGTCCTGTTCATCCAGCCTCCATGGGCTCCTGTTCATCCAGCCTCCACCGCGCGCTACTCCACCGGCTACTGTTCAACCACCCCTCCATCGTCTACTGTTCATCCATCCCTCCACACCACAGGGTCCTGTTCAACCACCCCTCCACGGGCACCCCTCCACCGTCTACTGTTCATCCAGCCCTCCACACCACGGGGTCCTGTTCAACCACCCCTCCACCGTCTACTGTTCATCCAGCCCTCCACACCATGGGGTCCTGTTCATCCACCCCTCCACGGGCACCCCTCCACCGTCTACTGTTTATCTAGCCCTCCACCACACCACGGGGTCCTGTTCATCCAGAGGCAACGCCACCGCTCACTGTTCATCCAACCCCCCCCCCCCCCCCCGCAACGCTCACTGTTCATGCCATCGATCGGCTCCAGTTAGCAGCAGTAGTGAAGGAATCGCTCGATCGGGTTCAGTTAACAGCCATCAATCGATCGCTCGGGTTCAGTAACACATAGCCTGTAGTGCAATCGCTCGGGTTCAGTTAGAGCCCAACGCCTCACTCGGGTTCAGTTAGAGCCAACGCCTCGCACACATGCACGTACGTGTACGAGAGAAACGTGCATCGCTCGGCCCCCGACCTCCCACCGTAACCGGGAACTCCCCGAAGTTTTCCTCCCCCTCGCTTCTACCATGGTTTTTTCCGTCATGGACGGCCCAAAGAATGTCATGCAGCTACGTCTCCGGCCCGCCCAGGACGAAAAGCCCATTTTGTGTCATGATTTTTTGTCATAGAAGTAGGAGCCCACCACATCTATGATGACACTGGGTTTTGTCACAATTATCGTCATAGAAGTGTCATATGTATGACAAAAAAAATTTTCGTTTGGCCCAAAATGTCACGGATGTGTCTTTTTTGTAGTGAAACCTCTGCACTTGGAGGCCCAACAACATCTACAAGAAGAAGGTTGTGTAGTGGGAGGAGATATTGGTGAAGTTTTTTGCATCATCGAGGTCAGACGGAGAGAATGCCTTGACTTTCTTGTAAGAGGCAGTATGGGCCATGGCATAGAGGTCGTACACCTCTGGCACCTTATCCGCCTTATTGTAGCATGCATGAAAGAGAGAAACAACGTAAATAGTAATTAAAGGGATCAAGCTAGCATGATGGATGAAATGCATGAATCATGAAGCAAACCACATACCCAGTTCCGCCCGAACTGATATAAGTTGGAGGTGCCTTGATGGTGTGGCACACCTTCCATTTGGGCACATTTATCCTTGGCCGCGTTGTGGATGGCTAGCCATTCTTTTGAGCACCACTCATTGACCAACACCTCCCAACAATCCATCCGAGCCGCACACCATCTCGGAGGCCCCTAAGTTAGCAAATAGAAACTTGAGTGCGATGGCTATGAATTAATAAATGAAGGAAGTAAGTACAAGGCCTTAAGAATTACCTTCATGTATTTCTCCTTACTCAGGAACTTCTCGTGGCACGCCGGCTTGGGCTTCTTGATACCACGCAAGGCGTAGTAGCCTCGAACAGCCTGCACCCGAGTCTCGTGCAGTAAGTTTTGTAGTAGGCGCCTGTAGACGTTCTCGATAACATTTGCCGCCTCCTTGATGTCTACTACACAACCTTATTCTTGTAGACGTTGTTGGGCCTCCAAGTGCAGAGGTTTGTAGGACAGTAGCAAATTTTCCTCAAGTGGATGACCTAAGGTTTATCAATCCGTAGGAGGCGTAGGATGAAGATGGTCTCTCTCAAGCAACCCTGCAACCAAATAACAAAGTGTCTCTTATGTCCCCAACACACCCAATACAATGGTAAATTGTATAGGTGCACTAGTTCAGTGAAGAGATGGTGATACAAGTAGTATATGGATGGTAGATAATTGTTTTTGTAATCTGAAAATATAAAAACAGCAAGGTAACTAATGATAAAAGTGAGCGTAAACGGTATTGCAATGCTAGGAAACAAGGCCTAGGGTTCATACTTTCACTAGTGCAAGTCCTCTCAACAATAATAACATAATTGGATCACATAACTATCCCTCAACATGAAACAAAGAATCACTCCAAAGTCACTAATAGCAGAGAGCAAACGAAGAGATTATGGTAGGGTACGAAACCACCTCAAAGTTATTCTTTCCAATCAATCCGTTGGGCTATTCCTATAAGTGTCACAAACATCCCTAGAGTTCATACTAGAATAACACCTTAAGACATAAATCAACCAAAACCCTAATGTCACCTAGATACTCCAATGTCACCGCAAGTATTTGTGGGTATGATTATACGATATGCATCACACAATCTCAGATTCATCTATTCAAGCAACACATAGAACCTCAAAGAGTGCCCCAAAGTTCCTATCGGAGAATCACGACGATAACGTGTGCCAACCCCTATGCATAGGTTCATGGGCAGAACCCGCAAGTTGATCACCAAAACATACATCAAGTGAATCACGTGATATCCCATTGTCACCACAAATACGCACGGCAAGACATACAACAAGTGTTCTCAAATCTTCAAAGACTCAATCCGATAAGATAACTTCAAAGGGGAAACTCAATCCATTACAAGAGAGTATAGGGGGAGAAAACATCATAAGATCAACTATAATAGCAAAGCTCGCGATACATCAAGATCATACCACCTCAAGAACACGAGAGAGAGAGAGAGAGAGATCAAACACATAGCTACTGGTACATACCCTCAGCCCCAAGGGAGAACTACTCCCTTCTCATCATGGAGAGCACCGGGATGATGAAGATAGCCACCAAAAAGGGATTACCCCCTCCAGCAGGGTGCCGGAATGGGTCTAGATTGGTTTTCGGTGGCTATGGAGGCTTATGGCGGCGGAACTCCCGATCTATTGTGCTCTCCGATCGTTTTAGGGTATATGGAGATATATAGGCGGAAGAAGTACGTCAGGGGGGCCACGAGGGGCCCACGAGGGTGGAGGGCGTGCCCCACTACCTGGTGGCTTCCTCGAAGCTTCCTTGACGTGGACTCCAAGTCTCCCGGGTTGCTTTCCTTCCAAAAATAAGTTCCGTGAAGTTTCAGGTCAATTGGACTCCTTTTGATTTTCCTTTTCTGCGATACTCTAAAACAAGGAAAAAACAGAAACTGGCACTAGGCTCTGGGTTAATAGGTTAGTCCCAAAAATAATATAAAAGTGTATAATAAAGCCCATAAACATCCAAAACAGAAGATAATATAGCATGGAGCAATCAAAAATTATAGATACATTGGAGACGTATCAGCATCCCCAAGCTTAATTCATGCTCGTCCTCGAGTAGGTAAATGATAAAAACAGAATTTTTGATGCGGAGTGCTGCTTGGCATAATTTCAATGTAATTCTTCTTAATTGTGGCATGAATATTCAGATCCGAATGATTCAAGAAAAAAGTTCATATTGACATAAAAATAATAATACTTCAAGCATACTAATTAAGCAATTATGTCCTCTCAAAATAACATGGCCAAAGAAAGTTCATCCCTACAAAATCATATAGTTTAGTCATGCTCCATTTTCGTCTCACAAGAATGCTCTAATCATGCACAACCCTGATGACAAGCCAAGCAATTGTTTCATACTTTAGTAATCTCAAACCTACAAACTTTCACGCAATATATGAGTGCGAGCCATGGATATAGCACTATGGGTGGAATAGAATATGATGATGGGGGTTATGTGGAGAAGACAAAAAAGAGGAAAGTCTCACATCAACGAGGCTAATCAATGGGCTATGGAGATGCCCATCGATAGATGTTAATACAAGGAGTAGGGATTGCCATGCAACAGATGCACTAGAGATATAAATGTATGAAATCTCAACAAAAGAAACAAAGTGGGTGTGCATCCAACTTGCTTGCTCACGAAGACCTACGACACTTGAGGAGGCCCATTGTTGGAATATACAAGCCAAGTTCTATAATTAAAAATTCCCACTAGTTTATGAGATCATGGTGCTACTTTGAAGCAGAAGTGTGGTAAAAGGATAGTAGCATTGCCCCTTTTCATTTTCTTTTTTTATTTGGCCTTTTTTTCTTTTTTTTTGCCTTTCTTTTTTTAGGACAATGCTCTATGAATGATGGTCATCACACTTCTATTTACTTACAACTCAAGAATTACAACTCGATACTTAGAACAAGATATGACTCTATATGAATGCCTCCGGCGGTGTACCGGGATATGCAATGAACCAAGAGTGACATGTTATGAAAGAATTATGAACGGTGGCTTTGCCACAAATACTATGTCAACTACATGATCATGCTAAGCAATATGACAATGATGAATGTGTCATGATAAATGGAATGGTGGAAAGTTGCACGGCAATATATCTCGGAATGGCTATGGAAATGGCATAATAGGTAGGTATGGTGGCTGTTTTGAGGAAGATATAAGGAGGTTTATGTGTAAAAGAGCGTATCATATCACGGGGTTTGTATGCATCGACGAAGTTTGCACCAAATCTCAATGTGAGAAAGGGCAATGCACGGTATCGAAGAGGCTAGCAATGATGGAAGGGTGAGAGTGCGTATAATCCATGGACTCAACATTAGTCATAAAGAACTCACATACTTATTGCAAAAATCTACAAGTCATCAAAAACCAAGCACTATGCGCATGCTCCTAGGAGGATAGATTGGTACGAAAAGACCATCGCTCGTCCCCGACCGCCACTCATAAGGAAGACAATCAAATAACACCTCATGTTTCAAATTTGTTACATAACGTTTACCATACGTGCATGCTACGGGACTTCCAAACTTCAACACAAGCATTTCTCAAATTCACAACTACTCAACTACCATAACTTTGATATTATTAACTCCATATCTCAAAACAATCATCAAGCATCAAACTTCTCTTAGTATTCAAAACACTCATAAGAGTTTTTTTACTAATCTTGAACACCTAGCATATTAGGATTATTTAAGCAAATTGCCATGCTATTTAAGACTCTCAAAATAATCTAAGTGAATCATGAGAGATCAATAGTTTCTATAAAACAAATCCACCACCATGCTCTAAAACATATAAGTGAAGTACTAGAGCAAAACTATATAACTCAAATGATATAAGCGAAGCACATAGAGTGTTCTAACAAATTCCAAATCATGTATGGCTCTCTCAAAGGTGTGCACAGCAAGGATGATTGTGGTAAACTAAAAAGAAAAGACTCAAATAATACAAGATGCTCCAAGGAAAACACATATCATGTGGTGAATAAAAATATAGCTCCAAGTAAAGTTACCGATAGAAGTAGACGAAAAGAGGGGATGCCTTCCGGGGCATCCCCAAGCTTTGGATTTTAGGTGTCCTTATACTATATTGGGGGTGCCATGGGCATCCCCAAGCTTAGGTTCTTGCCACACCTTGTTCCATAATCCATCAAATCTTTACCCAAAACTTGAAAACTTCATAACACAAAACTTAAAGTAGAAAACTCGTGAGCTCCATTAGCGAAAGAAAACAAAACACTACTTCAAGGTGCTGTAATGAACTCATTATTTATTTATATTGGTGTTAAACCTAATGTATTCCAACTTATCTATGGTTTATAAACAATTTTACTAGCCATAGATTCATCAAAATAAGCAAACAACACACGAAAAACAGAATCTGTCAAAAACAGAACAGTCTATAGTAATCTGTAAGTAACACAAACTTATAGAACCCCAAAAATTCTAAAATAAATTTCTGGACCTGAGTAATTTATCTATTAATCATCTGCAAAAATAATTAACTAAATAGCACTTTCCAAATAAAAATGGAAGCAATTCTCGTGAGCGCTAAAGTTTCTGTTTTTTACAGCATGATCATAAAGACTTCACCCAAGTCTTCCCAAAGGTTCTACTTGGCACAAACACTAACTAAAAAATAAAAACTCAATCATAACAGAGGCTGGATAAATTATTTATAACTAAACACGAGCAAAAAGTAAGGAACAAAAATAAAGTTGGGTTGCTTCCCAACAAGTGCTATCGTTTAACGCCCCTAGGTAGGCATGATGATTTCAATGATGCTCACATAAAAGATAAGAACTGAAACAAAAAGAGAGCATCATTAAGAATATGACCATCACATTTAAGCTTAACCCACTTCCTATGCATAGGTATTTTGTGAGCAAACAACTTATGGGAACAATAATCAACTAGCATAGGAAGGCAAAACAAGCATAACTTTGAAACTTTAAGCACATAGAGAGGAAACTTGATATTATTGCAATTCCTACAAGCATATATTCCTCCCTCATAATAATTTTCATTAGAATCATGAAAGAATTCAACAATATAACCAGAACCTAAAGCATTCTTTTCATGATCTACAAGCATAGAAAATTTACTACTCTCCACATAAGCAAAATTCTTCTCATTCGGAATAGTGGGAGTATCATAAGAGACTTGAAATACTATAAATTGTTTCCACATTAAAAGAGTAATGCTCAGAAAAAGGGGAATAATAATCATGACAAGTTTTATAAATATAATCATCACTACTTTTTATAGCATACATGTCATCATAATAATTGTCACAAGTAGCAACTTTGTTCTCATCATAATCAATTGAAACCTCTTCCGAAATAGTGGATACATCACTAAATAAAGTCATGACCTCTCCAAATCCACTTTCATAAATATTATAAGATTCAACATCCTCCAAAATAGTGGGATCATTACTTCCTAAAGTTGACACTCTTCCAAAACCACTTACATAAATATAATCATCATAGGTACAAGGCATTCTATCATCATTATAAATTTGCATATCAAAACTTGGGAGACTAAAAATATCATCTTCATTAAACGTAGCATCCCCAAGCTTGGGACAAACATTAATTGCAGCAAATATATTCTCAAAAACATCATCTTCATCAAACATAACATCCCCAAGCTTGGGCCTTTTCATATCATAAGCATAATCACTCTCATCATTAAATAGTATGGATAGCACCAATAGTATAGCAATTATCATATTCTTTGAAGCAAGTGCCAAAAAGATTTTCAAGATCATAAGATGTATCATTATCTTTCACAATTATATTTGATTCATTTTCATGAGTCACACCAATAATAGGAGCAACATTATTTGGGAGAGATATCTTTTTACCTCTCTTCCTTTTTCTTTTCTTCTTCTTCACCGCATCATGTGTGGGTTCAATCCTCTTTTTGGAGCTCCTTAGTAATGAGATTGGTTGAATAGACTGCTCCTCCTCGTTACCTGATTCATCATAAGAAATAATAGGAGGGCATTTGGAAGTCTCTTTCCTTTCATTAGTACTCTCTTCATCTTCTATTTGTTTTCTTTTCTTTATGTAATTGGCAATATAAGGATTTTCAATGCAATTCACCACACAATACATATAAATTTCCTCTAGATCAAAACCAAGAAGTTTATAACGGACAAATTCTGGAAGATGCTTAGTTATATGTTTCATTTCTTCATAGCCCATAAGCAAACTAAGTTCATTATAATGTGCAAGGGAAATCAACTCATCGCAATTTTTGGACATAATTAGATCATGAAACAATTTGCATCAGATAGCTAAATGACCACTTTCATTGCAAAGTCCACAAGTATGGCCAAGAAAATTTAAATTTTCAGCACAATCATCTAGCCTTTCTTGCAACAATTTAGTTTCTAAGTGCTTATGCCTCTTGCAATATCTATCTTCCCTATTTGGTGTGTACTTGCAAACCCAATGCACTCAACAAAAAATGACATGTTTATAGGAGACATTTTCATCATAACTAGTACAATCATCATTAGTACTATGGATATTCAAGGAGTTCATACTAACAATATTGCAATCATGCTCATCATTCTAATATTTAGTGCCAAACATTTTTATGCATTCTTCTTCTAACACTTTGGCACAATTTTCCTTTCCATCATACTCATGAAAGATATTAAAAAGATGAAGCGAAAGAGACAAACTAAATTCCATTTATTTGTAGTTTTCTTTTTATAAACTAACTAGTGCTAAAACAAGAAATAAAAAAACACGATTGCAAGATCTAAAGATATATCTTCAAGCACTCACCTCCCCGGCAACAGCGTCATAAAAGAGCTTGATGTCTACTACACAACCTTCTTCTTGTAGACGTTGTTGGGCCTCCAAGTGCAGAGGTTTGTAGGACAGTAGCAAATTTCCCTCATGTGGATGACATAAGGTTTATCAATCCATAGGAGGAGTAGGATGAAGATGGTCTCTCTCAAGCAACCCTACAACCAAATAACAAAGAGTCTCTTGTGTCCCCAACACACCCAATACAATGGTAAATTGTATAGGTGCACTAGTTCAGCGAAGAGATGGTGATACAAGTAGTATATGGATGGTAGATAATAGTTTTTGTAATCTGAAAATATAAAAATAGCAAGGTAACTAATGATAAAAGTGAGCGTAAACGGTATTGCAATGCTAGGAAACAAGGCCTAAGGTTCATACTTTCACTAGTGCAAGTCCTCTCAACAATAATAACACAATTGGATCACATAACTATCCTTCAAAATGCATCAAAGAGTCACATCAAAGTCACTAATAGTGGAGAGCAAACGAAGAGATTATGGTAGAGTACGAAACCACCTCAAAGTTATTCTTTCCAATCAATCCGTTGGGCTATTCCTATAAGTGTCACAAACAGCCCTAGAGTTCGTACTAGAATAACACCTTAAGACACAAATCAACCAAAACCCTAATGTCACCTAGATACTCCAATGTCACCTCAAGTATCCGTGGGGATGATTATACGATATGCATCACACAATCTCAGATTCATCTATTCAACCAACACATAGAACCTCAAAGAGTGACCCAAAGTTCCTACCGGAGAATCATGACGAAAACGTGTGCCAACACCTATGCATAGGTTCATGGGCGGAACCCGCAAGTTGATCACCAAAACATACATCAAGTGAATCACGTGATATCCCATTGTCACCACAGATACGCACGGCAAGACATACATCAAGTGTTCTCAAATCTTTAAAGACTCAATCCTATAAGATAACTTCAAATGGGAAACTCAATCCATTACAAGAGAGTAGAGGGGGGAGAAAACATCATAAGATCCAACTATAATAGCAAAGCTCGCGATACATCAAGATCGTACCACCTCAAGAACACGAGAGAGAGAGAGAGAGATCAAACACATAGCTACTGGTACATACCCTCAGCCCCGAGGGAGAACTACTCCCTCCTCATCATGGAGAGCGCCGGGATGATGATCATGGCCATCGGAAAGGGATTGCCCCCTCCGGCAGGGTGCCGGAACCGGTCTAGATTAGTTTTTGGTGGCTACGGAGGCTTCTGGCGGCGGAACTTCGAATCTATTGTGCTCTCTGATCGTTTTAGGGTATATGGAGATATATAGGCGGAAGAAGTACGTCAGGGGGGCCACGAGGGGCCCACGAGGGTGGAGGGCGCGCCCAGGGGGGCGGGCGCGCCCCCTACCTCGTGGCTTCCCCGAAGCTTCCTTGACGTGGACTCCAAGTCTCCCGGGTTGCTTTCCTTCCAAAAATAAGTTCCGTGAAGTTTCAGGTCAATTGGACACCGTTAGCCTTTTCTCTGATACTCTAAAACAAGGAAAAAACAGAAACTGGCACTGGGCTCTGGGTTAATATGTTAGTCCCAAAAATAATATAAAAGTGTATAATAAAGCCATAAACATCCAAAACAGAAGATAATATAGCATGGAGCAATCAAAAATTATAGATACGTTGGAGACGTATCACTCCTCCTCGTACCCCTCCAGACACCTGTAGAATGTCTGCAATGAAATGAGACAATATTGATTAGTACAATTAATAACTAGCTAGTTGAAGATTTTTAGTTGTGTAAAGGAGAAATTAACCAGAACTTTCTGATCACCACGTCTGCCCTCGTGTTGCACAAGACACTATCGATAATCTCACCCGGCAGGGCCGGGGCAGCCAAGTAGTGCTCCCAGCTCAATCCAAGGTCTGGAAGCCGACCCTCACAAGGCAACGTGACAAACCCCGGGAAGTTTTGCTAGCAAAGCACTCCAAGGACGGAGTTGGGCCGGCGGACCTTCTCATGGTGGTCCCAACCCCTGCAGCATGACCAGGCCAACGCATTAGATATTTGAAGAAACGTGAATGCAGAAGGTACAAAAATATTAAATGCACTTACCTCTCCCCATCAGGGGAAATCAACAACCTCTGCTTGCGGGTCACTGGCACGGATGGGAGCCGTGTACAACCACACTGGTAGACGGTGCCCCCCTCCTCCTCAATATCAGTCGGCTCCATGCCATCATCATCATGGCAACTCGGCCCCTCAGGCTGATCCGGACAGGTACCCCATCCAGACGTGTGCTCGTCCGAGGTCTCGTGGGCCCAACTATGATGGGCCGAAGGCCCTTGGACCCAAGGCTCGTGGACCGGAGTCCATGTAGCCTCCTCCTCGGACGAGTCCACCCTAGCAGTCACGTGCTAGGGTGAAACAGCTGGGGTTGGTGGCGAGGAAGGCACCCTAGCAGTCACGTGCTTGGGTGAAACAGCTGAGGGTGGCGGCGAGGAAGGCACCCTAGCAGTCACCCTACCTCCTCTCTCGCGACCACGTGCTCCAGCTCCTCTCTTCTTCCCTCCCTTTCCTCGTCCCCTGCTGGGCACCGCGTTTGACGAAGAAGGGCCCGACGGTGTCGCCATACTGTCCAGCAATGCTCGTCGGAATTGTGTGGGTGGAATGGAACACCTCCCAGCACGCACCGACGAAGAAGGGGCCTCGGAGCGCTCTGGACCAGCGCCCACTGTCTTTCAACACCTGCCATGACAAAGAGTAAATGAAATTAATACAACATAAAAAATACCGACATGAATAATAATATATGATGTTTGTCATAACAAAATCAAAAAAATATATTTGGTGTCGGGGTCGGGGTGCCGTGTCGGGGTCGGGGTGCTGTTTTGGGGTCTAGGTGTCGGGGGTCGGGGTGTCGGGGTCGGGGTGTGGTGTTAGGGTGTCGGGGGTCGGGGGTCGGGGTCGGCATGTCAGGAGGTCGGGGGTCGGGGGTCGGGGTCGGCATGTCAGGAGGTCGGGGGTCGGGGGTCGGGGTGCCTTGTCGGGGTCGGGGTAACGTTTCAGGGTCTGGGTATCGGGGTTCAGGGTGTCGGGGTCGGGGTGTGGTGTCAGGGTGTCGGGGGTCAGGGTCGGGGTGTCGTGCCGAGGTGTCGGGGTGGAGTGTCGGGGGTCAGGGTCGGGATGGCGTGCCGAGGAGGGTCGAGGTGCCGTGTCGGGGGTCGGGGTGTCGGGGGTCGGGCGGACAGCGACGATCTACGATCAACGATGACGGACAGCGACGCAGAGTCGGTCAAGTCCGGCAACGTCGGTTCCAGAATGAACAAGAACAGCGACAAGGTGAAAAAGGGCGGGAAGTCAGCGACTAGTGGTGGCGGAACGGGCAGCGCCAACAGGCAGGCGCATCGCAACATCCCCATCCAGTACCTGATGCTCACCGACGCCAACTATGGCCTGTGGGCGGTCAAGATGAAGATTATTCTCTGAACCCTTCGAGTGTGGGAGGCCATTATGTTCGACGATGTCGACCAGGAGTGCGACGAAGGTTCCATGGCCGCCATAGCCCAGTCTGTGCCAGATTCCGTGCTGATGACATTGGCGGAGTTCGAGACAGCAAGAGAGGCATGGAACGCACTCAAAGAGATGAGGATTGTAGAAGATTGTGTCACGAAGGCTTGGGCACAAGTGCTGAAGCGCCAATTTCACAAGTTGCAGATGGAGGAAACTGAATCGGTGAACGACTATGCAATGCGTCTGACTACTTTGGTGGGAGAGATCCGCACGCTTGGTGCAAAGCTCGATGAGACCGAGATTGTGGAGAAGTTTTTCAGTTTGGTGACTGATAAATTCACGTACATCATCGGCACGCTCGAGCAGGTTTACGACATCGATGACATGACCATAACGGAGGCGATTGGATGCTTGCGGACATGGGAAGAGAATGCTCGTGGCTGTCGGAAGGGCAATGGAGGAGGTAGTGACCAACTCATGTACTCACGCGTAGATTGGGAGTCCCCAAGTAGCAAAGGAAGGCGCAACGTTGGCGAAGGCTCAAGCACGAAGAGCGGCGGTCAAACCGAAAAAGGCAAAGTAAAAGGCAAGCCACAAGGTCGTGGTAAGGCGGACCAATCTAAAGAGCGGAAGCCACGAAACTTGGATATGTCCGAGGTCAAGTGATATAACTGCAACGAGATGGGTCACTTTGCGAAGGATTGTCCGGAGCCTAACAAGCGGGAGATCAAGGCAAATTTGGCGAAACAGGAAGACGAACGTCCACGTCTTCTGATGGCCGAAGTTTGTGATCTCGTCCAAATAGCCATTGTGAAACTGAACCGGAAGGTGCTACTTCATGAGAAAAAGGTAACACCAAAGTTATTCGGGAGCCAGGACGTGTCGTGGTATCTCGACACGGGTGCCAGTAACCACATGACGGGGTGCAAGGAGAAGTTCCTCGAGCTAGAATATGATGTTCAAGGATCGGTCAAGTTCGGTGATGGTTCAAATGTGGAGATTTGTGGGCAAGGTTCTGTCCTCTTAGAGGGTCTCATAGGAGAACATCGCATACTCACCGGAGTGTACTACATCCCACGGCTTCGCAACAACATCATCTGTGTCGGGAAACTTGACGAGAATGGATGCAAGGTGGATATTGAGAACGGAGTGATGACGATCTTCGACAACCTCCGAAACATGCTAGCGGATGTGAATCGCACGTGGAACAGGCTCTCTATCCTCAACCTTGATCAATCTCAACCGGAGTGTTGGCTCGCCAAGAGTGATGATGATTTGTGGTTATGGCATGCTAGATTTGGACATGTTAACTTCTACGCCTTGAAGAAGATGTCGAAGATGGATATTGTATCTGGGATGCCATTTATCGACCATGTTGATCGAGTATGTGATGGGTGCTTGGTTGGAAAACAGCACCGAAGGCCATTCCCTGCTCAGTCTACCTATCGTGCAAGTGATGCACTTGAGCTGCTCCATGGTGATCTATGTGGCCCTATCACCCCAGCAACTCACGGAGGAAAGAAGTACTTCTTCCTTGTGGTAGATGACTACTCGAGATACATGTGGGTCGTTCTCCTACAGTCTAAAGATGAGGTGTTTGAAGCATTTAAGAAGCTGAAGGATGCAATGGAGATGGAACCCGAGTTGAAGGTTCGCGCTCTACGGACAGATCGTGGCGGAGAGTTTACGTCGAACGAGTTCAACGACTACTGTGAGAAGATTGGAATAAAGAGGTTCCTCACGACACCTTATACGCCGCAACAGAACGGGGTTGTTGAAAGGCGCAATTGAATCATCGTTGACATGGCGAGAAGTTTACTCAAGAGCAAGAACTTGCCGGGGACTTTTTGGGGAGAAGTTGTCTCAACGGCGGTTTATCTTCTCAACCGGGCTCCAACGACAACGGCGGTTTATCTTCTCAACCGGGCTCCAACGAAGGCGGTGATCGGCAGGACTCCATATGAAGCAATTTACGGACGGAAGCCGAATCTGTCTCATCTATGGACGTTTGGGTGTGTGGCACATGTGAAGACGGCGGAGCCACATGTCTCAAAGCTTGCCGATCGCAGCACCAAGATGGTGTTCATCGGATATGAGAGGAGTTCCGGCACCAAGGCATACTACTTCTACGATCCACGAACCAAGCGTTTACGGATTTCACGCGATGTTGTGTTTGAAGAAAACTAAGCGTGGAATTGGAACGCAGCAGCCGATGATGCTCCAAACAGTAACATATTCACAGTTGAATTTCCAACTGATAATGATGCAGGGGAGGACGTCCAGGTGGTTGGCAAGACGCCCAACCATGGTGACCGCATTGGTAGTGATCACCATGGTGCCCACACCGACAACGACACGCATGGGTCGCAAGGTGATAGCGACAACGACGCGCAAGACACAGGTAGAGATCTCGGCAACGACATCGACATCGAGGTGCATAGTGATGATGACAATCAAGATGATGGTCACGATCATGGCGACTACACCGACAACGCGGATGCCAACGACCCGGCATCTACCATGCTCGAGACTCAACCGTCTTCCTCAAGTGCATCGACGCCGACACAATTTGTGTCGCCTCCTTTGCAAGCCACAACGGATTCTTCTAGGCCTCGTCGCTACAATATCCTCAAGAAAGTCTACAAGTACACAAAGTCAGTTACGCTCAAGTACTCCGGATTGTGTTTACTCGGAGTTGAGGAGCAGGCGAACTTCGTAGAGGCGAGCAAAAGTTCAAGTTGGACGCACGCCATGCATGAGGAGATGAAGGCGATTGAGAGCAATGGCACATGGACTTTGGTAACCCGACCTCCAAACCAAAAGGACATAGGTTTGAAGTGGGTTTACAAGTTGAAGAAGGACACAAAGGGTGCCATTGTGAAGTACAATGCAAGACTCGTTGCAAAGGGCTACGTACAACGTCAAGAAGTTGACTATGAGGAGGTGTTTGCATCGGTTGCTCAACTCGAGACCGTGAGAGTGCTCCTAGCTTTGGCAGCAAAAGAGGATTGGAAGGTTCATCATATGGATGTTAAATCCGCTTTCCTCAATGGTGATCTCACAGAAGAAGTGTACAAGCCCTCGGCTACGAGATGAAAGGAGAAGAAGGGAAAGTGTACAAGCTCAAGAAGGCACTTTGCGGGCTAAAGCAAGCATCAAGAGCTTGGAACTCAAAGTTAGACCAAAGATTGGTCTCACTCGGGTTCAAAAGATGTCCCCTCAAAGATGCAGAAGACAGTCTACCAAACACCGAAGAACATGTGAAGGTTGAAGACGCGACCAAGGAGGAGCGCTGGTGTCAAGCTACGGATGAGCCGACGATAGCAAAGACGATCCCTGGGATGCTATGAGAAATGATGAAGGCAATGCCAAGGGTAAAGCCTAGGAGCAATCGTGTATAGGATCCAGGTCGTAACGAGGATGTCGTGTTTAGGGGGGTGTGGATGTGAGCTAAACACGATGCTAGAGTTCGAGTAGTACTCGCGTTCGAGTAGTACTCCAGGTAGTAACCGACTAGGTTTGCTCATAGGCTATATTCAGCATATATATATATATATATATATATATATATATATATATATATATGCGTGTATCCCTAGACTTTGTTATACACAATGAAAAAGAGAAAAGCAATAAAGAAGTATTCAACAGGACCGACAGGGTCCTATGGCCATCACATCGATTCATGCCTTCGTGTTTGTTCCGCCGAGAGAGTGCCAAGTCACTACGTTCCGTGAGATATCAATCGATCCTAGTGCTAGTTGAAATCCCAAGTTCACGTACGCTACGTGCAAGCATAATCCATCGAGCTGCTAGCTTGCTTGCTAGCTTGCTAGTTTTGGTGCACGTATAGTTATACCTCCTGGTGAATTGATCTAGTGTTATAAAGCTAAAAATAGGTATCAGAGCACATCCAGTATACTTTATCCAGTGTACTGAGAAATGTATCCTTTATATACTGAGAAAATAAACGAAAAAGCCCCATCGAATAGCATCACCATCCGCGTGGGCCGCTCCGGCGACCGCCAGCCCAGCGTCCGCTCCGCTCAGCAGCGCCAACCTAGTCGTGCAGTTGTGGTGAACCTCTTCGCCGAGTCGGCCTGCAGGCCGTAGGGTGAGCCCCGCTGCCACTGGAACCGCCTTCTAGGCGACGACCGCCACTACTGTCTGCTCCTTCCCCTCTTATGTTGCCATGAAAGTGGTCCAGGAGGGCTTCAAGATGAACTACACGAGATAACATGATCGGGAACACCTTCTTAGAGTCGCCGATGGGGGTTCCTACCTGGGCCCTGGCAATCTCCTCTCTTGACGGTGTGGCACCAAGCAGTCTTCATCGTCGATGGATTTCTTGCTACCCACGCGGCACCGGAGGAGGAGTTAATCGTGGAGATAATTGTGCCCAATTATTCTGGATCCCTTTCTTAACCAACGATTATCGGACTACTAATTCTATTGTATGTTAGGATAACTCTTTAATTCAGAAAGAAAGAATACAACGTGTACGCTAACAAAAGCTTGGTGGTTTGGTTGGCTACCAAGATTAGACTTCAACAAACCCATCCTCTTTTTTATCTACTTTTAAATTTAAATCTCAGCCGTCAATAGTTATGATTAATACAAAATCAATGGATATAACATGATGACGCATGGAGAACTATGAAAGCCTCCATCCTTTAATATTAGGTATAAAATTGTTCTTCATTTAAATGTGGGTCATGCATTCTTCTTTTAAATTAGGCAATGGGATCTCTATGGAAACATTGACCAAAGTAGATTGTGCCATGTAGATGGTATCTTTGTATTTTGAGCAAATAGTGATGGTCTGTTTTACTATCATATTAATTACTGCACTGGGTTCAATTTGCGATGTTTGCAAGTCAAATTAATTTTCATATGGGCAGGAAAATGAAAAAAATAATGCAATCTAGAATTTTCACTGATCATACCAAAGATAAGCTAAAAATGCAACGAAAAGAACTGGTTGGCTTATTACATGGAGCTTATATTCACAGGTGCTTATTTTCTTAGGATAACTCGTAATAACTGTCCCTAAGAAACTTGGCCAATAGAACCGACATACAAATAACATGTCCCAGTCGGAAGGATAAATTCCAGGGAACAACTGATGATTGTGTGCATTCACACACATGTTGAATCAAAAGGATCAGAATGTAAATCACAAAGGTATTTGAAGTAAATTGCTAGACCAATGGAATTAACCAGAATGCAAGTATGCAAGAATTCCAAGAATAACAGGCTGTTGAGGATTTTTGAAAGATCAAATAGTATTTCGAAGTCTTTTGCGGAACACAAGAACAACTGGGAGTGAGTAGATACTCGATAATTCTGAGGAATTATCCATAGGGGAATTTCTGCGGCAGGGAACTACCAGGCAGCGGTACAAGGGATTCTTAAACGTCGGAGAGCAATTCGATGCATCTTGTAACAACAAGAGAATCTTAGAGTAAATGTATGAACAACAAGTGTATGTCGTTATCCATATGGATATATCGGTAGTAGGGAATTGAAAAGGCAGAGGTCACAAGGGTCTCGGGAATGATCGAAGAGTATCTTCAAAATCTTCTGGTGCAGTGGGTGATCATTTGTGATAAGGGGCTCTCTGGGAGAAGTAGTTACGAGAACCTAGAGTCGGATTTAGTAAATTTATTTAACCAGAATAGAAGAGAGTTCAGAGTCCCAGAGTAAGGATCGAGGAGTAAAAGATCCTAATACCACCCAAATGGCGACGTGGGGCCGTAAGCCACACAACCATGTTAGTTAAAAGTTTTGCAATGACTAGACTCAACTTCGGCCAAGGAGTGTGGAAGGGGGATTCCTACAGGCAGTCGGCTCTGATACCAACTTGTGACGCCCCTGGTTCAATCATACACTAATCATACATGCAAACATGTACGATCAAGATCAGGGACTCACGGGAAGATATCACAACACAACTCTACAAATAAAATAAGTCATACAAGCATCATATTACAAGCCAGGGGCCTCGAGGGCTCGAATACAAGAGCTCGATTATAGACGAGCCAGCGGAAGCAACAATATCTGAGTACAGACATTACTTAAACAAGTTTGCCTTAAGAAGGCTAGCACAAACTGGGATACAGATCGAAAGAGGTGCAGGCCTCCTGCTTGGGATCCTCCTAAACTACTGATGGTCGTCGTCAGTGGGCTACACGTAGTAGTAGGCACCTCCAGTGTAGTAGTAGTCGTCATCGACAGTGGCATCTGGCTCCTGGACTCGAACGTCTGGTCACAGCAATCGGGTATAGGAAAGGGGAAAAGGGAGAGCAAAGCAACCGTGAGTATTCATCCAAAGTACTTGTAAGTAAGGAGCTACACTACATATGTATGCATTGGTATCAAATGGAAAAGGGGGGGTATCATATGTGGACTGAACTGCAGAATGCCAGAATAAGAGGGGGATAGCTAGTCCTTTCGAAGACTACGCTTCTGGTATCCTCCATCTTGCAGCGGAAGGAGAGTGTAGATGGTAAGTTCACCATGTAACATCGCATAGCATAATCCTAACCGATGATCCTCCCCTCGTCGCCCTGTGAGAGAGCAATCACCGGTTGTATCTGGCACTTGGAAGGGTGTATTTTATTAAGTATCCGGTTCTAGTTGTCATAAGGTCAAGGTACAACTCCAAGTCGTCCTGTTACCGAAGATCACGGCTATTTGAATAGATTAACTTCCCTGCAGGGGTGCACCACATTTCCCAACACGCTCGATCCCCTTTGTCTGGACACACTTTTCTGTGTCATGCTCGGCCTTGGAAGATCAACATGCCACAGCCCTACCTAGGCACAACAGAGAGGTCAGCACGCCGGTCTAAATCCTATGGCGCAGGGGTCTGGGCCCATCGCCCATTGAACACCTGCGTGTTGCGTAAGCGGCCGGTGAGCAGACCTAGCAACCTCCATTACAAAGGAAGTTACACTACGCGGTCCAACCCGGCGCACGCCACTCAGTCGCTGACGTCACAAAGGCTTCGGCTGATACCACGACGTCGAGTGCCCATAACTGTTCCTTCGTAGTTGGTTAGTGTGTATAGGCTAGTAGCTAGACTCAGATCAAATACCAAGATCTCGTTAAGCGTGTTATCTTGAAGTAACTGCGAACGCCGACCAGGGCCAGGCCCACCTCTCTCCAAGGTGGTCTCAACCTGTCCTGTCGCTCCGCCTCAAAGTAACAATCGGGGGCCGTCGAGAACTCAGGCCCACCACTACTTGGATGGAGCCACCTGCCCCTTCAGCCCCACATCAGAATCACTTGCGAGTACTCAACGAGCCGACCCGACTTTAGTCACAACATGTAAAGTATGAAGTATAGTATATACCCGTGATCAACACCCGACGTGATCATGGCCCGATAGTATAGCATGGCAGACAGACAAGAATGTAGAGCCACTGATGAGAAACTAGCATCCTATACTAAGCATTTAGGATTGCAGGTAAGGTATCAGCAACTGTAGCAACAATGACAGGCTATGCATCAGAATAGGATTAATGGAAAGCAGTAACATGCTACACTACTCTAATGCAAGCAGTATAGAGAAGAGTAGGCGATATCTGGTGATCAAGGGGGGGGGGGCTTGCCTGGTTGCCCTGGCAAGAGAGAGGGGTCAACAACACCGTAGACAAACTAGGGGTCGCCGGCAGTCTCAGGGTCTACCGGAAAGAAGTAATGGAGGGGGAACACAATAAATAACAGAGCAATCAAAGCATCACAAAGCATAACATGGTAATTTGATGGGTCGAGTGTGACCTAACGTAGTAATAGGTGCTACTGGCAAAGGGGGGAACATCCGGGAAAGTATTCCCGATGTTTGATGTTTTCGGACAGACGAACCGGAGGGGGATTGTTGCATGTTCACTATGCTAGGGATGTGTGATGGAAGAACGGGTTGCGTAACCAGATTCGTCTCATCGTTCTAAGCAACTCTCATGTACAAAGTTTTTCCAACCGTGCTTGCTAAAGTCATCATGATGTCAGCATGACGTCAGCAGTTGACTGGGTCAAACTGACGTGTGGGTCCCACATGTCATAGACTAAAGACTAATTATTTGTTAAAATTTAATTAGCAAGTTTAATTAGAGTTAATTAGTTAACTAAACATTGTTAATTAAATTAATTAATTACTTAATTACTTAATTAATTATTTAAATCTTTTTATTAATTTAATCAATTTTTTTGTTTATTAATAACTTTTTTAAAACATTCTATGGGCGGGGCCCCTTTATCATAGGCCCCTCGGGGGCCTTAACGGGCGCGGTTAGCGGGCGCTAACGCCCCGCCCAAAAGGGGCGCACGAGGCGCGCGAACCTGGCCGGTGGCTACGGGTACAGCGACGCGAGACGAGCGCGGAGGCCGTCGGGGCGTAGGCGAGTGGCGGAGGATGGCAGCAGGTGGGGCGGCATGACAGCAGCGGCGGAGCCGGAGCGTGCGGCAGCGGGTGGCGCGACGGATGCAGCAGCGAGGCGCGGTAGAAGTAGCGCCCATCAGGGGCCGCAAGGGGAGCGAGCGACGGCGAGCACGCAGGGGAGCTACCGACGATGCGGGCGCGCACGGCCACACGCGAGCGGGCCAGGTGGGGAGGTGGCGGGTGAAGCGGGAGGCGGCGGGTGCACAGCGGCGCGGTGGGCTACTGCGGCAGCGGCGGGCCACAGTGCAGCAGGCGAGCGAGGCCGCGAAGCCACGGGCATGGCCGGCAATGGTGTAGGCGGACGACGGCAGTCGTAGATGCCGTAGCAGCAGCAGGCACAGCGCGGGTGGCACGAGCGGCCAGATGTGGAGGGAGCAGAGGCCAGGCGAAGCCGCGGCAAGGGCATGGGCGGGCGCGGGCGCGCGCGCATGGGGCGCGGCGAGCACGGCTACCGGAAGGATGATGGGCGCGGTGACCTATGGGGGAAAGAGGAGGGGAGGACGTGGCTCACCGAGCCCTGTATTTGAGCAAAGCAGGCTCGAGGAGGAGTCTGGGAGGTCCG
The DNA here is from genome assembly GCF_018294505.1 of Triticum aestivum. Classification (NCBI taxonomy): domain Eukaryota; kingdom Viridiplantae; phylum Streptophyta; class Magnoliopsida; order Poales; family Poaceae; genus Triticum; species Triticum aestivum. Next base: position 117,433,784 of record NC_057812.1, read on the forward strand.
GCGAGGCGGCACCGACGACGGAGAGGATGACGGCGATCCGCGATGGGGTAGGGGCGCCGTGCGTCGATGGCGTGCGACGAGGAGGGGGGGGGAGCACGAGCGGCAGAATCGGGGAGACGGCACCGACAACTGAGGGTAGCGGGGCGGCTCCGGCAGGGGGTTCCGGGCGGCGATGTAGCTACGGGGGCGACGGCGTCGTTCGGCGGCGCCGAGCGGCCTCCTCCTTCCAATCCAATCGGGAGAGAGGGGGGGAGATATTTCAAGGGGTGGGGGAAGTGGGGGTGTGTCGGTGAGTGGGGGAGTGGGGACAGGATAAGGGTGCAGGGTGGGCCGTAGCTGGGCTGGCCTATGGCCTGCTGGGCCGAAGCCCAGGGGGGTGGGGGTCTTCGTCTTTTTTTGTTTATTTTCTCTTTTCTTTTACTTATTCTTTTCTGTTCTATTTTAGTTTACACATTATTTTTAGTTTATTAAAATATGACATTAGCTCCTAAAACAATGTTTCAACATAACCCACTGCCATAAAAGTTTTACCCCGAAATAAAAATGATCTAGTATTTTTCAAAGTTTAATAGACATTTATTTAATTGCTTTAACTATTATTTTAATCATTTTGGAACACTTCAACATTTTATAAAAACTTGGTTTCTTCACCAACAAAACTTATGATTTATTTGCCATAGTTTACACATTTTAGTTTGATATTTGAAAAGTTTTATTTTTGACTTTATTTTAAGTTTTGAATTTGAACTGTTTTTAAATCAATGAGAGTATAACAACAGTAAAAGGTGGTGATGTGGCATCATTAGTGGGAGATTACTGTAGCTTAACTACCGGGGCGTTACAATGATGCACTTGATTATGATATTGCTTCTTTGTCTTATGGCACAATGTCCGGAAGCACTATTGATGATGATTTTCTTATGCCTATTGCTAGTTGTGATGATTATGATTGGGAAGATAATGATACTTCTTATAATCTTGGAAATATTTTTGGCACCAGCTTGGGAAATTATGACGATAACAATTGATATACCGTTGGTGCTATTCATACTATTAATGATGAGAATAATTATGCTTATGATATGCCAATCCATAAGCTTGGGCATGCTATGTTTGATGAGAATGACATGTTTGAGAATTTATTTGCTGCAATTAATGTTTGTACCAAGCATGGGGATGCTATGCTTAACGAAGATGATCTTTTTGGTCCCCTTACCTTGAATTATAAAATTTCCTATGATGATTGCATGCCTCCCACGTATAATGATTATTGTGATGACACTTATGTTATACAAAGTAGAGATAATTACTGTCATAATTTTGAATATCCTTTTACTAAAAATTACTCTTTTAATGTGGGAACAATTTATAGTATTCGAATTTCCTATAATACTCCCACTATTATGAATGAGAATAAAATTGCTTATATGGAGGGTAATAAATTTTCTACGCTTTTGGATCATGAAAGTAATGCTTTATGTGATGGTTATATTGATGCATCTATTCATGCTGCTACTGAAATTTATAATGAGAGAGGAACTTATGATAAATGATGCTCTCTTTATGTTTCAACTCTTATCTTTGATGCGAGCATCATTGAAATCATCATGCCTAGCTAAAAGGCATTAAGGAAAAGCGCTTGTTGGGAGACAACCTAACATTTATACCTACTGTTTTTGTGTGTTCACATGATTAAGCTATTGTAGTAATCATTTTTATAGCTTTCATTTCAATAAAGTGCTAAGTAAAGCCTTTGGGATGGTGATAGTTGATTTGATCTACTGAAAAACAAAAACTTTTGTGCTCAGGAAAGTAATTATCATTTTTAACAAAAGCCTGGTAAAATGCTGATTAATTTTGCAGAAGATTAATAGACAAATTACCCATGTTTTCCTATTTGTTCGGAATTTTTGGAGTGGCAAAAGTATGGTTCGAGTACAGATTACTACAGGCTGTTCTGTTTTTGATAGATTCTGTTTTCAATGCATAGTTTGCTTGTTTTCTAGTTTCTGTGGCTTATATTGCTCAATATAAATTGTGGGAATGATATGCTGCAGCAGGAATTGTGTGAAAACAATTATGAATCTTTTCTTTGACAGTACCAAATGTGACATGCACTACAGGAATCAGGTACTTTGCCGTCTGCCAAGGCAGACGGCAAAGGCATGGAAGGAGGACGGCAAAGGCCTTTGCCGTCTGCTGCGGACGACAAAAGGCGCCGGCAAGGATCGGCAAAGACCTTCTTTGCCGTCTGCTTCCTGACGCGGACGGCAAATGAGCCTTTGCCATCAGTGGCGGAAGGCAAAGAAAGCAGACGGCAATAAACTCGCTATTAGTCTGTTAGGTGACTAACGGTAGTCTTTGCCGTCTGTGGCAGACGGCAAAGAGCATCAGGCCTTTGCCGTCTGCTACTGTAGGCAAATTGACCAAATGGTCAGCTGCCAGAAAACACAGGTGGTTGCCACATTGCTTCTTTGCGGTCCGCGGCGGACGGCAAAGAGCCCGTTGTCGTTGGTGGCAGACGGCAAAGAGTCTGCGTTGCCACTTTTTTCTGTTTTTTCTTATACTCAACCATTTTCACAACAAATAGATGATACATATATATTTTTCACATGGCAAGTTCACAGCAAACATATGAGATATCCAACACATATAGTTTCATCATAAATGTATAGTTCCATCAACCATACATAGCAAGTTCCACATACATCCATCCAACCATACATATTACAATAGTGTCATCAAAGCATACATGCATAGTTCATCGATACAAAAGAATCAGTTATGAGCTAAGTAAGGTAAAATAGGACATTTTAGAGCTAACTTAGGTAAAATGGATCGTTTATGAGCTAACTAAGGTAAAATGGATCATTTTAGAACTAACTTAGGTAAAATGGATCATTTATGAGCTAACTAAGGTAAAATGGATCATTTTAGAACTAACTTAGGTAAAACGGATCGTTTATGAGCTAACTAAGCTAATTATGCCATTTTTGACATAAGTAAGATAAGTACATGTCATTATTGAGCAAACTGATACGTCTCCAACGTATCTATAATTTTTGATTGCTCCATGCTATATTATCTTCTGTTTTGGATTTTTATGGACTTTATTATACCCTTTTATATTATTTTTGGGACTAACCTATTAACCCAGAGCCCAGTGCCAGTTTCTGTTTCTCCTTGTTTTAAAGTATCGCAGAAAAGGAAAATCAAACGGAGTCCAATTGACCTAAAACTTTACGGAACCTATTTTTGGAAGGAAAGCAACCCAGGAGACTTGGAGTCCACGTCAAGGGAGCTTCGAGAAAAGCCACGAGGTAGGGGGTGAGCACACCCCCCTAGGCGCGCCCTCCACCCTCATGGGCCCCTCGTGGCCCCCCTGATGTACTTCTTCTGCCTATATATCTCCATATACCCTAAAACGATCGGAGAGCACAATAGATCGGGAGTTCCGCCGCCACAAGCCTCCGTAGCCACCGGAAACCAATCTAGACCCGTTCCGGCACCCTGCTGGAGGGGGAAAACCCTTTCCGATGGCCATCTTCATCATCCCGGTGCTCTCCATGACGAGGAGGGAGTAGTTCTCCCTCGGGGCTGAGGGTATATACCAGTAGCTATGTGTTTGATATGTCTCTCTCTCTCTCTCCCTATCTCGTGTTCTTGAGGTGGTACGATCTTGATGTATCGCGAGCTTTACTATTATAGTTGGATCTTATGATGTTTTCTCCCCCCTCTACTCTCTTGTAATGGATTGAGTTTCCCCTTTGAAATTATCTTATCGGATTGAGTCATTAAAGATTTGAGAACACTTGATGTATGTCTTGCCGTGCATATCTGTGGTGACAATGGGATATCACGTGATTCACTTGATGTATGTTTTGGTGATCAACTTACGGGTTCCGCCCATGAACCTATGCATAGGGGTTGGCACACGTTTTCATCATGATTCTCCGGTAGGAACTTTGGGGCACTCTTTGAGGTTCTATGTGTTGGTTGAATATATGAATCTAAGATTGTGTGATGCATATCATATAATCATACCCACGGATACTTGAGGTGATATCGGTGTATCTAGGTGACAATAGGCTTTTGGTTGATTTGTTTCTTAAGGTGTTATTCTAGTACGAACTCTAGGGCTGTTTGTGACACTTATAGGAATAGCCCAACGGATTGATTGGAAAGAATAACTTTGAGGTGGTTTCGTACCATACCATAATCTCTTCGTTTGCTCTCCGCTATTAGTGACTTTGGAGTGACTCTTTGTTGCATGTTGAGGGATAGTTATGTGATCCAATTATGTTATTATTGTTGAGAGGACTTGCACTAGTGAAAGTATGAACCCTAGGCCTTGTTTCCTAGCATTGCAATACCATTTACGCTCACTTTTATCATTAGTTACCTTGCTGTTTTTATATTTTTCATATTACAAAAACTATTATCTACCATCCATATACTACTTGTATCACCATCTCTTCGCTGAACTAGTGCACCTATACAATTTACCATTGTATTGGGTGTGTTGGGGACACAAGAGACTCTTTGTTATTTGGTTGCAGGGTTGCTTGACAGAGACCATCTTCATCCTATGCCTCCTACGGATTGATAAACCTTAGGTCATCCACTTGAGGGAAATTTGCTACTGTCCTACAAACCTCTGCACTTGGAGGCCCAACAACGTCTACAAGAATAAGGTTGTGTAGTAGACATCAAGCTCTTTTCTGGCGCCGTTGCCAGGGAGGTGAGTGCTTGAAGGTATATCTTTAGATCTTGCAATCGAGTCTTTTTATTTCTTGTTTTTAGCACTAGTTAGTTTATAAAAAGAAAACTACAAACAAAATGGAATTGAGTTTGTCTCATGCGCTTCATCTTTTTAGTATCATTCGTGAGTATGATGGAAAGGAAAATTGTGCCAAAGTGTTAGAAGTAGAATGCATTAAAATGTTTGGCACTAAATATTTGAATGATTAGTATGATTGCAATATTGTTAGTATGAACTCCTTGAATATCCATAGTACTAATGATGATTGTACTAGTTATGATGAAAATGTCTCCTATAAACATGTCAATTTTTTGGAGTGCATTGGGTTTGCAAGTACACACCAATAGGGAATATAGATATTGCAAGAGGCATAAGCAATTAGAAACTGAATTGTTACAAGAAAGGCTAGATGATTGTGTTGAAAATTTAAATTTTCTTGGCCGTACTTGTGGACTTTGCAATGAAAGTGGTCATTTAGCTATCCGATGCAAATTGTGTCATGATCTAATCGTGTCCAAAAATTGTGATGAGTTGATTTCCCTTGCACATTATAATGAACTTAGTTTGCTTATGGGCTACGAAGAAATGAAATGTATAACTAAGCATCTTCCAGAATTTGCCCGTTATATACTTCTTGGTTTTGATCTAGAGGAAATTTATATGTATTATGCGGTGAATTACATTGAAAATCCTTATATTGCCAACTACATAAAGAAAAGAAAACAAATAGAAGATGAAGAGAATACTAATGAAAGGGAAGAGACTTCCCAATACCCTCATATTACTTCTTACGATGAATCTAGTAACGAGGAGGAGCCTTCTATTCAACCAATCTCATTAATAAGGAGCTCCAAAAAGAGGATTGAACCCACACATTATGTGGTGAAGAAGAAGAAAAGAAAAAGGAAGAGAGGTAAAAAGATATCTCTCCCAAATAATGTTGCTCTTATTATTGCTGTGCCTCATGAAAATGAATCAAAAATAATTGTCGAAGATGATGCACTTGATGATGATCTAGTTATGCCTATTGCTTGTTGTGATGATTATGATTGGGAAGATAATGATACTTCTTATGATCTTGAAAATCTTTTTGACACTTGCTTGGAATATGACAATTGCTATACTATTGGTGCTATCCATACTATTCATGATGAGAGTGATTATGCTTATGATACGAAAAGTCCCAAGCTTGGGGATGCTATGTTTTATGAGGATGACATATTTGAGAATATATTTGCTGAAATTAATGTTTTTTCCAAGCTTGGGGATGCTATGTTTAATAATGATGATATTTTTGGCCTCCCAAGTTTTGATGATAATAGCATGTCTTCTACCTATGATGATTATATTTATGAAAGTGGATTTGGAGAGGTCATGACTTTATTTAGTGATGTATCCACTATTTCGGAAGAGGTTTCAATCGATTATGATAAGAACAAAGTTGCTACTTATGATGATTATTGTGATAAAACTTATGCTATAAAGAGTAGTGATGATTATATTTATAAAACTTGTCATGATTATGAATACCATTTCTCTGAACATTACTCTTTTAATGTGGAAACAATTTATAGTATTCGAGTCTCTTGTGATACTCCCACTATTCTGAATGAGAAGAATCTTACTTATGAGGAGAGTAGTAAATTTTCTATGCTGGTAGATCATGAAAAGAATGCTTTAGGTGGTGGTTATATTGTTGAATTCATTCATGATGCTACTGAAAAATATTATGAGGGAGGAACATATGCTTGTAGGAATTGCAATAATATCAAGTTTCCTCTTTATGTTGCAATTCTTATCTTTTATGTGAGCATCATTGAAATCATCATGCCTAGCTAGGGGCGTTAAACAATAGCGCATGTTGGGAGACAATCCAACTTTATTTTTGTTCCTTACTTTTTGCTCCTGTTTAGTAATAAATAATTCATCTATCCTCTGTTATGATTGAGTTTTTATGTTTTAATTAGTGTTTGTGCCAGGGAGAACCTTTGGGAAGACTTGGGTGAAGTCTTTATGATCATGCTGTAAAAATCAGAAACTTTAGCGCTCACGAGTATTGCTGCCATTTTTATTTGGAAAGTGATATTTAGTTAATTTTTTTGCAGATGATTAATAGATAAATTGTTCAGGTCCAGAAATTTATTTTAGAATTTCTGGGGTTCCATAAGTTTGTGTTAGTTACAGATTACTACAGAATATTCTGTTTTTCATGTGTTGTTTTCTTATTTTGATGAATCTATGGCTAGTAAAATAGTTTAAAAACCATATAGAAGTTGGCATAAAGTAGGTTTAACACCAATATAAATAAAGAATGAGTTTATTACAGCACCTTGAAGTAGTGTGTTGTTTTCTTTCGCTAACGGAGCTCACAAGTTTTCTACTTTAAGTTTTGTGTTGTGAAGTTTACAAGTTTTGGGTAAAGATTTGATGGATTATGGAACAAGGAGTGGCAAGAGCCTAAGCTTGGGTATGCCCATGGCACTCCCAAGATAATATAAGGACACCTAAAAGCCAAAGCTTGGGGATGCCCCGGAAGGCATCCCCTCTTTTCGTCTACTTCTATCGGTAACTTTACTTGGAGCTATATTTTTATTCACCACATGATATGTGTTTTGCTTGGAGCATCTTGTATGATTTGAGTCTTTGCATTTTAGTTTACCACAATCATCCTTTATGTACACACCCTTTGAGAGAGCCATAAAAGATTTGGAATTCGTTAGAATACTCTATGTGAAGGAAATATGCCCTAGAGGCAATAATAAAGTTATTATTTATTTCCTTGTATCATGATAAATGTTTATTATTCATGCTAGAATTGTATTAACCGGAAACATAATACATGTGTGAATACATAGACAAATAGAGTGTCACTAGTATGCCTCTACTTGACTAGCTCGTTGATCAAAGATGGTTTTGTTTCCTAACCATAGACATGAGTTGTCATTTGATTAACGGGATCACATCATTAGGAGAATGATGTGATTGACTTGACCCATTCCGTTAGCATAGCACTTGATTGTTTAGTTTGTTACTATTGCTTTCTTCATGACTTATACATGTTCCTATGACTATGAGATTATGCAACTCCCGTTCACCGGAGGAACACTTTGTGTGCTACCGAACGTCACAACGTAACTGGGTGATTATAACGGTGCTCTACAGGTGTCTCCGAAGGTACTTGTTGGGTTGGCGTATTTCGAGATTAGGATTTGTCACTCCAATTGTCGGAGAGGTATCTCTGGGCCGTCTCGATAATGCACATCACTTAAAGCCTTGCAAGCATTGCAGCTAATGAGTTAGTTGCAGGATGATGTATTACAGAACGAGTAAAGAGACTTGCCGGTAACGAGATTGAACTAGGTATTAAGATACCGACGATCGAATCTTGGGCAAGTAACATACCGATGACAAAGGGAACAACGTATGTTGTTATGCGGTCTGACCGATAAAGATCTTCATAGACTATGTAGGAGCCAATATGAGCATCCAGGTTCCGCTATTGGTTATTGACCGGAGACGTGTCTCGGTCATGTCTACATTGTTCTCGAACCCGTAGGGTCCGCACGCTTAACGTTACGATGCCAGTTTCATTATGAGTTTATATTCTTGATGTACCGAAGGTTGTTCGGAGTCCCGGATGTGATCACGGACATGACGAGGAGTCTCGAAATGGTCGAGACATAAATATTGATATATTGGAAGCCTATGTTTGGACATCTGAAGTGTTCCGGGTGAAATCGGCATTTTAATGGACTACCGGGAGGTTACCGGAACCCCCGGTAACCTAATGGGCCTTAATGGGCCTAGTGGAGGAAGTAGAGAGGAGGCCAAGGGGCAGCCGCGCGCCCCTCCCCCCCCCCCAAGTCCAAATTGGACAAGGATGGTGGCGGCGCCCCCCCTTTCCTTTCCTCCCTTTCTCTCCTTCCCCCCCAAGTCCTAGTCCAACATGGAAAGGGGGGAGTCCTACTCCCGGTGGGAGTAGGACTCCTCCTGGCGCGCCCCTTGCCTGGCCGCACCTCCTCCCCCTTTCTCCTTTATATACGGGGGTAGGGGGTACCCTAGAGACACAACAATTGATCATTGATCTCTTACCCGTGTGCGGTGCCCCCCTCCACCATAATCCTCGATAATATTGTAGCAGTGCTTAGGCAAAGCCCTGCGACGGTAGAACATCAAGATCGTCACCATGCCGTCATGCTGACGGAAATCTTCCCCGACATTCTTTTGGATCGGAGTCCGGGGATCATCATCGAGCTAAACGTGTGCTAGAACTCGGAGGTGCCGTAGTTTCGGTGCTTGATCGGTCGGGCCGTGAAGACGTACGACTACATCAACCGCGTTGTGCTAATGCTTCTGCTTTCGGTCTACGAGGGTACATAGACAACACTCTCCTCTCTCGTTGCTATGCATCACCATGATCTTGCGTGTGCGTAGGAATTTTTTTGAAATTACTATGTTCCCCAATAGTGGCATCTGAGCCTAGGTTTTATGCGTTGATGTTGTGCACGAGTAGAACACAAGTGAGTTGTGGGCGATATAAGTCATACTGCTTACCAGCATGTCGTACTTTGGTTCGCCGGTATTGTTGGATGAAGCGTCCCGGACCGACATTACGCGTACGCTTACGCGAGACTGGTTCTACCAACGTGCTTTGCACACAGGTGGCTGGCGGGTGTCAGTTTCTCCAACTTTAGTTGAAGCAAGTGTGGCTACGCCCGGTCCTTGCGAAGGTTAAAACAGCACCAACTTGACAAACTATCGTTGTGGTTTTGATGCGTAGGTAAGAAAGGTTCTTGCTAAGCCCGTAGAGCCACGTAAAACTTGCAACAACAAAGTAGAGGACGTCTAACTTATTTTTGCAAGGCATGTTGTGATGTGATATGGTCAAGACATGATGCTAAATTTTATTGTATGAGATGATCATGTTTTGTAACCGAGTTATCCGCAACTGGCAGGAGCCATATGGTTGTCGCTTTATTGTATGCAATGCAATCACGCTGTAATGCTTTACTTTATCACTAAGCGGTAGCGATAGTCGTGGAAGCATAAGATTGGCAAGACGACAACGATGCTACGATGGAGATCAAGGTGTCGCGCCGGTGACGATGGTGATCATGACGGTACTTCGAAGATGGAGATCACAAGTACAAGATGATGATGTCCCTATCATATCACTTATATTGATTGCATGTGATGTTTATCGTGTATGCATATTATCTTGCTTTGATTAACGGTAGCATTATAAGATGATCCCTTACTAAATTATCAAAGTATAAGTGTTCTCCCTGAGTATGCACCGTTGCGAAAGTTCTTCATGCTGAGACACCACGTGATGATCGGGTGTGATAGGCTCTACGTTCAAATACAATGGGTGCAAAACAGTTGCACACGCGGAATACTCAGGTTAAACTTGACGAGCCTAGCATATAACAGATATGGCCTCGGAACACGGAGACCGAAAGGTCGAGCATGAATCATATAGTAGATATGATCAACATATTGATGTTCACCATTGATACTACTCCATCTCACGTGATGATCGGACATGGTTTAGTTGATTTGGATCACGTGATCACTTACAGGATTAGAGGGATATCTTTCTAAGTGGGAGTTCTTAAGTAATATGATTAATTGAACTTAAATTTATCATGAACTTAGTACCTGATAGTATCTTTCTTGTCTATGTTTAGTTGTAGATAGATGGCTCGTGCTGTTGTTCCGTTGAATTTTAATGCCTTCCTTGAGAAAGCAAAGTTGAAAGATGATGGTAGTAATTACACGGACTGGGTCCATAACTTGAGGATTATCCTCATTGCTGCACAGAAGAATTACGTCCTGGAAGCACCGCTAAGTGCCAAGCCTGATGCAGGAGCAACACCAGATGTTATGAACGTCTGGCAGAGCAGAGCTGATGACTACTCGATAGTTTAGTGTGCCATGCTTTATGGCTAAGAACCGGGTCTTCAACGATGTTTTGAATGTCATGGAGCATATGACATGTTCCAGGAGTTGAAGTTAATATTTCAAGCAAATACCCAGATTGAGAGACATGAAGTCTCCAATAAGTTCTATAGCTGCAAGATGGAGGAGAATAGTTATGTCAGTGAACATATAATCAAAATGTCTGGGTATCATAATCACTGGACTCAACTGGGGGTTAATCTTCCTGTTGATAGTGTCATTGACAGAGTTCTTCAATCACTACCACCAAGCTACAAAAGCTTCATGATGAACTATAATATGCAAGGGATGAATAAGACTATTCCTGAGCTTTTCGCAATGCTAAAAGCCGCGGAGGTAGAAATCAAGAAGGAGCATCAAGTGTTGATGGTCAATAAGACCACCAGTTTCAAGAAAGAGGGCAAATGGAAGATGAAAGGGAACTTCAAGAAGAACAGCAAACAAGTTGCTGCTCGGGAGAAGAAACCCAAGTCTGGACCTAAGCCTGAGACTGAGTGCTTCTACTGCAAGCAGACTGGTCACTTGAAGCGGAACTGCCCCAAGTATTTGGCGGATAAGAAGGATGGCAAAGTGAACAAAGGTATATGTGATATACATGTTATTGATGTGTACCTTACTAATGCTCGCAGTAGCACCTGGGTATTTGATACTGGTTCTATTGCTAACATTTGCAACTCGAAACAGGGGCCACGGATTAAGCGAAGATTAGCTAAGGACAAGGTGACGATGCGCGTGGGAAATGGTTCCAAAGTCGATGTGATCGCAGTCGGCACGCTACCTCTACATCTACCTTCGGGATTAGTATTAGACCTAAGTAGTTGTTATTTGGTGCCAGCATTGAGCATGAAAATTATATCTGGATCTTGTTTGATGCGAGACGGTTATTCATTTAAATCAGAGAATAATGGTTGTTCTATTCATATGAGTAATATCTTTTATGGTCATGCACCCTTGAAGAGTGGTCTATTTTTGATGAATCTCGATAGTAGTGATACACATATTCATAATGTTGAAATCAAAAGATGCAGAGTTGATAATGATAGTGCAACTTATTTGTGGCACTGCCGTTTAGGTCATATCGGTGTAAAGCACATGAAGAAACTCCATACTGATGGACGTTTGGAACCACTTGATTATGAATCACTTGATACTCCGTGCCTCATGGGTAAGATGACTAAAACGCCGTTCTCCGGTACTATAGAGAGAGCAACAGATTTGTTGGAAATCATACATACAGATGTATGTGGTCCAATGAATGTTGAGGCTCGTGGCGGATATCGTTATTTTCTCACCTTCACAGATGATTGAAGCAGATATGGGTATATCTACTTAATGAAACATAAGTCTGAAACATTTGAAAAGTTCAAAGAATTTCATAGTGAAGTTGAAAATCATCGTAACAAGAAAATAAAGTTTCTACGATCTGATCATGGAGGAGAATATTTGAGTTACGATTTTGGTCTACATTTGAAACAATGCGGAATAGTTTCGCAACTCACGCCACCCGGAACACCACAGCGTAATGGTGTGTCCGAACGTCGTAATCGTACTTTATTAGATATGGTGCAATCTATGATGTCTCTTACTGATTTACCGCTATCGTTTTGGGGTTATGCTTTAGAGACGGCTGCATTCACGTTAAATAGGACACCGTCGAAATCCGTTGAGACGACGCCTTATGAACTGTGGTTTGGCAAGATACCAAAGTTGTCATTTCTGAAAGTTTGGGGCTGCGATGCTTATGTGAAAAAGCTTCAACCTGATAAGCTCGAACCCAAATCGGAGAAATGTGCCTTCATAGGATACCCAAAGGAGACTGTTGGGTACACCTTCTATCACAGATCCGAAGGCAAGACTTTTGTTGCTAAATTCGGGGTTTTTCTAGACAAGGAGTTTCTCTCGAAAGAAGTGAGTCGAAGAAAAATAGAACTTGATGAGGTCTCTATACCTGCTCCCTTATTGGAAAGTAGTACATCACAGAAACCAGTTTCTGTGACACCTACACCAATTAGTGAGGAAGCTAATGATAATGACCATGAAACTTCAGATCAAGTTACTACCGAACCTCGTAGATCAACCAGAGTAAGATCCGCACCAGAGTGGTACGGTAATCTTGTTCTGGAAGTCATGCTACTAGATCATGATGAACCTACGAACTATGAAGAAGCGATGGTGAGCCCAGAGTCCGCAAAATGGTTAGAAGCCATGAAATCTAAGATGTGATCCATGTATGAGAACAAAGTGTGGACTTTGGTTGACTTGCCCGTTGATCGGCAAGCAATTGAGAATAAATGGAACTTCAAGAAGAAGACTGACGCTGACAGTAATGTTACTGTCTATAAAGCTCGAATTGTTCCGAAAGGTTTTCGACAAGTTCAAGGGATTGATTATGATGAGACCTTCTCACCCGTAGCGATGCTTAAGTCTGTCCGAATCATGTTAGCAATTGCCGCATTTTATGATTATGAAATTTGGAAAATGGATGTCAAAACTGCATTCCTGAATGGATTTCTGGAAGAAGAGTTTTATATGATGCAACTAGAAGGTTTTGTCGATCCAAAGGGAGCTAACAAAGTGTGCAAGCTCCAGCGATCCATTTATGGACTGGTGCAAGCCTCTCGGAGTTGGAATAAACGCTTTGATAGTGTAATCAAAGCATTTGGTTTTATACAGACTTTTGGAGAAGCCTGTATGTACAAGAAAGTGAGTGGGAGCTCTTTAGCATTTCTGATATTATATGTGGATGACCTATTATTGATTGGAAATAATATAGATTTTCTGGATAGCATAAAGAGATACTTGAATAAGAGTTTTTCAATGAAAGACCTCGGTGAAGCTGCTTACATATTGGGCATTAAGATCTATAGAGATAGATCAAGACACTTAATTGGACTTTCACAAAGCACATACCTTGACAAAGTTTTGAAGAAGTTCAAAATGGATCAAGCAAAGAAAGGGTTATTGCCTGTGTTACAAGGTGTGAAGTTGAGTAAGACTCAATATCCGACCACTGCAGAAGATAGATAGAAAATGAAAGATGTTCCCTATGCTTCAGCCATAGGCTCTATCATGTATGCAATGTTGTGTACCAGACCTTATGTGTGCCTTGCTATAAGTCTAGCAGGGAGGTACCAAAGTAATCCAAGAGTGGATCACTGGACAACGGTCAAGAACATCCTGAAGTACCTGAAAAGAACTAAGGATATGTTTCTCGTATATGGAGGTGACAAAGAGCTCATCGTAAATGGTTACGTTGATGCAAGCTTTAACACTGATCCGGATGATTCTAAATCGCAAACCGGATACGTGTTTACATTAAACGGTGGAGCTGTCAATTGGTGCAGTTCTAAACAAAGCGTCGTGGCGGGATCTACATGTCAAGCAGAGTACATAGCTGCTTCAGAAGCAGCAAATGAAGGAGTCTAGATGAAGGAGTTCATATCCGATCTAGGTGTCATACCTAGTGCATCGGGTCCAATGAAAATCTTTTGTGACAATACTGGTGCAATTGCCTTGACAAAGGAATCCAGATTTCACAAGAGAACCAAGCACATCAAGAGACGCTTCAATTCCTTTCGGGATTTAGTCCAAGTGGGAGACATAGAAATTTTCAAGATACATACTGATCTGAATGTTGCAGACCCGCTGACTAAGCCTCTTCCACGAGCAAAACATGATCAGCACCAAGGCTCCATGGGTGTTAGAATCATTACTGTGTAATCTAGATTATTGACTCTAGTGCAAGTGGGAGACTGAAGGAAATATGCCCTAGAGGCAATAATAAAGTTATTGTTTATTTCCTTGTATCATGATAAATGTTTATTATTCATGCTAGAATTGTATTAACCGGAAACATAATACATGTGTGAATACATAGACAAACAGAGTGTCACTAGTATGCCTCTACTTGACTAGCTCGTTGATCAAAGATGGTTATGTTTCCTTAGCATAGCACTTGATCATTTAGTTTGTTGCTATTGCTTTCTTCATGACTTATACATGTTCCTATGACTATGAGATTATGCAACTCCCGTTTACCGGAGGAACACTTTGTGTGCTACCAAATGTCACAACGTAACTGGGTGATTATAAAGGTGCTCTACAGGTGTCTCCGAAGGTACTTGTTGGGTTGGCGTATTTCGAGATTAGGATTTGTCACTCCGATTGTCGGAGAGGTATCTCTAGGCCCTCTCGGTAATGCACATCACTTAAAGGCTTGCAAGCATTTGCAGCTAATGAGTTAGTTGCGGGATGATGTATTATAGAACAAGTAAAGAGACTTGCTGGTAACGAGATTGAACTAGGTATTAAGATACCGACGATCGAATCTCGGGCAAGTAACATACCGATGACAAAGGGAACAACGTATGTTGTTATGCGGTCTGACCAATACAGATCATCGTAGAATATGTAGGAGCCAATATGAGCATCCAGGTTCCGCTATTGGTTATTGACCGGAGACGTGTCTCGGTCATGTCTACATTGATCTCGAACCCGTAGGGTCCGCATGCTTAACGTTACGATGATAATTTCATTATGAGTTTATATGTTTTGATGTACCAAAGGTTGTTCGGAGTCCCGGATGTGATCACAGACATGACGAGGAGTCTCTAAATGGTTGAGACATAAAGATTGATATATTGGAAGCCTATGTTTGGACATCGGAAGTGTTCCGGGTGAAATCGGCATTTTACTGGAGTACCGGGAGGTTACCGGAACCCCCGGTAACCTAATGGGACTTAATGGGCCTAGTGGAGGAAGTAGAGAGGAGGCCAAGGGGCAGCCGCACGCCCTCCCCCCCAAGTCCGAATTGGACAAGGAGGGGGCGGCGCCCCCCTTTCCTTTCCCCTCTTTCTCTCCTTCCCCCCAAGTCCTAGTCCAACATGGAAAGGGGGGAGTCCTACTCTAGGTGGGAGTAGGACTCCTCCTGGCGCGCCCCTTGCCTGGCCGCACGTCCTCCCCCTTGCTCCTTTATATACGGGGGCAGGGTGCATCTCTTAGCCGTGTGCGGTGCCCTCCTCCACCATAATCCTCGATAATATTGTAGCGTTGCTTAGTCGAAGCCCTACGACGGTAGAACATCAAGATCGTCACCACACCGTCGTGCTGACGGAACTCTTCCCAGACATTCTGCTGGATCGGAGTCCGGGGATCGTCATCGAGCTAAACGTATGCTAGAACTCGGAGGTGCCGTAGTTTCGGTGCTTGACCGGTCGGGACGTGAAGACGTATGACTACATCAAGCGTGTTGTGCTAACACTCCCGCTTTCGTTCTACGAGGGTACGTAGACAACACTCTCCTCTCTCGTTGCTATGCTTCACCTTGATCTTGCGTGTGCGTACGAATTTTTTTGAAATTACTAGGTTCCCCAACACTATGTGGTTCGCTTATATCATTTGATATATATAGTTTTGCTCTAGTACTTCACTTATATCTTTTAGAGCACGGTGGTGGATTTGTTTTATAGAAACTATTGATCTCTTATGCTTCACTTAGATTATTTTGAGAGTCTTAAATAGCATGGCAATTTGCTTAAATAATCCTAATATGCTAGGTGTTCAAGATTAGTAAAAAGTTTTCTTATGAGTGTTTTGAATACTAAGAGAAGTTTGATGCTTGATGATTGTTTTGAGATATGGAGGTAATAATATCAAAGTCGTGCTAGTTGAGTAGTTGTGAATTTGATAAATGCTTGTGTTGAAGTTTGCAAGTCCCGTAGCATGCACGTATGGTAAACATTATGTAACAAATTTGAAACATGAGGTGTTATTTGATTATCTTCCTTATGAGTGGCGGCCGGGGACGAGCAATGGTCTTTTCTTACCAATCTATCCCCCTAGGAGCATGCGTGTAGTGCTTGGTTTTTGATGACTTGTAGATTTTTGCAATAAGTATGTGACTTCTTTATGACTAATGTTGAGTCCATGGATTATACACACTCTCACCCTTCCATCATTGCTAGCCTCTTCGGTACCGTACATTGCCCTTTCTCACATTTAGAGTTGGTGCAAACTTCGCCGGTGCATCCAAACCCCATGATATGATACGCTCTTTCACACATAAACCTCCTTATATCTTCCTCAAAACAACCACCATATCTACCTATTATGGCATTTCCATAGCCATTCCGAGATATATTACCATGCAACTTTCCACGATTCCATTTATCATGACACATTCATCATTTTCATATTGCTTAGCATGATCATGTAGTTGACATAGTATTTGTGGAAAAGCCACCGTTCATAATTCTTTCATAACATGTCACTCTTGGTTCATTGCATATCCCGGTACACCGCCGAAGGCATTCATATAGAGTCATATCTTGTTCTAAGTATCGAGTTGTAATTCTTGAGTTGTAAGTAAATAGAAGTGTGATGACCATCATTCATAGAGCATTGTCCTAAAAAAGAGAAAGGCTAAATAAAAAAGAAAAAATAAAGAAGGGACAATGCTACTATCCTTTTTCCACACTTGTGCTTCAAAGTAGCACCATAACCTTCATGATAGAGAGTTTTTTGTTTTGTCACTTTCATATACTAGTGGGAATTTTTCATTATAGAACTTGGCTTGTATGTTCCAACAATGGGCCTCCTCAAGTGCCCTAGGTCTTCGTGAGCAACCAAGTTGGATGCACACCCACTTAGTTTCTTCTGTTGAGCTTTCATACATTTATAGCTCTAGTGCATCCGTTGCATGGCAATCCCTACTCCTTGCATTGACATCAATCATTGGGCGTCTCCATAGCCCATTGATTAACCTCGTTGATGTGAGACTTTCTCCTTTTTTGTCTTCTCCACATAACCCCCATCATCATATTCTATTCCACCCATAGTGCTATATCCATGGCTCGCGCTCATATATTGTGTGAATGCTTATAGGTTTGAGATCACTAACGTATGAAACAATTGCTTGGCTTGTCATCGGGGTTGTGCATGACGAGAGCATTCTTGTGTGACGAAAATGGAGCATGACTAAACTATATGATTTTGTAGGGATGAACTTTCTTTGGCCATGTTATTTTGAGAGGAAATAATTGCTTAGTTAGTATGCTTGAAGTATTATTATTTTTATGTTAATATGAACTTTTATATTGAATCTTTCGGATCTGAATATTCGTACAACAATTAAGAAGAATTACATTGAAATTTTGCCAAGTAGCACTCCACATCAAAAATTTTGTTTTTATCATTTACCTACTCAAGGACGAGCATGAATTAAGCTTGGGGATGTTGATACGTCTCCAACGTATCTATAATTTTTGATTGCTCCATTCTATATTATCTTCTGTTTTGGATGTTTATGAGCTTTATTATACACTTTTATATTATTTTTGGGACTAACCTATTAACCCAGAGCCCAGTGCCAGTTTCTGTTTTTTCCTTGTTTTAGAGTATCGTAGAAAAGGAAAATCAAACGGAGTCCAATTGACCTGAAACTTCACGGAACTTATTTTTGGAAGGAAAGCAACCCAGGAGACTTGGAGTCCACGTCAAGGGAGCTTCGAGGAAGCCACGAGCTAGGGGGGAGCGCCCACCCCCCTGGGCGCGCCCTCCACCCTCGTGGGCCCCTCGTGGCCCCCTGACGTACTTCTTCCGCCTATATATCTCCATATACCCTAAAACGATCGAAGAGCACAATAGATCAGGAGTTCCACCGCCAGAAGCCTCTGTAGCCACCGAAAACCAATCTAGACCCGTTCCGGCACCCTACCGGAGGGGGCAATCCCTTTCCGGTGGCCATCTTCATCATCCCGGTGCTCTCCATGACAAGGAGGGAGTAGTTCTCCCTCAGGGCTGAGGGCATGTACCAGTAGCTATGTGTTTGATCTCTCTCTCTCTCTCTCTTGTGTTCTTGAGGTGGTATGATATTGATGTATCGCGAGCTTTGCTATTATAGTTGGATCTTATTATGTTTTATCCCCCCTCTACTCTCTTGTAATGGATTGAGTTTCCCGTTTGAAGTTATCTTATCGGATTGAGTCTTTAAAGATTTGAGAACACTTGATGTATGTCCTACCGTGCGTATCTGTGGTGACAATGGGATATCACGTGATTCACTTGATGTATATTTTGGTGATCGACTTGTGGGTTCCGCCCATGAACCTATGCATAGGGGTTGGAACACGTTTTCGTCGTGATTCTCCGGCCGGAACTTTGGGGCACTCTTTGAGGTTCTATGTGTTGGTTGAATATATGAATCTGAGATTGTGTGATGCATATCGTATAATCATACCCACGGATACTTGAGGTGACATTGGAGTATCTAGGTGACATAAGGGTTTTGGTTGATTTGTGTCTTAAGGTGTTATTCTAGTACGAACTGTAGGGCTATTTGTGACACTTATAGGAATAGCCCAACAGATTGATTGGAAAGAATAGCTTTGAGGTGGTTTGGTACCCTACCATAATATCTTCGTTTGCTCTTCGCTATTAGTGACTTTGGAGTGACTATTTGTTGCATGTTGAGGGATAGTTATGTGATCCAATTATGCTATTATTGTTGAGAGGACTTGCACTAGTGAAAGTATGAACCCTAGGACTTGTTTCCCAGCATTGCAATACCGTTTACACTCAGTTTTATCATTAGTTACCTTGTTGTTTGTATATTTTAAGATTACAAAAACTATTATCTACCATCCATATACTACTTGTATCACCATCCACTACTAGGAAAAGGGCTATATATGATATGGTTACTAATGGCGCACCGTGCATGTGGTGCGCCACTGCTATATAGCAGTGGCGCACCAGATACAGGTGCGCCATTAGTAGTAATGGCGCACGTGGTGTGTGGTGCGCCATTAGTAGTTTTGAAAAAAAATAAAAAAAAAATTTAGTAATGGCGCACCATGGGTTAATTAGTCCACATTACTAGTTGACATAGTAATGGTGCACCACACCCACTGTGTGCCATTAGTAGTTTTGAAAAAAAATTGTTAGTAATGGCGCCATTAGTAACCCTGGTGCTAAATGCCCACCCCCCCTTGTGGACCGCCTTTTCACTTTTAAAAAAATAAGAGAAAATGATGGAAATGTCAAAAAAATTAAAAAAATAAGTTTCCAATGTGATATGTGGTCTAGTTGGGAAAATTTACAAATATGAATTTCGACTTTATTTGCAAAATCTCTCTGGAATTTAGTAAAATGGGCATAACTTTTGCATACGAACTCGGATTAAAAAGTTTTTTATATGAAAAACCATCTACTCGAAAAGTTACATCTGAATTGGGGAACCCCATTCAACATCTTCAAAATCCCCAAAAACCTAACAGAACGAAAGATACGGGGCTTTTAAGATCTAGATGGGGGAGAATGAAAAAAAAATGCAAACTTACTAGTGGCGCACCATTTGCTAGGTGCGCCACTAGTAACAGAAAAAAAATTGGTTTAAAAAAATCGTTTTTTTTTCAAAATATGATACGTAATTTGACCGGGAAGTTTGAAATATTTTTTCAAAATTTCATCATACTCATGAACATGAACAAAGTCCTAGACATCAACAAGGTTTAATAGGATTGATATGATAGATATATCAACAAGTGCCTGTGTAGTGAGCTGGTGCTGGGGTTGGATAAACTACGAAGTTAAGAAAAAAAATTGAAAAAAAAAATCGTTTTTTTAATTGTTACTAATGGCGCACTTCTATGTGGTGCGCCATTAGTAAAAAAATACTAATTGCATGGTACTAGTGGCGCACCTGTAGTGCGCCATTAGTAGCGAAAACTGGTGCGCCACTAGTAGGCCTTTTCCTAGTAGTGATCTCTTTGCTGAACTAGTGCACCTATACAATTTACCATTGTATTGGGTGTGTTGGGGACACAAGGGACTCTTTGTTATTTGGTTACAGGGTTGCTTGAGAGAGACCATCTTCATCCTACGCCTCCTACGGATTGATAAACCTTAGGTCATCCACTTGAGGAAAATTTGCTACTGTCCTACAAACCTCTGCACTTGGAGGCCCAACAACGTCTACAAGAAGAAGGTTGTGTGGTAAACATCACAAACCTAGTTAACTAAGCATATTAGAGCTAACTTTGGTCATTTTGGAGGAAACAAAGCTAAGTATAGATCGTTTTAGAGCTAACTTAGGTAAAATGGATGGTTTTGGAGGTCAGTAAGCTTATTAAGTCATTTTGGAGGAAATAAAGCTAAGTCTAGGTCTTTATGCATTTGTTAAGCAAAACGCTAGAGAAACTTACCGTGATCATGGAGGTGTGGGAGCGGGCTGGCTCCTGCCGGTACCTAGAGAAGGATCGTGCGATGCTTGTCTGGAGTTACGCTGCACCAAAGATCATTTCCAATGTCTCGTTAGCATGACGACACTCAAATGTTCAGACTAGCAGGTAGTGTCCATTCAAAATAAACTCACCGTCTTCCCACGAGCAATCACTGGGATTGGCGGAGCGGTCTGACCAGACTTCTCGCACACAGACTGCACATTTGGTTTTGACGACTCAGTCATACTAGTTAGTAATGAGACGAACACTACATGAATGTTTTGGCTAATCAGCAGAAGAAACTTACCACAAGGAGCTCGTACATTGCCCTTGCCTGCATGTCATTCCGTGCCCTCTCCTCCTCAACATATTTGTTGTCCTCTCCTCCAACTCCCGCTGCCTCTCCGCCGCCTCCGACAGAAGTTTCTCTGTTCTATCTCTCTCACTCTGTATAGCAGCCTGCAACACCACTCCTCGTTAGTATTTGTAATCATTGATGGAAGCGCACACAATCTAATGTAGAAAGATAGCTGACTACGTATAACTAACCTTGAAGGCGAGTTGGACTGGCCGTTCACGAGGCCTTATCTCTGAAGCAGATCTCGACTGGCGCGCCTTGATCTCCGGGAGAGTGCTAGGACAACGGATAAGTCCATCTCCAATGGCTATCGAGCCATGGGACCACCCGCCACTAGCTATCATCACGAGCTCTGGATCAATGGGACCCTGGCTCGGGTTAAAGTCCTCCCCTTTCCACGCCTTCCCTTCATCTCTATATTTCATGAGCTTGTCGTGGGAGGAGATGTTGGTGAAGTTGCTTGCATCATCGAGATCAGACGGAGAGAATGCATGTATTTACAAGAAAGTGAGTAGGAGCTCTGTAGCATTTCTGATTTTATATGTGGATGACATATTATTGATTGGAAATAATATAGAATTTCTGGATAGCATAAAGGGATACTTGAATAAGAGTTTTTCAATGAAAGACCTCGGTGAAGCTGCTTACATATTGGGCATTAAGATCTATAGAGATAGATCAAGACACTTAACTGGACTTTCACAAAGCACATACCTTGACAAACTTTTGAAGAAGTTCAAAATGGATCAAGCAAAGAAAGGGTTCTTGCCTGTGTTACAAGGTGTGAAGTTGAGTAAGACTCAATATCCGACCACTGCAGAAGATAGATAGAAAATGAAAGATGTTCCCTATGCTTCAGCCATAGGCTCTATCATGTATGCAATGTTGTGTACCAGACCTTATGTGTGCCTTGCTATAAGTCTAGCAGGGAGGTACCAAAGTAATCCAAGAGTGGATCACTAGACAGCGGTCAAGAACATCCTCAAGTACCTGAAAAGAACTAAGTATATGTTTCTCGTATATGGAGGTGACAAAGAGCTCATCGTAAATGGTTACGTTGATGCAAGCTTTGACACTGATCCGGACGATTCTAAATCGCAAACCGGATACGTGTTTACATTAAACGGTGGAGCTGTCAATTGGTGCAGTTCTAAACAAAGCGTCGTGGTGGGATCTACATGTCAAGCGGAGTACATAGCTGCTTCGGAAGCAGCAAATGAAGGAGTCTGGATGAAGGAGTTCATATCCGATCTAGGTGTCATACCTAGTGCATCGGGTCCAATGAAAATCTTTTGTGACAATACTGGTGCAATTGCCTTGGCAAAGGAATCCAGATTTCACAAGAGAACCAAGCACATCAAGAGATGCTTCAATTCCATTCGGGATTTAGTCCAAGTGGGAGACATAGAAATTTTCAAGATACATACGGATCTGAATGTTGCAGACCCGCTGACTAAGCCTCTTCCACGAGCAAAACATGATCAGCACCAAGGCTCCAGGGTGTTAGAATCATTACTGTGTAATCTAGATTATTGACTCTAGTGCAAGTGGGAGACTGAAGTAAATATGCCCTAGAGGCAATAATAAAGTTATTATTTATTTCCTTGTATCATGATAAATGTTTATTATTCATGCTAGAATTGTATTAACCGGAAACATAATACATGTGTGAATACATAGACAAACAGAGTGTCACTAGTATGCCTCTACTTGACTAGCTCGTTGATCAAAGATGGTTATGTTTCCTAACCATAGACATGAGGTGTCATTTGATTAACGGGATCACATCATTAGGAGAATGATGTGATTGACTTGACCCATTCCTTAGCATAGCACTTGATCATTTAGTTTGTTGCTATTGCTTTCTTCATGACTTATACATGTTCCTATGACTATGAGATTATGCAACTCCCATTTACCGGAGGAACACTTTGTGTGCTACCAAACGTCACAACGTAACTAGGTGATTATAAAGGTGCTCTACAGGTGTCTCCGAAGGTACTTGTTGGGTTGGCGTATTTCGAGATTAGGATTTGTCACTCCGATTGTCGGAGAGGTATCTCTGGGCCCTCTCGGTAATGCACATCACTTAAAGCCTTGCAAGCATTGTAGCTAATGAGTTAGTTGCGGGATGATGTATTACTGAACGAGTAAAGAGACTGGCCGGTAACGAGATTGAACTAGGTATTATGATTCTGACGATCGAATCTCGGGCAAGTAACATATCGATGACAAAGGGAACAACGTATGTTGTTATGCGGTCTGACTGATACAGATCATCGTAGAATATGTAGGAGCCAATATGAGCATCCAGGTTCCGCTATTGGTTATTGACTGGAGACGTGTCTCGATCATGTCTACATTGATCTCGAACCCGTAGGGTTCGCATGCTTAACGTTACGATGACAATTTCATTATGAGTTTATATGTTTTGATGTACCATAGGATGTTCGGAGTCCCGGATGTGATCACAGACATGACAAGTAGTCTCGAAATGGTCAAGACATAAAGATTGATATATTGGAAGCCGATGTTTGGACATCGGAAGTGTTCCGGGTGAAACCGGCATTTTACCAGAGTACCGGGAGGTTACCGGAACCCCCGGTAACCTAATGGGCATTAATGGTCCTAGTGGAGGAAGTAGAGAGGAGGCCAAGGGGCAGCCGCACGCCCCTCCCCCCAAGTCCGAATTGGACAAGGAGGGGGGCGGCGCCCCCCTTTCCTTTCCCCTCTTTCTCTCCTTCCCCCCCAAGTCCTAGTCCAACATGGAAAGGGGGGAGTCCTACTCTAGGTGGGAGTAGGACTCCTCCTGGCGCACCCCTTGCCTGGCCGCACGTCCTCCCCCTTGCTCCTTTATATATGGGGGCAGGGGGCATCCCAGAGACACAACAATTGATCATTGATCTCTTAGCCATGTGCGGTGCCCCACTCCACCATAATCCTCGATAATATCGTAGTAGTGCTTAGGCGAAGCCCTGCGATGATAGAACATCAAGATCATCACCACACCGTCGTGCTGACGAAACTCTTCCCCGACATTCTGCTCGATCGGAGTCCGGGGATCGTCATCGAGCTGAACGTGTGCTAGAACTCGGAGGTGCCGTAGTTTTGGTGCTTGATCGGTCGGGCCGTGAAGACGTATGACTACATCAAGCGTGTTGTGCTAACACTTCCGCTTTTGGTCTACGAGGGTACGTAGACAACACTCTCCTCTCTCGTTGCTATGCTTCACCATGATCTTGCGTGTGCGTACGAAATTTTTTGAAATTACTACGTTCCCCAACACTATGTGGTTCGCTTATATCATTTGAGTTATATAGTTTTGCTCTAGTACTTCACTTATATCTTTTAGAGCACGGTGGTGGATTTGTTTTATAGAAACTATTGATCTCTCATGCTTCACTTAGATTATTTTGAGAGTCTTAAATAGCATGGCAATTTGCTTAAATAATCCTAATATGCTAGGTGTTCAAGATTAGTAAAAAGTTGTCTTATGAGTGTTTTGAATACTAAGAGAAGTTTGATGCTTGATGATTGTTTTGAGATATGGAGGTAATAATATCAAAGTCGTGCTAGTTGAGTAGTTGTGAATTTGAGAAATGCTTGTGTTGAAGTTTGCAAGTCCCGTAGCATGCACGTATGGTAAACGTTATGTAACAAATTGGAAACATGAGGTGTTATTTGATTGTCTTCCTTATGAGTGGCAGTCGGGGACGAGTGATGGTCTTTTCCTACCAATCTATCCCCCTAGGAGCATGCACGTAGTGCTTGGTTTTTAATGACTTGTAGATTTCTGCAATAAGTATGTGAGTTCTTTATGACTAATGTTGAGTCCATGGATTATACGCACTCTCACCCTTCCATCATTGCTAGCCTCTTTGGTACCGTGCATTGCCCTTTCTCACATTGAGAGTTGGTGCAAACTTTGCCGGTGCATCCAAACCCCGTGATATGATACACTCTTTCACACATAAACCTCCTTATATCTTCCTCAAAACAGCCACCATATCTACCTATTATGGCATTTCCATAGCCATTCCGAGATATATTGCCATGCAACTTTCCTCCATGCCATTTATCATGACACATTCATCATTGTCATATTGCTTAGCATGATCATGTTGTTGACATAGTATTTGCGGCAAAGCCACCGTTCATAATTCTTTCATAACATGTCACTCTTGGTTCATTGCATATCCCGGTACACCGCCGAAGGCATTCATATAGAGTCATATCTTGTTCTAAGTATCGAGTTGTAATTCTTGAGTTGTAAGTAAATAGAAGTGTGATGACCATCATTCATAGAGCATTGTCCTAAATAAGAGAAAGGCCAAATAAAAAATAAAAATAAAGAAGGGACAATGCTACTATCCTTTTTCCACACTTGTGCTTCAAAGTAGCACCATAATCTTCATGATAGAGAGTCTTTTGTTTTGTGACTTTCATATACTAGTGGGAATTTTTCATTATAGAACTTGGCTTGTATGTTCCAACAATGGGCCTCCTCAAGTGCCCTAGGTCTTCGTGAGCAACCAAGTTGGATGCACACCCACTTAGTTTCTTTTGTTGAGCTTTCATACATTTATAGCTCTAGTGCATCCCTTGCATGGCAATCCCTACTCCTTGCATTGACATCAATCGTTGGGCGTCTCCATAGCCCATTGATTAACCTCGTTGATGTGAGGCTTTCTACTTTTTTGTCTTCTCCACATAACCCCCATCATCATATTCTATTCCACCCGTAGTGCTATATCCATGGCTCGCGCTCATATATTGCGTGAATGTTTATAGGTTTGAGATTACTAACGTATGAAATAGCTGCTTGGCTTGTCATCGGGGTTGTGCATGACGAGAGCATTCTTGTGTGACGAAAATGGAGCATGACTAAACTATATGATTTTGTAGGGATGAACTTTCTTTGGCCATGTTATTTTGAGAGGACATAATTCCTTAGTTAGTATGCTTGAAGTATTATTATTTTTATGTCAATATGAACTTTTATCTTGAATCTTTCGGATCTGAATATTCGTACAACAATTAAGAAGAATTACATTGAAATTTTTCCAAGTAGCACTCCACCTCAAAAATTTTGTTTTTATCATTTACGTACTCGAGGACGAGCATGAATTAAGCTTGGGGATGTTGATAAGTCTCCAACGTATCTATAATTTTTGATTGCTCCATTCTATATTATCTTCTGTTTTGGATGTTTATGAGCTTTATTATACACTTTTATATTATTTTTGGGACTAACCTATTAACCCAGAGCCCAGTGTCAGTTTCTATTTTTTCCTTGTTTTAGAGTATCATAGAAAAGGAAAATCAAACGGAGTCCAGTTGACCTGAAACTTCACGGAACTTATTTTTGGAAGGAAAGCAACCCGGGAGACTTGGAGTCCATGTCAAGGGAGCTTCGAGGAAGCCACGAGCTAGGGGGCGCGCCCACCCCCCCTTGGCGCGCCCTCCACCCTCGTGGGCCCCTCGTGCCCCCCTAACGTACTTCTTCCGCCTATATACCTTCATATACCCTAAAACGATCGGAGAGCACAATAGATCAGGAGTTCCACCGCCAGAAGCCTCCGTAGCCACCGAAAACCAATCTAGACCCGTTCCGGCACCCTACCGGAGGGGGCAATCCCTTTCCGGTGGCCATCTTCATCATCCCGGTGCTCTCCATGACGAGGAGGGAGTAGTTCTCCCTCGGGGCTGAAGGCATGTACCAGTAGCTATGTGTTTGATCTCTCTCTCTCTCTCTCTTGTGTTCTTGATGTATAATCATACCTAGTGGTACATACCCTCAGCCCCGAGGGAGAACTACTCCCTCCTCGTCATGGAGAGCACCGGGATGATGAAGATGGCCACTGGAAAGGTATTGCCCCCTCTGGCAGGGTGCCGGAACGGGTCTAGATTAGTTTTCAGTGGCTACGGAGGCTTATGGCGGCGGAACTCCCGATCTATTGTGCTCTCCGATCGTTTTAAGGTATATGGAGAAATATTGGTGGAAGAAGTACGTTAGGGGGGCACGAGGGGCCCACGAGGGTGGAGGGCGCGCCCAGGGGGGTGGCTGCATCCCACTACCTCGTGGCTTCCTCGAAGCTTCCTTGACGTGGACTCCAAGTCTCCCGGGTTGCTTTCCTTCAAAAAATAAGTTCCGTGAAGTTTCAGGTCAATTGGACTCCGTTTGATTTTTCTTTTCTGCGATACTCTAAAACAGAAAAAACAGAAACTGGCACTGGGCTCTGGGTTAATAGGTTAGTCCCAAAAATAATATAAAAGTGTATAATAAAGCCCATAAACATCCAAAACAGAAGATAATATAGCATGGAGCAATCAAAAATTATAGATACGTTGGAGACGTATCAGCATCCCCAAGCTTAATTCCTGCTCGTCCTCGAGTAGGTAAATGATAAAAACAGAATTTTTGATGCGGAGTGCTACTTCGCATAATTTGAATGTTATTCTTCTTAATTGTGGCCTGAATATTCAGATCCGAAAGATTCAAGAAAAAAGTTCATATTGACATAAAAATAATAATAATACTTCAAGCATGCTAACTAAGAAATTATGTCCTCTCAAAATAATATGGACAAAGAAAGTTCATCCCTACAAAGTCATATAGTTTAGTCATGCTCCATTTTCGTCACATAAGAATGCTCTCATCATGCACAACCCCGATGAGAATCCAAGCAATTGTTTCATACTTTAGTAATCTCAAACCTATAAACTTTCACGCAATATATGAGCGCGAGCCATGGATATAGCACTATGGGTGGAATAGAATATGATGATGGGGGTTATGTGGAGAAGACAAAAAGGAAGAAAGTCTCACATCAACGAGGCTAATCAATGGGCTATGGAGATTCCCATCGATTGATGTTAATGCAAGGAGTAGGGATTGCCATGCAACGGATGCACCAGAGCTATAAATGTTTGAAAGATCAACAAAAGAAACTAAGTGGGTGTGCGTCCAACTTGCTTGCTCACGAAGACCTATGGCACTTGAGGAGGCCCATTGTTGGAATATACAAGCCAAGTTCTATAATCAAAAATTCCCACTAGTATATGAAAGTGACAACATAAGAGACTCACAATCATGAAGATCATGGTGCTACTTTGAAGCACAAGTGTGGTAAAAGGATAGTAGCATTGCCCCTTTTTATTTTCTTTTTTTATTTGGCCTTTCTTTTTTCTCTTTTTTTGCGTTTATTTTTTTAGGACAATGCTCTATGAATGATGGTCATCACACTACATGATCATGCTAAGCAATATGACAATGATGAATGTGTCATGATAAACGGAATGGTGGAAAGTTGCACGACAATATATCTCAGAATGGCTATGGAAATGCCATAATAGGTAGGTATGGTGGCTGTTTTGAGGAATATATAAGGAGGTTTATGTGTGAAAGAGTGTATCATATCATGGGTTTTGGATGCACCGGCGAAGTTTGCACCAACTCTCAATGTGATAAAGGGCAATGCATAGTACCGAAGAGGCTAGCAATGATGGAAGGGTGAGAGTGCGTATAATCGATGGACTCAACATTAGTCATAAAGAACTGAAATACTTATTGCAAAAATCTACAAGTCATCAAAAACCAAGCACTACGCGCATGCTCCTAGGGGGATAGATTGGTAGGAAAAGACCATCGCTCGTCCCCGACCGCCACTCATAAGGAAGACAATCAAATAACACCTCATGTTTCAAATTTGTTACATAACGTTTACCATACGTGCATGCTACGGGACTTGCAAACTTCAACACAAGCATTTCTCAAATTCACAACTACTCAACTAGCACGACTTTGATATTATTACCTCCATATCTCAAAACAATCATCAAGCATCAAACTTCTGTTAGTATTCAAAACACTCATAAGAAAACTTTTTACTAATCTTGAACACCTAGCATATTAGGATTATTTAAGAAAATTTCCATGCTATTTAAGACTCTCAAAATAATCTAAGTGAAGCATTTTAGATCAATAGTTTCTATAAAACAAATCCACCACCGTGCTCTAAAAGATATAAGTGAAGTACTAGAGCAAAACTATATAACTCAAATGATATAAGCGAAGCACATAGAGTGTTCTACTAAATTCCAAATCATGTATGGCTCTCTCAAAGGGTGTGTACAGCAAGGATGATTGTGGTAAACTAAAAATCAAAGACTCAAATCATACAAGACGCTCCAAGCAAAACACATATCATGTGGTGAATAAAAATATAGCTCCAAGTAAAGTTACCGATAGAAGTAGACGAAAAGAGGGGATGCCTTCCGGGGCATCCCCAAGCTTTGGCTTTTAGGTGTCCTTATATTATCTTGGGGGTGCCATGGGCATCCCCGATCTTAGGTTCTTGCCACTCCTTGTTCCATAATCCATCAAATCTTTAACCAAAACTTGAAAACTTCACAACACAAAACTTAAAGTAGAAAACCCGTGAGCTCCGTTAGCGAAAGAAAACAAAACACTACTTCAAGGTGCTGTAATGAACTAATTATTTATTTATTTTGGTGTTAAACCTACCGTATTCCAACTTATCTATGGTTTATAAACTATTTTACTAGCCATAGATTCATCAAATTAAGCAAACAACACACGAAAAACAGAATCTGTCAAAATCAGAAAAGTCTGTAGTAATCTGTAACTAACGCAAACTTCTGGAACCCCAAAAATTCTAAAATAAATTGCTGGACCTGAGGAATTTATATATTAATCATCAAAAAACTAATTAACTAAATAGAACTTTCCAAATAAAAATGGCAGCAATTCTCGTGAGCCCTAAAGTTTCTGTTTTTTTACAGCATGATCATAAAGACTTCACCCAAATCTTCCCAAAGGTTCTACTTGGCACAAACACTAATTAAAACATAATAAATCAATCATAACAGAGCCTAGATAAATTATTTATTACTAAACAGGATCAAAAAGTAAGGAACCAAAATAAAGTTGGGTTGCCTCCCAACAAGCGCTATCGTTTAACGCCCCTAGCTAGGCTTGATGATTTCAATGATGCTCACATAAAATATAAGAACTGAAACATAAAGAGAGCATCATTAAGAATATGACCAGCACATTTAAGCCTAACCCACTTCCTATGCATAGGGATTTTCTGAGCAAACAACTTATGGGAACAATAATCAACTAGCATAGGAAGGCAAAACAAGCATAACTGTGAAACTTTAAGCACATAGAGAGGAAATTTGATATTATTGCAATTCCTACAAGCATATATTCCTCCCTCATAATAATTTTCAGTAGCATTGTGAAAGAATTCAACAATATAACCAGAACCTAAAGCATTCTTTTCATGATCTAAAAGCATAGAAAATTTACTACTCTCCACATAAGCAAAATTCTTCTCGTTCAGAATAGTGGGAGTATCAGAAGAGACTTGAATACTATAAATTGTTTCCACATTAAAAGAGTAATGTTAAGAAAAAGGGGAATAATAATCATGACAAGTTTCATAAATATAATCATCACTACTTTTTATAGCATAAGTGTCATCAAAATAATCGTCATAAGTAGCAACTTTGTTCTCATCATAATCAATTGAAACCTCTTCCGAAATAGTGGGTACATCACTAAATAAAGTCATGACCTCTCCAAATCCACTTTCATAAATATTATAAGATTCAACATCCTCCAAAATAGTGGGATCATTACTTCTTAAAGTTGACACTCTTCCAAACCCACTTTCATAAATATAATCATCATAGGTAGAAGGCATGCTATCATCATTATAAATTTGCATATCAAAACTTGGGAGACTAAAAATATCATCTTCATTAAACATAGAATCCCCAAGCTTTGGACAAACATTAATTTCAGCAAATATATTCTCAAAACCATCATCTTCATCAAACATAGCATCCCCAAGCTTGGGCCTTTTCATATCATAAGCATAATCACTCTCATCATTAAATAGTATGGATAGCACCAATAGTATAGCAATTATCATATTCTTCCAAGCAAATTCCAAAATGATTTTCAAGATCATAAGATGTATCATTATCTTTCACAATTATATTTGATTCATTTTCATGAGGCACAACAATAATAGGAGCAAAATTATTTGGGAGAGATATCTTATTACCTCTCTTCCTTTTTCTTTTCTTCTTCTTCACCACATCATGTGTGGGTTCAATCCTCTTTTTGGAGCTCCTTATTAATTAGATTGGTTGAATAGACGGCTCCTCCTCGTTACCAGATTCATCATAAGAAATAATAGGAGGGTATTGGGAAGTCTCTTCCCTTTCATTAGTATTCTCTTCATCTTCTATTTGTTTTCTTTTCTTTATGTAGCTGGCAATATAAGGATTTTCAATGCAATTCACCGCACAATACATATAAATTTCCTCTAGATCCAAACCAAGAATTTTATAACGGGCAAATTCTGGAAGATGCTTAGTTATACGTTTCATTTCTTCGTAGCCCATAAGCAAACTAAGTCCATTATAATGTGCAAGGGAAATCAACTCATCACAATTTTTGGACACGATTAGATCATGAAACAATTTGCATCGAATAGCTAAATGACCACTTTCATTGCAAAGTCCACAAGTACGGCCAAGAAAATTTAAATTTTCAGCACAATCATCTAGCCTTTCTTGCAACAATTTAGTTTCTAATTGCTTATGCCTCTTGCAATATCTATCTTCCCTATTTGGTGTGTACTTGCAAACCCAATGCACTCCACAAAATTGACATGTTTATAGGAGACATTTTCATCATAACTAGTACAATCATCATTAGTACTATGGATATTCAAAGAGTTCATACTAACAATATTGCAATCATGCTCATCATTCAAATATTTAGTGCCAAACATTTTAATGCATTCTTCTTCTAACACTTTGGCACAATTTTCCTTTTCATCATACTCACGAAAGATATTAAAAAGATGAAGCATGTGAGACAAACTCAATTCCATTTTTTTTGTTTTCTTTTTATAAACTAACTAGTGCTAAAACAAGAAACAAAAAGACTCGATTGCAAGATCTAAAGATATACCTTCAAGAACTCACCTCCCCGGCAACGGCACCAGAAAAGAGCTTGATGTCTACTACACAACCTTCTTCTTGTAGACGTTGTTGGGCCTCCAAGTGCAGACGCTTGTAGGACAGTAGAAAATTTTCCTCAAGTGGCTGACCTAAGGTTTATCAATCCGTAGGAGGCGTAGGATGAAGATGGTCTCTCTCAAGCAACCCTACAACCAAATAACAAAGTGTCTCTTGTGTCCCCAACACACCCAATACAATGGTAAATTGTATAGGTGCACTAGTTCAGCGAAGAGATGGTAATACAAGTAGTATATGGATGGTAGATAATAGTTTTTGTAATCTGAAAATATAAAAACAGCAAGGTAAATAATGATAAAAGTGAGCGTAGACGGTATTACAATGCTAGGAAACAAGGCCTAGGGTTCATACTTTCCCTAGTGCAAGTCCTCTCAACAATAATAACATAATTGGATCACATAACTATCCCTCAACATGCAACAAAGAGTCACTCCAAAGTTACTAATAGCGGAGAGCAAACGAAGAGATTATGGTAGGGTACAAAACCACCTCAAAGTTATTCTTTCCAATCAAACCGTTGGGCTATTCCTATAAGTGTCACAAACAGCCCTAGAGTTTGTACTAGAATAACACCTTAAGACACAAATCAATCAAAACCCTAATGTCACCTAGATACTCCAATGTCACCTCAAGTATCCGTGGGTACGATTATACGATATGCATCACACAATCTTAGATTCATCTATTCAACCAACACATAGAAACTCAAAGAGTGCCCCAAAGTTCCTACTGGAGAATCACCACGAAATCGTGTGCCAACCCCTATGCATAGGTTGATGGGCAGAATCCGCAAGTTGATCACCAAAACATACATCAAGTGAATCATGTGATATCGCATTGTCACCACAGATACGCACGGCAAGACATACATCAAGTGTTCTCAAATCTTTAAAGACTCAATCCGATAAGATAACTTCAAATGGGAAACTCAATCCATTACAAGAGAGTAGAGGGGGGAGAAAACATCATAAGATCCAACTATAATAGCAATGCTCGCGATACATCAAGATCGTACCACCTCAAGAACACGAGAGAGAGAGAGAGAGAGAGAGAGAGAGATCAAACACATAGCTACTGGTACATACCCTCAGCCCCGAGGGAGAACTACTCCCTCCTCGTCATGGAGAGCACCGTGATGATGAAGATGGCCACCGGAAAGGGATTGCCCCCTCCGGTAGGGTGCCGGAACGGGTCTAGATTGGCTTTCGGTGGCTACGGAGGCTTCTAATGGCGGAACTCCCGATCTATTGCCCTCTCCGATCGTTTTAGGGTATATGGAGATAGATAGGCGGAAGAAGTACGTCAGGGGGCAACGAGGGGCCCACCAGGGTGGAGGGCATGCCCGGGGGGGGGGGGGGGGGGGGCGCGCCCCCTACCTCGTGGCTTCCTCGAAGCTTCCTTAATGTGGAATCCAAGTCTCCCGGGTTGCTTTCCTTCCAAAAATAAGTTCCATCAAGTTTCAGGTCAATTGGACTCCATTTGATTTTCCTTTTCTGTGATACTCTAAAACAAGGAAAAAACAGAAACTGGCACTGGGCTCTGGGTTAATAGGTTAGTCCCAAAAATAATATAAAAGTGTATAATAAAGCCCATAAACATCCAAAACAGAAGATAATATATCATGGAGCGATCAAAAATTGTAGATACGTTGGAGACGTATCACTCCTCCTTGTATCCCTCCTAACAACTGTAGAATGTCTTCAATCAAATGAGACAATATTGATTAGTACAATTAATAACTAGCTAGTTGAAGATTTTTAATTGTGTAAAGGAGAAATTAACCAGAACTTTTTGATCACCACGTCTGCCCTCATGTTGCACAAGACACCGTCGATAATCTCACCCGGCGGGGCCGAGGCAGCCAAGTAGTGCTCCCAGCTCAATCCAAGCTCTAGAAGCCGACCCTCACCAGGCAACGTGACAAACCCCGGGAAGTTTTGCCGGCAAAGCACTCCAAGGACGGAGTTGGGCCGGGGGACCTTCTCATGGTGGTCCAAACCCCTGCAGCATGACAAGGCCAACACATTAGATATTTGAAGAAACGTGAATGCAGAAGGTACAAAAATATTAAATGCACTTACCTCTCCCCATTAGGGAAAATCAACAACCTCTGCTCGTGGGTCGCCGACACGGACGACAGCCGTGTACAACCTGGCTAGTAGACGGTGCCCCCTCCTCCTCAATATCAGTCGGCTCCACGCCATCATCATCATGGCCACTCGGCCCCTCAGGCTGATCCGGCCAGGTACCCCATCCAGATGTGTGCTCGTCCGGGGTCTCGTGGGCCCAACTATCATGGGCCGAAGGCCTGTGGACCCAAGGCTCGTGAAATGGAGTCCATGTAGCCTCCTCCTCGGATGAGTCCACCCTAGCAGTCACGTGCTCGGGTGAAACAGCTGGGGTTGGCGGCGAGGAAGACACCCTAGCAGTCACGTGCTCGGGTGAAACAGCTGGGGGGTGGCGACGAGGAAGGCACCCTAGCAGTCACCCTACCTCCTCTCCCGTGACCACATGCTCCAGCTCCTCTCTTCTTCCCTCCTTTTCCTCGTCCCCTGCTGGGCACCGCGGTTGATGAAGAAGGGCTCGGCGGTGTCGCCATACTGTCCAGCAACGCTCGTCGATTTTGTGCGGGTGGAATGGAAGACCTCCCAACACGCGCTCCGGACCATTGCCCATCATCTTTCAACACCTGCCATGACAAAGAGTAAACGAAATTAATACAACATAAAAATATACCGACATGAATAATAATATATGATGTTTGTCATAACAAAATCAAAAAATATATATGGTGTCGCGGTGGCGTGTCGGGGTCGGAGTCGGGGTGCGGTGTCGGGGTCGGGGTGTTGTTTCGGGGTCTGGGTGTCGGGGGTCGGGGTGTCGGGGTGTCGGGGTCGGGGTGTGGTGTCAGGGTGTCGGGGGTCGGGGTCGGGGTGTTAGGGGGTCGGGGTCGCGGTGCCGTGTCGGGGTCGGGGTGCTGTTTCGGGGTCTGGGTGTTGGGGGTCGGGGTGTGGTGTTAGGGTGTCGGGGGTCAGGGTCGGGGTGTCGTGCCGAGGTGTCGGGGTGGCGTGTCGGGGTCGAGGTGCCATGTCGGGGTCGGGGTGTCGGGGGTCGGGGTGTCGGGGGTTGGGATGTCAGGGGTCGGGGTGTCGGGGTGTGGGTTGCGGTCGGGTTACTTGACAACCTTTTCTTCTTCTCTTCTTCTTCTTCTCCTCTTCCTCCCTCCTCTTCCTCCTCTTCCTCCTCCTCCTCCTCCTCCTCCTCTTCTGCTTCTTCTGCTTCTTCTTCTTCTTCTTCTTCTTCTTCTTCTTCTTCTTCTTCTTCTTCTTCTTCTTCTTTCTTCTTCTTCTTCTTCTTCTTCTTCTTGTTCTTCTTCTTATTCTTCTTCTTCTTCTTCTTCATCTTCTTCTTCTTCGTCTTCTTCTTCTTCTTCTTTCTTCTTATTATTTTCTTTCTTCTTCTCCCTCCTCCTCTTCCTCCCTCCTCCCCTCTTCTTAAAACTAAAACTAATCTAAAATAAACTAAACTGAAAATAAAACTAAAACTAAAGTAAAACTATAACTAAAACTAGGGTTTAGGGTTTCCTCTTCCTCTTCTTTTCTTTCTTCTTCTCCCTCCTCCTCTTCCTCCCTTCTCCCCTCTTCTTCTTCTTCTTCTTCTTCTTCCCCTTCTACATATTCTAGCACTAAACTAAACTAAATCTAACACTAAACTAAACTGAATCTAACACTAAATCTAACAGCATCGAAAAGAAAAAATAGAAAAAAATAACTCACTGGATCGAGCGGCGGCGACGGGGGCGACGGTGGCGCCCGGGCGATGAGCGGCGGCGCCGGGTGGTGGGTGGGTCGAGGGGGCGCCGGGGCAGTGGGGCGGTCAGGCAGCAACGTGGTGGGGCAGCGGGGCGCTGGGGCGGTGGGGTGGTGGGGCGACGAGGCGTCGGCGCGTGGGGGGCGGCGGGGTGGTGGGTCGACGGGGCAAGCGGCGGCAGGTGGCGGGGGCGGCGGCGGGTAGTGAGGGCAGCGTCGGGCGGGGGGAGGAGAGAGGGAGAGAAACTGAGAGAAGGGGCGGGGTGGGGCTCGGCCGTTAGTTAGGAAGAATCTTTGCCGTCCGCCCACCATTTGCTGTCCGCTTTGTTTCCTCTTTGCCATATGCTAGCAGACGACAAAGAGGGGGGCCATTAAGTTTTCCTCAATTAACTCGTTTAGTGGGGCCAGCTCTCTCTTTGCCGTTAGCCAGCGGACGACAAAGAATCTTTGTCGTCCGCCAGCGGACGACAAAGAACAGGCTAATGGCAAAGACCTTCTCTGTCGTCTGCCAGTTCTTTGTCGTCTGTTTTCCTTAAGCTGACGGAAAAGACCGTCTTTTCCGGCCCCAAGTGGACGACAAAGAACTGGCAGACGGCAAATAAGCTAATTCCAGTAGTGATGATTTGCTCTTTATCATACTAACCTATCTCACAAAGTTCCGTTAAGTTTTCTGTGATTAAAGTTTTCAAGTTTTGGGTGAGATGTCGATATGAGGAGAATAAGGATTGACAAGACCCTAAGCTTGGGTATTCCCAAGGCACCCCAAGGTAATATTAAAGGAAGATCCAAGCAACCAAGCTTGGGGATGCCCCGGAAGGCATCCCCTCTTTCATCTCCAGCATTATTGGTAACCTCATTTGGAGCTATGTTTTCATTTGTCACATGATATGTGTTTTGATTGGAGCATCATTTTATTTTGTTAGGATTTACTTTCTGTTATTTAGAATAATATTTTGCATCTTTCTTTTCAATAAAAATATCAAGTATAGCCTTTGCTATGCTTATTTTGCAAGTGTACCTGTTGCTATTTCAAAACCAAAAGTTTATCAATGTTGCAAAAATTCCCTAGAAAAGTAAGAATGTGATAACATGTTGAAATTTTTCGCAAAATAATATCTGATAAATTTTCTACAGTGTGGTAAATTTTCATAACTTTTGGAGTTAGGGAAATATTGATACTCTTGCATTCTTTACAGACTGCACTATTTTGGCAGAGGCATTTAGTATGAAATGTTGAATAATAATTTTAGTGATTTGCTATAGTAGAGAATGATAAGGTTTTTGCATTGGTTTATACTAACTTATCTCACGAGTTCTTGTTGAGTTTTGTGTGGATGAAGCTTTTGAGATTTAGGAAAACCGTGATATAAAAGGAATTAAGGAGCACAAAAGCTCAAGCTTGGGGATACCCAGGGCACCCCAAGATAATATTTCAAGTGGTCTTAAGCATCTAAGCTTGGGGATGGCCCGGTAGGCATCCCACCTTTCTTCTTCAACGATTATCGGTTAGTATCGGTTGAGCCTAAGTTTTTGCTTCTTCACGTTATTTGTGCTATTCTTGGAATGTCATTTTATTTTGTTTTGCTTGTTGTTTCAATAAAATTCTTAGATATGAAAGTTTTGAATAAGAGAGACTCCTCAAAGAGCTACCTATTTACTTAACTACTCGCTTGATCTTCACTTATATCTTTTTGGAGTAGCTCGTCATTTACTCTTGTGCTTCACTTATATCCTATGAGTAAATCGTTGAATGAATTGAATATCATGAAGTTGAATTATATCATGCCTAGTGGTAGCTTCATTGGGTTTAGAAAGTGAATCTTTTGAGGCTTGACAATCACAATATTGGTCATACAAGCAATTCACGAATAATTAGTATAAGGAAGAGAACTT
Source organism: Triticum aestivum (assembly GCF_018294505.1). Lineage (NCBI taxonomy): Eukaryota > Viridiplantae > Streptophyta > Magnoliopsida > Poales > Poaceae > Triticum > Triticum aestivum. The sequence goes on from NC_057812.1 coordinate 117,471,872, forward strand.
TCACATGCAAATACACTATCATGGAAACTTTTGTAATTGTGAGCCCCCATCAAAATATTATATGCCAAAATTGTTGACGTTGGACAAGGAAGACAACGTAATGGTTCATGTTTGTTCATATTCACATAGAAGTTATATTGTCATAGATCCTTCAACATGTGTTCCTTGCCCCCATCCTTGCTAGCCAAAAATTGCGCACCAAGTAGAGATACTACTTGTGCATCCAAAAACCCTTCAATCCAAATCTTATCTTCAAGAGTCCACCATACGTACCTAAGGATTGAGCAAGAACCTTCAAGTAAGTTGTCGTCGGTGCAATAAGGCAATAAAATTAATTCTAAAAGTGTTAGATCCTTTAGTGTAAGAGAAAATTGAGCATTGTACGAACTTGTGATGGCAAAGAATAAAAGTGATAGACTGCATAATAAAGGTTTCTATCATAAGGGGAATTATAACGTGACATTCTTTTGTACTAAGGGTTGAGCATACAAACAAATAAGTGCATGGCAACCTCTGCTTCCCTCTGCGAAGGGCCTATCTTTTACTTTTATGTATTTACTTTCATGCAAGAGTCAAAGTTTTTCTCTCTATTCCTTTTTAGTTTTCTCTTTTGGCAAGCATCATGTGGTGAGAAAAGATCTAGGCACATATATCCAGTTGGATATGGGTAGAATGAGTTATTATTGTTGACATCACCCTTGAGGTGAATACGTTGGGAGGCAAAATTATAAGCCCCTATCTTTCTATGTGTCCGGTTGAAACGTTTTCCTCACGTGTATGTGGTGAGTGTTAGCAATCATCGAAGATTATATGATGGTTGAGTATGTGGAGCTCTTACTTAAACTCTGTTGAATAAGTTGAATTACAATTGCTTGGTGACTGATAACATAGGTTGTTCAGTTTCAAGAGAATTCATTATTTGAACCTTAACATGTGGATTGGTTGCTACTTTAACATGAGAAGTTGTATAAGAAAGAATTGTTGTTATGATGCTAGGAAAAGTGATTGAAATTGTTATTGGTCAAACTTTTGCACTTTGCTAGCATTCACACTTCATAAATTATTTCTTTTATCATTTACCTACTCGAGGACGAGTAGGAATTCAGCTTGGGGATGCTGATACGTCTCCAACGCATCTATAATTTATGAAGTATTCATGCCAATATATTATCATTCTTGGATGTTTTACAATCATTTTATAGCAACTATATATCATTTTTTGGACTAACCTATTGACCCAGTGCCCAGTGCGAGTTTCTGTTTTTTGCTTGTTTTTTACATCAGACGAAATCAATATTAAACGGAGTCCAAACACCGCGAAACATTTCTGGATATTTTATGGACCAGAAGACCACCAGTCGGCCATAGCATCACCTGGGGGGTGCCCCGAGGGGGCGAAACCCACCAGGACGCGCCCAGGTGGGCTGTGCCCACCTCGGTGGCCTCCTGCACCCCCTTTTCGCCCTATAAATTCCCTAATATTCCAAAAACCCTCGAGGTAACCCTAGATAAGAAGTTTCACCATCGCAGGCCTTTGTAGCCACGGAAAAGCAATCTAGACCCCGTTCTGGCACTCTGCCGAAGGGGGAAATAATCACCGGTGGCCATCTTCCTCATCCCAGCGGCTACCATGATGAGGAGGGAGTAGTCTACCCTCGGGGTTGAGGGTTTGTACCAGTAGCTATGTGTTTAGTCTCTCTCTCTCTCTCTCTCATGTTCTCGAGTTGTCATGATCTTGATGCATCGCGGGCTTTGTTAATATAGTCGGATCATATGTTATTTTCCCCTCTCTATCTTGTTGTGATGAATTGAGTTTTTCCCTTTGTGATTTCGTTGTTATTGGATTGAATAATTTTATGGATTTGAGAGCACTTGATATATGCCTTACATATGAATACAAGTGCTGACAATGGGGTATCATATTGATTCACTTGATATGTGTTTTGGCACTCAACTCGCGGATTCCCGCGATGAAATTGGGGTAATCCATGCATAGTGTTGATGCACATTCTCGTCTTTGTTTCTCCGGTAGAAATCTTGGGGCAGTCTTTGAAGTTCTTTGTGTTGGATTGAGTATTATGAATCTGGAATTATTTGGTGTTATGTTAGTACGAACTCTTGGATAGATCGATTGGAAAGAATAGCTTGGAGGTAGTTTCGTACCGTACAAACTATTTCTTCTTATACTCTCCGCTAGATAGGAACTTTGGAGTGATTCTTTGTTGCACGTTGAGGGATGGTTATATGATCCAATTATATTAGCACTGTTGAGCCATTGCACTAGTAAAAGTACGGACCCTAGGCCTCATTTCAAGCATTGCAGTAGCGTTTTTGTGCCCGTTTACTATTTGCTAGCTTGCTGTTTTTATTTATTCAGATAATAAAAACTAGATAATAAAAACTAGTCATTGGCCCATGCGTCAGCACGGGCTAGTAAATTTGAAAAAACAGAAGTAGTTAAACAACTGAAGAACTTTTAATGTTAATATAGCATGTGTTCAAAATATATGAGATCTTGGCAAGCTATTTTCAGCATCTCCCAACAGATCATTATAAATCATGAATTAACAGAAAAATACCACCATGAGAGATAAAATTGGAAGCGAAATGAAATATCGAATTTCAAGAATTTTTAGAAGAAAACACATGCCCGATTAATGGAGAAGAATGAATAAGACATTTTCATGGTCATCGGAAATGGAACCTAGTTAGTTAATTGTACATACATTCCCCAAGGAAACATGGAATTGAACATTGTTATTATAGATGAGGGACACCAAAGAATGTACTTGTTTATCTTCAGCTTGAAGGACGTGGATTAGTGAAAATCCTGTCCTGATTTAACTAATCAGATTATTACATAAATTGTCTCACATACATATAAATGTGCGTTCATATGAAAATAAAAATAGGAATAAATACATTACTAGAAATATGTATCTACGTTTCTGCGCGGAGTAGTGTTTTGGCTTTTGTGGATGTAGTCACACAGCGGATGGAAACCAAAATTAGGCTTGTGCATGTTTGAGCTTATAACATTCTTGTAAATCTTTTGTCAAAATAAGAATTTTGTGTCCCCTGCAAAAGAAATTTGAGTGCTCTAAAAACATTTTTTATCAAATAAATATTTTTTGGCATATAGTTTTCTTAAATATTTATTGCACTCAGAGGACTCGAGCATTGACTTGTGTGATTTTTGAATGTTCCAGGTTAGCTAGTTTCTTACCCCTTGCTAATGACCTGTCAACGTAATGGGGATCCTTCTAGGTATGTATGGCTTGGAATACCCTGCTCACTACAAAAAAAATAAACTTCCGTGATGATACGTGTTTGTCATAATAGGTCACGTTTTTTGTCATGCATGTACATCCATGACAATTTTATGACAGAATCAAGATAGTCATACATGTGCTGTCCTAAAAGTGTTCCATGACATTACCAAAATTATCATCACGGAAGTGTCCACTTCCATGATGATAAATCGCGCATCACAGAAGTGCTTTCGTCAAGGGTGACCGACACGTGGCATCCACCATAACGGAACACCGTTAAGCTATCGGGTCCAGTTTCGGATCCGATAACCCGTTAATAGCCCCAACCAATGGGGATTTCCCACGTGTAAAATCATCATTGGCTGGAGGAAACACGTGTCGGCTCACCGTTGAGACAGATGTCATCCACTCATTGGACCCAAGGCGCCTATGATACGTCGACACGTGGCACGGCCCAACAGAGGCCCATTCCTGTGAAAAGTTCGGCCCATTTGACTTGGTCAAAAGGTGGAGGGCCGGCCCACGGAAAGCCTGTTAACGACATGTTCGCATATAGCCCATTTACAGCCCGCTAACTCACAGCCCCTTACGGCCTATCGGAATTAGGCCCAGTAGCGTCATCTGGGCCGTCCAATATGATTCCAGCCCGTTGTAACTTCCGGCCCATGTATGGTCCATGACGTATTTCGGCCCATATGAGTCCCTTTGTAACTCTTGGCCCGTTAACGGCCCATGGTGAAACCGGCCCGTAATGATCAGTGTATTGCTTTATACCCATTAGCGGCACATTATTCCATTGGGTGCTTTCCAGCCCGTGTAACCTTTAGGCCTTCTCAGGGCCCATTTATTCTTGAGCTCATTTTCAGCATTCGGTTACTTACGCCCGTTACTGGCCTTTTCTGCTTGTGGGCCAGATTCAGCCCGTGGATACAGTCGGCCCGTTTGTGGCCCGTTAATCTGTTGGGCCATTTTCATATCGTCATCAAACACGGCGTATTAATCACCCGTTATGGTCAGCCCATAAAACGTATGATTTCCACTCTAGCCCGTTTACGCCCCCTTATACGGCATGCACAAGGCCCATAGATGAGACGGCCCATAGAAGGCCCATTGATCCGACGGCCCATAGAAGGCCCATGGATCCGATAGCCGATAGAAGGCCCATGGATGCGACAACGCATAGAAGGCCCATGGATCGGACGACCATAGAAGGCCATGGATCGTCCACCCTGTAGATGGCCCATGGATCGTATGGCCTGTGGAGGGCCATGGTCACTACAACGTTTGGACGAGTTCGCCTCCGTTTGAACGATATAGCTTATTCAAAGAATTATCCTACTCTATACTATCACCTCTAAAAAACATACACTATACGAGACTAAGGCATAGAAACGTAAAATAATCCTGCACTATACAATAAAGAAATTACAGCCGATTATACCCACTAGGCATTATGGTTCGGGACCAGTGATAATAAAGCATACACAAACAACAAATTACATACACTGGGCAAATACAACTCCTACAATATGGACGCACATTAACATAACTTACCATTTGAACTATAATCTCTTCAGAATATAAGATTGGTCAGATTTAGATAGCACAAATTTCAGTCTGCAAAATCTCTAATTCCTTTGTTGTTACCTCAGTGTCTTGTTTCATTTTTTGACTCCTGCATCTAATACCTGCATGTCCAGCCTCAACTTGTTGATTGTATGTTGAGAATCATGTACACGTTGTCTTGCCACCCCTAGTTGATTCTCAAGAACATCTGCACATTTCAATTCCAATCCATAATCATTCGGTAACGTCCATGCTGCACTGCTCACAGATCTTTGTGTTGATGTCACTTCATCCTGAAATGTTTCTGCAAGTACACATGACTAGGGCAAAAATATAGTTACAATAGTGAAGCGAGCAAGACAGACTATTTTGTACATGGCAAAACATGACTAACAATAATGTTACATGTCATGAAGCATAAGCAGGTGATATTTTAAAAATTATAAAAAGGTAGTCTGTGCAGCCTGCATACAGAAATCTCTCTTAGCTCACCAGAGGAGCATGATGTTGGGGCCCAATCCAAAACACAGACAAGTTACAAATTTAGACATCATGTTGCCTATAAGTAAGCAAGCAGTTGACCATTCTGGAGCTCAATTAAAGTCTTAGGGAGCATAATGAACAACAGATGGTTTCATACAAACATACTACAGCAAGCAAAACTATGCAATCATTAGCCTAGTATAAACTAGATTGTGAGCCTCATGCAATAATAGTTGGTTAATAGACTTCAAAGCTTTAGGCACACTTTGGCGAAGTAATTAAATGGTAAGGCCTTTAATTATGTCAACTAATAGTTATACAAGTACCCAACATGAGGAATCATTCTTTGGGCATCTCATTAACTAAGGACAAATAAAGCAATTGAAATTAACTATGCCTGAAACAAACAAGGAATTGAACTGTTGAGTTGGATACAGTGACTTACCTTAACAGGTTGAAGAGGCTCAGTGCAGCTCCTACTTCTCTTGCAAGGCTCCTTCCTAACGACTTGTACTTGGAAATCCTCAATCTTATCTTCATTGCACCCCCTCTGCAAGGTGACACAAACTAGTTACTCGTCTCCTTGGAAGATAAATATGCATACTTTCCAGTCTGTGAACACAAAAGGATGAGATTATAGTAAAACAATACCACATAATGAAACATGCCCCATCTCTTGCACTTGCACACAATGAAATGAGCATTTACTATGTCTGCACTATGTAAAAACTAGGGATACCTTCGAAATGGATCTCCAGGTACTCTTGGAGAGCCTACTTTTGTGTACAACCAAACCTTTATGTCACCTATGAGTTAGAAAAGGCCCCACTACATCAGCCCTTAGTGTTTAAATCATTGACAAGCTCTGTTAGAGCGTTAGGTCAAGAACAACAAGTAATCAAAGCAAACAGTCCTAGTATGGATGGCTGATGCAAACAAGCAGTTGAACAGATGTGTGAGCAAATATTACATATCAAGAGAAGAAGCAAAGAAGGAGCCTTAAAGACCATCACTTGACGGACTAGATTTAAGGGGTATTTAAACATATTGTGCAACATATGAAATAACATAAACATTGCATATTCCAGATTCTACAATTGAATGCACATTTATTAGGTTATGCCATGTATGATGATGGCTAAATGTACACTATAGCAGGTAGGAGTGATTCATCATTGCACGCACAATTGAATTGCAGGTTAAGGGCCAGTTCTATTCCGCCTTTTCAGGGCTTATTGTCAAAATAAGCCATAAAAGATGTAAAGAAGTCATTTTTTAGTTATGGGCCTAGGCTTAACTAATTTCGCTTTTGAGGGGGGTGTTCCGGGTAGAACCTGACTAAAAATTGAAGGGAAGGGGTATAGTGAAATGACTCTATTGGCTGCCTATATTACACTCAAAATGTAACTGCTGACGGCCGCATGACACCTCACCCTCAAGTCAAAACAAACACGCAAGCGTTCATTGCCCTGCCCGCTTGCATCTCCTCTCCCCTTTCGCTCTACCTCGATCCCCTGCCTACAGCACTAGGGTTCCTCCAGCGAGCCGTCACCACTGGTCCCATATTGCCTGGTCCTCGACGATGCTCTGTCCAGCTAGGCTACATGGCCGGCGGATAGGGGGAAATCGCCCTAGCTTCTCCTCCCTTTGGTGCCGCCCCTCATTCTCATGGTCTCCAGTAGCTGCTCCACTATGGTTCATCGAACACACTACTCCGGCTGGTGCTGCACAACTACGGTTGATGCCACACTACGGCAGAAGGCACCTTATTCCCCCTGCCCACCTCCCAGGCCGTGGCCTTGAGGTGCTGTTGAAGGATGAGCTCATCCAACAAGGTGAGGATCTCCTCTGATTTTTTGCCAAATTTTAATTCTGATCCTCTATACAAGGAATTTCTATGAGCTGCTTCTGCTGTTTCTATATGATGCATTGCTATGAGCTGCTCCTGCTGCAGCTATATGATTAATTGCTATGAGCTGCTGCTATATGATGAATTGCTATGAGCTGCTGCTGCTATATGATGAGTTGTTATAAGCTGCACCTGCTGCTGCTGTATGATGAGTTGCTATGACCTGCTCCTGCTGATGCTATATGATGAATTGCTATGAGCTGCTCCTGCTGATGCTATATGATGAATTGCTATGAGCTGCTCCTGCTGATGCTATATGATGAATTGCTATGAGCTGCTCCTGCTGCTGCTATATGATGAATTGCTATGAGCTGCTCGTGCTGCTGCTGGTATATGATGAATTGCACACTTCTGCTGCTGTTGCTGCTGTATAATGAGTTGCTATGAGCTGCTGTTGCTGCTATATGATGGTTTCAGGTGGTGCTGCTATATGATAATGACCAGCCACTTGGACCATCGAATTTCAATAAATACTAGCAAAAATGCCCGTGTGTTGCAACGGCGTAACAGAGCTATGAATTGGCCAGTTATCTCGATTGTGCAGTATCTGCAGATTTCTACCATCTCTTCATTATCACTATGCTCTTTCTCCTACCATCCTTTTCCAAATTTCATCATGCGCACACCCCTGTGATTTCCATTATCACATGGACAAAATGCCATTTGGAACGAAACATGACTGGTTGTATAGTTCGGCATGAAACATAACTATGTCACGGAGCGCCACTATAATCAGCAAAGGAAGATGTCAAAGCCTCATAGTTAAGCATGTGCTGCTACATATACACACAATCTCAAACAATCATTAATTTCAAGAACATGATTTACTGACTTAAAATCACGAAATCGATGCCAAGAACCTTGTCAACCATTGTCGCCTAAATGCCCTGCCTAGATCTAGTGCCCACATCCCTTGGATGTAATCACTTTTGGTGCAATTGGAAGTGATCGGACAAGCTCATTCTAAGGAACACACTTTGTACCGCTGGACACCAATGCTCCATGGAATATATTTTCGTGGAATCACACATGGAAATATCAACATTTTTCGTTCACAGGGAGCCGTCTTAATCCTAACCCAACTGTCGTCCCTTCTCGGGCGACTCGGATGGAACCCCAACCCCTGTCGCTGCCGGGGGCGTTACCTCCCTCCTTCCCTCCATACGTTGCCGCCGTGAGGCACGTGTGGGCTAAGCCGGGGGCAACGATGGTGGCGGAGGTCTCTCTCTCCCATGGCGTGGGGCTAGTGCGGGGCACCTCGGCGTGTGAAGGCGTCACCATTTGGGTCTTGGCGGCGCGGCGACCGGCCCTTTTTGGGCGAAGGCGATGGCGGGGCCAGTTGCTTGCGTGGTCTGTCCTTAAGTCAGGTCTGATCTGGCAGGTGTGGCCTGCTCACTGCGCATCGGCGGAGACCGATGGTGTTCCATGCAAACAATGCTGGATGGAGGTTCGTCAGGAAGATCCGAGTGAAAACCCTTCTCCCGGCTAGTTGCCAAGTCCTGCGATGTTGGTGCTTTTCTATGTCATCTCCTTCTTGAAGGCATCGCCATGGAGAAGCTCCAGACCTCTATCTGATACCTTGTGTTGTCCTTGTGTTGCCAGTCGATCGGATGATGGCGGCATCCTTGTGTTGTTCCACACTTGGCGGCGTCATTCTTTGAGGTCTGCATTGACTCGAGGAACCGTGGATGGTTTCGGCGATGGAGTGGCGTTTCATGTGAAGCATCGACGACTTGGAGTCTTGATGGTGTGGCGCTGCAGGGTCTCAGCTACGGAGATGACGTTGTTTTGCGCCGTGGTGGAGTCGATGGCAGGCCTTGCAAGGTCGATGCATCGGTACCTACTCTAAAGATGGATCAATGGAAGACAGTGGCAGCAGCCTCTGCAGCCTGCACATGTGGTGCACGCTGAGAGTGCGCTGGACCGGTGTGTGCCCCAAATCCGGCGATGGGCGGCTTGGTTGAGGCCTCCCGTTTTTAGATGTTAGGCTTCGGTGTGAGGTCTAGGCATGCGGCCCTGACCATGTGCAGCCTTCGTCAAATTGACAGGAGTAGCAATAGATGTTGCTAAGATGATGATTTCATAGTTATTAATGTATTACTTTACAAGGTCTTGGTGAATAATTAATAAATTTGTTATGTGCATCGTCCAATGCAGAGACCGAGGGTCATCCTCCTCTTCAGAAAACACACGAAAATATCAGTACACTGGATAAAAAGGGGTAAGTAAAATGTGGTTGCGTTCAATTGATCCATGGAAAGATGTAGGTTACTTTCAATTGATCAAAGGAAACTGATAGAGCTCCAAGGAAACTGATAGAGACATCGTGATGTAAGCCTCTTTAACCCATTGCCTCACCCTATAAAGAAGTGCATACTATATACTGGATGGTCCGATAAACACCAACTCCATAGCTTCACTTTTGCATAGAAAATCCCATTCACATTTATGCAGATCTTCAATTATATTAAGCGCTCATGATCCAGCGGTAGTGGAAAAACACCCCACGCCACAGTTTCTGAAGTAGTCATTAGGATACATCAGTAAATCTTTTTGATTGAAATGCATACGTACCTTGAAGTAACTCGAAACAAAGAACACTGCTTGGTGTCATGCCGGGATGGTTAAGAGTAGGAGGCCAATGGATCCATCCGAGTAGTAGGCTTGTAGCCGCGTGGACGCTGCCATCTACTTAGTCGGGCCGTAGTCGGCGCTTTCTTTGCGGATTGATGAAGGTTATGCATGAAGTTTGAAGTAGAGGACGGAGGACCTGTCATTCTAGGATTATGGAGGTCGGCATCGAGTCTACCTTCTGGATCGATAGGTGTGTCTGTGAGGCAAGCTCCTTCTACCAGCATCTACGGGCAGAGGTGGAACCAGCTGTTTGGTGCAGCAACAAATATATTGCTAAAAAATCCATTTGTCACAGCCTTCGCAGCTTCCAGGCCGAGCCCGTATCTGCCCGAGCAGATCGAGCGCAGCACCTCCTCGCGTCGGCTCCCGATCAGCCGCCGCCGATGAGCACCAGCACCCCGCACCTGTCTCTTTCCTCCGTGTACTCTTCTTTTCTCCCTCCGTCATCTCTCTGTTCATCTCGCGGCAGGAGCCCAGGACTCAAGAGTTCGCCGCTGCCAGAATGGCGTGCTTCCCCGACGACCAGTGCCAGCAGCCGACAGCTGTCCACCTCCAACTTCCTCGGCCTTGCATGCCATGCCGCTCGCCGCCGTAGTCCCTCGTCTTCCCACGCCGCTCACCCATGCCTCTGCATCGTGCGGATGCCGCCTGCCTCTATCCCGTCTGCCTTGACCCAGCCCCATCGAGTAGCATCACCATCCGCGTGGGCCGCACCGGCGACCGCCAGCCCAGCGTCCGCTCCGCTCAGCAGCGCCAACCTAGCCGTGCGGCTGTGGTGGACCTCTTCGCCGAGTCGGCCTGCAGGCCGCAGGGTGAGCCCCGCCGCCACTGGAACCGCCTTCTGGGCGACGACCGCCACTACTGGCTGCTCCTTCCCCTCTTGTGTTGTCGTGAAAGATGAACTGCACGAGATAGCATGATCGGGAACACCTGCTTAGAGCCGCCGACGGGGGTTCCTACCTGGGCCCTGGCAATCTCCTCTCTCGACGGTGTGGCACAAAGCAGACTTCGCCGTCGATGGATTTCTCGCTACCCACGCGGCACCGGAGGAGTTAATCGTGGATATGATTGTTCCCAATTATTCTGGATCCCTTTCTTAACCGACGATTACTGGACTACTAATTCTACTAGTAGAATGCCCGTGCGTTGCCACGGTCTTGTGAAATAGTCATAGATAGAGACAATATAACACAATCACAATTGCATAATAATTGAAGTCCACTTCATTTGGAATCAAAAGTGATAACAAAGTAGCAAATTAACAATGTATACATATAAGTGATGATCCAATTAAAAATTTATTGCAAAGTATTGAGATCTACTTGATGCGCTTAAGAAATTCTCTCACAATATCAGGCAAGTTGTCTTTAGCTTCATTCGCATGATGTTTGAGCAAACATAATAAAAATTGTTTTCTCAATTCATACCTATTCTGCACAAGTAATATACGTAGTTAGCATGAATACTTCACGTGGAAGTTTTAAAAACATGTGTAATGCACAGTACTCACCACACAAACCGGCTTCGCCAGGTTTTTACCGTCCCACAAAAGCATAAAATAAAAGACAAAATAGCCTAACAAATCCTTGCAATTTCCTAAATTGTTATTGTATTAAATATGATGATAAAAAATAAATGTTTATATTCTAAATTTATTACACGTCTACGCTAGTTGGAATACCATCAGGAGATAAACGTTGCCATTTTGATATATCGGAATGCCATCCTGGTTGCTTTATTTCCAGTGCTTCTTTGAATTTCTGCGCAAAACTTTTTAATTTCATTAAGTGCCTCAGAATTTTCATCTCCAACAATTGTGTTGTATAAATAGGGTCCAGAATAGATACACGACGTGCCTCTTTGTCGATGACATACAAGATGTATCGGTCGATGGATTCATATGGAAGATAAATCTACAAGTCGTAGCTATTACAGACAATAATAAACCATGACAAACAATGGACAAAAGACCTTACTTACCATGTTGCACGATTAGATGTTGTCTATCCCAGGCCAGCTATCAAACAAATTTGCCAACTTCTGAATAGTTTTCTTATCGCAGAACTTTTGACCTCGTGTTGAATCCCGCATCATGGACTGAGTAAAAAAACATCATCATATACATGGATAATGAGGCGATACCAACCATATCTTGTTGTAGATAAGTATTAACATGTTGTACAATGTGATGATATTTTGATGGGTCAATGTTCGTGTCTCCGTCTTCTTTCATCTGGCCAGAAACAACTAATAATATAGACCTTTTCACCCACCCTGTCTTGTAGATGGTCGTGAGCCATCATGCAATATATGTAAGCATTTATCACCTGTAACTCCATGTTTAGATTATATCTATGTCTTACGATATTATATGTTCTTTATATTATTAATTACAAAGTTTATGCAAATTGGTCTTGCATCATCGTGTAAGAATATATCATCCTTCATAAGGCACTCCAAATTGTCGCTTGATAAGAAGACATCTTCAATGTCCACGAACATGGTTTTCTTGGGGGCAGAGATTCAATGACTGTAATATATCTAGGAGTACAAATATAGTCTATGGACATGATACAAAAACGAGCCAAATTAGTATAAAAAATTAGACAAATTGGTTGAATACATAAAACAATATGTCGAAGGAAAGATCGATAATAACATTGAAAATAATACCTTGTGCAATAACATTTACATTGGCATTCTTTTTTGGTTTTTTATGAGATATCACCGCCCCCACATCATTTTGTTTTGAAAAACTCGGTGAGTTTTCGGCCCCTTTCAGCGTCGCCGCTTCAGAACCCTTGTCGATGCATTCTTTTTGTGCATCTCCAAAATCCATATCTATGTCTCCTATATTCTGAAAAATAATAATATGTAAAATATAAACATTTTGTATTATCATATATAAGACACAAAAAAAGAAGAATTAGCTATATACCTCTTCTCGTGGTGTTTCAGTCTGGTCTGTCATCGTTGCATCCAGCCTGGTTACATCAGTGTGTATGTCGGAACCCATCACTCTTTATCTGCGATGAAATATAAATGATATTTTCTACTGCATCATATAAACATATACAATATATAATAAAAGTAAGAGTGAAACAAACACAGCTTTTTTTTTTGTAAAAATGAAAAAACTGTTTTTCATATTATTAGTCAAAGATGTTGCATTTATTTCGGAGGAAACAACCAACTATAATGTGCATATATAAATAATATATCATCTGAAATTTCTTAAATCATTTTAAACTATTTATATTTTTTAGTAGAAGAGTTTATTGTTTATGCAGGCTAAGGAAAATTGTCCGACAAAAGATAAAAACATGCAAGCAATCCAACATAAACCAAGTATATTCGGTTTTTCCCCCTACAATTTTACTTTTTTGTGTTACTTTGAATATATGTAATAAGTATAAAAACATTTATTCATTTTTTTTGAGAAAACAAAATTTATTCGTAATTGTTTTTGAAGGTTAACACATTTATTCATATGATCCATTTGTGTTACTTTGTATTTTTTTCTTCGGAGAGAAAACATTGCCGATCAATGACCCAAATTGGCTATACAGCACGGCCCAACAAGCACCCAACCCAGCAGTATTACAGAAAAAATTTACTCAAAAAAAGAAAAGCACCCAACCCAGACGGCGACCTCATCCACTCCACTCACTGGATCTCACCCACTCCCCTCCCTCCCCTCTCCCCCACAGCCGGCGACCTCATCAACCACGGCCGCCGCCCCTTCTCATCCCTTCCCCTCCACACACCCGACAGCAATCAGGTGCGAGCTTGTTGAGGCTCCATCGTCTCCCACCGCCGCTGCATCCCATCCCCTTCCCTCCCACTCATGAGACCCGGGGCTTCCACATCACCGTCGTCGTGTGTCATGGGCGAGGTCTAGTGCTCGGCCGGCATGGCTGCCCCGAGGGTGACCGCCGCGGCCCAGCACCTGTCGTCCTCATCGCGCAGCTTGAGCGGGTCGCTGCTGGCGCCTGTCGTCCTCGACCGTGGCCAGCTGGTTCAGCAGGAGCGACAGGGGGAGCGGGTGATCGGAGCATGAGGGGGTGGTGGAGCGCGTAGGCAACGAGATGATGAGAAGGACAGGGACCCCGCAGCGGAGCAGCAGCAGCTGGGGGAGCAGCGCAACTTACCACTTCGCCGTTGTCGCTATCGTGCAAGCCAGGCCAGGTGAGTTTGGATATTTCACCGTGGGGGAATTTTCTCAGGGGCAAATCATTAAGTTTCTAGCAAACTTGTGGCAAATATTTAGTTTCACAACTATTTGTCTAATATGTACGCTGCATCATTTTAGTTTTCCAGTGAATCCTGATTGTCAGTGTCAAAACTCTTGTTGCCGTCCAATATTCAAGTTGAATATTCCCAAAGATTATATGTCACACAGACAGAGCCCAACTTCTAGGCATGTGCACTTGTTGAGAACTTACACAAGTTAGGAAACATGCAGGTTAGGCCATCCTATCAATTGACCTGTCCCTAGAATTTTTCCGAGTTAAGCTTCACTTTATGCCATCTAGTCAGGGACCAGTCTGTACCATCTGAAACTCACAACGAGACCTCGTGTTTTCATTCAGTACTTACTCCCATGATAAAAAAAATTATGAGGATTGTGCAAGTTAGGTTATGTGTCAGCATGTGACATGTCTTGACTGTTGTAGGAGTACAAGTGTGCCAATGTGCGCCAATGATGTATCTTTTTCATATCAAGTTCATATCATTGAGACTATGAACTACATAAAGTCTTAAGTGTCTTTATTACTCTCAGAATTGCTTGGAAGGAGTTTAAGTTTGTTTTGTCGACATCAACTAACGAGTATATTATGGTCTCTCTTTATTTCAGCTACATGAATCTAGTGTTGATCGTGCAGCTTTTGTGGAGTTTGTGCTTGGCTTGTCAGGATATATTTTCTCTGAGGAATAATAGGGATCTTCATGCCCCGGATTTTCTATTGTTCTTTGTTATAATTGATTGGGTAAGTCGTGCACTTTGTCACTGCTATTGTCCATGCAGCTACACCTGAATTATCTGAAGGCATGCACTGAAACAACTGAACCCAATATTTTTTATCAACATTAATTAGTTCTTAGGAAAAAATGAAATTCAGCAAAACTGCAAGTCATGCTTCTCTATTGGCCAAGCTTTTGTTTTGCCTCCCTGTATGAGAATAAGGCAGCCTTAAATAGACTTGCTATTATGGGTGCTTTGCATTACTTCTTGGTTGACCAACGGTATGTGGGTGATCACATCACTTGTGAACGCATTGTAGGTCATGGCGATTCACATGTTCTCTGGATTCTGTGCCTCTGCCAGCGTGACGATTTTCTTCATGAAGGATATGAACTTCTGCGCGGAATACCGACATCTGGACTGCAATCAGTTCACACTTTCAGTCACTCTGGCGTTCTTTACATGGTTGTTGCAAGCTGCGTCTTCTTTCTCTGGGTTCTGGCTACTGATTTCATTCTTCTAGTGATCTCTCTCATGCGCTCATAAGCACCGTCAGCGTCGTGCTAATTGTCGGTCAGGAGGGTAAATCAGTTGCGATGTGCTCGGGCACCCATTATACATCACTTGTTACATATATTGTCTGTTTGATTCATAGCTCATCTTCAGTTTAGGTGTTGGTTATGAGCGCCTTGAGGTGGAACAGTTACATGTGGGAATATTATGTCTTGTTAGTTTCGCAAGTTTGTGATTTGATGGTTGGCTCGGTCATTTAGTTATATCCAAAGCTTACCACTGAAGCTCCTTCCAGCCAACACTAATTGGTTTCTTTCTGAATAGCTTTGGCATCTCTTGATTATGGTAGTTATTAGATTATGTACTTTAGTTGTAGGTTGTACTGAATGTAAAGGAATAATTGAAAAGAACCTGGTTAGTATAACTTTATAGGCTTTCTTGCTGCTTTTCTGGGTGAACAATAAATTGATCACGATTTGTCTGGGTGAACAATATATTCAAAACTGCAAATACTCCTACTGCAAACAAAATTCAGTAAATTTCAGTGCATCTACTGCAAACTAAATTCACCCAGACAAGAGTTGTGATGGCAATTTATGAGTAAAACTGCTTGAACTAAACTGCTTGTCTACTGCTTGCTCAAAAAACTGCTTGTCTACCGCTTGCTCTAAAAACTGCTTGTCTACTGCTTGCTCTAAAAACTGCTTGTCTACCGCTTGCTCTAAAAACTGCTTGTCTACTGCTTTGACATGTTTTAGATTTCAGTACATATGTACATGTGTGTGGTGAGCTTCATGACTGAATTTTTCATTGTGCTTACAAGTCATTAGAGTCATCTAATGCCAAATAATCTTTGTAGCTAACAGAGGTCGATCATGTGACTATATCTTCATGACTTAGAGACACTACAAGTCCTTAGAGTCATCTAAGCCAATATTTATTTTGTTAATCTTTGCCCAAGGATGAGTTTTTGTGGTGGAAGTTGGATGGGGGGTCCATCAGGTGCACCTATCCTGACAGAGGATCATGATGTTGTGGTGGAAGTTTGCTTGGCTATGCAGCCTAAAATGTGTGATAAATCTATGTTTCTTCAGTTGCAGCCCACCTAATAGGACTGCTTGATTAAATCTACAATCAATTGTAGTATACCTGAAGAAAACATGATCATAATCTAATAACTATTATACTTTTAGAGAAGAGACAGAACCTAGAGGAACTTGCCTTCTTGATGCTCCTAGCTTACGCAAGGTACTCCTCGGGAATTTTTCCTCCAGGTCTGGCTAATTTGATCCTGTGCTATCAGTGATGGGCGAAGGGAGAGCAAGGAGGGGGAGGAGGGATGGCGGAGGTTAAGGCCTCTTCTGGTTCATAGGATAGGATTATCATAGGAATAGGAATTTTGTAGGAAATGAGATGGCATGTATCTCAAATCCTATGAGTAGGAATAGGAAACGAGATGTCATTTGGTTGACACCAAAGGAATTTTTCCATTGAGTCTAGGCTCATTTTTTTTCCTATGAAATATGGAGAATAGGAACCAATCCTATGTAGGAATAGGAATCTATTCCTATGAACCAAAGGGCTCTAAAGGAAAAATCCTATAAGAATCCTATCCTCTAAAATTCCTATGAAATTCCTCCAAACCAAAGGAGGCCTAACATATATAGGTAGGCCACATCCCACATGTGCCATGGATAGTTGGCCACATGTGCCATGTGGTACGTCTAGATCACTTGTTGGGCGTATTTAGGACTGCTCTCGCCGTACAGGTAGCCACTCCTATATGTACATGTACCTCACCGTACCGCTCTCACCGTACAGGTAGCCCCCTCACTGCACAGCAGCCGCTCACACAAGTCGCTTCTCCCCACCATGGCGCTGCTTTTCCGACCTCCTCTCCCGCCAGCCTCCACAGCGTCACGCCCATGTCCTCTCCCCACCACGGCCTCGCGCCGCCCCTCCATGGTCCTGCCCCACAACCAACACCGCCGGTGTCACATAGATTGACGTGCCGCCCCGCCATGGTCTCGCCCCGCAACCAACTCCGTCAGTATCACAGAGATCGATGTTGTTGCCGGCATCCATCCTCGACGACGACGACCTGGCATGGCTCCAGGCCAAGGCGGTTGCCAAGGCGAATAATCTCTACCTGGCCACTTGGAAGGGCATGCAGCTGGCGGCCAAGTTGCCATCCAAGCACACTCCACCTGTGGTCTGCCTGCAGGTCGTATTGTGGCTGAAGATACTAAAGATACCTCGTTTTGATTTTGAAGAAGTTAAAGCCACTTCTTTCCTGGATGTTCGGAAGATACTGTCATACTCGAATCGGATGCCTATATGGTGGTCTCCGCAGTCCTAGACACGGGCCCAAACTTGTCCATACTCCATGCTATCTACAAGGAAATTAAAGTAAATGGTTGCACTTTGATCCCCTGGTCAGTAGCCAAGACAAGGAGAGAACAAAATCATGCTGCTCACATTGTAGATGTTGCTCTTATTACAAATACGGGAGCAATGGATGTTGGCTGTCAAAAGTCCCATGAGTTGCATCGCAATCATGTACTATTATATCCAGTAGAGTGTACAAAAAATTAATTCTACACCTGGACTTACTGTAACAAGAAGGAACACATTGACGTTATATCTTTCTTGTTAAGTTTTGCATGCTAAGCATTTAGAAAGTTGGCATATGCCAAAAAAAGCTTCTCGTTTCCCCTGGTATATTCTTCATCCCTACTAAAATGGATAAAATAAAGGACTGATACTACAGATGTAGGCATTCTTCATCTCTACTAAAATATATTCTTCATCATGTGGTTATCCACCTGTAATAAATCACCCATGCATACCTACCTGATTTTCTTCTGTCACAAGTCACAATTCATAAGCAGTCTTACTTCTTAAGCGAGCTCTGTATTTTACTATTCTCTTTATCTTCATTTTTTCTTGACTCAACACATTTACTTTTTTCGGTTATACCTTTGTACTACACTGAATGTAGGAAATATAAAGTAGATGAATGATGTGTTTA
Source organism: Triticum aestivum (assembly GCF_018294505.1). Classification (NCBI taxonomy): domain Eukaryota; kingdom Viridiplantae; phylum Streptophyta; class Magnoliopsida; order Poales; family Poaceae; genus Triticum; species Triticum aestivum. The sequence goes on from NC_057812.1 coordinate 117,490,246, forward strand.
TTCCTGTGTATACTATGTGACCTTCAATTATGTTTGCTTTCAGGAGTAAGAAGACAGTTGGAGTGGAAGTGAGAATAGTACCATGAGCTCAAGTGATTCATTCACGAAGCTGGTAAACGCATAAACTTTAAAAAGATCATCTCAACAAGGTATGCAAGTAATTTCTTTTGGGTGTTCGAATTGCCACATCTTGGGTTTTGTTTTCAGTCCATTATATATTCTAGGGACAAGCTTCATCTCATTTCTTAGACCAAATAATATTTAACTACAGGATCAGATTCACGTAAAGTAATTTGCAATGTTTAATCGATTTTGTGCATGACAAGGGGCAAGTAGAATTTTTTCTGTATGCACTTAGCAAGATTAAAGTAACAGGCACAAAGTGAATCAAGTGTCTTCAACAAGCAATTTAAAAGTGAAACTAGATAAAAAAACTTACTGATCCACATAGAAGAGTGTTGAGTATTGAAATTTGATTTGCCGCATTACAATGGTCCGCTATGGTCCTGCAGTAATATGTGTATGACAGCAAAAGGATCTTCAAATCAGTATGTACACTAACTTATCAATTATAATTCGATATAGTATATGAGATAACTTGAACATCTCTAGAAACCAGTGTGAAAAAAATATAATAGCCAAATCGCATTACAATACTATTACGTGTGGATTTTCATGTGCACATTCCTAGACACTACAAACTTGATAAGAGCCGAAAGCAAAGGAAATGCATATCACAGTTGCAATGACTGCTAGGAGAAGTCTCTCCACATCCGCGTGTTGAGAGACTTGAGCTATTAATTTTCCAGGCACTCCACACAAGCACATGCATGTTAAGTGAGGGTATACGTTATCATTTTGGGTATGATCGAATGGAAATACCTGTTCATGTCATCCTCTGATCCACTCATCCAAATCATCCTGCAAAGCTCATGCATAATGGTTTAAGAAATAAAGTATAGATGCTCAAAGGACAAGATTGATAGCTAACAAATAGTTGATGCTTACAATTAGCCTATGGTCTCCTCCTCCAACATGTGTTTCCTGTTTGAGCGTTGTGAAAGGTCAGGAGGTCCAGGCAGGTCAAGGCGATGGCCACCTTTGACTTTGGAAATGCAAAACCCCTCTCGTGGCCATCTCCACAACATCATCCAACATATTGACGTTTAGCTGACCGAAAGAAACTATACATATTTAGCTAGGAAATCTAGGAAATCTAGGAACAACAAAATAGACCGGTCGACATGTATGATTAAGGATAAAGAATACACTAACTTTCAAACTTTTTTGATGCTATCTTGCCTGACCACATATATTGTCAACATGGAAATTCTGGTTTCTGAAATCAGTTTCCTTGCTCAGTAGAACACCTATTATGAAATCTGTTTGTTCCCCATACACACATATGGAATGGCAGCTCCCTGACACGAAATGAACATTGTCTGATGGCAAGAAAGTTTGAAATAGCGCGTGTGGGGGTAGCAAGATTGATTAGAACGCACCATTTACAACCACAACAGCAGTGCTTCAAAAAGTGGGATGCGGCAAGCTAGCCCCCAGGCATTCATTGTGGCCCCAAAACAATCTGTTATGTTGTATTCCATATACCCTATTTTACAGTTGTCTATTTTCTCATCATTGTCAAGCATAATTAATTAGAATGTACCCATTCCAGCCAGCGTGGCAATACTTCAACAAGCCAGATGGACCATGTGACCCTGGTTATGCATCGTTCGCCCCTGTACATGGTCGTCACCAGGCACTATGGCAGCAGCCACCACCATCAAAACAGCAGTTGACTTATAACAGTGAGGTTGGACCTCATGAGGTAAAAACATTGATGAAGCTTATGATATTCTGCTATCTCCTCTATTGACCTGTAGCTCTGTAGCCTTGGAACGGACCATCTTCACTTGTTAAAAATTACTCGCAAGATACATATTCTTAGTAGTAATTCTCTCACATGTGCTGTCATGGTTGATGGATCCAACTTGACATGTTCTGTGCAATTTTGCATTATGTGTTTTGAAAGTAAAAGATGAAAAAAACTACGGGCACCAAGTTTAAAAATATGTAATCAGTAAGCCTAAAAGCAACTAAACTGTTATATTAAATTCATTATTTGAGTTCATTGGAATATACTCCCTCTGTCCCATAATGTAAGATGTTATAGTATATTGGATGTAATAACGTCTTACATTATGGGATGGAGGGAGTAATAAGCAACAAAGATGAAATTATGTATTTCTGCTATGCTGTGATGGGCTACTTTTGATGTGTTGCCTAGGTGTCTATTTTTCCATCATCTTACCATCAGCTGTTGCCTATGATTTTAGGCACCCCTGTCATCCTTCAACAACTACAGTGGAGCCGGCTACCATTGGTATTCACAGCAATTTTCTGCCCCTAACTCATTTGATTATGGCGCACACACAACCTATGGCAACCACCAACACCAGTGGGAGTAGCTTCCCAGTACTCTGGAGCTGCCTATTGCATCTTGGCAGCATCCACCTCCTCTGTTGCATTGTCGTCCAACACCCAGCAAGGTAAAAACAGCACTGAAAACCTGTGTTTGTTGACATGGTCCTCTTTTAGACAATATAGACATGGAGTGAACCTTTCATTAAGATTACTTTTTCAAGATAGCTTGTTGCATATGCAAAACCCTTGTGTGTTTCAAACTCAAATTAAAGAGGGTTACACAGTTTCAGACTATGTAAGGTAATATCCTCTCATAGTTTGACACTATTGCTTATCTAGAGGATCATTGCTTATGGTCCGAACTATGAGAAATGTTTATTTCCTAGAAATTCTTTGACACCAGGTACCAAAATAACTTCTACCTGGCACAACATTTAGGATCTTACTACTGGAACTAAGCACGGGAACATTAAGGTTTTACACACGCTCATGTCTAGAGTGACCTACAGGCAACTTAATGGATCAGCACTCTTGTCCTTTTTGGTCTTTTTCACCTGTGCTACTCTTCAATAGGATCAATTATGTCCTACAATGTGATGTTTCCTTAGCATAGACTTTCCCACTAAGAGAGTGATTTTAATGTGACAGAAAGTAAAGAGCATGTGTGTATAAACTTTCTATTGCCTGTATGAGCATGCGTTGGCTGTATGATAAACTGTGTACTATGTAATACCTTGATCACTATCGGTGGCGGATCCTCGACGCGATCGGCGGTGGGTCCTGGAACGATCGGCGGCGGGTCATGGAAGCGTTCGGCGGTGGGTCATGGAAGCGTTCGGCGGCGGGTCCTGGAAGCAATCGGCGGCGGATCCTGAATCCTGAATGACAACAGCGCCGGATCAGTGGATCCGCGTGCGACTCCAGAAGGGGATCGATGTGAAAGTGATCCGCCGCGGACCCTCAACGGGATCGACTGCAGATCTGACCTTGCTTTGCACTGGGAGGGCGGCGGCGGACGTAGGGACGAATGAAGGCGGCGAACGACTCGTGAGGGCGAGTGCTTCGAGGGCACGAGGAATCGCTCGTGGGTGCTGGCGTCTGGTTAATTTTCGTAGCTTTTATTTCGTAGATTTTTTTACTCCGTTCTTTCCTCCATCGACCGGAGGTTTTTCGCTGGAAATCGTCGATGCATAACATTTTTTTTGGTTTGCGGGTCCTGGGGGGAATCGCTGGGACGTGGGAGGTGGGATTGAGGACGAAAAAACCCGGCTTTGGTGGGACGAAAAAAACCTGGAAGTGAGACTACCAACTGCTCCATTAATAGTAGAGATTGTATGTTAGGATAACTCTTTAATTCAGAAAGAAAGAATACAACGTGTACGCTAACAAAAGCTTGGTGGTTTGGTTGGCTACCCAAGATTAGACTTCAACCCACCCATCCTCTTTTTATGTACTTTTAAATTTAAATCTCAGCTGTCAATAGTTATGATTAATACAAAATCAATGGATATAAAAGGATGACGTATGGAGAACTATGAAAGCCTTCATCCTTTAATATTAGGTATAGAATTGTTCTTCATTTAAATGTGGGTCATGCATTCTTCGTTTAAATTAGGCAATGAGATCTCCATGGAAACATTGACCAAAGTAGATTGTGCCAAGTAGATGGTATCTTTGTATTTTGAGCAAATAGTGATGGTCTGTTTTCCTATCATATTAATTACTGCACTGGGTTCAATTTGTCATGTTTGCAAGTCAAATTAATTTTCATATGGGGAGGAAAATGAAAAAATATAATGCAATCTAGACTTTTCACTGATTATACCAAAGATAAGCTGAAAATGCAATGAAAAGAACTGGTTGGCTTATTACATGGAGCTTATATTCACAGGTGCTTATTTTCTTAGGATAACTCGTAATAACTGTCCCTAAGAAACTTGGCCAATAGAACTGATATACAAATAACATGTCACAATGATTGCAGTGGAGGAGTGATGTACCATAGCACACTGTATAGGCTCACCGCTGCCTCTCCTTTTTTTGCGATGTTCCATGAAATTGCCACATACATCTTGTACTTTCTCATTGTGTAACCCTATCTGCAAGTTGACACAGCTAATTTCAGACATCTCTACATGATAATACATTGCATATCCCTTGCGCATATTTAAACCACCAATTGATGATTGTATGCGTAGCATAAACTAGCCATGACTCTATGTGCTGGACTAGCAGGCACTCTAAGGGAGCCTAATGTAGTGCACTAGAATTCCTACATGCCACCTACGATTTTGTGTAATGTACCGCCTTTGTTCCTAAATATATGTCTTTGTAGAGATTCCAGTATGGACCACATACAAATGTATATAGATGCATTTTCAAGTGTAGATTCACTCATTTTGCTTCGCATGTAGCCTATAGTGGAATCTCTAGAAAGACTTATATTTAGGAACAGAGGTACGAGGTAGTATCATGTATGACATCTACATATCTAATTTAGCAGCCAGTAGTAGAAATCATTGTCTGCACAAAGGGATTACTAGTCGAAAATCCTAGCAAAGCACGCTGGCAGGCACAGAACAATACAAGAGAGAGAGACGCACTTACAAGTTCATAGCAATGTCTCAGTCCAGGATCTTGGTTCACCAAGCTGTTAGATCCAGAAGAAACATTGTCCTTGTAATTTTTGCCAGCTGCATAATAGGTAACATCGACCTATTAGTATATTTGAAGTAGATTGGGCAGGTGATGCTGGACGGGTTTAAAGGTGACAAATACCTAGGCCATGGTGGGTGCTTGGCATCTTGCCAGACGGTGGGAATCAGGTTAGAAACATCAAGGGTGATGATGCTGCGCTGGCTGTCGGGGTCTGGTAATGAGATCTACAACCGTCGAGTAGGGTGTTTGTGGAGCAGCTCCGGTAGGGTGGACTATGGTGTGGGCGAAGCGGATCTGAGGCCGGGGGCTTGTGAGTTGGGAAAGCGGCCCCTGTAGGGTTGAGAATGGTATAGGCGAAGCTACTCCGGTGGGGTTGACGATGGTGTTGGTGAGGCGGCTCTGGTAGGGTTGAGGAAGGTGTCGGCGAAGAGGATCAGAGGCCGTCGACGGGGGCGTCGGTGGGGCAGCTCCAAAAGGGTGTGGACAAAGCATCTCCGGTGGGGAGTACGAATGAGCCACTGCGGATGCGGTGCAGTTGACGAGAGTACCGGCGAAGCAGATCCGGCGCCGTGGACAAGGCCGACACTGAATGGGCTGTGGTGCAGTGGTGGATGAGCAGTCTACTTGTTTCCAGGGGAGGTGGGAGGGGTACATGCGGGCGCAGAAGCAGATCCGGCGAGGTGGACGCCGCTGGCAGTGAATGGGCTCTGGTACGCCGGTAGATGAGCACTCTAGGGTTTCGAGAGGGGAGGGGAGAAAGGCTGATGAAGTACGGACGGCGTGATGTAAGATGCTCTGGTGCTGTGGAGTTGGCCTTTATTGCGGGAGGGGGAGAGGAAATGGGGGTGCCGTGTAGTGGGGGGAACCGGAAGTTACCAAATCAACCCCAACCTATTATGTAGATGAGGGTGGTATTGTAACTGTTGGTCTTCATGCACCAAGGACAAAATGGGAATTTCGCATGCTAAAGACTAAAGTGGTGGAAATTTTAGAAGGAGGCGGGAGATTTTGCCGCCCGCGGGATCGTTCGTCCAGTTTCAACAAATTTTGGACCGTGCTAGCGGGAAGGTCATGCGAGACTGTGTACACGGGGCACGCGTCAGCAGTTAATAACTGGTGTGAAGTCCACCCCAGAAAAAATACAATAACTCAAGAAGATGCGCCGATAACTTGGATGTTCACACGGGCGCGGCCAATCGTACGGGTGTAGTGGCGCGTTCACTAAAAAAGGGATCAAATGCTCAGCCTATGTATTACTCGTGTAAATAGATAATTTAGTGCAATTGGTTATTTTCTTTAAACATAATGCATTAACGTGTTAGTGTAGAGGCGCACAAAAAGAAATGGATATTGTAGTCCGCTACATAAAAGTGTTACCTCATATGATTACATAGCCTCCATTTCATAAATTGCGTACCCGTTGAATTCATATATGAATATTACATATATTACTTCATAATAGACCCTTAAATCATCCAAGACTAATGATTTTGAATGCAAGAGTAACAATGGTGCATGTACATGACAGCTACATTGGTTGTTTGAAGAAACATCACTGTAACTTTGGCATGCACAACTGAAAAGGTTTATTTAAATAGAAAAAAGTGATACATGAGTGTCCAATCTTTATAACGTTGAATCGATATTGTACCTTTGGCCACGATATGAAGTAGATATTGATTTATGTTCAAGAGATGCACGTCCACGATCGCTAGATAGTGATACATGAAAGAATTGTGCAATCTCTCTCACACACATACATATCTCATTTCCCTCTGGGCATCAGAATCACACACGCGCACTTCGTGTATTTCTCTCCCTCCGTCAAGGTTAGAATTCGTCTTTCTAACCCGTCCTACAAGTCTCTCACACAGAAACACACACGCTCTCTCTATCGAACACGCCCACCCGTTTAATTCCGCCCACCTACTACCACTAATGTCTCACAGTATAATAATGTCTCTCACACATATGCCTAAGGTTAACTCAAGTTCCGGAACCATATGAATACATACAATGGGATTCCAGCAGAGCACCTTTTGTTTTGAGATTTCGCTCTCTCTCTGTCTCTCTCTCTCTCTCACACACACACGCTTGCATTTGCATTCACACCGTTTTATTTATCTTCGTGATGCTTTAAGTATGCCTCGCACAAATGCTATCTACCTATCCCTTAATGTAGCTAGATATGTGTCACACAAACTCCTTCTCCCTACTAGCAATAAGCCCATGCGTTGCATGGAACATCAAGATGCATTTGTATGAGTAGTTTATCTTGTGGGACAAAAGGATGAACGAGGGAATGCCTTATTTGCAAATGCAGAGAGGGGTGTTGGTATCTTTTTGCAAAATTGCCACAGTTCCTTCTTATCCATCGGATATAAATCGGATGGCCTATATTGCAGGATGGCAGGAACACCATCATCACCAACTTTGTTTTTTATAAGAGTAGAGATATGTAAGTGACGGGCATCACCCACACCCACACAACCACACACACACACACACCTCCCAACACCGAAGGAGTAGGGTGACACCTCGATCTTGATACTAATCTATCGACTGGCTTCTCTCTCAAACACACACACACGCACACATACTACCCGACAGCGAAGGAGTAGGGTGGCACCTCGATCTTGATAGTAATCTATCTACTCCTCTTTCAAATACACACACATTCGCTAGTTGTGCCTCTATGCCTACCACGCACACTCTCAATACGTCTTTCTCTCCCCCCACTCCCCCACCCAAACAATGAAAGTAGGTGGGTGACAACTCGATCCGATCGTAATCTGTCAATTGGTTTCTCTCTCAAACATTGTGTCTCCGTTCCTCGCTTAGTAGCCACCTTGATATGTAGACTTCTCGCGTGTGCACAACTATAGTGACGATGACGCTGAAACTAGTGTGCCTCGTTTTTACCGGCCTCATGTGATAGTTTTCACCCTGTTTTCTGCTAATTAACAACACAACCTTTTCTTTGATACTACTAGTGAATCTGAAATCATTCGGGGCAGACATAAAATATATCACTTCAACCCAATTATCGCAATAACTATTTTAAAAGAAACTAGCTAGATGCTCGTGCATTGCACGGAACATCAAGATGCATTTGTATGAGTAGTTTATCTTGTGAGAGAAAATGATGATGAGGAAAGGCCACATTTGCGAACGTGGATAGGGGTGTTGGTATATTTTTGCAAAATTGCCATAGTTTCCTTCCCATCCATTAGATATAAATCCGATGGCCTATATTGCAGGATGGCACGCACACCATCATCACCAACTCTATTTTCTACTCCCTCCATTACTAAATATTTGTCTTTTTTAGAGATTTCAATAAGTGACTACATATGGAGCAAAATGAGTGAACACTCTAAAATATGTCTACATACACATTCGTTTGTGGTAGTCCATTTGAAATCTGAAAAAGACAAATACTCCCTCCATTCCTAAATATAAGACCTTTTAGAGATTGTACTATAAACTACATACAGATGTATATAGACATACTTTAGAGTGTAGATTCACTCATTTTGCTCCGTATATAGTCTATAGTGGAATCCCTAAAAGGTCTTATATTTGGGAACGGAGGGAGTATTTAGGAACGGATGGAGTATAAGAGTAGACATGGAGATATATCTCCAGCATGGTCTACAACAAAAATGTGCTGGACTGGTTAGCGCCGGATGCTCGCAACGCTATGACATGAGTTCGAATTCTGTCTTTAAATTTAGTTTTTTATTTTATATATTACTTATTTAATATATAATTCTTTCGCTACTGTACTGACAGTGGAAACAACATAGTACTTAGAATACAAGATTATGGATGGCCTTGTTTCTTCTTAACTTTCTGTACGAAGTTGTAGCCACCCTGCAAGTCACATGTACACTGCCCATGCAATTAACTTTTTATAGAGGGACAATCATACATGCAATTAACTCAAATGGATTGGATGTCACTCTATTATTTCCAGCATAAGAGCATCTCCAACGGCAGCTGGCAAATTTCCTCCCGCTTCCTTCCACGGAGGACGACATCAAACGCCAGCGACATACATTTTCACAACTCTAACCAACCAGATGAAATTTGTGCAAACACGTACTGATTTCATATAAGCATGAAAGATTTCGTATAAAAAAGTCAGATCTTCATATAAACATGATGGATTTCATTACATTTACAGGAACTAAGCGGTGTCAATCCGGCTCTCTTGGTATAATTAATACTCCCTCCATCCGAAAATACTTGTCCTAGAAATTGATGTATCTAGACTTATTTTACTTATAGATACATAACATTTATCCATTCTTAGAACAAATATTTCCCGCCAGCTGGAGAGGGAGTACATAATCTAAATGGCCGCCCGCGGATCCCTTTGTCTTCCTCATGTCTGGCAGACACTTGTGGGGTCGACGAAGGTCCTCGGAAGAGACGAAGCAGCAAATAAACCACCTGAATGCGCAGTCGTTGCCTCGACGGTGGCCTTCATGGGACCCAAGTGGCAGTGACCTCCACTATTATACTTCTCCTCAATGATGGCGGCGGACACAGAGAAGCTGGCCAGCGATTCGTCGCTCTCCACGCACCCGGCTTCTGTCTCTGCCTGCATGGCACTACCACAGGCACGGGAGGCGCGCCCACAGACACTAGTGGCGCGGTATGACGCGGCAGCGACGACGCCCGTACCGGTGTGCTCACCGCTGTGCCGGCGTGGAGCGACTCGCCACTCCTCATCGAGCTGAACTGGAGCAGGGAGTTGCTGAACCACGCCTCTGCTTGGGGCGGCAACTGGCTCCGTCGGGCCAAGCAAGGTTGGTGAAGCACTGAGCGGCCTCGCCCATATCAGGAGGGCTCGGCGGGCCACCCAGCCGGGTAATATGCCGAAGAACAGCTCCTTGGAAGCCATCGGAAGAGTGCAGAAAATGGTGAAGGAGGAGATGGGGGAGCAGCGGAGGGGTGCGATTCTTGCCCACTGTCTGTCTTGCCTCGTGTAAATAGAGGGCAGACGGTAGGATCTTGTCCGACGTCTCGCTTTGTTTGAACTGAGGGCAGACAGAGGAGCTCGGACGGTGTTGCATTTAATTCTGGCCCGCTCATGTACGGACGTGTGGCCGGAGTAGGTTTCTCGGTTTGCATGTGGGTTTAATAGAGGCGAGGAGGCGTGTTCAGCCGGGCGTGCAGCGGGCGGCACAGTACAATTTGATTTGACAGCGGGCGGTGCAGTTCCCGATACGGCTTTAATGCAGACGAGGGGAGGGAGTAGCGGTTCCCGAAATGTTGAACGGCCAATGCATCCTCCTTCAATTAATGCATGAGGGAAGTAATGTGACGGGGACCGGGAAAAGGGGTTGCACGATGTGAATGCAATGCAGTTTGCCGTCATATAAAGGCGCCCCTCCATTCCAATGCATCTACCACATCGTACGCACCTAAGAATTTGCCTAAGCACCTACACTACGCACAAAAGTCCTCGCTCCAGCCCATGGAGGCGATGCGCGCGAGCGGCCAGCGGCTGTGCCAGATAGTCCACGACGCCGGCCTGCGGCATGGCGCCGAGGATCGTCTCTAGACGGTGTTGGTGACCGGCTGGTGGATGGCCCTCGTCGATGCCAACTACGACTCTCAGTTGGACCAGATGATCGTTGCCACCACCAACAAGTTCACCGTCCTCAAGAAGCTCGCGGATGACATCGCCATGTTCCTCCAGCCCGCGCGCCCGGGCTCCTAATTGCCTGCCACCCTAATCGGCCTCCATGGCCGGAACCTCTTTCAAGTACTGGTGGCCCTGTGACTTCCCGCCGACGCCACGAGTAATGTCCACATAGAGGTCGCGCTCACCGCGTGGCACCTCGCCCTGCAAGAATTCGTCGACCTACACATCCATGTGTACGATCAAATCGTGTACATAGGTATCTACAAGGCCAACAAGGACGCTACGACATTGTCCTACCTCAACCGGCTGGAAGCCTAGGATGCCTTTGCTAAGAAGCACCTCAACCTCACCACAAAAGCCACCGCTCCTTAGCCGCTGGTCGGTGGCCCGGTGCACTAATTTGAGGAGGAGGAGGTCGTAAGTTGATGGATGCATCATTCTTCTTGCCTTATATAACCACGACTGCGATCACATCATCATCGTGGCCTTAATTCTTATTGTGATGTTGCATTCTCGTTCCAGTCAATACTGACATGTGCGATCCCTTTGCTTAATTATATGCATCACTGTAACTAGTACTCCATCCGTCAATTTATAAGTTGTGCTTACCTTTTCCATCAACTTCGTGAAACACACGGTCATCTTGCTAGAAACACTAGAACATGTCGGACCGCGTGTGACCAAACCGACGATGCGCCAACCTAACTACTACGTACCCTGCTTATCTGTCGGAAATAGCCCGGCCCTAGCGTTTCCAATCGTTATTTCTATCTATCGATCATGCCAAGGAGCAGAACCAAAATGTTACAATTTATACATGTTTCACTACTCCTACTCCTATAAAAGACTCAGTTGGTGATGGCGGTGTGTCTGCCATCCGTCGTTTCTGACCATTAGATCTGCATCTAACGGCTGTGAGGTAAGTTGTGTCATTTTTGCAACAATAGCCTACTTCTCTACTCGAATTTGCAAAAAAACCTTATTATCTTGAAAGCAACCACATCCCTCCCTCACCTCATCAAAACAGCCTGAGAAATATATTTTGAGTGAAAAGTACTCCCTCCGTTCCTAAATATTTGTCTTTCTAGAGATTTCAATAAGTGACTACATACAGAGCACAATGAGTGAATCTACACTTCAAAATATGTCTATATAATCCGTATGTGATAGTCCATTTGAAATCTCTACAAAGACAAATATTTAGGAATGAAGGGGGTAATATATTAGGAGTATATCAAAACAAGAGTGATTTCTTTCAAGTTTGTGAACAAGTACTACTATTGTACTACTTTGGATCCGTGGCAACGCACGGGCACATTGCTAGTAAAAGGTAAATGCCTGCCACGTTTGCGTCACACTCCCCCCCCCCCACACGCCCGGGAATCAGGAGTACTCCACGGCCCGTCCGACACAACACATAGCTTAGGGAAGGCGTATTCCCTAGCATTTTCACTTTCATGTGGGACCGCCGTTGAGCAAACCGACTATTGGCAAACCGCACCCCGCCTGCCGCCGGGTTGGAAAACAGAAACGTGGGGAAGATCTAGCTGTAGCACGGAAGCCAAGAAATTTGGTGTCAGATTGGGCTCGTTGATAGAGTAGGAGCATTCGTACTACTCTACTCCTACTAATACCAAGTTTGTACTATACAACTAGTACTACCACTATACAACTAGTAGGTACGTGCACGACACAACATCGTAGGAACAAAAAACAGGAAGATCTTGTTTTGGGTGATTTATCTTTTTTCAGTCAACGTAGTATGAATAATATGATGTGGGGGGCACCCATGAAGCTTATGTGGCTTGGTTGCATGGCTAAGAAAGGTTAGATAAAAATAAATAGATAATGTGTTTAGAGTGTACTCCACTAAATAGATATACTTTGGATCCATTGCAATGGGTCGGCACATCTATATCTATACCCCCCATATAGTTTGTGAATAACTTTGAAAGTTGGTCATTGGATGAACCCAATCCGATGGTACAAAGATGGCAAATCTGAGCACTACTGGCCGTTGGATATCATCTACATTCCACCAGATTCTGCCACATGTAGAATCTAGAAGACTCCATGGTTGAACTTCATTCATGACTAACTTTGCCACAACTAATCTTAGGCAAAGTGTGTCTGCCACAAAAAATGTGGCTAACAAAATGGCCACCACAAGTGTGGCAAGATTTGGCAAGAAGTTGAGTCTATGACATGCGGACCATGTAGCTAGAAAAGTGTGGCAAGCCACAAGTGTAGCAATGAACCAAACATATGCCTGGTGTGTTTGGTAGGGTGTATGAAGGGTGCATGATCCCAAGAGTTCCCTTCTCAACCCACTTTTGGGTGTTTGATAGAGTGTATGGAGGGTGCCTGAGTCCACACTAGCTTAGCACAAATACACTAGAAGCATGCATGAAGATAGCATACATGAAGAGGGGTGTTGAGTTGAGCATGCATGAAGAGGGAACAACCATGCTAAGACAAGAACGCAACCAAACACACTTGTGGCACACCTAAGCTTAGACATGGTAACCTTAGGATGCAAACCAAACATCTATACCCCTATATAGTGTGTGAATAACTTTGAAAGTTGGTCGTTGGATGAAGCCAATCCGACAGTACAAAGATGGCAAATCCGAGCACTACTGGCCGTTGGATATCATCTACATTCCACAAGATTTTGCCACATGTAGAATCTAGAAGACTCCACATACAGAAGCATAATGCACAAAAACCACCAGAATCTCATGAGTGCAATGCACGTGTACCTTACTCGTAGTTGGGAGTAGTAGTAAGAAACAAATTCTGGGTTTGGCACGAGCTCGTCCTGCGGGAGCACCACAAGGCCTGCCACAGGAGTTACATTTCCCTCTCGGGGCCGACGGGACCGAACTTCAGTGGCTTTGTGCCCGGCCTATGAGTTAATGACATGCGGACCTTAAATGCGGCTGGCCCACATGTTATTCTCATGGTGGTGGTGTGGTTCATGACTCACACGTTCGAGATGAACCGGCTGGTGGTGTCGTGGCCGTGGCGAGGGTGCCATAGCTGGGCGTTGGGGCATTACGAGGCGTAGATGGCGACACCGGCGGGTACTACCTATAGTACAGAAGTACTCCAGCTAAGGATTGATGCCCGGGATGAAATGTGTCACAGCCGCTGGATGAAAATTCGATGGTGCGGGAGTACGGATTGGAGCAAAGCAGCAGAGCAGACAAACCACGTCCACTCGGGTGTGGCTGTGGTAGAAAGTTAATGGTCGCCGCAGTTCAACTGGCCCGCATGTCATGCACACAAAGGCAGAGGAGCGGTGGGGCCGAGAGGGATGAGGCGCACGTCGGGGGGGGGGGGGTGAGGATCCCCTTACATGAACAATCCTACCATTCTTTCACTAACATGTGGGACCCTCAAGTGTGGGTCCCACTTGTCAGTGACGGGAAGGCAGGGTAAGGCAGTGATAGCCACGTCAAAGGATCCATGTCCACGTTGGGGGATGTCGTGCTTACAGGTAAGGTTGGAGCGGCATCGTGGGAATCGCGTGTGGGTGTGCAAGTGGTACAAACAAGAAACATGGTGGTCGCCGAGGTTCAACTTCCATGGACAAGCTGTCATGTTTGCTGACACATGTATATCAAAACTAGAGTGCTTATATTTCAAGCACGTCAACAAGTATTATTATACTACTTTGGATCCATTGCAACACATGGGCCAGCACATTGGTAGTAGTAGTGTCTATATCTATCTCTAGAGGCCTTCCCTTGTTCATCCTTTTCTCTCACAAGATAAACTACTCATATAAATGCATCTTGATGTTCTGTGGAACGCACGAGGATGTTTCCTTGGGGGTCTCTCCAGCGCGGCGTGGCCGTAGTTGCAAGTTGACGCCCCTTGAGATGCCGGCATTTAGGGGCACTCGAATTTCCTCCGTAGAGCAGGTAAGATGAGTTTGATCATGTAGTAAATGCATTATAAAGACTACTTTCGTGTCCATTTCCTAATTCTCCCCCTGCCCACAGTTTCTCTGGTTAGGCTCGGTGCGAGTGGAGATTGGCTTGCATATGTACGGGAGGGTACCAACATCAATTTGCACAACATTTACAACGGTGACACCGTTCCCGTAGAACCATTGTCCAACATTGGGATCACCCATGCAACATGCCACCGCATGAATTGGTACGATGGAACCAGATTGAGATTGAATAAGATAGCACGAACCTTGCACATGGCGGTCAAAGGTATACCATGCTGTCTGCGGCCAATTTGTTGTCGTACGAGTACGAAGACGCTGTGCTCCTTTCTAACCGCATCTTCACGGTGACAAATCAGGGGACTTGTTTTGAATGGGACACATCCTATGATATACTCCCTCTCTCCCAGTTTATTTGTTTTGAATCTTTTCATTTTATAAGCTTCAAATTCAAATTTAGAGCTCCCCATCACATGTTGAGATTACAATGTCCATTAAATCGTTGCGTGCATGTGTAGTAAAGAAACAAATCTCGAGTTTGGCACGAGTTCGTGCAGTGGTAGCACCAGCCTGGCGCAGGAGTTACATTTCCCTCTCAGGGCCCTCGGGACTGAGCTTCAGCACCTTACTACACCTGCCATTGAATCAATAACATGTGGACCCGATAGGTGGCTGGTCCACATGTAATGCTCCCGAAGGCATAGGGGCAATGGGGCCGAGAGGGGTGTGCCGCTGGTCGGGGGATGTGTGGTGTCCTGGGTTCGTGCGGCGTCGTGGGAATCACGTGTGGCTGTGGTAGAAACTTGATGCTCGCCGCATTTAAGGTGGCCCACATGTCATGCACACAAAGGCAGAGGGGCGGTGCGGTCGAGAGGGGTGAGGCGCATGTTGGGGGACGTGGTGCCGTGGGTTCGAGCGGCGTCGTGGGAATCGCGAGTGGCAGTTGATGAAACATGATGGTCACCATAGTTGAACTTCCATGGACAAGTTGTCATGTCTACGGACACATGCATTGCATACCGATCACTAGAAGGAGTAGTTGAGAAAGCTAGGCAGATAAATAGTTCCTTATAGTCAAGCGGAGCCATGCTACTATGTACTTGTTCCAAAGACATGCACCCCATCGAAATAGTCCATCTATATCAATATATGCTGAGAGGGAATAATTTTTTTGTACAAGAGAGGCAATAGTTCATCCATCTATAATGCCCTGCTGCTGGTGTAGCCTTATCTTCTTCTTCTTCTTCTTCTTCTTCTTCTTCTTCTTCTTCTTCTTCTTCTTCTTCTTCTTCTCATTTTCTGTGGGAGATGGCTTCGCAACAAGCTCTTTGGACCTTGCAGCTATCTCGAAACTCACACGGGCATCGAGGGCAGCATATTTTATCCGCTCGTACGTCAAGGGATAAGTCTCCCATCCAGATGTCCCTAATGCCACCGTCTCGTCACCCTTCTAAAGATTTGTACCGAGCACAAAATTTGCTATGTCGAATAGGGATGGTGTCTGTTTATCATAATCTTCAACAGGAATTTTGATTCTGGTTTGTAGGTCAGCGATGCTTTTCAAAGCAAGGTTGTATGGCTCCAGCTTCTGTTTGTCCCCTTCGATGGCTGCCCCACAGAAGTATATGTCCTCCTAAGACAAGAAATCATGAAGCTCACCTGGTATGGAGGGTGCATGTATGATACAACAAAACATCATCTTCAAGGCACAGTTGAAGGACGGCGGCGTGTTGGATCTTCCCAGTGGTACGCTCTATGTACTCTGCGTCGAGAGCGATGACCCTCGTCTCTAGCTTTTCGAGGGACTTGGATACATTATTGATCCACTTCCGAACAACCCTTGGGTGGACGGTGACGGTGGCAACTATGCTCAACGAGCCTTTGACGAGGACATGTTGGACACTAAAAACCTGCATCTCGATCTCTTTCGCCATTTGGAACCGCTGGAACGTAGGGCTATGGTTTGGAGAATTAGGATTATATGGCTAGTCTAACTGAAGTAGTAGATTATTATTTAAAGAGGTTAAAACAATGTGAATGCAGTGGGGTTTGGATGCAAATGAAGACGAAGGGGAGGTGAAGAAGCCAAGGAAAATCGGTTCCCGATGGAGAAGTAAATGGGAGAAGTGGTGTGCAGGCAGTTGATTAGACGGCTAGGTAGAAAAACAAAAATGCTATGCGGGTAGACTGAGGAGTCGTACTTGTTCGTGTACGTGCCCATCCTTCCTCATAGGTGGGACCTATGCAAACAGATAAAAAATGTGTCATAGTTGGTTCAAATGGATATTGGCGTGTGTGTGGGAGACAACATTCTCTGGTTAAGGAATACACGGTTATCCTCATCAAAAAA
Source organism: Triticum aestivum (assembly GCF_018294505.1). Lineage (NCBI taxonomy): Eukaryota > Viridiplantae > Streptophyta > Magnoliopsida > Poales > Poaceae > Triticum > Triticum aestivum. The sequence goes on from NC_057812.1 coordinate 117,507,298, forward strand.
GAAAAGGTCCATCTTCGCGCTTCCGCATGCACGAGAATTTGGTTCTGCTCGCAATATGGATGATACCTGGAGGATGAAGTGAACAGGCATGCTAGCACAGGAGACCTATTTCCGCTATACAGTACTGGAGTACTCATGTTCCTAGTAGTAGTAGTAGTAGTAGTACAACTATGGTACACTTGATGGTCAAAATACTATTCATCCGGTCCTCACAGTGAAGTGACAACACCCTGCGCGTGGCACTAGTCCAGGCGGCGTGTTCGGGTTACCAAAGTCAGCCTCACCCTGTGCACTGTGCAGTCTATCACTGCCACTGTACAAGACATTAGCATGCCTCCCCTCGTCTCCCTCTCCCCTCCCATAGCACCACTCCATCTCCATGTCCGTCTCCATCTCACTATGCCTCCGTGTACCGTCACCTCGCTCGCACCGACAACCTTCTCCCTTGTAAATCAAGCCCCCCAAAACCCCCACATTCCAAACTCCACCATGGCCGAACGCGAACCACGCAGCATCCATATGAGCCACGATTGGAGCAGTCTCCCCAGTGACATCCTCGGCCTCTGTTGTTCGTGTATGGATATGTTGAGTGCCCTGCGACTGACTGCATGCTCAAGGGACATGCACACGGCCATTGTCGAGGCGAGGCCTAAGCTTTTCAAGACACCCTGCTTGCTGCTATCTGGTCTTGCGAGATTGGCTCACCATGATACAGATGCGTACATGATGCCCCTCGACTTCAATCTGATCTCTATTAGCCGAAACTTCTTTGCAGGTATGTAGTGGGTCGCCGTACATCATTTCCCTCGACTTCAATCCGATCACCATCGCTCGAAACTTCTTGGTAGGTATGTGCTTGGTCGGCATGAACTCCCACTGGATGGCTGCCTTTAGAGAAGGGGAAGACGGTAAAAAGTTGGTGCTCGTGAACTTCCAGACCTCCCATGAGATTATCCTTCCTCTGTTGTATTATATATAGTTTTACCATCGCGGTCCAAGTCATCTAGATTACCGTGTCAGTTGGACAGACATTGTTTTGCAGAAGGTTGTAATCTGCCAAGTGCCCACATGAGATGCGAATTACGCAGACTTCAAGCTAATTGCCTTGTTCGACCGCGGACTCGCCTATCTTTACGTCGGTGCCTTCTTTAGCTTGAGACAACTCAGCTCGCAGTGGATCATCGTCAAAGCTGATACACACTTCTGTGATGCTATTGAACACAATGGCATCACCTACGTGATCGACAAAGCAGATGGCACCATGTATTGCTGGGATGGCGTGTGTAAGTTGTTTACGTCTCATGTTAATGATGACGCCATGACACTATTTGAACTATTTGTGATGATTGGCATATCCCTGTTTGAGTAGAATTTGAGTAGAACTATGGCAATGTATTAGAGACGCTGTAATCAAACGGTTAATTCATGTGATTGTGACCATGTCATTACAGCCAATTTGTACCCCTGAATAATCAAACAGTTAGGAATATATGGATATTCTCCTTATTTTACAGTAATCTATATACTACTACTAAATATGAGTGTGTATCAATGGCCATGTTAGTTTCCTCATTTTCATGATGTAGAAACATGCACCACACTGTTGGTTTCATGTAACCATACATTAGGGAAGTAAATGTGCACATGGAGAACTCTATATTTGGAAGTAGTGAAATCGTGTAATGCTTACCATGTGTACATACCTATATTTGCCCTTCAGCAATCAATGGCTAGAATAATATCCTCACAAAAATTTTGCCCACAGAACATGAGTATATAACAATGCATGGTATGTTAGTTACCTTGAAGAATTTGTTTGTGAGGACAAAACATGATTACATAACATGCATGACATGCTAGTTTCCTGTGAAAAATCGATTGCGAGATAACATGAGTATAACCCTGCATGGCACTGATACGTCTCCAACGTATCTATAATTTTTGATTGCTCCATGCTATATTATCTACTGTTCTGGACATTATTGGGCTTTATTATCCACTTTTATATTATTTTTTGGACTAACCTATTAACCGAAGGCCCGACCCAGAATTGTTGTTTTTTTGCTTGTTTTAGGGTTTCGAAGAAAAGGAATATCAAACGGAGTCCAAACGGAATGAAACCTTCGGGAACGTGATTTTCTCAACGAACAAGACCCAGGAGACTTGGACCCTACGTCAAGACACAAAAGAGGAGGCCACGAGGTAGGGGGCGCGCCTCCCCCCCCCCCCCCAGGTGCGCCCTCCACCCTCATGGGCCCCCTGTTGCTCCACCGACGTACTCCTTCCTCCTATATATACCTACATACCCCCAAACGATCAGATAGGGAGTCAAAACCCTAATTCCACCACCGTAACTTTCTGTATCCATGAGATCCCATCTTGGGGCCCATTCCGGAGCTCCGCCGGAGGGGGCATCGATCATGAAGGGCTTCTACATCAACACCATAGCCCCTCCGATGAAGTGTGAGTAGTTCACCTCAGATCTACGGTTCCATAGTTATTAGCTAGATGGCTTCTTCTCTCGTTTTGGATCTCGATACAATGTTCTCCCCCTCTCTTGTGGAGAACCATTCGATGTAATCTTCTTTTTGCGGTGTGTTTGTTGAGACGATGAATTGTGGGTTTATGATCAAGTCTATCTATGGACAATATTTGAATCTTCTCTGAATTCTTTTATGTATGATTGGTTATCTTTCCAAGTCTCTTCGAATTATCAGTTTGGTTTGGCCTACTAGATTGATCTTTCTTGCAATGGGAGAAGTGCTTAGCTTTGGGTTCAATCTTGCGGTCTCCTTTCCCAGTGACAGTAGGGGCAGCAAGGCACGTATTGTATTGTTGCCATCGAGGATAACAAGATGGGGTTTTCATCATATTGCATGAGTTTATCCCTCTACATCATGTCATCTTGCTTAAGGCGTTACTCTGTTTTTAACTTAATAGTCTAGATGCATGCTGGATAGCGGTCGATGAGTGGAGTAATAGTAGTAGATGCAGGCAGGAGTCGGTCTACTTGTCTCGGACGTGATGCCTATATACATGATCATGCCTAGATATTCTCATAACTGTGCTCAATTATGTCATTTTCTCAGCAGTAATTTGTTCAGCCACCGTAGAATACTTATGCTCTCGAGAGAAGCCTATAGTGAAACCTATGCCCCCCGGGTCTATCTTCATCATATCACTGGTAGAAAAAGGGCCTATTGTCCTGGTTCGTAAGGGCCTTTTGTCCCGGTTCCTGAATCGGGACGAAAGGGTCGGTACTAATGCCCTATCCCTTTAGTCTCGGCTCAATCCAGAACCGGGACTGATGGGCCTCCACGTGGCCTGTGCGTGGAGCCCAGGCAAGAGACCCTTTGCTCCCGGTTGGTGGCACCAACCGGGACCAATAGGCATCCACGCGTCAGCATTTCTGTGGCTGGGGTTTTTGTTTTTTTGAAGGGGGGGGGGGTTTGGGGGTTTTGGGGGGTGAATTTAGGTGTTTCATATATTGTGTTAGCTAGCTATAATTAATAGAGATAAGTGTCCTCTCTTATGTCCGTGCTTGGTCGACGCTACGTACTATACATATGTATAGAGAGGAGTAGACACGCTAGCTAGCTAGTAAGCAAACGAAGGAAACAGAAGATCATCATGAACATATATGCATACAGAGAGAAGTGATATCGACCACCTCACCTTCTCCGAGAGATTGGTCGAACAACAAGTTCTCGTATATCTACCCGACACTACTGGCTACATATATACAATAATTATCTCTTACAAATATAATCATACGGACTCATGGTCCACATAGTATTCTCCGTCTTCAGCGATCATGTGGTCAAGAAAGAATGCCGCCAATTCCTCTTGAATTGCTCGCATGCGAGCTGGTGCTAGGAGTTCATCCCGCTTCCGAAACATCTAATTTGAAGAAGGGGGTCAATACATATATATATGAATGAATGAAACTCAACACAAATGATGGTAATAAAATAAAATTGTGAATGTTGTTATTTACATACTTCATATTTTTCGTCAGTGTAGCCCCGCTCACAGGTCGTGTGGCGGATGGACTCGCAAACGTAGTATCCACAAAAATCATTCCCTTGTTCATGCCACAACCACTTTACAAGAAATAGAGGTCAATCAAACTGATAAGCAAGAATGCCAAATCAATAGGAGATGCGCGGAACATGCTAGTATAGTACTTACTTTCGGGTGTCTAAATTGCAACTTCTTCGGGAGCCCTGGAGCTTTTTTGGAGAATTTTTTCCAAACCCTGCCAGACAAAGAAAAGAATTACTTGATATATCAAGAAATGAACAAAGTTGCTAATATGGTGGATAATGATCGATTTAACTTACTTCTCGAGCATTTGAGTCATGTCCGCATAGTCCTGGGGATCTTTTCGTCTTGAGTCTAAGACAGTTACTAGTCCCTGCTCAAGCTTAATCTCTAGGAGAATATAGTGGTAACTGCACACACATGCATAACTCATCAATTGCATTACTATAACCTTGACTAATATATAAGGGAAACCGAATACGCACAAGACAGTAACACTCACTTGAAGTTGTAAGGAAAGAGTATTATATCTTTGTTTTCATTTATTACCAATGATCGTATCAAGTTGGCCTCGGTATCTGCGGCATGAAATTTAACCTGAGTTGCATCTATGAGATATGTGTTAATGAACCCAATATCACCGACTTGTCTTTTCTTCAATTCGGCGATCTTCAATCTGCATAATATAGTGAGGATGATTATAAATACATGCAATGAAAGAGCTGAGCTATATAGAGAGACTTAATGACAGAAGTAGTACTACTTACAGACAGTAGCAGGTGACCATTGTTTTATCGAGGGCTAATTGATTGAAAAACTGAAAGAACTCCTCAAATGGAACAGGCAACAGTTCAATTCCAACGAGGTCATGCTCCTTTTTAACTTTCACATACAAAGTACTCCTCCCCCCAGAGTCTCTGTAGATTTTCAAGTACCAATCATGCAATCTTCGCATCATTGTTGATAAAGATCTTTCATCTTTGACGAGAGGCTTCCCGTACTCGTATCTTTGTATCTGCACTTCCATGGGTTCATAATGTACATCGTCGGGCAGGTAATCGCCAAGATTGCTATAACCGGGCACCATCCTCGGATCATTAGCGACGTTGTCGCTAGGCACCTTGAGCGGGGGCATGATTGCTTCGCTTGTTCGCCGAGCTGGGCAATTTGTTTCCCAGCTCGTCGTTCTTTCAGCCTTTGATCACTGACAGTACTTCCCGACCGCTCCGCTTCGGCAAATTCCTTTCCAATAATGCGCTCATAGTTTCCTTTCGGCGGAGACTTGGGTGGTTTTGTCAGGGCAGCCAGAGTGCGCTTCGCTTTCACCGGATCTACCTTCTCCTCCGGAGGTGGATGTTTCTTTGCTTTCACCCCTTCAAAGAAGTTCCTCAATTCTTCTCGCGCGATCTCGGTGTTCTCCTCCGGGGTCCTCTCGTATGGTAACTTCTCTGGAGTCTTCAGAGAAGGACCGAATCTGTATGTCCTCCCGCCTCTGGCTGTACTGCTAGACGCCGGCAGAGAAGAAGGAGCGGTTGTCTTCTTTACTTTCTTACAAGGCGGAGGAGAAGGACTACGACGCGCCGGAGCAGCCGGAGCGGCGGCAGGTCTCTTCCTTCCTTGCTGATGAGGCGGAGAAGGAAGAGGCTGGCTGCTCGGGCGCATCGGCGCAGGCGGAGAAGGAGGGGGAGTGCCGCCACGTGCCGGAGAAGGAGCCGGTCGAGTTCCCTGATCGTCACTCGCTGGAGGAGGAGGCGGTGGAGGAGGCGGGGTGCCCTGACTCGCCGGAGGAGGAGGCGGTGGAGGAGGAGGAGGTGGCGGAGGCGTCTAGTTCGGAAGGTTGATGAGCTCCTTCCGCCATAGGCATGGAGTCTTCAGAGCAGACCCCAGCCTAGTCTCCCCTTCACTGGTAGGGTGGTTAAGCTGGAGGTCCTCAAATCCCTCCGTTATTTCATCCACCATCACCCTAGCATATCCTTCTGGAATCGGCCGACAGTGAAAAGTTGCGCCGGGTTCAGTAGGATAAACAGAGCCAACAGCCGCCTTGACCTTCAAATTCATCCATTGCGTCATAAGGTGGCAATTTTGAGACTCCGTGATAGCATCCACGGGATAGCTGGCAGGAGCCGTCAAGACATGCTCCGGTTGAAGCAGCTCGGTGGAAGCCACGCTGCTTCTCCGCTGAGATGGCAGGGTAGCTTCGGGGGAAGCTTCGGCAGTACGTTTGCTGCGATTTTCTTCTCGTTCCTCTATCGCTTGTACCCTTGATTGCAGCGCCTGCATTTGGGTCTGCTGCAATTTTTTCCTCCTCTCCTGGGATTTGTAACCGCCTGCGTCCGGAAACCCAACCTTCCACGGAATTGAGCCTGGCGTGCCTCGTGTCCATCCAGGGAGCTCAGGATTCCCGAGGGCCATTGTGAGCTCGTCGTTCTCTCTATCTGGAAAGAACGTCCCTTGCTGCGCTGCTTCGATATACTGCTAAAGCTTCCTGACTGGTATGTCCATTTGATCGTTCGTCCAAATGCACTTCCCTGTTACAGGGTCCAAGGTTCCGCCAGCCCCGAAGGACCAAGTCCGGCAATGGTCTGTCCAGTTAATTGTCTCTAGTTCGATCCCTTTATCAACCAGATCATTCTTAGTCTTGGCCCACTTAGGCCGGGCTACGAGGTAGCCACCTGACCCCATGCGATGGTGATGCTTCTTCTTCGCAGCATTTTGCTTGTTTGTCACCGACATCTTCTTACTCTTTTCCGATGTCTTGTGGGCCACAAATGTGGGCCAGTGATCTCTGATCTTCTCATATCTGCCCTTGAATTCTGGTGTCTCTTTATTGTCGACAAACTTATTCAGCTCTTTCTTCCACCTCCTGAATAGTTCTGCCATCCTCTTAAGAGCAAAAGACTTGATTAATTGCTCTTTAACTAGCTTATCTGGATCATCCTCTGGCGGTAGGGTGAAATTTGACTTCAGCTCAATCCAAAGATCATTTTTCTGCATATCATTGACATAAGACACCTCAGGGTCTTCTGTAGCCGGCTTTAACCATTGCTGGATGCTGATCGGGATCTTGTCCCTAACCAAAACCCCGCACTGAGCAACAAATGCGCTCTTTGTCCGGAGGGGTTCAATCGGTTGGCCGTCGGGCGCGATTGCTATGATCTCAAACTTTTCATCCGAGCACAACTTTTTCTTCGGGCCTCGTCTCTTTACCGAATCTGGAGGGCTAGAAAAAAAACAAAGACTTAATTAACATGTGTACATACCAAAACAATGAATGCATCAATTAGCTAGTCAGCAGAAGCTTAACTAATATATATACCTGGCCGGACACGGTTCGGTCACCGGAGACGTCATCACGGTCTCCTTCTTGCACCGGCATTGGGTCACCGGAGCTGTCCTCACGGTCTCCTTCTTGCACCGGCATTAGGTCACCGGAGCCATCATAATCAAAGCCAGCTGCTTCCAGACCATCGGTGTCGTTGAGAAACAACGAGACGACGGCATCACTTCCTCGTGCGATTATGTCCCCCAACAACTCTTCTTATACTTCGTCTCGGTCGATGTCTATAGTTTCTACAAATAATGACAACATGGCAATTATTATTCAAACATGACAGATGGATATATTAGTGGCAAACGTAGAACTAATATTAATTAGTGGCCTCGACGCTGCTTCTCTAGGGTTTGGGGTGGCCTCGACAATGCTTCAAGGATAAAAAAAGAAGAGGAAGAAGAAAAAAAAGAGGAGAAGAAAGAATAGAGGAGTAAGAACTCCTCTATTCTTTCTTCTCCTCTCTTTTTCTTCTTCTTCCTCTTTTTTTATCAGGAACGAGGGTTGTCGAGGGTCACCGAGCGGTAGAGGAAACCCTAAATAGCAAGTATCGTGGGTGTGAGATACATGTGGCCGTCGGTGTCGAACACTACACCCACGTCCCACAAGTGACATGGGCGTCGAAGCCCGCGTCACTTGTGGGACGTGGATGTAGTGTCCGACACTGACGGCCACATGTATCTCACATCGACGATACTTTCTATTTAGGGTTTCCTCTACCGCTCAGTGACCCTGACCCTCGACGACCCTCGTTCCCGATAAAATAAAGAGGAAGAAGATGAAAAAAAGAGAAGAAGAAATCTTTCTTCTCCTCTTTTTTTCCTTCTTCTTCCTCTTTTTTTATCGGAAACGAGGGTCGTCAAGGGTCGCCGAATGGTAGAGGAAACCCTAAATAGCAGGTATCGTGGGTGTGAGATACATGTGGCCGACGGTGTCGGACACTACATCCACGTCCCACAAGTGACGCGGGCGTCGAAGCCCGCGCCACTTGTGGGACGTGGATGTAGTGTCCGACACCGACGGTACATGTATCTCACACCGACGATACTTTCTATTTAGGGTTTCTCCTCTACCGCTCGGCACCCTCGACGACCCTCGTTCCCGATAAAATAAAGAGGAAGAAGAAGAAAAAAAATAGGAGAAGAAAGAATAGAGGAGAAGAACTCCTATATTCTTTCTTCTCCTTTTTTTCTTCTTCCTCTTCTTTTTTATCCTCTTCTTCCTCTCATGTTCGACGACCCTCGACCCCTCGACCCCTCGGCGACCCTAGACCCCCTCTCGACCCCCTCATGTCGAAGTTATAGGGTAGGGGGTATATCGACAACGACATACCCAATACATACATACATACATACATACATACATATCACATGCATCCATACATATATGAACAAAATTAATATCTACTAATTAACAACCTAAATAAAAAAATAATACATATAGCAAGAAGAAGAAAAAAGAAGAGAAGAAAGAACAGAGGAGAAGACTTCCTCTTCTTCCTCTCCTCTTCTTCTCCCTCTTCTTCCCATTCTTCCTCGCCTCTCTCATGAATGTCCGACGTTCTCGACCCCCCCACGTGTCGAAGAAAAAAAAGAAGAAGAAAAAAGAGGAGAAGAAGAAAGGAATAGAGGAGAAAAGAGAAAATAGAATATATATTCTATTTTTCTCTTCTTCTCCTCTATTCCTTTCTTCTTCTCCTCTTCTTTTTCTTCTTTTTTCTTCTTCTTATTTATTTCTCCTCGTCTTCCTCTCCCCTCTCGGCGACCCTAGACCCCCTCTCGACCCTCGACCCCTAGGCGACCGTCGACCCCTCTCTTTTTTTCTTCCTCTTCTTTTTTATCCTCTTCTTCCTCTACCGCTCGGCGACCCTCGACGACCCTCGTTCCCGATAAAAAAACAGGAAGAAGAAGAAAAAAAGAGGAGAAGAAAGAATAGAGGATAAGCTCCTCTATTCTTTCTTCTCCTCTTTTTTTTCTTCTTCCTCTTCTTTTTTATCCTCTTATTCCTCTCATGTTCGACGACCCTCGACCCCGGTAACATTTTTTTCCCCGATAACATTTTTTTCTCCGAGAGAGTTAGTGTTCCCGAGTGAACCGGAGGGGGACATTGGTCATATCGGATTCGTCATATTTTCTACGAATGTTCTATATACATACATCCATTGATATCATTCCATACATACATAGACATCTACATTATATATGAACAAAAAAATATCAAAATTCATCATACATACATCTACAGTATTATGCAAATTAAGGAGCAGGGAAGGAAGGAAGGGGGGAGGATGGGGCGGTAGCTACCTCTCCCGGAGGGATCGGGGAGGAGATGCGGGCGGCCGGCGTCGGGGGCGACGGCGACGAGGACGGGCTCGGGGTCGGTGAGGGCGAGGGCGACGGTGGGGCGCGCTCGGGGGCGGCGGACGGGCTCGGGGGTGCTCGGGGGCGGCGGACAGGCGCCCGGCGACGACGGCGAGGTAGGGCGCGCTCGGGGGCGGGGCAGGGGCAACGGCGGCGACGGCGAGGCGCAGAGGGTGCTCGGGGGCGGCAGACGGGCTCGGCGGCACAGGGGGTGCTCGGGTGCGGCGGACGGGTGACCGACGACGAGGCGAGGCAGGGCGCGCTCGGGGGTGGGGCAGGGGCAACGGCGGCGACGGCGAGGCGAGCAGAGGGGCAGCATGGCGGCGTCGTCGGGGCGGGATTGAAGAACTGAACCAAAATTTTCACAAGTGCTGTATATATAGACAGAGCATTGGTCACGGTTCGTGGCACCAACCGTGACCAATGCCCCCTTTAGTCCCGGTTGGTGCCACCAACCGGGACCAAAGGCCTCTTTTCAGCAACCCAAAGGGCGGGAAGCAGCGGCCTTTGGTCCCGGTTGGTAGCACCAACCGGGACTAAAGGGGGCATTGGTCACGGTTGGTGCCACGAACCGTGACCAATGCCCCCCTTTAGTCCCGGTTGGTGCCACCAACCGGGACCAAAGGCCTTGTGCGGCTGCGGCGTCGAAAGTTTAGTCCCACCTGCTAATTGAGAGGGGTGTGCAGTGGTTTATAAGCCCCACTGCCGCACCCCTCTCGAGCTTTTCTCCATTGCAGGCTTACGGGCCTAATTGTCACTGCTATGCATGTGGGCCTACTGGGCCTGCTGCGGTCCTGAATCCTGGCCCTTTGATGGGTTTCTAGTCGTATTCAGGCCGTGGGGGCTTAGTAGGTGGATTTTTTTTGTTTTTTTGTTGCTTTATTTATTTTATTTTGTTTTGTTTTCTGCTTTATTTTTTAATTCTTTATGCTTTTAGTTTTAGAAAAATTATAAACTTTTTGTTAATGCCATTAGTTTTCAAATTTGAAAACACTTTTTTTGTTTTTTGTTTTTTTGTTGCTTTATTTATTTTATTTTGTTTCTACTTACAACAAAATACTTATTGTTGCTATTTTTTTCCAGTTTTTTCTTTTGTTTTCTACATTATTTATTTTCTTTTGTTTTTTGCTTTATTTTTTTATTCTTTTTGCTTTTAGTTTTAGAAAAATTATAAACTTTCTGTTAGTGCCATTTTATTTTGTGATTAACTTTACTATAAAAATAGTTTTTTTCCTATTTTTTATTTGTTTTTTGCATTATTTATTTTCTTTTGTTTTTTGCTTTAATTATTAATTCTCTTTGCTTTTAGGTTAGAAAAATTATAAACTTTCTGTTAGTGCCATTAGTTTTAGAAAAATTATAAACTTTCTGTTAGTGCCATTAGTTTTCAAATTTGAATAGTTAAAATTTGAATTCTTTCTGTTTGTGATTAACTTACTAAAAAATGAGAATAGATGCGCTTATAGAGAAAATTCAACCTAAATTCATAGTAAATTTCTATGAATTTCAGGGAAATTCACTATGAATTTAGGTTAAACTTTTCTCTATTAGGGCATCTATTTTCACTTGAGGAGCTCAACAAGGCAGAGAGCGAAGGGCTTATAAACCGGTGTGAGCCCCCTTTGGTTGGCGAGGTGGGACTAAACTCTGCCCGCAACGAGGACCAACCCTTTAGTCCCGGTTTGTGGCACAAACTGGGACTAATGGTCATGGGCCAGGGGCGAGGAGCAAAATTATAAACTTTCTGTTAGTGCCATTAGTTTTAGAAAGTTGAAAGTTGGAATGGGCCAGGGACTAATGGTCATGGTATTACGAGGGCCGAATCGTAAGACATGAAAGCATTTCAAATGAACTCTGAAAAAGTTGAAAGTTGGCATGGTATCATAATTTCACCCACATAGCATGTGCATGTACAAAACGGACAATGGTAGCATGTTCGTGTGTTACGAAGTTGGCATGGTATCATCATAATAGTTGCGGGAGAAAGTCTTCACTTTTTCTTCGCTTGTGTCATTTTCTTATTGCACCGTAACCATGGATAATCTTCATTGTTTATCAGGATGCTTGGGTCAGCCTTGACATTCAAGGGAGGAATTTCATGAAACTTTTCATAATCTTCAAACATGTCTGTCTTGCCGTCCACTCCCAGGATGTCCCTTTTTCCTGAAAGAACTATGTGGTGCTTTGGCTCATCGTATGATGTATTCGCTTCCTTATCTTTTCTTTTTCTCGGTTTGGTAGACATGTCCTTCACATAGATAACATGTGCCACATCATTGGCTAGGACGAACGGTTCGTCAGTGTACCCAAGATATAATATGTGTCCTTTCCGCTCTCGGTTGCTGCATCAAAGCGGACACCGCTGTTTTGGTTGGTGCTCTTTTGATCTTGGGCGATCGTGTAAAATGTATTCCCATTTATCTCGTCTCCTTTGTAAGTCAATACAGTCAAAGATGGTCCCCTGGACAACAAGTACAACTCATCACAAACAGTGTTGTCACCTCTGAGACGTGTTTCCAACCAACTGCTGAAAGTCCTGATGTGTTCACATGTAATCCAGTCGCCGCACTGCTCCGGGTGTTTGGAGTGCAGACTGTTCTTGTGTTCACCGACTTACGGGGTCACCAAGGTAGAGTTCTGTAGAACTGTGTAGTGTGCTTGAGACCAAGAATATCCGTCCCTGCATATTATTGAGTCTCTTCCAAGAGTGCCTTTTCCAGTCAGTCTCCCCTCATACCGCGATTTAGGGAGACCTATCTTCTTAAGGCCAGGAATGAAGTCAACACAAAACCCGATAACATCCTCTGTTTGATGGCCCATGGAGATGCTTCCTTCTGGCCTAGCGCTGTTACGGACATATTTCTTTAGGACTCCCATGAACCTCTCAAAGGGGAACATATTGTGTAGAAATACGGGCCCCAGGATGACAATCTCGTCGACTAGATGAACTAGGACGTGCGTCATGATATTGAAGAAGGATGGTGGGAACACCAGCTCGAAACAGACAAGACATTGCGCCACATCACTCCTTAGCCTTGGCTTCACAATGGCTAATCGGACGTTTTCCGGTAGAAGCCCCCTCAATGCAACCGGAAGCAGTTGCGTCATAATCACGTGGCAGTCATGAGAATTTAGATTCTGAAACTTTTTCTCTGGCATATTTATTATTCCCTTTATATTCGACAAGAAGCCAGTCGTGACCTTCATACTGAGGAGGCATTCAAAGAAGATTTCTTTCTCTTCTTTCGTAAGAGCGTAGCTGGCAGGAGCTTTATACTGCTTCGGAGGCATGGCGTCTTTTTCGTGCAAACATTGCAGGTCCTCCCGTGCCTCAGGTGTATCTTTTGTCTTCCCATACACGCCCAAGAAGCCTAGCAGGTTCACGCAAAGGTTCTTCGTCACGTGCATCATGTCGATTGAAGAGTTGACCTCTAGGTCTTTCCAGTAGGGTAGGTCCCAAAATATAGGTTTCTTCTTCCACATGGGTGCGTGTCCCTCAGCGTCATTCGGAACAGCTAGTCCACCGGGACCCTTTCCAAAGATTACGTAGTGTAAATCATTGACCATAGCAAGTACGTGATCACCGGTACGCATGGCGGGCTTCTTCCGGTGACCTGCCTCTCCTTTGAAATGCTTGCCTTTCTTTCGACATTGATGGTTGGTCGGAAGAAATCGACGATGGCCCAGGTACACATTCTTCCTGCATTTGTCCAGGTATATACTTTCAGTGTCATCTAAACAGTGCGTGCATGCGTGGTATCCTTTGTTTGTCTGTCCTGAAAGGTTACTGAGAGCGGGCCAATCGTTGATGGTCACGAACAGCAACGCCTTAAGGTTAAATTCCTCCTGTCTATGCTCATCCCATGTACGTACACCGTTTCCATTCCACAGCTGTAAAAGTTCTTCAACTAATGGCCTTAGGTACACATCAATGTCCTTGCCGGGTTGCTTAGGGCCTTGGATGAGAACTGGCATCATAATGAACTTTCGCTTCATTCACATCCAAGGAGGAAGGTTATACATACATAGAGTCACGGGCCAGGTGCTGTGATTGCTGCTCTGCTCCCCGAAAGGATTAATGCCATCCGCACTTAAAGCAAACCATACATTCCTTGGGTACTTTGCAAACTCACCCCAGTACTTTCTCTCGATTTTTCTCCACTGCGACCCGTCAGCGGGTGCTCTCAACTTCCCATCTTTCTTTCGGTTCTCACTGTGCCATCACATCAAGTTGGCATGCTCTTCGTTTCTGAATAGACGTTTCCACCGTGGTATTATAGGAGCATACCACATCACCTTCGCAGGAACCCTCTTCCTGGGGGGCTCGCCGTCAACATCACCAGGGTCATCTCGTCTGATCTTATACCGCAATGCACCGCATACCGGGAATGCGTTCAGATCCTTGTATGCACCGCGGTAGAGGATGCAGTCATTAGGGCATGCATGTATCTTCTCCACCTTCAATCCTAGAGGGCATACGTCCTTCTTTGCTGCGTATGTACTATCGGGCAATTCGTTATCCTTTGGAAGCTTCTTCTTCAATATTTTCAGTAGCTTCTCAAATCCTTTGTCAGCCACAGCATTCTCTGCCTTCCACTGCAGCAATTCCATTATGGTACCGAGCTTTGTGTTGCCATCTTCGCAATTGGGGTATAACCCTTTTTTGTGATCCTCTAACATGCGATCGAACTTCAGCTTCTCCTTTTGACTTTCGCATTGCATCCTTGCATCGACAATGACCCGGCAGAGATCATCATCATCGGGCACATCGTCTGGTTCCTCTTGATCTTCAGCAGCTTCACCCGTTGCAGCATCATTGGGCACATCGTCTGGTTCCTCTTGATCTTCACCAGCTCCCCCCGTTGCAGCATCACCGTATTTAGGGGGCACATAGTTGTCATCGTACTCTTCTTCTTCGTCGTCTTCCATCATAACCCCTATTTCTCCGTGCCTCGTCCAAACATTATAGTGTGGCATGAAACCCTTGTAAAGCAGGTGGGAGTGAAGGATTTTCCGGTTAGAGTAAGACCTCGTATTCCCACATTCAGTGCATGGACAACACATGAAACCATTCTGCTTGTTTGCCTCAGCCGCATCGAGAAACTCATGCACGCCCTTAATGTACTCGCAAGTGTGTCTGTCACCGTACATCCAATGTCGGTTCATCTGCGTGCATTATATATAATTAAGTGTCCAAATTAATAGAAGTTCATCATCACATTAAAACCAAAGTGCATACATAGTTCTCATCTAACAACATATAGCTCTACAGAGCATCTAATTAATTAAACCATACATTGAAACTATGTAAAACATTTCAATGCGAAAACAAATGCGATCATAATCGCAACCAAGGTAACAATTGATCCAACGGCATAATGATACCAAGCCTCGGTATGAATGGCATATTTTCTAATCTTTCTAATCTTCAAGCACATTGCATCCATCTTGATCTTGTGATCATCGACGACATCCACAACATGCAACTCCAATATCATCTTCTCCTCCTCAATTTTTTTTATTTTTTCCTTCAACAAATTGTTTTCTTCTTCAACTAAATTTAACCTCTCGACAATAGGGTCGGTTGGCATTTCCGATTCAAATACATCCTACATAAATAAAATCTATGTCACGTTGGTCGGCATAATTTTCATAAACAATAAATGAACCAATAGTTATAAACATAATATATATACCACATCCGAATCATAGACAGGACGGGGGCCGACGGGGGTGGATACCAAAACCATCGCACTATATAAGATGCAATAATAAAAGTAAGAAAATAATACAAGTATCTATGTAAACATACAAGTAAGAATATTTTTCCTTTCAGAAAGAAGATAAAAACAAGAGGCTCACCACGGTGGTGCCGGCGATGAGCTCGGCGCAGGTGATCGACGGCGGTGAAGACGGGGACGGGGCATGATGGACCGCTAAACCTAGACAAATATTATGGAAAATGGAGCTTGGAGGTCGAGCTTGGAGAGGAGAAATCTTAAGTAGTGTGGCTCGGGCATTCCATCGAACACCTTGTGTGCATAGGAGGTGAGCTAGAGCACCACCAAGCCCTCTCCCCCTCGGCCAGAGAAAAATAGAGCACTGGGGTTCTCTGCTCGCGAGCGAGGGGTATATATAGGCACCTCATTGGTCCCGGTTGGTGACATGAACCAGGACTAAAGGGGAGCCCTTGGTCCCGGTTCAAGCCACCAACTGGGACCAATGGTGGTGGGCCAGGAGCGAGGCCCGTTGGTCCTGGTTCATCCCACCAACCGGGACCAAAAGGTCCAGATGAACCGGGACCAATGGCCCACGTGGCCCGGCCGGCCCCCTGGGCTCACGAACTGGGACCAATGCCCACATTGGTCCCGGTTCTAGACTGAACCGGGACTAATGGGCTGACCCGGCCTGGACCAAAGCCCTGTTTTCTACTAGTGTATTAATCTCCTACTACTTAGTTATTTCCTTTGCTTTTTACTTTGCTTTTACTTTACTTTGCATCTTTATCACAAAAATACCAAAAATATTATCTTATCATATCTATCAGATCTCACTCTCGTAAGTGGCCGTGTAGGGATTGACAACCCCTTTTTGCGTTGGTTGCGAGGATATATTTGTTTTGTGCAGATGCGAGGGACTGGCGCGTGGCCTCCTACTGGATTGATACCTTGGTTATCAAAACTGAGGGAAATACTAACGCTACTTTGCTGCACCATCCCTTCCTCTTCGGGGAAAACCAACGCAGTGCTCAAGAGGTAGGAAGAAGGATTTCTGGCGCCGTTGCCGAGCAGGTCTACGCAAAATTCAACATACCGAGTACCCATCACATACCCTTATCTCCCGCATTACATTATGTGCCATTTGCCTCTCGTTTTCCTCTCCCCCACTTCACCCTTGCCGTTTCATTCGCCCTCTCTCTCTATCCTCCCTCTCTTTCTCTATTTGCCTCTTTTTACCCGCTTGCTTTTTGTTTGATTGTGTGTTAGTTTGCTTGCTTGTCACGATGGCTCAAGATAACACTAAATTGTGTGACTTCACCAATACCAACAACAATGATTTTATTAGCACTCTGATTGCTCCTCTTACCGATGCTGAATCTTGTGAAATTAATACTGCTTTGTTGAATCTTGTCATGAAAGATCCGTTTTCCGGCCTTCCTAGTGAAGATGCCGCTACCATATAAATAGCTTCGTTGATTTGTGTGATATTCAAAATAAGGAAGATGTGGATAATGATATTGTTAAATTGAAGCTATTTCCTTTTTCGCTTAGAGATCATGCTAAAGCTTGGTTTTCGTCTTTGCCTAAAAATAGTATTGATTCATGGAACAAATGCAAAGATGCTTTTATCTCTAAGTATTTTCCTCCCTCTAAGATCATCTCTCTTAGAAATGATATTATGAATTTTAAGAAACTTCATCATGAACATGTTGCACAATCTTGGGAGAGAATGAAACTAATGATACGTAATTACCCTACTCATGGTTTAAATTTGTGGACGATTATACAAAACATTTATGCCGGATTGAATTTTGCTTCTAGACATCTTTTAGATTCGGCCGCGGGAGGCACTTTTATGGAAATCACTTTAGGAGAATCTACTAAACTCCTAGATAATATTATGGTTAATTATTCTCAATGGAATACTGAAAGATCTACTAATAAAAAAGGTGCATGGGATAGAAGAAATTAATGTTTTGATTGGAAAGATGGATGAGCTTATGAAATTATTTGCTAGTAAGAGTGTTTCTTCTGATCCTAATGATATGCCCTTGTCTACTTTGATTGAGAATAATAATGAATCTATGGATGTGAATTTTGTTGGTAGGAACAATTTTGGTAACAACGCATATAGAGGAAATTTCAATACTGGGCCTTATCCTAGTACTCTAATAATTATGGTAATTCCTACAACAATTCTTATGGAAATTATAATAAGATGCCCTCTGATTTTGAATCTAATATTAAAGAATTTATTACTTCGCAAAAGAATTTTATTGCTTTGATTGAAGAAAAATTGCTTAAGATTGATGAGTTGGCTAGGAACGTTCATAGAATTTCTCTTGATGTTGATTCTTTGAAACTTAGATCTATTCCTCCTAAGCATGATATCAATGAGTCTCTCAAATCCATGAGAATTTCCATTGATGAGTGCAAAGAAAGAACCGCTAGGATGTGTGCTAAGAAAGATGCCTTTATAAGAGTGTGTTCTTCTAGTTCCTATGAAAATAAAGATGAAGATCTAAAAGTTATTGATGTGTACCCTATTAAATCTTTGTTTTGTAGTATGAATCTTGATAATGATGGGACTGAATATGATCCACCTTTACCTAGAAGGCGTTCCAAGAATTCAGATTTTTTTTGAACTTGATGCTAAAATTGATAAAAGTGGGATGGAAGAAATTAAAACCCTAGATGTTGCTAAACCCACTATTATGGATTTCAAGGAATTTAACTATGAAAATTGCTCTTTGATTGATTGTATTTCCTTGTTGCAATCCGTGCTAAATTCTCCTCACGCTTATAGTCAAAATAAAGCGTTTACTAAACATATCGTTGATGCTTGATGCAATCTTATGAAGAAAAACTTGAATTGGAAGTTTCTATCGCTAGAAAACTTTATGATGAGTGGGAACCAACTACTAAAATTAAAATTAAAGATCATGAATGCTATGCTTTTTGTGATTTGGGTGCTAGTGTTTCCACGATTCCAAAGACTTTGTGTGATTTGTTAGTCTTCCGTGATTTTGATGACTGCTCTCTAAACTTGCACCTTGGGGATTCCACTATTAAGAAACCTATGTGAAGAATTAATGATGTTCTTATTGTTGCAAATAGGAATTATGTGCCCGTAGATTTTATTGTTCTTGACATAGATTGCAATATCCTTCATGTCCTATTATTCTTGGTAGACCTTTCCTTAGAACGATTGGTGCAATTATTGATATGAAGGAAGGAAATATTAGATTCCAATTTCCGTTAAGGAAAGGCATGGAACACTTTCCGAGAAATAAAATTAAATTACCTTATGAATCTATTATGAGAGCCACTTATGAATTGCCTACCAAAGATGGCAATACCTAGATCTATCCTTGCTTGTTGTGCCTAGCTAGGGGCGTTAAACGATAGCGCTTGTTGGGAGGTAACCCAATTTTATTTTTATTCCTTGCGTTTTTCTCCTGTTTAGTAATAAATAATTTATCTAGCCTCTGTTTTCGTTGTGTTTTTTGTGTTTAATTAGTGTTTGTGCCAAGTAGAACCGTTGGGAAGACTTGGGGAAAGTCTTGTTACACTTGCTGTAAAAAACAGAAACTATAGCGCTCACGAGAACTGCTGCCATTTTTATTTGGAAAGCCTATTTAGTTAATTCTTTTTGCAGGTGATTAATAGATAAATTCCTCACGTCCAGAAATTTATCTTAGAATTTTTGGGGTTTCAGATCTTGCTCTAGCTACAGATTACTACAGACTATTCTGTTTTTGACAGATTCTGTTTTTCGTGTGTTGTTTGCTTATTTTGATGAATCTATGGACAGTAAAATAGTTTATAAACCATAGAGAAGTTGGAATAAAGTAGGTTCAACACCAATATAAATAAAGAATGATTTCATTACAGTACCTTGAAGTGGTCTTTTGTTTTCTTTCGCTAACGGAGCTCACGAAGTTTTGTACTTTGAGTTTTGTGTTGTGAAGTTTTCAAGTTTTGGGTAAAGATTCGATGGATTATGGAACAAGGAGTGGAAAGAGCCTAAGATTGGGGATGCCCATGGCACCCCCAAGATAATATAAGGACACCTAAAAGCCAAAGCCTGGGGATGCCCCGGAAGGCATCCCCTCTTTCGTCTACTTCCATCGGTAACTTTACTTGGAGCTATATTTTTATTTGCCACATGATATGTGTTTTTCTTGGAGCGTCTTGTATGATTTGAGTCTTTACTTTTTAGTTTACCACAATCATCCTTGCTGTACACACCTTTTGATAAAGCCATACATGATTTCGAATTTGTTAGAATACTCTATGTGCTTCGCTTATATCTTTTGAGTTATATAGTTTTGCTCTAGTACTTCACTTATATCTTTTAGAGCATGGTGGTGGATTTGTTTTATAGAAACTATTGATATATCATGCTCCACTTATATTAGTTTGAGAGTCTTAAATAGCATGGTAATTTTCTTAAAATCCTAATATGCTTGGTATACAAGATTAATAATAAAACTTTCTTATGAGTGTGTTGAATACTATGAGAAGTTTGATGCTTGATAATTGTTTTGAGATATGAAGATGGTGATATTAAATTAGTGCTAGTTGAGTAGTTTTGAATTTGAGAAATACTTGTGCTAAAGTTTGTGATTCCCGTAGCATGCACGTATGGTGCACCGTTATGTGATGAGGTCGGAGCATGATTTATTTATTGATTGTCTTCCTTATGAGTGGCGGTCGGGGACGAGCGATTGTCTTTTCCTACCAATCTATCCCCCTAGGAGCATGTGTGTAATACTTTTCTTTGATAACTTGTAGATTTTTGCAATAAGTATATGAGTTCTTTATGACTAATGATGGGTCCATGGATTATACGCACTCTCACCCTTCCACCATTGCTAGCCTCTCTAATACCAGGCACCTTTCGCTGGTATCATACACCCATCATATACCTTCCTCAAAACAGCCACCTTACCTACCTATTATGGCATTTCCATAGCCATTCCGAGATATATTACCATGCAACTTTCCACCGTTCCGTTTATAATGACACACTCCATAATTGTCATATTGCTTAGCATGATCATGTAGTTGACATCGTATTTGTGGCAAAGCCACCATTCATAATTCTTCCATACATGTTACTCATTAGTCATTGCATATCCCGTTCACCGCCGGAGGCATTCATATAGAGTCTTATTTTGTTCTAAGTATCGAGTTGTAATTGTTGAGTTGTAAGAAAATAGAAGTGTGATGATCATCATTATTAGAGCATTGTCCCACTGAGGAAAGGATGATGGAGACTATGATTCCTCCACAAGTCGGGATGAGACTCCAGACGGAAAAAAAAGAGGCCAAAAAAGAGAGAAGTCCCAAATAAAAAATGAGAGAAAAAGAGAAGGGGCAATGCTACTATCCTTTTACCACACTTGTGCTTCAAAGTAGCACCATGATATTCATAGTAGAGAGTTTATCATTTCATCACTTTCATATACTAGTGGGAATTTTTCATTATAGAACTTGGCTTGTATATTCCAATGATGGGCTTCCTCAAAATGCCCTAGGTCTTCATGAGCGAGCAAGTTGGATGCACACCCACTTAGTTCCTTTTTGAGATTTCATATACTTATAGCTCTAGTGCATCCGTTGCATGGCAATCCCTACTCACTCACATTGATATCTATTGATGGGCATCTCCATCGCCCGTTGATACGCCTAGTTGATGTGAGACTATCTTCTCCCTTTTTGTCTTCTCCACAACCACCATTCGATTCCACCTATAGTGCTATATCCATGGCTCACGCTCATGTATTGCGTGAAGATTGAGAAAGTTTTGAGAATGTCAAAAGTATGAAACAATTGCTTGGCTTGTCATCGGGGTTGTGCATGATTTAAATACTTTGTGTGGTGAAGATAGAGCATAGCCATACTATATGATTTTGTAGGGATAACTTTCTTTGGCCATGTTATTTTGAAAAGACATAATTGCTTTGTTAGTATGCTTGAAGCATTATTATTTTTATGTCAATATGAACTTTTGTCTTGAACCTTTCGGATCTGAATATTCATACCACAACTAAGAAGAATTACATTAAAATTATGCCAAGTAGCACTCCGCATCAAAAATTCTGTTTTTATCATTTACCTACTCGAGGACGAGCAGGAATTAAGCTTGGGGATGCTTGATACGTCTCCAATGTATCTATAATTTTTGATTGCTCCATGATATATTATCTACTGTTTTGGACATTATTGGTCTATATTATCCACTTTTATAATATTTTTGGGACTAACCTATTAACCGGAGGCCCAGCTCAGAATTGCTATTTTTTGGCTGTTTTAGGGTTTCGAAGAAAAGGAATATCAAATGGAGTCCAAACGGAATGAAACCTTTCGGGAACGTGATTTTCTCAACGAACATGACCCAGGAGACTTGGACCCTACGTCAAGACACAAAAGAGGAGGCCACGAGGTAGGGGGCGCGCCTACCCCCCCCCCCCCCCCAGGCGCGCCCTCCACCCTCGTGGGCCCCCTGTTGCTCCACCGACGTACTCCTCCTATATATACCTGCGTACCCCGAAACGATCAGATACGGAGCCAAAACACTAATTCCACCACCGTAACTTTCTGTATCCACGAGATCCCATATTGGGGCCTGTTCCGGAGCTCTGCCGGAGGGGGCATTGATCACGGAGGGCTTCTACATCAACACCATAGCCCCTCCGATGAAGTGTGAGTAGTTCACCTTAGACCTACGGGTCCATAGTTATTAGCTAGATGGCTTCTTCTCTCTTTTTGGATCTCAATACAATGTTCTCCCCCTCTCTTGTGGAGAACTATTCGATGTAATCTTCTTTTTGCGGTGTGTTTGTTGAGACCGATGAATTGTGGGTTTATGATCAAGTCTATCTATGAACAATATTTGAATCTTCTCTGAATTCTTTTATGTATGATTGGTTATCTTTGAAAGTCTCTTCGAATTATCAGTTTGGTTTGGCCTACTAGATTGATCTTTCTTGCAATGGGAGAAGTGCTTAGCTTTGGGTTCAATCTTGCGGTGTCCTTTCCCAGTGAAAGTAGGGGCAGCAAGGCACGTATTGTATTGTTGCCATCAAGGATAACAAGATGGGGTTTTCATCATATTGCATGAGTTTATCCCTCTACATCATGTCATCTTGCTAAAGGCGTTACTCTGTTTTTAACTTAATACTCTAGATGCATGCTGGATAGCGGTCGATGAGTGGAGTAATAGTAGTAGATGCAGGCAGGAGTCGGTCTACTTGTCTCGGGCGTGATGCCTATATACATGATCATGCCTAGATATTCTCATAACTATGCTCAATTCTGCCAATTGCTCAACAGTAATTTGTTCACCCACCGTAGAATACTTATGCTCTTGAGAGAAGCCACTAGTGAAACCTACTTAGTTATTTCTTTTGCTTTTTTACTTTGCTTTTACTTTACTTTGCATCTTTATCACAAAAATACCAAAAATATTATCTTATCATATCTATCAGATCTCACTTTCGTAAGTGGCTGTGTTGGGATTGACAACCCCTTATCGCGTTGGTTGCGAGGATTTATTTGTTTTGTGAAGGTGTGAGGGACTGGCACATAGCCTCCTACTGGATTGATACCTTAGTTCTCAAAACTGAGGGAAATACTTATGCTACTTTGCTGCATCATCCCTTCCTATTCGGGGAAAACCAACGTAGTGCTCAAGAGGTAGCAGGCACTTCTATATTTTAGAACCCAGTATATATTTCCCTGTATTTTTCTCCCAGTTCCAACAGGGACATATCAATGATGTTTCTTGCTTTATTCTACTCATACTCTGAACAATGCTGATCTTACATTAACAATGCATGTCCTTTTTGATATGATGTAGTGTCCCTACAATTACTGCCCTTTGTAATCACACCACCTTTGCCAAAAACAGGAAAGCACAACTGGTTCCTCGCTCGATCAGACGATGGCAGAAGACTGATGATCATTCAGACACATGAGCCGGAAAAGTTGTATTGCAAAAACCCCACTATATACAACCACCGCGAAATACGTGAGTATCCAGACAGTGGCTGTTATGTCTGTGAGCAGGATACCAGCTTGTTGGGGCCTTCAGGATTTTTTAGTTGGACGCGGGTAAACAGCCTTGGTTCACACTCTCTGTTTCTCGGACTCAATTATCCGATTAACCAGGAGATCACCGTTGGCAAGGACCTTGATGGCAGAGAGGCTCTGTTTGCTATGGAAAACTGTGTCTACACGGCGAGCCCTAGGAGTTCGGGAGCAAACTCCCCTGATTGTCAACGATACAGACTGCGGCCAAAAGAAGGTGAGAATAACAAAGGCATCCGGATTAACTTTGATCCTTGGATGTCTCAATTATGACAGGCGGTGATGTTGTTCAAGCATTCAGGTTGATAGGTAATTGTGTTGTTGCATCGAAAGGGTGGAGTACTGGTGTCTCCTAATCATTGGTCGCTGAAGCGGGGCTGTAAATTATGATGGTGTTGGATCATCTCTTCGAATGACTTTGTTTTCTTTGCTTCTTGTTCTGCATGGGTAGTTCTTTCTTTTGTTATGCATATTCCTTGTCACTTGGTCATCCTCCTATATGTCACTCTTACTATGTAATAGTTGCCTCTGTTTAGAATGTCATTCTCGTCTGGATCACGAGAGTCTGAGCGCTACAGATGGGTACGTTTTGGTGGTGTAGCAAGACTTCTTATGAACTATCATGTCTTGCTGTTTATGTCAGTAGTAGTCACTAGTCAGTGTTTGAATGTTGTATATATCATTGTTTCAAACTGTTTATTGTCTCGAACTACTGGTGGGCTAAATGAGGGCATCACCATTCTCTAGTGTTCAAAGTGTATCTCCTTTTTTCAAGTTATATAATTTGAGCTCAGTGCATTTTCGATGAAGTACACTTGTTTGGGCCAGTGAGGTGTCGTTGAATACGGACCAAGTAGTAATGCAATGCCAAATAGGTCAATTATAACTCTCTGGATAGGCTCTCAAAATATCCTCAAAAAAAGGTCGGGCTCTCTAAAAAATAAAGAATAAGGACTCTTAGGCCGACATGTGGGCACCATCGGTGTTTTCATTTGCTTGTGCGCCGAGAGCATATTTTCATGTGTTCGAAATCCATGCTACCTTTTCATCCCCAATCTCCCTCCCCTCCCCCACCTCTGGAATCTTGATTCCTACTCAAGTTCCCCCAAATCCCCCTCCTGTACTACCTGTACTCAAGCGCACTATCATGTCACCGGTCAATGCGGATCTCCGAGCCGGAGATCCTGAGGTCCGTCCTGCATGCTGTCGCTTAATAGTGGCATGGCGGCGCTTGATGACGAGTTTACCGGCAAAGTGTTGATGGTAACCATCAACGGCGACCGGCCTCCTGTCTTGCCAGACGACCTTGTCAAAGCTCTTGGCATTGCGCACGACATCCAAATAAGTCTTGCTCGTCGAAGTCTGTCCGGCACCGGCTGATTTCTTCGTCAGGTTCCGGAAAACTTTTGACTACAGTCGTGTGTTCGAATCTTCCTGACGTTTGTTCTGTGATGGCGCGCTGGTGAGCTTTGATCGGTGGCACATAGAACGGTGCTCGGTGCCCTCTGAGCTTGAGTTTTTAACAAAGCTTACCTTCCACGGCATGCCTCGACGTGCTTGGAACAGCGAGTCCATGAATGAGCTTATCAACGACCTTGGAGGTGAGCTCGTAAGTATGTTTGTTCCTCCAGACAGCTGGGCTCTGACGGTTATGGCATGGATGAAGAAGTTGTCCACCATACCGAAGGTGATTGGTGTTGAGATACTGGTGCAGGAACCGGGATTGTACTATTCGTCGCCACTAAGGCTGCCGCGGACCATGTTAGGGATGTACCTGTATCGAGTGTTCGTGCATGTCGAAGAATTGGTCAATCTATCAATCGAAGTCCTGCCGCCGCCGCTGGTGCCAGGGCCCGTCGACGACGTCCATTACAGGAGTCAACGTCAGACTTTCCCCGTGTTGCTTGGAACGATGGATGGCACAGGGCCTACTCCATCACGCGGTAGAGGCCACTGCTTCTTTGGGAGAAGAGGCAGTGCTGGCTACCTGGATGTGCTCTAATTTGAGGTAGCAACTGAATCTTGTCAGATACTAGTTAAATCTGAGCTATGGGTGTGAAGCACTGATGTGCCAGTACATTTGATTGTGACCTGTTCTAATTTTGAACCTGAACTCTGTTTAGAAAGGGCTATACATCAACTTAATGTGCTAGCAGAACTTATTGTGTTGTCCGTCTATTTTCTTTGCACAACATTCAAGATATTTCCCTGTCATTGATAAATACGATGAACCGTTATGTATGAGTTCGTTGGTTTCAACATAGCCCTACCCGTAGCGATCCACTGCTTCATCCTGATTGTGCCGCCTTCGTGAAATTTTTGTATGCAAGTTCGGTACGTGATGTAACATGTGTGAATGGGGTACGTGATGTAACATGTGTGAATGTGTAGTTGATGCATTTGGCGGGGCCTAGAGAGGTATGTGTGTGTATTACGTATTCGAGAGAGGCATGGATAGAGGGGCCGACGGGGGGGTGTGGAAGAGATAGCACGAGAAATGAGAGTGGTCTAGAGAGAGAGAGACGAATATGACGTCACGACAAGAGATTCCATTCCCTTGAGTGTGTATATGAAAGGGGGGAGGGAATAGAGGCACCAAGAGAAATTTTCTGTGTGTGTGGTGTTTGTGTTGGTATGTGTGGGTGTGAGAAGATAATGAGACGTGGGGGCAGAGGGTGTGTCACCGCGTGAGGTCCGGTGGGTCGAGGTGAGGCCCTTCGTTCGGTTCCGTCCTGCGCCAAATTGGTCGGCTCGTGACGCATTTAGGAAGACCCATGGATGACTAGTCGTACAAGACAAAGATAGCAGAATTGTGAAGGACTCTGTGTCCACCGACAAAGCCGGCTAGGATTTGTAACCCTAGGTTCTCAGACTAAGGTAACCCCTTTATCTCTGATAATACTATTCATCCAACCTAACTTTAAGGGGCATCCTACAGAATGCTCTGCTAGAATCATACTCGTCGATTAGGAAGAGAGGTGTGAGACAATGCGTGAGAGACAGGTCTGAAGATAATGTGCGTACATGAGACACGTAGGCAGGTCCATGTATATAGAAAGGGTCGATGAGGATTGTGCGTGTGTATGTTTGCAAGAGGAAGAGTGTTTGTGATAAAGGTTAGTGAAAACAGTTGTAAATGGTTACGAGAGGGAGGGAGGGTTATATCTAGAGCATGTGTGCGAGAAAGACACCCCGGGAGAGAGTGTGTGAACATTGTGAGAGACTACCGATGGAGAGTGAAACTACACGTAAAAGACTGCTCTACACATCGATTAAAGATATAAATTGTATCCAAATATTAGGATGGGATCAGGATATTTGCAATTCATGTAAGGAGTGGTCATTTATCCATCAGACATCTAGATTCTATCGAATTTGAGCATGTCTATGTTATTATTCGACACAATTGATCCACATAGTTAGTGTTTTGAACTCCAGACAATGCATCGCTTTAGCAATCGAATATAAACATGAGTATAGTTCATGTTGTGTGTAAGTCACATTATACATACGAAAGTTACACAATGGACATTATAAATAGCTACCTATGAACTAGCATGCATTTGAATTCAACTTAAGGTGGTCTAAAAAAATCGCATTCAACATGAAGTCCATTCAATTATTTGAATTTGATATCATGGCATTTGTAAACCATACCTAAATTATGGGGGCACCAATCTTTGCTCTGATTTTGTACATAATAGCATATGTAGTCGTGTACAAAATATATTCAAATTTAGCTCCTCCATTCCAAAATAATCGTAGTTATAGGATTTTCAAGTGTCAAATTTTCAAAAAGAAGTGGATAATTTAATGAGGTTTTCAAACATACAAGGTAAAGTATAACGTTTTCTATTTAGGTCAATCCTCATAGTTCAAGAGTACTCTAAACGTGAATGCTTGTGTTTCAAAATTTCGAACAAAGCATCAAAAGAGCCTCTACTCGCCCGAAACCGCGTGAGACCAATGTTTGGTAGTACAAGGAAATTACTCTTCTAATAACTCCGACCCGTGAAACCTACCGGCCCGACATCCAAAGGTCTAAACAGGGGTAGGTTTGTAGCTTCATCTAGACGCCATGCAACCGCATCCGAAAAACATGCATACACAATGGCCGCCTAAGCACACATGCGCGCGGCTGAAATCGCTCCTGCCCACTATTTGGGACACCTGGGATTACCATCCTACCCCCAACCCGCATTAGGTCCGAAATTTAAGAGGGGGGGGCAAAGTTTGTACTTTCCCCAAATTTCAAACAAGCGTATCCCATCTTCTGTTCAAAAAAGCCAAAAACAAGCGCGTCCCAGACCGAAACATGGTTCCCCCCCCCACCCGTCCGATTCCCCATTCGTACTCCGTGGGCGCCAAAACTACCTCTCCACCAGCCGCGAAACCCCGGCATCCTCCATCCGCCACCCCATCCCACCCATCAATCGCCGCCCTCCTCCATCACGCTAGAGCCGATACCCCGACGTCGTCGTCCAACGCAACCTCAACTGCAACGCCCTC
Organism: Triticum aestivum; assembly: GCF_018294505.1. Taxonomy (NCBI): domain Eukaryota; kingdom Viridiplantae; phylum Streptophyta; class Magnoliopsida; order Poales; family Poaceae; genus Triticum; species Triticum aestivum. The sequence continues at coordinate 117,535,356 of NC_057812.1, forward strand.
CACGGCTAGTAGTTGAAGCCGAGGCCAAGCCGTCTGTACCCAAGCCAGTTCAACCACGCCGTCCTGCGCCTCACCGCAGCCGCTCCAACTTCGCCACCCACCACCGCACCGGATCTGTTCCTGCTATGCCATCCTTCACCGCCTCGGATCTGCTTCCCCTCCGCCGACATACGGCCACGGCAACAAAGTCAACAATTTGGCCATGGGTTCATCCAAGCCTGCACCCTCCAGAACATCGGTTTCCCCGGTAAAAAGAAGAAGATCGGCGCGACATGTGGAGGTGACCACACCGGCAACCGAGAAAGGTACTCCACTTCCCTTATTCGTGCAAATCTTACGTCTCTGCTTGCACGGTATTCATCCCACAGAAGACACTAGTTGACCACTTCTTCTTGATACTAGATGTTCCTAGTAACTCGCGATGCATAAGGTTTCTCCTCATATACTATTTCACCTTAGCTAGAGGTCCGTCCCCCCCTGAATTTCAATTTCTGGCTACTTGATTCCCAATTAACGGAAGCATTCCCCGGTGTAACAGGGGCTAGTACGCCTATTACACCGGGGAAGCAATGCCTTGGTGTTTATCTTAGGGGCGTGTGCAGCCTAGAGCTACTGGCACCCGATCTGGAGGTCGACCGGGATTAAAGGGATGGCCTGGGGGCGCTGCCAAGCACGACGGTGGTGTGAGGTCGATGGGAGGGCGGGGCGGCGGAGGCAGGGGTCTGGGCCGGTGGTCGCTGGCGGTTCGAGAAAGATCATCAACAGTGACTGGCGGGAGGTAGAGAAGGCCATCTGCCCATTCCTTATAGATCGGACGGTTCATTAAAAAAATTGACTGGCCTATTTATTTTCAGTCGACTGTTATCTTAGATCGGACGGTACCTGCATTTCTTGTGCTCATATATTACAAAATCATATGGAGTAGAATCTAATTTGGTTTGCCATGCAATGTTGTAGAGATATCATATGTCTCCTGTCATTTATTTTTCAGCCACCTGCTATCTGCTACTTTTATAGTGCACTAGTTCTGCACACACTTCACCCTTACTCTCACTATTGTGTTTTTATGCAAGGGTATTTTAGACTCTGCTGCCATGAGAGAAGCCAAAAAGAAAAGAGAGAAGTCGCTCCAGCTTTGTATGCGGGTAGGCAAGACACGTTACAGCGCTATAAAGGGTGCAGTGTCAGCATATGGAGACGGTAAACGTAGCTCTGGAGTTGATGACCTCGCTCGCAATGAACCACCATCCCAGGTGCTTGCTTTAACTTCACAATGTCATATGTGGTTGCATGTTCCATATGGTGTCTAGCTTGTATTCGAAAGGCCGAAGTCGGTAAGATAAGGAAAGATATATTTTTTACATGAACCACCATCCCGTGAGCACCAGAAGACAAATAACTAGTTAGGGCACTGGCCGAGCCAGTGACAAGCCCAGCAAAGATAGGCATCACCTGGAAGGCAACTACAAAGCTGCGATGATGGCGAATCAGACCGCCTCCCACCAGGCTCTCAGGTCCTAGCTGATCATGCTCACCACTCCAGCCGGATGTCTAGCTTGTATTGCTTCCAATTTGGTTAAATTGCATCTGCTTAGCTTACACATTATACCTTTTAATATGACATGCCTTTATGTTTTTCGTACATACTAGTACATCTGCGTATTAACCATGTTCTTACATCAAACTAATGTTCTTGTGTATCCCTCATCAATCACTTATGACGAGGCAGGCAGGCAAGGGGACTACTCCTCATTTAAAGAATGCAGCGTCAGCCTCCCAACATGACTCTCAAGAAACAGAAATGCTAGATGAAGATAGTGAACGTAGCTCTATAGTTGATTACAGCATTTCCCCTACACTAGCATCGCAGGTGCTTCCTCTAACTTGGCAGCGTGATATGTGGTTGCATGTTGCATATGGTGTCTAGATTGTAATTCTTGCAATCTGGTTAAACTGCATGTGCTAGTCTTCTTAGCTTATACATTATACCTGTTAATGTGACATGCCTTTCTGTATTTAGTACATAGTACATCTGTCTATTAAGCATGTCCTTACATAAAACTATTGTTTTTTTGTATCCCGCATCAGTCAACATGACGAGACACCTTTAGTATATGAAGTGCGATATTAGTTGCATCTTTCATATGATTTATAGCATGCGCTGCTTCTAATTTGTTGAAATTCCATTTATGATGGGACGCTTTTAACTTGGCAGAGTCATATTGGATACATATTTCATGTGGTGTCTAGCTTGCATTGCTACTTATTTGCTGGAATGGTTTCTGCTTAGTTTACACAAACAGTTATCAACATGCCATGCCGTCCTGTTTTTCGTACATATTCCATCCTGGTATCATGTGTTTGCCTTACATCAAAGTAGTGATTGTCAGTATCATGCATGAATGGGTTTTGAAGAGAGAATTTTATTGCTTTTTCTTGTCGGTTTTACTTGACAATTCAAAATCAATAAAGCGGAAGGAAGTTAGCAAGGCAATGGATAAAGGTGCTCCTTCCGAACGGAGGGCCTCTACAGTTCCTACTCCTCCACACCCCCAGGATGATTTCCAAGACAACACATGCATAGACACTCAACAAAGCTGTGTTTCTGATGAGCACGTCTCCCTTAGTGCAGCATCACCGGTGCTCCCTCTAACTTGCCACTGTTATATGTGGTTGCATGTTATGTGTGATGTCTAGCTTGTATTGCTTCTAATTTTGTTGAATTCCATCTGCTTACTTTACACATTATACTTGAATAAGACACGTGTTCCTGTTTCTAGAACATACAATATTTGTCTATCACACCATGTTCTTACATCAAATTACTACTATTGTGTAACCTGCAACAATCACTTACCATAAGACATGTTTGACTTTGGAGTGTGATATAGGTTACATCTCACATTCTTTTCTAGCTTGTACTACCAATTTGTTGAAATGACACTTATGACGAGACAGTTTTAACTTGGTAGAGTGATATTCGTTGCATCTTTCATATGGTGTCTAGCTTTCATTGCTTCTAATTTGTTGAAATGCCTTCTCCTTAGTTTACACATCATAAGCTCTGAATATGCAATGCTGTGAATATGCAATGGCACTAATGACGAGAGACCTCTAACATGGTAGTGTGATGTTGTTTACATCTTGCATATGATTTATTTCTTGTACTGCTTCACATTTGTTTAAACGCCATTTATGATGAGACACTGTTAACTTGGCAGAGCGATATTTGTAGCATCTTTCATATTGTGTCTACCTTCCATTGCATTGCTTCTAATTTGGTGAAATGTCTTCTTCTTAGTTTACACGTCATAGTTCTGGTTATCTCTTCTGTCTTGTTTTTCATACATATTACATCATCATATCATGTGGTTGTCTAACATCAAAGTTCAGTTTGTCTGCATCACACATCAATTTGTTCTGAAGAACTAAATTGTTATTCGTTTTTCTTGTCGGCTTGACTTAACATGGCACAGACAAAGAGGAAGAAACACAGAATGGCAGGGAATGAGAAGTGGATGAATCCTGCAAATTCTGCTGGTACTGATGGTGCAATAGAAGGTCAAAGTCTAGCAGAAAATTCTACAAACACGGCATCCCATGCTACACGAGTTGCAAAAAAAGCAAAACAGAAACAAATAGCTGCCACCAAACAGGCAGAGAAAGCCCTAGTTCTTGCAACACCTACCATAGTACTACCAGCTGCACGACTTACTCGTGCGTCAGCTGAGTTAGTAGCACGTTCCCAAGCTCCCTTGCGACCTGACACTACTTCCCAAGCACTCTTGACAGAAGACGAGTTGGCAATATCAGATGAACCTTGTGAGCTTCAACAGCAAGAAGGTAGTTGCTGGAGTCAAGTTACAGTTGCATGCTTCTTTATATGTAGTCTCACAGTTTGATGTACACTAACACTTCCTATGTTCGTTGTTGGACTAGCACCTAGGCGCAAGAGGAAACAAACATCAGGGATAATGCTCGATAGGTTAACTAAATCTAGAGGAGGAAGAATGGAGATCCGTTTTGAGGCAGGTTTACAAAAGCCACGTGATGCTACAAAGTCAGCCAAGTTAGTATCCGAGGTAGCAGTTGCCATCAGGTGTCATGTACGTATCCTCCCAACATGGATTCAGTACAGGAATGAAAAAGACGAAACCCAGTTCAACACCTTCCTCGACTATTTATCTGTAAGTATGGTTATGTATGGAAACTAGTAATATCGTCTTGCTCTGTCCCATACTTTCTTGGTTGCTAATAATGAGACTCCCATAATTTTCAACAGATGAGGTTCAAGTTGGATAGCCAAGATGATGCAACTAGACATGCTTGGACCCATGTTTTCAAGTCTGCTCTGCGACAATATTGGTATAACTTGAGGAAAACTCACTTTGAAGGCAAGGCTAACAGTGAACTTTCCCAAACATCTCAAGTGGAAAATATATTGGATGAAGACTGGAGGGGCCTTGTTAAACACTGGTCTGATCCGAAGTATTAGGTACATTATATATATGTGATCGGATCACATGTTGACGTCCTATTTACGCATGTGCCACACAAATCTATCTTCTTGTAGGTGAACTGTTCAAAGAACAAGGCCAACCGTACGAAAGTGAAATTCCAACAGACAACAGGATCTCGTAGCTATATTGCACACTGCGAGGCTGTTGTAATTACCTGTCGTTTCACTATTTTCGTTGTACCATATTATTAGATCTATATTGACTTGTTTGAAATGCAGAGAAAGCCCACAAGGACCAAAAAGTACCTGAACCAAATGATGTTGAAATCTTCAAGGACTGTCACACCAGCAAGAAGAAGGGCATGACTACACCAGTCAAAGCCGATGTTGTAAGTCCTTAATCCTCATGCCTTTTAACTACTACTTACTCTGACTTGTGCCTTGAACTGAATGGTTTGCAGCCAATGTCTATTACTCTTTTCAATTTTACACACAATTGTCTTAGTGTATCATTGCACCTTACTAGGTTTAAACGAGAGGAGTGATGTTTCTTTGATCTTGACCCGTAATCTAGTTTCGTGCTGGACTTGCCACACAATGCTACAATTGCCTGTTTGTCTATTCTGAGTTCTTTTGTGATATGAATGATGTCATACTATGCTTACCGTATTATAAACTTCGTCTCTTTATCCTTAGCCCTCAATACAATATGAAGAAATAGACAATACATTAGCAATGGTACATGGTCATATGTTTGGAACATGGTTTTATTATGTACTTTGCAATAAAATACAACTAATATTTTACATGGGTTCACCAGAATAAGTTCTGTATATAGACCAAAGCTATTTTGTTTGGTTTTGATGCCTCCTTAATATCTTCTGTTCTGGTATGTAAAACCTCAACTTTTCAGTGAGCTGTGGAAAAAATGGTGGAACCGCTACCTTCCGAAGGTGGCGAGGAAACTATAACCACAATGTCATCTCTTGCTGCAGTGGGTCAGTACCTGTCCACTAACAGTGCCAAAAGCATGTTCCTGCATAATACTAGGTTGGTTGTTAAGGCAATATTGTCCAAACTGCCTCATGATCAAGATATGCAAGCTCAAAGCAATGTTGTATCTGTGCTCCAGACACAAGTCCATTCCCTAACAGAGACCCTTTGTGAAACAAGGAGAGACATTGCTCAATGTCGTCAAGATATGTATGGTTTTGAAACAAGACTATCAGACATTTGCTATGTTGTTCAGGAGCCTAGGGGAAATGAAGGCGAGGGTTATGGTGCTCCATCATACAATACAACATGAAAATGTAACAGTCAGGTCAAATGAATTGAGCTTCTGAACTTCTGGGTGCATTTATCTGCTAGACTGTTAAGTTTTATGCCAACCTTCCTTTTGTTATATAGTTGTAATTTGTTTTGGTGCGATACAAAATTTATTCTTAACGTGCAGCCACCGGCTGAAGAAAACAGCAAGCCATTTTTGTATAGTGTAAGGTGTTCCCTATATTTGCACTGGTGGCGATCTTTGATGTCGAGTGGATGTAATCTGTGCAATCGCCTTAATAGCCTAGTGTTAGTTTCGGCCTTATTTATCTCCTAGTCTTCTTTTCCCCTGGTTTGCTAGTGGCCTCAACTACCATGGGCCATATACGGGCCGTAGGATCCATGGGTCTCCTATGGGTCGTCGATAAATGGGCCTGTAATCGATGGGCCTCGGGCCGTCGGATAAATGGGTCTACATGGGCCGTAACCGGGCGTAATTGGTATCGGCCCAGCACGGTAATAGGCCGTAGGACAGCAAAAGCTTAATTCTGACACATGCATAACGGGTCGTTAATGGGCCAGAATATAGGACGGGCTAGAAACGGCGCAACGGGTTAACAGGCCAGAAACGGGCCGACTCTTGCCATGGGCCGAATTTGGCCCGTTAGGGTAACAGGCCAGTAACGGGCCGACTCTTGCCATGGGCCGAATTTGGCCCATTAGGGGAACAGCCCAGTAACGGGCCGACTCTTGCCATGGGCCGAATTTGGCCCATTAGGGGAACAGCCCAGTAACGGGCCGAAAGTAATCGAGGGCCGAAAAGGAGCCCAAGAACGTATGGGCCGTCAATAGGCCGAAAGCTAACATGGGCTGGAAACGGCCCATGTAAATCACAGGTCGTTAACGGGTATAAAGAAAATTACTATTCATTATGGGCTAGAGTCACCGTGGGACTGTAAAGGGCCGAAAGATACGAAGGCCTCATATGGGCCGAAAGACGTCGTGGGCCATACATGGGCCGAAAGTGAAATGGGCTGGTGTTATATTCGACGGCCCACATGACATTGTTGGGCCGATTTCCTTTAAGGCCTAACGGGCCATAAAATGGGCTATTTGCGAAGAGATAATTAACAGGTTTTTCATGGGCCAGCCCGTTAACTTTTGACCAAGTCAAACGGGCCGGCTTTGTAAGCTAAATGGGCCAGTGGTGGGCCGTGGCACATGTGGACATAGCATAGGCGCCTATCTGACCCACTGACGAGCTGACACGTGTTTCATCCGGCCAATAAGAATTTACACGTGGAAATTTCCCATCGGTCGGGGCTGTTAACGGGTTATCGGATCCAAAACCCAACCCGATAGCTTAACAGTGTTTCATTACGGTGGATGCCACGTGTCGGTCACCCTTGACGAAAGCACTTCTATGACATGCGATTTATCGTCATGGAAGTGGACACTTCCGTGATGATAATTTTGGTAATGTCATGGAACACTTCTGCGACAGCACAGGTATGACTATCTTGATTCTGTCATAAAATCGTCATGGATGTACATGCATGACAAAAAACGCGACCTACTGTGACAAACACGTATCATCACGGAAGTGTATTTTTTTTGTAGTGCGACTTGCCGTCTGAGGCGTTGGCGAGGCCCAAGTGGGACACCCCATTCAACCGGGCGTTGAACATATTGAAACGACTCTAGGTGGACACTCGGCTGTTGTATGGACGCGCGCAAGGTGTCGGAGATGAGGTTAACTGAAGAAAACATCAACAAGAAGATTGAGATTGTAGTTTAGAAGAAATCAGTTGAGACAGTCGCAACAGCGGTAGCTGCAGCAAAACAGGTTGTTGCAGATATGTCTAGTGCCTTGGTTCCGGCCGTTTTCAATTGGAGCACGCAAAATCCAGAAAAAAATGCAGCGGAATTTCCCCTTGCCAACTTCTTCGGGAGCAGCTCCACTAGCGTTGCACCAGCACCAGCACCTGCTCCGGCACCGGCTCCCGCACCTGGTCCGGTACCGGCTCCGGCACCGGACGTGCTCGGTGGTGATTCATCTTTGGCTGAGCTCGACGCCCTCACGGTATCTCTCACACCGGCCCTCTTCAATAAATGTATAATCTCCCGTTTCTGTTGCCTTTTGGATGTCTCACGTCGCAGACATGTCTTTGCAGGCCAACGTAACCCCGTGCACCATATTGTACACCATCGGCGACTAGAAGGTGGACGTGGGGAAGGCGACGATAATGAAGCTAAAAGAACCATTGTTCCACGGCCGGCCGATCCCCCCGGACATCTTCAAGGTTTCCGTGGCCAATGTCAAACCGGGCCATGAGAATTTGGCTCCTCTAGTACTAGGGGGAATGACGACGAGACCCCACGGCGGCTTGGTGATTGCAATGGGTGGGTCCTGTTGTCGCCAAAGAGTCTGCTTCGTCTGGAGGTGGCCAGGAGGACACCCACGAGCACGCGGTTAGGTATGAACATCAACACCCCACCTTCCCAATTAGCGTCGGCTGTCATGCTGGGTGATAGCGGACTAGGTGAGGAAGTGGCTCAATTTGTCGCTGGTGACGTCGCCATAGATGAGGATGAGGATGACGATAATACTCAGCAGTATCTCAATACTGGCGGCTACTCATGGTTTGAGCGTCATGAGTCAGTGCCTGAATTGCCGCCTCCGAAGGCTGAACGTATTATAGACGACCTTCTAGTAGAAAAGAAGCCTAGGAAGAGAGAGAGGAAAGGCTACCAAGATGCTTCTATGATCCAGCCGCCTCAGCACCCTCTGGTGCAAGACCGTATAGATATCCCCAGTGCGGCAAAATGGCATATCCCTGTTCAACCAATCCAACCTAAAGCAGCACTAGGGGCCAGATTCGGCGATCTAAGGAGACTTCACGACGATGTGCTGCGGATAGAGAAAGGTCTCATCGCCTCAAAAAAATCCAGGATACCAACTCTATGTGGTTAACGTGCCGCGGCAATTGTCGTACGTCGACACATTCCCCGCGGAGAAGTTCTTCCTTCGATTCGATTACATCTTTGACACGTTTCACTTGAAAAAGCTGGATATGTTTGTCTGCCTTTATGCCTTGCAGATGAACTACCTCATCGGGGTTAAGCAGATACCTCATATCTGTGTCGCTGACCCGTACTTCATGCACGAGGGCTTCTTGGGAGTCTGCGCAAAGCAGCGTGAATACGCGAGGGAATACATCGTCAATTTCATGCTCGCCAATAAGGACAAGGAGGCGATTATCGTGCCTTCTCATCCCATGTAAGTCATCTGCGCGGATATCCTTCCTTCGATTTCAATCATTCAATTGCATGGTGGAAGCTAATTAATTTGAGGTGTACTTATTTTGCTCAGTGGCGGGCACGCCGTCCTCATCATCCTCTACCCCCAATACTCCCACGCTCTTTACTTGGACTCGTCGAAGAACATTAAAAATGGATTACACCCACATCAAGTCTGTTCTCGACAGTGCTATGTTTTACTATGGCGCACAGGGTGGAGAGATCCAGGACAAGAAGAAAAGGGACGGCAGGCCCGCCTTCGGCCATAAGACCGACTTCTGCTGCATCCAGCAACCGAGTGATTCTCTTAATGATGGATTCTATGTCCTACACCACATGCTGGAGTATAGACGGGATCACCAGAACCTTCGCATGTCACCTACATCTAGCGATGCCCATATTCTGCAATGGGAAAAGAACTTAGGAGATATCGAGGATCATCGACTTCGAGCTGAGTTCTATCACATCCAGCGTGAACTTGCCCAAATCATCATGAAGGATGTCGTCAAAAAAACAGGGATGTTCCATGAAGAAGGACAAATGTCGTGGGAAGACATCTGAGCACGCGTTGCCGTTCAGCGTCTCGACCTGAAGCCTTTCACTAGGCTCAGGGACTAGCTCCTTGACTTGGATGGATGGCACGACATGTTGGAGTGATTGTCGATATGTGACAATGTGTCCGTTTAGTCCATACTTTCTGTACGACGAAACTTTGAGTTATGCACGATGAAACTTTATTTGTGATGTAATTAAACCATCCTCCTCGACTAGCGAAGATCACTCTTGTTACGGCATTTTGGGTACGATGAACTTCGTTGTTTATGCTTACGATATGTTGCTTCTATTTTTGCAAGCCTGTCTCTTTCTGTTGCTCAACTATATATGTTGCATATCATCGACTCATGTGATGATGCAGGTGCATAGATCATCAATGGCAAAGAAGTATTACGCCAGGAGTATACGACGAGTGGCCGGAGTGTCAGGCCCAGGTTTACCAGTTTCCGGTTTCCGAGCGACAGCCAGTAGTTAGTTTAGTTTCACGCTAATGCGAGAGAGGGATATGAACTCATGTACTACATAGTTCCGCTCTCACTCATAGTGATAGATGTTCTCGTGTATATCATTGTTTAGATGGATGATGATGTAGTTGCAAGTAATCGAGACATATATTGCTATTTTCGAGATGATGACCAGAGACCACTTCGTGTTGGATGATGATTATGATGATGACATGATTTCATGAGACTATTTTTATGTATATGATATGATTACATTTGTATGTGTATGATATTCTAAAGATTATTGTATAAAGCCTATTCAAATACAAAACAAATATGTAGAAAAAACAGAAACTAATAAAACTAGCAGTAGTGAGGGGAATAAAGTTAGCAGTGGCGCTCCCTTACCAGTAGCGCTTCCTCCTAAAAAGCACTGCAGATATTAGCACCAACGCTTTGAACTAAAGCACGCTACTACTATCCATGTATAGTAGTATCGTTGGATGACACGCGCTACTGCTACATGTTAGCTGTAGCTCCTTATCAGTAGTGCGGCATCCCGTGCTACTGATAGGCAAAGTAGCCGCGCTATAGCCTCCATGATATTTATGTTCATGGTGAATTATATCCTACTCATGCTTACACTCAGTGTTGATTAATGCATGTTCATGACTGTTGTCGCTCTCTAGTTGGTCGCTACCCAATCTTTTTCTAGCCTTCACTTGTACTAAGCGGGAATACTGCTTGTGCATCCACTTCCATAAACCCCAAAGTTATTTCATATGATTCCACCATACCTTCCTATAAACGGTATCTACCTGCCGTTCCAAATAAATTTTTATGTGCCAAACTCTAAACCTTCAACTGAAATTCTGTTTTGTACGCTCGAATAGCTCATGTATCAACTAGGGCTTTCTATATCTTCCATGCTAGGTGGGTTATTCTCACAAGGAGTGGACTCCAATCCTCATTCATGAGAAAATGGCTGGTAACCGGGATGCACAGTCCCATGGTTAAATGAAAATAATTGCAAACCAAACTCCCCCAGGATTGTTGTTAGTTGGAGGCACCTATTGTTTCGGACAAGCCATGGATTGATATTTGTTGGTCGTGGGGTAGTATAAAATTTACCATTATGTTTGGGAACCGCCTATAATGTGTGTAGCATGGAAGATATCGAGATCTCTCAGTTGTTATGTTGACAATGAAAGTATACCACTCAAAGTATTAGTCATCTCTATTTCAAAACTCGAGCTCTGGCACGTCTACAAACCCCTGCTTCCCTCTGCGAAGGGCCTATCCATTTACTTTTATGTTGAGCCATCATCCTCTTATTTAAAAAGCACCAATTGGAGAGCACCGCTGTCATTTGCATCCAGTTTTGTTAGTTTACATTGAGTATGACTTGACTAGATCTTTTTTACCATGAATTACAATGTCTAGTCAGTCCTTGGTCTTTATAGGTGCTCTACATTTATGTTTTGCGGTCTCAGAAAGGGCTAGCGAGATACCATCTTGTTATATCATATTATGATTGTTTTGAGAAAGTGTTGTCATCCGAGATTTGTTATTATTTCTCGCTAGTTGATTATTCCATTGATATGAGTAAACATGAGACCTAAATGTTATTGTGAATATGGTTAGTTCATAATTTTTGCTGAAAACTTGAATGCTGGCTTTACATACTTGCATCAACAAGATCAAACAGCGTTTGTAAAAGTTTTTCTTTATCACTTTCAGTTTGTCAACTAAATTGTTTGAGGACAAGCATAGGTTTAAGCTTGGGGGAGTTGATACGTCTACATCATATCTACTTTCCAAACACTTTTGACCTTGTTTTGGACTCTAACTGACATGATTTGAATGGAACTAACCCGGACTGGCGCTGTTTTCAGTAGAATTGACATGGTGTTATTGTCGTGCAGAAATAAAAGTTCTTGGAATGACCTGAAAATTAACGGAGACATGTTTTGGAATAAATAAAAAAATACTGGCAAAAGAATCAACACCGGGGGGCCCACACCCTGACCACGAGGGTGCAGGGCGCGCCCGCTAGGGCGCGCCCCTGCCTCATGGGCCCCTGAGGCTCCACCGACGTCAACTCTAACTCTATATATTCACATTCAGGGAGAAAAAAATCAGAGAGAAGGATTCATCGCGTTTAACGATACGGAGCCACTGCCATCGGGGATCCGGAGAGGGGAATCCGTCGCCATCGTCATCATCAACCTTCCTCCATCACCAATTTCATGATGCTCACCACTGTGTGTGAGTAATTCCATCGTGGGCTTGCTGGACGGTGATGGGTTGGATGAGATTTATCATGTAATCGAGTTTGTTTTGTTGGTGTTTTGATCCCAAGTATCCATTATGTTCTGAGATTGATGTTGCAATGACTTTGCTATGTTTAATGCTTGTCACTAGGGCCCGAGTGCCATGATTTCAGATCTCAACCTATTATGTTTTCATGAATATATGTGAGTTCTTGATCCTATTTTGCAAGTCAATAGTCACCTACTATGTGTTATGGTCGGGTAACCCTGAAGTGACAATAATCGGGACCACTACCGGTGATGACTACAGTTTGAGGAGTTCATGTATTCACTATGTGTTAATGCTTTGTTCCGGTTCTCTATTAAAAGGAGGCCTTAATATCCCTTAGTTTCCAATAGGACCCCACTACCACGGGAGGGTAGGACAAAATATTTCATGCAAGTTCTTTTCCATAAGCACGTATGACTATATTCGAAATACATGCCTACATTACATTGATGAACGGGAGCTAGTTCTGTGTCACCCTATGCTATAACTGTTGCATGAGGAATCAAATCCGACATAATTATCCATCACTGATCCATTGCCTACGAGCTTTTCACATATTGATCTTTGCTTAGTTACTTTTCAGTTGCCACTATTAAAATTACTACAAAACTGCTAATGTTACTTTTGCCGATGTTACCGTTACTTCCATATTACTTTGCTACTAAATACTTTGCTGCATACATTAAATCTTTCAGGTGCGGTTGAATTGACAACTCAACTGCTAATATTTGAGAATATTCTTTGGCTCCCCTTGTGTCGAATCAATAAATTTGGGTTGAATACTCTACCCTCGAAAACTGTTGTGATCCCCTATACTTGTGGGTTATCACCCCACAAGTATAGGGGATCGCAACAGTTTTTGAGGGTAGAGTATTCAACCCAAATTTATTGATTCGAGACAAGGGGAGGCAAAGAATATTCTCAAGTATTAGCAGCTGAGTTGTCAATTCAACCACACCTGGAGACTTAATATGTGGACCAAAGTATCTAGTAGCAAAGTAATATGATGTAGTGGTAACGATACACTGCTAGGGAAAACCTTATACACAGAATGTTCCAGTAGCGCTGTACAAAATCAAATGCTACTGCTAATTAGTAGCAGCGCACGTAAATAAACCGCACTACTGCTACGACTTTTGCAATAGCTCGTACTGGCGAAAAGCGCTGCTGCTATGTTTGAACTGGGCGCACATGGCTAGCGCAACCTAGAAGTAGCGCGTATACTGGCCCAGCGCTACTGCTACGCTCCTTAGCTGTAGTGCGCTTACGTGTAAGACGCTGCTGCTAACGGAAATAAAATAAAGTGAAAAACAAGTAGAAAAGTAAATGAAAATGAAAGAAATAGAAAAAGGAGAAAGGAAAAAAATAAAATGTAAAGAAAAATAAAAGAAAAAAGGAAAAAAGGAGAAAGGAATAGCAGTAGCGGGTTTCAGTAAATGCGCTATAGCTAACATAGCTATAGCGCATTTCCGGAAACTCGCTAACGTTACGTTTCACTTAAACAGCGGTCCCCCCCCGGCCACCACTTCTTCCCCAAATCCCTCGCCCTCGCCGCCGTCTCCCCAATTCGTCGTCGCCCACTTCGCCGCTGTCTCCTGCCGGCGTGGACGCCCGCAACCTCACCGTCTCCCCTCGAGGCCGCCGTCATCCTCACCGCCGCCGCCCGAGGCCGCCCTCAGCCTCACTCCCGCAGCCCGAGGCCGCCCTCGACATCACCGTCGGCGCCCTCCACCTCACCGCCGCCCGAGCCCGCCCAGGAACGCCGTTGTCCGTGCCCGAGCCCACCCTCTCTCCCCTCTCTGTAAGTCCCCCACCCCTCCCCCCACTCATCTCTCTCTGCATTTTAGAGAAAAAAATTAGTAGAGCAAAATTAGTAGAGCAAAAGTTAGTTAGGGCAGTAGGGTTTAATTAGTGTAGATGTTGCTTGTATAGTATATAGTGATACTAGTAGATGTTAATTTGGTTAGGGCAATAGTGGTACTAGTAGATGTTAATTAGATGTTTTTCAGTTAGGGCACTAGAGTTTTGCTAGGTTAATTAGGTTAGTAGTGCTGCTAGTAGTAGTGGTACAGTAGGTTAATTAGGTGATATTAAATGAATAACCTAAATGAATGAAATTAGTAGTTAACTGGTTTTTTTCCTTTCATCATTATAGAGCACTAAAGTTAACTGAATTTTGTTCTATTAGTAGTTAAATGAATTTTCTTCTACACTTTGTTTTTGAATTAGCATGCAAAATTTAGACATGTGGTTGCTCGTGTATATTTGGACACTGTTTCCAGGGAATGATGCTTAGTGGCCTATGTTTTGCTGGAATGTTGATTCATTTCTTTTCCGGCAAATTTCAGGTTCTCGATTTGTCCACTTTTTAGCAAAGGTCATGCCGAAATTTTTCGTGAATTTCGGCATGACTTGTGCTACAAACTAGGACATATCGAGTGCCCATGATTTGCCGCACCAGGAAGGAGTCAACATTCTTGCAAAACAATAGGCCTTTTTTATGTCATTATTCATTTTATTAGGTCTAGAATTAATTGACTAGATTTAATCATAGGAAACATGGCTAGCAAACGATGAAGGACAGGGTTCTGGTGATTGCGACGATACCTACCGGGCGGCAGACGAATTTTTTAGCCTTACGGACGATCAACCGATGTTATTGCTGGGCCCACCGGTGGCATCGGGGACTGAGACCGACATGCAGACCGGTGCTGAGACTGAGACCGGCGCTCAGAGTCAGACCGGCATTGAGACCGGCGCTGAGACTGAGACCGGCGCTGCCTCGGGGAGCAGAGCCGGTGTAGAACCGAAAGCAAAGAGGCAACAGGTTCCTAACAAACTCAGGACTACTAGAGTGGTGGTCACGAAGGTGGACGACGGCAATTTTGAGCCAACGGCGCCCAAGGAAGCGCGTCGATGCTACGACAATCAAATAGGTTGCATCGTACGGACAACCGCCACCATCAACGATGAGGAACTACAGAAGATAGAAAATATGAGGAGCTCCCTCCTAAAGAAGTTTCACCAGATATTCTTGTTCCCGGGCCGGAATGAGAATGATTATAAAGATCCAGAAGAGGACCCGGCAATGAAGAAAATAAACAAACACGCCATGACCAAGTTTAGCGACGCGTTGGCCGCCTGGAAAAATCGAGTGAAAGCAAGGATCATCGACAAGAAGGAACCCTACTCTAAGATTGTAAAGAATAATCCGACAATCACAGAAGAGCAGTTTCAAATATTCAAGGAGGCTTGCGAGGCCGAAGATGCCAAAAAAAGTCTAAGTACATGAAGGGGCTTCAAGAGAGGAACTTTGGGAGCCACCACCTCGGAAGCCGTGGTTACGGCGGAAAGAGATCCAAATGGGCCAAGGAGGACGCGGAAGCCACGAGTCTGGGCATCGCAGACCCCTTGGCGGAGTTTACCGTCCAGCAGGCGCGTGACGTCCTCAGGGCCCGGCACCGTTGGGACCCAGTGAAAAAGGTTTACGAGACAACACCGGTCATTACGGAGTTCATAAGACTGCTGGTAATTTTAGTTTCTGATCAATTCGACTTCACACGTTAGTCATATTTGTAAACGATCGTTGTGCCTTTTGCAGAGAGAGCAACACAGGATTGCGGCCGAAAGCGACTCGCCGTCTGAGGCATTGGCGAGGCCCATGTGGGACACTCCATTCAACCGGGCGTTGAACATATTGAAACGACAACCGGTGGATACTCGACCGTCGTATGGACGCGTGCACGGTGTCGGAGATGGCGCCACGTGGAAGAAGTACTACCATGAGACCACGGAGGAGAGAAAGGAAAGACGGAGGTTAAATGAAGAAAACATCGACAAGAGGGTTGAGATTGCGGTTGAGAAGAAATCAACTTAGACAGTCGCAACAGGGTAGCTGCCGCAAAACAGGTGGTTGTAGATATTTCTACTACCTTGGTTCCGGCCGTTTTCAATTGGACCAGGCAAAATCCAGAAAAAAAATGCAGCGGACTTTCCCCTTGCTGACTTCTTGGGCGGGAGCAGCTCGACTAGCGTTGCACCAGCACCTGCAGCTGCACCTGGTCCCGCACCGGCTCCCGCACCGGACATGCTAGGCGGTGCTTCGTCTTTTGCTGAGATCGACGCCCTCATGGTATCTGTCACACCAGCCACCTTCAATATAAATGTATAATCTCCCATTTTCGTTGCCTTTCGGATGTTTCATGTCGCAGACTTTTCTTTGCAGGCCGACGAAACCCCATGCACCATATTGTACACCATCGGCGACCAGAAGGTGGACATGGGGAAGGCAACGATAATGAAGCCGAAGGAACCATTGTTCCACAGTCGGCCGATCCCCCCGAACGTCTTCAAGGTTTCCGTGGCCAGTGTCAAACCGGGCCACGAGAATTTGCCTCCTCCAGTACTACTGGGAGATGACGACGAGACACCGCGGAGGCTTGGTGATTGTTGCAATGCTGGGTGGGTCCTGTTGTGGCCAAAGAGTCTGCTTCGTCTGGAGGCGGCCGGGAGCACACCCACGAGCAGGCAGCCTCAGCAAGGTATGAACATCAACACCCCACCTACCCAATTAGCGTCAGGTGTCGGGTTGGGTGATAGCGTACGGGGTAACGAGGAGGCTCCATTAGTTGCTGATGGCATCGCCATGGATGAGGATGAGGACGACGATGGCGCTGCTGAATAGTATGTCTATACTAGCGCCTCCTCAGGGTTTGAGCGTCATGAGTCGGTGCCTGAATTGTCGTCTCAACATATTATGGACGACCTTCCGGTAGTAAAGAAGTTTAGGAAGAGAGCTAGGAAAGGCAAAAAAGATGTTTCTATGATCCAGCCGCCTCAGCAGCCTCGGCTTTAGGACCGTATAGATATCCCCGATGCGGATAAATGGCATATCCCCGGTCAACCAATCCTACCTGCAACAGCGCTACGGGCCAGATTCGGCGATCTAAAGAGACTTCATGATGATGTGCTGCGGGTAGAGAAAGACCTCATCGCCTCGAAAGATCCAGGATACCCACTCTACGTGGTTAACGTTCCACGGCAAATGTCGTACGTCGACAGCTTCCCCGCGGATAAGTTCTTCCTCCAATTTGATTACATATTCGACATGTTTCATGTGAAGAAGCTGGATTTTACGTTTGTCCGCCTTTATGCCTTGCACATGAACTACATCCTCGGGGTTGAGCAGATATCTCATATCTGTGTCGTTGACCCGTACTACATGCTCGAGGGCTTCTTGGGAGTCTGCGCAAATCACCGTGAATATGCGAGGGATTACATCGTCATTTTCATGCTCGCCAATAAGGACAAGGGGGCGATTCTCGTGCCTTATCATCCCGTGTAAGTCATCCGCGCTGCTATCCTTCGTCCTTCAATTTCAATCATTCATTTGCACGGTGGAGGCTAATTAATTTGAGGACTTATTTTGTGTAGCGGCGGGCGCGCCGTCCTCATCATCCTCTACCCCCGATTCTCCCACGCTCTTTACTTGGACTCGTCGAAGAACATTCACAAAAAGGATTACACCCACATCAAGGATGTTCTCGACAGTGCTATGCATTACTACCAATCAATGGGTGGAGAGGTCAGGGACAAGAAGATAAGGGGCGGCAGGGTCACCTTCGGCCATAAGACCGACTTCTGCTGCATCCAGCAACCGAACGATTCTCTTAATGATGGATTCTATGTCCTACACCACATGCTGGAGTACAGACGAGATCAGCAGAACCTTCGCATGGCACCTTCTTCCGGCGATGCCCATATTCTGCAATGGGCAAAGGACATAGGAGATATCGAGGATCATCGACTTCGAGCTGAGTTCTATAACATCCAGCGTGAACTTGCCCAAATCATCATGAAGGAGGTCGTCGGAAAAACAGGGATGTTCTACGGAGAAGGACAAATGTCGCGGGAAGACGTCCGAACATGGATAACCTCTCATCGTCTCGACCTAAAGCCTTTCACTAGGCTCGGGGACTATCTCCCTGACTTGGATGGATGGAACGACATGTTGGAGTGATTGTCGATATATGACAATGTGTCCGTTTAGTCCATACTTTCTGTATGACAAAACTTTGAGTTATGCATGCTAAAACTTTATTTGTGATGTAATTAAACCGTCCTCCTCCTCGACTAGCGAAAATCACTCTAGTTAGGGCATTTTGGGGTACGATGAACTTTGTTATTTATGATTATGATATGTTGTTTCTATGTTTGCCAAGTCTGTCTCTTTCCGTTGCTCAACCATATATGTTGCATATCATCGACTCATGTGATGATGCAGGTGCATAGATTATAGATGGCAAAGAAGTGCTATGCCGGGAGTATATATACGACAAGTGGCCGGAGTGTCAGGCCGCCCAGGTGTACCGGTTTCCAGTTTCCGAGCAACAGGAAGTAGTTAGTTTAGGTTCACGCTAATGCGAGAGAGGGATACGAACTCATGTTCTCAAAGTGATAGCTCTTCTCGTGTATATCATTGTTTAGATGGATGACGATGTATTTGCAAGTAATCGAGACTTGTATCACTATTTTCGAGACGATGATGAGAGACCACTTTGTGTTGGATGATGATTATGATGATGACATGATTTGATGAGACTAATTGTATGTATATGCTATGATTACATTTGTATGTGTATGATATGCTAAAGATTATTGTATAAAGCCTATTCAAATACAAAACAAATACAAAACAAAAATGAAGGGAAAAACTAATAAATAAACTAGTAGTAGCGAGGGGGGAAATTTAGCAGTAGCGCCTCCTTACCAGTAGCGCGTCCCAGCAAACAGCGCTGCAGATAATATCAGTAGCGCCCTTTCCCAAAGAGCGCTACAGCTATTCATGTATAGCAGTAGCGTGGGACAACAGGTTTTGTAGTCATTGTAACAGTAGCAACGGAAAAGTAAATAAGCGAAGAACAATATATGGAAAAGCTCGTAGGCATTGGATCGGTGATGGAGAATTATGCTGGATGCGATCGATCATGTAACAGTCATAACCTAGGGTGACACAGAACTAGCTCCAGTTCATCAATGTAATGTAGGCATGTATTCCGAATATAGTCATACGTGCTTATGGAAAAGAACTTGCATGACATCTTTTGTCCTACCCTCCCGTGGCAGCGGGGTCCTATTGGAAACTAAGGGATATTAAGGCATCCTTTTAATAGAGTACCGGACCAATGCATTAACACATAGTGAATACATGAACTCCTCAAACTACGGTCATCACCAGTATGTATCCTAATTATTGTCACTTCGGGGTTAACGAATCATAACACATAATAGGTGACTATAGACTTGTAAGATAGGATCAAGAACTCTCATATATTGATGAAAACATAATAGGTTTAGATCGGAAATCATGGCGCTCGAGCCCTAGTGACGAGCATTAAGCATAGCGAAGTCATAGCAACATCAATCTCAGAACATATTGATTACTAGGGATCAAACACTAACAAAACTAACTCGATTACATGATAAATCTCATCCAACCCATCACCGTCAGCAAGCCTATGATGGAATTACTCACGCACGGCGGTGAGCATCATGAAATTGGTGATGGAGGAAGGTTGATGATGACGATGGCGACGGATTCCCCTCTCCGGAGCCCCGAACGGACTCCAGATCAGCCCTCCTGAGAGAGTTTAGGGCTTGGCGGCGGCAACGTATCGTAAAACGCGATGAATCCTTCTCCCTGATTTTTTTTCTCCTCGAAAGTGAATATATGGAGTCAAGGTTGAGGTCGGTGGAGCGTCAGGGGGCCCACGAGGCAATGGCGCATGCCCAGGGGGGCAGGGTGCGCCCCCCACCCTCGTCGATAGGGTGTTTCCCCCCTGACGTGGATCTTTCTTCCAGTATATTTATATATTCAAAAATAATTCTCCATTGATTTTTAGGTCATTCCGAGAACTTTTATTTCTGCACAAAAATAACACCATGGCAATTCTGCTGAAAACAGCGTCAGTCCGGGTTAGTTCCATTCAAATCATGCAAGTTAGAGTCCAAAACAAGGGCAAAAGTGTTTGGAAAAGTAGATACGACAGAGACGTATCAACTCCCCCAAGCTTAAACCTTTGCTTGTCCTCAAGCAATTCAGTTGATAAACTGAAAGTGATAAAGAAAAACTTCTACAAACTCCGTTTGCTCTTGTTGTTGTAAATATGTAAAGCCAGCATTCAAGTCTTCAGCTAAGATTATGAACTAACTATATTCCCAATAACACTTAGGTCTCATGTTTACTCATGTCAATGGCATAATCAACTAGTGAGCAATAATAATAAATCTCGGATGACAACACATTCTCAAAACAATCATGGTATGATATAACAAGATAGTATCTCGCTATCCCTTTCTGAGACCGCAAAACATAAATGCAGAGCACCTTTAAAGATCAAGGACTGACTAGACATTGTAATTCATGGTAAAAAAGATCTAGTCAAGTCATACTCAATGTAAACTAACAGCAATGGATGCAAATGACAGCGGTGCTTGCCAACTGGTGCTTTTTTAATAAGAGGATGATGACTCAACATAAAAGTAAATGGATAGGCCCTTCGCAGAGGGAAGCAGGGATTTGTAGAGGCGCCAGAGCTTGGTTTTGAAATAGATATGAATAATATTTTGAGCGTTATACTTTCAGTGTCAACATAACAACCGAGACATCTCAATATCTTCCACGCTACACACATTAGAGGCGGTTCCCAAACAGAATGGTAAAGTTTATACTCCCCCTCCACCAACAAGCATCAATCCATGGCTTCCTCGAAACAACGAGTGCCTCCAACTAACAAGAGTCCCAGGGGAGTTTTGTTTGCAGTTATTTTGATTTGGTTTGCATAAAGCATAGGACTGGGCATCCCGGTGATAAGCCATTTTCTCGTGAGTGAGGAGCGGAGTCCACTCCTCTTGAGAATAACCCACCTAGCATGGAAGATACAAGTAGCCCTAGTTGATACATGAGCTATTCGAGCATACAAAACAAAAATTTTATTTGAAGGTTTAGATTTTGGCCCATATGAATTTACTTAGAATGGCAGGTAGATACCATATATAGGTAGGTATGGTGGTCTCATATGGAACAACTTTGGGGTTTATGGAATTGGATGTACAAGCAGTATTCCCGCTTAGTACAGGTGAAGGCTAGAAAAAGACTGGGAAGCGACAGCTAGAGAGCGACAACAGTCATGAACATGCATTAAAATTAATCAACACCGAATGTAAGCATGAGTAGGATATAATGCACCATGAACATAAATATCGTAGAGGCTATGTTGATTTTGTTTCAACTACATGCATGAACATGTGCCAAGTAAAGCCACTCGAATCATTCAAAAGAGGATACCACCCTATCATACCACATCACAACCATTTTAATAGCATGTTGGCACGCAAGGTAAACAATTATAAGCTCCTAGCTAATTAAGCATGGCATAAGAAACTACAATCTCTAATTATAATTGCAAATATGTTTCTTTCATAATATGCTGAATCACGAACGATGAACTAATCATATACAAAAACAAGAGTGGTCGAGTTCATACCAGCTTTTCTCATCTCAATAAGTTCATCATATAATCATCATTATTGCCTTTCAGTTGCACGACCTAATAGTGTGGATAATAATAATAGTGCACATGCATTGGACTAAGCTGGAATCTGCAAGCATTCAATTCAAGAGAGAAGACAAGGTAATGTGGGCTCTTTGTTAGATCAACAATAATGCATATAAGAGCCACTCAACATTTTCATTATGGTCTTCTCCTCTCGGCCCCCAAATAATAAGAAAAGAAATAAAACTATTTACACAGGAAAGATCCCAACAAGCAAAAGAAGAACGAGAAATATTTTTGGGTTTTCCTTTAATTGCTACTACTACAGGCATGGAAAGTAAACTAGCTAAAAGCTACAACTATTTTTTTTGTTTTTCTTAAGGTTTATCAAACACAAAAGTACAAAGCATAAAAAGGGAAATAAACTAGCATGGATATTACAATGAAAAAGTATGAGAACCGACAACTAGCATGAGTGTGTGAGCAGGAATGTAATGTCAGTGAGAGATACGTACTCCCCAGTCTTACGCTTTTGGCCTAAGTTGGTCTATGGCCACGGTTGGCCTTGCGGATATCCAAAGTTGTAGCTGGGGTCATATTGAGATGCAGCGGCAATTGCCTGATGAGCTGCAGCTTGGAGGCGAGCTGTCTCCGCCCTCCTCTCGTACTCGGTCGCCTCCTCCTTGGTTATAACATATCTCCCCTTTGCCTGAAAGTCAAAGAAAGTAGGAGCTGGGAGAGTGACGTGATAGGTGCGTCGTCTGTCAAAGATTAGTCGGTACTGGAGGAACTGATCGTTCCTCTCAACAAACTGATGACCAACCATAGCATCGTAATCTAGATAAGAAGGAGGCAACTCAATATCATCTCCACGTATGGGTATCTCAAGAAAGTTAGCTATACTAGTTGCATAAATTCCACCAAAGAAAAATCTCCATGAATACGATTATTATGCAACCTACGTGCAACAATAGCCCCCAAGTTGTATTGTTTATCTCCTAAAACAGCGCTCCTGAGAACGCTCAGATCAGGTACACACATGTGACAAGCCTCATCTTTACCATTTATGCATCTACCTATGAAGAGAGCAAAATAATGTATAGCAGGAAAATGAATGCTCCCTATGGTGGCTTGTGTTACATCTCTAGATTCCCCCACTATAATACTAGCAAGAAAATCTATAAATTCACATTTGCATGGTGCACTAACATTACCCCACTATGGGAGTTTACAAGCAGTGTTAAAATCTTCTAAGTCCATGGTATAAGATTTATCATAAAGATCAAACAGGACAGTTTGAGAATTGCGTGATGATGAGAATTTAAACCTTCTCACAAATGAATCAGTTAAATAGAGGTATTGACGGCACTTATCTACCTCGAAGCTCTCCAGATCAGTGCTACCTCTTGAGCACTGTGTTGGTTTTCCCTTGAAGAGGAAAGGGTGATGCAACAAAGTAGCATAAATATTTCCATCAGTTTTTGAGAACCAAGGTATCAATCCAGTAGTAGACCGTGCACGAGTCCCTCCCACCTACACAAACAAATAAATCCTCGCAACCAACGCGATAAGGGTTTCTCAATCCCTACACGGTCACTTACGAGAGTGAGATCTGATAGATATGATAGGATACTATTTTTGGTGTTTTTATGATAGAGAGAAATAAAACATATAAGTAAAATAAATGGCAAAGGAAATAACTAAGTATGGGAAGATTAATATGATGGAAGATAGACCCGGGGGCCATAGGTTTCACTAGTGGCTTCTCTCAAGAGCATAAGTATTTACGGTGGGTGAACAAATTACTGTTGAGCAATTGACAGAATTGAGCATAGTTATGAGAATATCTAGGTATGATCATGTATATAGGCATCACTTCTGAAACAAGTAGACCGACTCCGGCCTTGTAACACCCACGATGCGGCTATATCTCCCACGTGTCGGAGCATGACTTAGAGGCATAACCGCATTGTAGGCATGTCGCAAGAGGGGTAATCTTTACACATACCATATACTGAATAAGAAAGAGGTACAGAGCTGGCTTACAATCGTCACTTCACCCAATACATAAGAATATCATTACATCATCCAGATACAATCAAGGTCCGACTACGGAACCAAAATAAAATAAGACTACCCCTAATGCAAAAGATCCCCGATCGCCCCGACCGGGCTCCACTACTTATCAACTGGAAACGAAACAACACAATGAACACGATCTTCATCGAGCTCCTCCTTGAGCTCTGTTGCGTCACCTGCACGGTATCATCGGCACCTGCAACTGGTTTTGGAAGTAATCTATGAGTCACGGGGACTCAGCAATCTCACACCCTCACGATCAAGACTATTTAAGCTTATGGGAAGGGAAAAGGTATGTGAGGTGGAGCTGCAGCAAGCACTAGCATATATGGTGGCTAACTTACGCAAATAAGAGCGAGAAGAGAAGCAAAGCACGATCGTGAACTAGAAGTGATCAAGAAGTGATCCTGAAACTACTTATGTTCAAACATAACTCCAAAGTCGTGTCCACTTCCCGGACTCCGCCGAGAAGAGACCATCATGGCTACACACGCGGTTGATGCATTTTAATTAAGTTAATTGTCAGGTTTTCTACAACCAGACATTAACAAATTCCCATCTGCCCATAACCGCGGTCACGGCTTTCGAAAGTTCAAAACCCTGCAGGGGTGTCCCAACTTAGCCCATCAGAAGCTCTCATGGTCAACGAAGGATATTCCTTCTCCCAGGACGACCCGATCAGACTCGGAATCTCAGTTACAAGACATTTCGACAATGGTAAAACAAGACCAGCAAAGCCGCCCGATGTGCTGACAAATCCCGATAGGAGTCGCACATATCTCGTTCTCAGGGCACACCAGATAGGTCAAGCTACGAGTAAAACCAACCCTCGATTTGCCCGGAGGTGGCCCCGCAGGTTGCCCATTTCGGACCAACACTCAGAGGAGCACTGGCCCGGGGGGTTTAAAATAAAGATAACCCTTGAGTCCGCGGAACCCAAGGGAAAAAGGCTTGGTGGCAAATGGTAAAACCAAGATTGGAACTTGCTGGAGGAGTTTTATTCAAGGCAAACTGTCAAGGGGTTCCCATTATAACAAAACCGTGTAAGGAACACAAAACCAAGGAACATAACACCGGTATGACGGAAACTAGGGCGGCAAGAGTGGAACAAAACACCAGACATAAGGCCGAGCCTTCCACCCTGAACCAAGTGCATAGATGCATTAATTAAATAAGAGATATTGTGATATCCCAACAATAATCATGTTCCAACATGGAACAAACTCCATCTTCACCTGCAACAAGCAACGCTATAAGAGGGGCTGAGCAAAGCGGTAACATAGCCAAACAACGGTTTGCTAGGACAAGGTGGGTTAGAGGTTTGACATGGCAATATGGGAGGCATGATAAAGCATGTGGTAGGTATCACGTCATAGGCATAGCAATAGAGAGAGCAACTAGCAAGCAAAGATAGAAGTGATTTCGAGGGTATAATCATCTTGCCTGAGATCCCGCAAGGAAGAAGAACGAGTACATGACGAAGACAAACGTACATAGTCGAACGGATCCTCACAAACACGACATTATCGAAACTAACCCGAATAAGTAACACCAGAAAGAAGCAAACAACATAGTAAACAACCAACACATGAACATGGCACGATGCACAAACAAGTATGATGCATGTCCGGTTTAATGAAGCATGGCATGGCAAAAGTGCACAAGCAAAACTACAAGTTAAGTGGAGCTCAATATACAACGAGTTGCATATTGATGAAACACCACATTCAAGTTATTTAGTTCTCTCCCATTTATGTACTCAACAAAATTAAATGTTGGTTAGCATGTCAAGGGGTGAAGGATAAGTAAACTACACATTTAAGCAAGTTTAAATGAGGCCTGAAACAACAACAATTCCGGGAAGTCCCCATATGTAATATTTGAATTTGGTACTGTTCTGCCCTAAACCAAATCTTAGAGTTGTTAAACATGCAAAGTAAAGCCACCATGTTAAACTAGGCATTTTCCACCCCATTTACATATAAAGTTTATTAAATTTGGAGTTACGGTTATTAAGTTATGAATTAAATCATTTTACATGGCAATATGGCAAAGTATATGCAAACATCATTTTTAAACATTTTAAACATAGATGAAAGTTGCAAATTATTAATCTACACAAAATTCTAAGCATTTTCATATATAAAGTTTTTACATATGATGCATGGTTTGCGAGTTTTAATATGCATGGAGGTTAGGGACTTTTTTGTAAAATTGCGTTCTCTGGAATAAATACTAAATTCGTAGAACTAGAAAAAAAACATTATGAGCTGAAACTAAGCAAACGAGCCAATGGGGTAATAGGTGCAACATGACTATCACACGCCCATGGCGCTAAATAGCGAAGGTTGTGGGGAGCTCACCCATGGGCTTGGCCCATTCTGCAGTGCGGTTTGGATCTAGCAGCGGCTGGGCTAGGCCTTGGCTCACGTGGCCCACGATGGCACTAGAGGCGGGCCTTGCTGCCGATGCGTTGTAGGCGGTCAACGCTTGGGACGAACGAGCCACTGCTGCTCGTTACCAACAGAGGCAACAATAGGCAACAACAAGTCATGGCGACGACTGCTTGGGGCGAGGCAGGGGAGGTCCGGCAGGGCGCAGGTCTCCAGGGTGGAGGGCCTGGCCGGAAGGGAGAAGGGGGGGTTCGAAGCGAAGCAGGCCGCAGCGGAGGGACATGGCGCGGAGGAACAAGGTCCACGGGAGCGCACACGAACGCGAGGGAGGCGGGGCAACTGGCGGAAGGGCTTGATCCACAGCGGATCCGGTCGGAGACATTGGGTTCGAGGCGAAGGTCACCGGAGTCCGGCGAGATGATGGCGGGGACGACGACGTGGGGGCTCCGGGACAACGCAACCGCGGGCTTGGCGATCCCTGGCGGGGCTCCTGTCCATGGTGCTCAGGAGGAGTCCTGTATGAAAGAACGAGGGAGAGAGATCAGGGGACGGGGACAGCAAGGGAAGAACGAACAGAGAGGAAGGGAGGCGCTCATCTCTTCCATGGAGCTCGGCTCGGGGACGAGGCCCTCGGTTGGCTCGGGCGATGGGTGATGCGGAGGCATTCATCTGCGGGGTGGATCTGGTTAGTGGAGATAGACCTCAGAGGGGATTGGCCCGCTGGTGAAATCAAGGAAGGAAAGGAGGCGCAGGTTGGTGGATTAGCTGCGGGATCGGGAGGGGATCCCGAGGTGGGAGACGGCAAGGTGGAGTGTGGCGGCGGCGAGGAGGATCCCTAGAAATTAGGGATTTGGTCTGATTTATATAACAAGTGGTTTTTGGATAGGGGCGTTTGGTCCCTCCGATCTTAATCAGATGGCACCGGACAAATAGGCTAGGGAGGCCAAAAAGCAAAATGGAGATGTTTTGTAGATGTTAGGGGATGATCTGAACGCAACGGTGATGACTATCCGGGTTGGGTTCGGGACAGTTTTCGGACGCGCGCGAGGAGGGCCGCGGGCTGACGAGAGAGGTAAGGTTGGGCCTGGCGGTGAGTGGTAGCAGACTATGTCGAAAGCCTTGGGCTGAGAGAAGAGAAGAGAGAGACCCGGCGACTGTTTCCGGAGACCGAAAACGTCCGACGATAGACCAACTATACTGCCGCTATAATTATCCGTTGGGCGTCAAACGGACTCCAAATGCGATGAAACTTGGCAGGCGGCCTACTGATAACAAAACAACACCGCACGCCAACATTCAACCCATTTCGAGAACATTCTCCGGCCACTTATAAAATACTATTTCGGACATGCCGCGGGCGCGTGCGAGTGTGGTTGGCTCAGAACGGACAACAGGCGGAACTGGGGAAACCCGGACGCATGGAAGTTTCAAAAACATGATGATGCAATGCCAATGATGGCATGATGAAATGCAACATGCAAGCAAATGACATGGCAACGCCAGCGAATAACTGGAAGACACCTGGCGCATCGGTCTCGGGTCATCACAACACTCCACCACTACGAGAGGATCTCGTCCCAAGATCTAGGATGGCACCGGGGAAAACGGAAGAGGAAGGGGAAAAGGTAAAGCTAAGTTGGTTCTTTGACAAATGAGTGAAACCAAAGAACCTTGCGAGGTTGAACAAATTTAAAGAAGAAACAACCAAGATGAAAAAAGTTGAAAACACTCCGTTAGAAAAGAGGAACAAGGAACATTACTAGAACCTTGTAGGTTGAAAGACATAAGAAAAAGGGTTGCAATGTACAAGAAGTACATGCAAGCACTCCGGTTAGAAATGAGATGTACATGGAACGATAAGGATCAATTACAACAACACTCTGGTTGGAAATGGAAAGCAATAATATGAACTTGGCAAAATGAAAGCACTTGGATGAGACTCCGGTTAGAAGAGGAATGATAGACACAACACTCCGGCTAATACAAATTAGAGGAGGAAAAAGAATGATATAATTTGGGCAGCACGCTGACTGTAAATGGAAGGAAATGAACATGAATTTGACAAGATGAGAGGATACTTGATGAAATCAACAACACACTGCCTCCGGAACTATTGAAAGAATGGCACAAGGGGTAAGAAAGTTTTCAGATAGCACTCCGGTTGAGAATGGAGGTAAAACTTGATAAGATGGAAGAACTTGAAAAGAGGGCATGACACTCCGGTTAAATGGATAAGCACGAAAAGAACATGATCTTTGACAAAACGAGATGATGGTTGAATATAGCAACAATACCATGCCTCCAGAACGAATGTAGGAATCGAATCAAAAGAACGGAGGGGAAAACAACATCTTCTACCTCAAATGATCTTGAAAAAAATATCTTTAGGAGAAGGGTCGAACGAAGTTGTTGGAAAACCAACAACGAAAAGAGTAAGCTTGTTGTGGGCTTATGGAAAATATCTCGAAATCTTGAGGTGAAATTCTGCCACTAACGAAAAACAATAGATTGGATTGATATGAACTAGGAGACGGGAAACTTATTTCACCGGGAGGATAAATGAAGAACTTGGGTCATTTATAAGCACCATAATAGCAAAATTCCTTAGGGAAAGCTTTAGGTGAAATATAATCCAAGATAACTCCAATGAAGGGATTGATGGGTTGAAAAGAAACTTATGAACGAATTGAAAATGATGGGTTTAAAATATGTCATTCCGGACAATTTGTGAATCATGAAGCATGAAGGGAAATTGTCAAGAAAGACATAGCACCACCTGAAAAGATAAGATAGAAAGAATTGCACTTCAGAATGCAAGATGAAGAATACTTGAGCTCCTTTGAAAAGTATCTTGATGAACACTTCGAGAAGGAATTAAATCCTTGATGAGCCGCCATGTAGAGTCTCCATGAAGAACTCCGGTAAAAAAATGATGATAAAAAGAAAGAGAAGTTGACAACACAAGGTGAAGCCTTATAATGATTTAGATGGATCTCTGTGGTGATATAATTGCGAGAGCTTGCAACTCCGGGAAAGAAAAGATGAAACAATTGAAAACCGAGAACTTGATGAGCCACCGAAATAAGGAATTGAATTTACTCGACGAAACAAGAATAAGAATTACATTATGCTTATCCTTCACCAATTTAAATTGATGACAAGCAACGGATTTGGCATACTATTTATTCTCGTAGAAAGGATTAAGAGAGATATACTATAAACTTGGGAAGGTCTTCAACGAACCACCGGAAGGGTTGAAACAACGAATAAATTGATATGATAATGAAGGAAGAAGAAACTTGGAAGAAACCACCGTAAGAATTAAGAAACGATCAAGGAAAAGATAGCGAAGTACCGGGAAAAATTGGGAAACGAGTGAAGATACTTGAGGGAATTTAGATGCAAGAGAACGAAGAGATCAAGAACTAATTAGAGGATATTTGATCGATGCACCGGTAATATTTGGAGAAACGAGAGCTGGAAGCTGGAATGAATAATCCCGAAATGATGGTCTCCGAAGAATCAAACTGAAAAGACTCTTGAATTGCACCGGATGGCTAAAAAAGAATTCTCACAATCAAAAACAATTATGAGAGGATGGCATCAAGCTTGAACTGAGAATCCTCGAGAGAAGGCACAAGATTTAGAGGAAACATTTCTTCAGTCTTCAAATCCGAGAATGACGACGAGAAACACCAACAAGAATTGTTGAGGCACTCCAGAATGAAAATTAGAAAGGTTGAACCACCGATAAAAAGAATTTGAAAGATCTTGGAGAAACACATATGACTGATGATAATTCATCCTTATGTCAACTTTGAAATGAATTTAATTATAACTCCAGAAAAAATTAGAAGAGTCAGGTAGGATCCTGGAAAAGACATGTGGGTTAGGGCCCACTCAAAAGAAACACCGTTGAACAATTACTTGAAAGGGAGATTGCATCGGTTGATTTAAATAGCTTGAATGAGATGACAATCTCGAAATAGGTTGAATGGATCTTGAATTAAATGACGAGCCTTCTGAGATATCTTCAGCACTCTTGAACAAATGAATAGCAAGAAGTGAATGATTATGAGGTGCACCGGCATGAGAAGGTATTTGCAATGATGAAAAGGCATATGATCAACACCAAAAGCTTGATTGAATCCACCGGAAAAGAAAGAGAACAGAGAATGATGAACTTGAGGCCCCCTTAGAATCTTCATGAGAATCACCGGATAAGAACATTGATTGAAAAGAAAGAAGAGACTTCACATGAATAAAAGGATGCTTGATTAAGAAATCCGAGTCCTTGAAGAAACAAGGGTAGGTGGGCGAGAAAAAAAACAAAGACAACTTGGGACGGATGAAGCAAACACCGTTGCAAATAACTGAGAATTGGTCTCACGAATGTTGAAAAAGATCGGATCCACTTGAAGAGAAATACGCCGGTTGAAAAGGATTGACATGACAATCTTGATTATCATGAAGGATTGGTATTCGCATAGGAGTATGAAAACATCGCTTAGAAAAAGGTATGGAATCAACATTTGACTTCGAAGCAACTCGAATACCACAACTCAAAAACAAAACAAAGGATTGGCTTGCTAAATAAGCCGGAACAAACATATGATAGAGATTTCGTCTGAAGTTTTCGTGGTGGGACCCACACAGGCTCGATCGTACATCACCATCATGTACAAGGCAGTGCACATGACATACGAAGCGTCCCCGAGTCAGCACAGCCAAGGACTCTTTAAGACACAACAAGACCACTGTAAAACCAACCGTGGATAGGCGGACCACTAGATGTCGAACCCCAATCTTATATCATGTATCTGTCGGAAAGATATCCTAAGGGCTACTTGAATTCCCACTTATAAACTCCCGAAACTTTCTAGTTATGCAATCATGTGTTGGGGATACAGGGGAAGCATAATATCTCGCCCAAACTAACAATACCTACATCCAGCTGTATCCATCCTTCAACACATAACCAAGAAACCTACGGAAATCGTTTACCTCAACCTTCGAAAAGCATCCGTTATACGAGTTATGGCAATACTCCCAAACTCCCACCCCAGTACTGGGTGGCGTCAAGGTTATCTCACCAACAACTGCATAAAGGAGATTTTCGATGTCGGTGAAAACTCAGGTATTCCAGAAATGCAACGATAAAATTGTGACGACAACACCTCAGAGCTCAACTCCCCGGGACACTGCCACAACCCCTAAATGTCAGGAGGCACCGAGAACAATGTTCTCATCACAAAACCATCGGAACGATTCCAAGATACCCGTGTGATCCTAAATTTTTTTTGTGAAATTTGAGAAGAGAAGAGTCAAAACTCTACGTCAGGATGCCTCACCAGAGCGACGAAGGGACTGAGGAGTAAAAAGAATCCTACTCTCCGATATATATAATCATAAAAGACTCAAAACATTTTTCTAGACTGAACAACCCAAACGATTCGAACAAGTAGGGGGCTCCTAAGTCGGGGATGGCTCTGATTACCAACTTGTAACAACCACGATGCGGCTATATCTCCCACGTGTTGGAGCACGACTTAGAGGCATAACCGCATTGTAGGCATGTCGCAAGAGGGGTAATATTTACACCTCCCATGTACTGAATAAGAAAGAGATACAGAGCTGGCTTACAATCGCCACTTCACACAATACATAAGAATAGCATTACATCATCCAGATACAATCAAGGTCCGACTACGGAACCAAAGTAAAAGAAGACTACCCCTAATGCAAAAGATCCTCCATCGCCCCGACTGGGCTCCACTACTGATCAACTGGAAATGAAACAACACAATGAACACATCCCCTCCTTGACGCCCCAGCGGCCGCCTGCCAAGTTTCATCGCATTTGGAGTCCGTTTGATGCCCGAGCGAATAATTATAGTGGCAGTATAGTCGGTCTATCGTCGGACATTTTCGGTCTCCGGAAACAGTCGTCGGGTCTCTCTCTTCTCTTCTCTCTGCCCAAGGCTTTCGGCATAGTTCGCTACCACTCACCGCTAGGCCCGACCTTACCTCTCTCGTCAACCTGCGGCCCTCCTCGCGCGCGTCCGAAAACTGTCCCAAACCCGGCCCGGATAGTCATCACTGTTGCGTTCAGATCATCCCCTAACATCTACAAAACATCTCTGTTTTGCTTTTTGGTCTCCCTAGCCTATTTGTACGGTGCCGTCCAATTAAGATCGGAGGGACCAAATGCCCCTATCCAAAAACCACTTGTTATATAAATCAGACCAAATCCCTAATTTCTAGGGATCCTCCTCGCCGCCGCCACACTCCACCTTGTCGTCTCCCACCTCAGGATCCCCTCCCGATCCCGTAGCCAATCCACCAACATGCGCCTCCTTTTCTTCCTCGATTTCACCAGCGGGCCAATCACCTCTGAGGTCCATCTCCACCAACCAGATCCACCCTGTAGACGAATGCCTCCACATCACCCATCGCCCGAGCCAGCCGAGGGCCTCGTCCCTGAGCTGAGCTCCATGGAAGAGATGAGCGCCTCCCTTCCTCGCTGCTTCATTCTTCCCTTGCTCTCCCCGTCCCCTGATCTATCTCCCTCGTTCTTTCATATAGGCCTCCTCCTGAGCACCATGGACAGGATCCCCGCCAGGGATCGCCAAGCCCACGGTTACGTTGTCCCGGAGCCCCCACGTCGTCGTCCCCGCCATCCTCTCGCCGGACTCCGGTGACCTCCACCTCAAACCCGATGTCTCCGACCAGATCCGCTGTGGATCAAGCCCTTCTGCCGGTTGCCCCACCTCCATCGCGTTCGTGTGCGCTCCCGTGGACCTCGTTCCTCCGCGCCAAGTCCCTTCGTTGCGGCCTGCTTCGCTTCGAACCCTCCTGCTCCCTTCCCGCCAGGCCCGCCGCCCTGGAGACCTGCGCCCTGCCGGACCTCCCTTGCCTCACCCCAAGCAGTCGTCACCATGGCTTGTTGTTGCCTGTTGTTACCTCTATTGGCAACGAGCAGCAGTGGCTCGCTCGTCTCGACCGTTGACCGCCTACAACGCATCGGCAGCAAGGCCCGCCTCCAGTGCCATCGTGGGCTGTATGAGCCAAGGCCTAGCCCAGCCGCTGCTAGATCCAAACCGCACCATAGAACGGGCCATGCCCATGGGTGAGCTTCCCACAACCTTCGCTATTTAGCGCCATGGGCATGTGATAGTCATGTTGCGCCTATTACCCTGTTGGCCCGTTTGCTTAGTTTCAGCCCGTAAAGTTTTTTTTCCAGTTCTACAAATTTAGTATTTATTCCAGAGAACGCAGTTTTACAGAAAAGTCCCTAACCTCCATGCATATTAAAACTCGCAAACCATGCATCATATGTAAAAACTTTATATATGCAAAATGCTTAGAATTTTATGTAGATTAATAATTTGCAACTTTCATCTATGTTTAAAATGTTTAAAAATGATGTTTGCATATACTTTGCCATATTGCCATGTAAAATGATTTAATTCATAACTTAATAACCATAACTCCAAATTTAATAAACTTTATATGTAAATGGGGTGGAAAATGCCTAGTTTAACATGGTGGCTTTACTTTGCATGTTTAACAACTCTAAGATTTGGTTTAGGGCAGAACAGTACCAAATTCAAATATTACATATGGGGACTTTCCGGAATTGTTGTTGTTTCAGGCCTCATTTAAACTTGCTTAAATGTGTAGTTTACTTATCCTTCACCCCTTGACATGCTAACCAACATTTAATTTTGTTGAGTACATAAATGGGAGAGAACTAAATAACTTGAATGTGGTGTTTCGGCAATATGAAACTCGTTGCATATTGAGCTCCACTTAACTTGTAGTTTTGCTTGTGCACTTTTGCCATGCCATGCTTCATTAAACCGGACATGCATCATACTTGTTTGTGCATCATGCCATGTTCATGTGTTGGTTGTTTACTATGTTGTTTGCTTCTTTCTGGTGTTGCTTCTTCGGGTTAGTTCCGATAATGTCGCGTTTGTGAGGATCCGTTTCACTACGTTCGTTTGTCTTCGTCATGTACTCGTTCTTCTTCCTTGTGGGATCTCAGCCAAGATGACCATACCCTCGAAATCACTTCTATCTTTGCTTGCTAGTTGCTCGCTCTATTGCTATGCCTATGCCGCGATACCTACCACATGCTTTATCATGCCTCCCATATTGCCATGTCAAACCTCTAACCCACCTTGTCCTAGCAAACCGTTGTTTGGCTATGTTACCGCTTTGCTCAGCCCCTCTTATAGCGTTGTTAGTTGCAGGTGAAGATGGAGTTTGTTCCAAGTTGGAACATGATTATTGTTCGCATATCACAATATCTCTTATTTAATTAATGCATCTATACACTTGGTAAAGGGTGGAAGGCTCGGCCTTATGCCTGGTGTTTTGTTCCACTCTTGTCGCCCTAGTTTCTGTCATACCGGTGTTATGTTCCTTGATTTTGCGTTCCTTACGTGGTTGGGTGTTATGGGAACCCCTTGATAGTTCGCCTTGAATAAAACTCCTCTAGCAAGGCCCAACCTTGGTTTTACTATTTGCAACCTAAGCCTTTTTCCCTTGGGTTCTACAGACTCAAGGGCCATCTTTATTTTAAATCCCCCCGACCCAGTGCTCCTCTGAGTGTTGGTCCGAAATGGGCAGCCTGCGGGGCCACCTCGGGGCAACTCGAGGGTTGGTTTTACTCGTAGCTTGACCTATCCTGTGTGCCCTGAGAACGAGATACGTGCGACTCCTATCGGGATTTGTCGGCACATCGGGCGGCTTTGCTGGTCTTGTTTTACCATTGTCAAAATGTCTTGTAACCGGGATCCGAGTCTGGTCGAGTCGTCCTTGGAGAAGGAATATCCTTCATTGACCGTGAGAGCTTGTGATGGGCTAAGTTGGGACACCCCTATAGGGTTTTGAACTTTCGAAAGTCGTGCCCGCGGTTATGGGCAGATGGGAATTTGTTAATGTCCGGCTGTAGAAAACTTGACACTTAACTTAATTAAAATGCATCAACCGCGTGTGTAGCCGTGATGGTCTCTTCTCGGCGGAGTCCGGGAAGTGGACACGGCTTTGGAGTTATGGTTGAACATAAGTAGTTTCAGGATCACTTCTTGATCACTTCTAGTTCACGATCGTACTTTGCTTCTCTTCTCGGTCTTATTTGCGTAAGTTAGCCACCATATACGCTAGTGCTTGCTGCAGCTCCACCTCACATATCTTTTCTCTTCCCATAAGCTTAAATTGTCTTGATCGCGAGGGTGTGAGATTGCTGAGTCCCTGTGACTCACAGGTTACTTCCAAAACCAGTTCCAGGTGCCGATGATACCGTGCAGGTGACGCAACCGAGCTCAAGGAGGAGCTCGATGAAGATCGTGTTCATTGTGTTGTTTCTTTTCCAGTTGATCAGTAGTGGAGCCCAGTTGGGCCCATCGGGGATCTTATGCATTTGGGGTTGTCTTTATTTTGGTTCCGTAGTCGGACCTTGATTGTATCTGGATGATGTAATGCTATTCTTATGTATTGTGTGAAGTGGCGATTGTAAGACAGCTCTGTACCTGTTTCTTATTCAGTACATGGGAGGTGGAAAGATTACCCCTCTTGCGACATGCCTACAATGCGGTTATGCCTCTAAGTCGTGCTCCGACACATGGGAGATATAGCCGCATCGTGGGTGTTACATGCCCGCATCTACTACTATTACTCCACACATCGACCGCTATCCAGCATGCATCTAGAGTATTAAGTTCAAGAGAACAGAGTAACGCTTTAAGCAAGATGACATGATGTAGAGGGATAAACTCATGCAATATGATATAAACCCCATCTTGTTATCCTTGATGGCAACAATATAATACAATACGTGCCTTGCTGCCCCTACTGTCACTAGGAAAGGACACCGCAAGATTGAACCCAAAGCTAAGAACTTCTCCCATTGCAAGAAAGATTAATCTAGTAGGCCAACCCAAACTGATAATCCGAAGAGACTTGCAAAGATAACCAATCCTACATAAAAGAATTCAGAGACGATTCAAATATTGTTCATAGATAAACTTGATCATAAACCCACAATTCATCGGTCTCAACAAACACACCGCAAAGAAGATTACATCGAATAGATCTCCACAAGAGAGGGGGAGAACTTTGTATTGATATCCAAAAAGAGAGAACAAGCCATCTAGCTAATAACTATGGACCCGTAGGTCTGAAGTAAACTACTCACACTTCATCGGAGGGCTATGGTGTTGATGTAGAAGCCCTCCGTGATCGATGCCCCCTCCGGTGGAGCTTCGGAAAAGGCCCCGAGATGGGATCTCGTGGATACAGAAAGTTACAGTGGTGGAATTAGGGTTTCGGCTCCATATCTGGTAGTTTGTGGTATGTAGGTATATATAGGAGGAAGGAGTACATCGGTGGAGCAACAGGAGGCCCACGAGGGTGGAGGGCACGCCCCCCTACCTCGTGCCTTCCTCGTTGATTGCTTGACGTAGGGTCCAGGTCCTCTGGATCATGTTCGTTCCGAAAATGATGTTCCCGAAGGTTCCATTTTGTTTGGACTCCGTTTGATATTCTTTTTCTACGAAACCCTAAAATAGGCAAAAAAAACAGCAATTCTGGGCTGGGCCTACGGTTAATAGGTTAGTCCCAAAAATAAAATAAAAGTGTATAATAAAGTCCAATAATGTCCAAAATAGAATATAATATAGCATGGAATAATCAAAATTATAGATACGTTGGAGACCTATCAAGCATC
This sequence comes from Triticum aestivum, assembly GCF_018294505.1. Classification (NCBI taxonomy): domain Eukaryota; kingdom Viridiplantae; phylum Streptophyta; class Magnoliopsida; order Poales; family Poaceae; genus Triticum; species Triticum aestivum. The sequence goes on from NC_057812.1 coordinate 117,572,462, forward strand.
CCCAAGCTTAATTCCTGCTCGTCCTCGAGTAGGTAGATTATAAAAAAAGAATTTTTGATGTGGAATGTACTTGGCATAATTTCAATGTAATTCTTCTTAATTGTGGTATGAATATTCAGATTCGAAAGATTCAAGACAAAAGCTCAATATTGACATAGAAATAATAATAGTTCAAGCATACTAACTAAGCAATTATGTCTCTTGAAAATAACATGGCCAAAGAAATTTTATCCCTACAAAATCATATAGTCTGGCTATGCTCTATCTTAACCACACAAAGTATTTAAATCATGCACAACCCCGATGACAAGCCAAGCAATTGTTCCATACTTTTGGTGTTCTCAAACTTTTTCAATCTTCACGCAATACATGAGCGTGAGCCATGGACATAGCAATTTAGGTGGAATAGAATGGTGGTTTTGGAGGAGACAAAAAAAGGGGGAAGATAGTCTCACATCAACTAGGCGTATCAATGGGATATGGAGATGCCCATCAATAGATAACAATGTGAGTGAGTAGGGATTGCCATGCAATGGATGCACTAGAGCTATAAGTATATGAAAGCTCAACAAAAGGAACTAAGTGGGTGTGCTTCCCACTCGCTTGCTCATGAAGACCTAGGGCATTTTGAGGAATCCCATCATTGGAATATACAAGCCAAGTTCTATAATGAAAAATTCCCACTAGTATATGAAAGTGGTAATATAGGAGACTCTCTATTATGAAGATCATGGTGCTACTTTGTAGCACAAGTGTGGTAAAAGGATAGTAGCATTGTCCCTTCTCTATTTTTCTCTTATTTTTTTATTTGGGCCTTTCTATTTTTTATGGCCTCTTTTTTCGTCTGGAGTCTCATCCCGACTTGTGGGGGAATCATAGTCTCCATCATCATTTCCTTACTTGGGACAATGCTCTAAAAATGATGATCATCACACTTTTATTTACTTACAACTCAACAATTACAACTCAACACTTAGAACAAAATATGACTCTATGTGAATGCCTCCGGTGGTGTACCAGGATATGCAATGAATCAAGAGTGACATGTATGAAAGAATTATGAACGGTGGCTTTGCCACAAATACAATGTCAACTACATGATCATGCAAAGCAATACGACAATGATGGAGCGTGTCATAGTAAACTGAATGGTGGAAAGTTGTGTGGCAAAATATCTCGGAATGGCTATGGAAATGCCATGATAGGTAGGTATGGTGGCTATTTTGAGGAAGGTATACGGTGGGTGTATGATACTGGCGAAAGATGCACGGTATTAGAGAGGCTAGCAATGGTGGAAGGAAGAAAAGTGCGTATGATCCATGGACTCAACCTTAGTCATAAAGAACTCATATACTTATTGCAAAAATCTACAAGTTATCAAAGCAAAGTATTATGCACATGCTCCTAGGGGGTATATTGGTAGGAAAAGGCCATCGCTCGTCCCCGACCGCCACTCATAAGGAAGACAATCAATAAATAAATCATGCTCCGACTTCATCACATAACGGTTCACCATACGTGCATGCTACAGGAATCACAAACTTTAACACAAGTATTTCTCAAATTCACAACTACTCGACTAGCATGACTCTAATATTACCATCTCCATATCTCAAAACAATTATCAAGTATCAAACTTCTCAGAGTATTCAACACACTCATAATAAAGAAAATTACCATGCTGTTTTGTAGGACTTTCAAAATAATCTAAGTGAAGCATGAGAGAACAATAGTTTCTATAAAACAAATCCACTGACGTGCTCTAAAAGATATAAGTGAAGCACTAGAGCAAAAACTATATACCTCAAAAGATATAAGTGAAGCACATAGAGTATTCTAACAATTTCCGAATCATGTGTGTCTCTCTCAAAAGATGTGTACAGAAAGGATGATTGTGGAAACTAACAAATAAATACTCAAATAATACACGAGGCTCCAAGCAAAACACATTTCATGTGGTAAATAAAAATATAGCTCCAAGTAAAGTTACTGATGGAAGTAGACGAAAGAGAGGATGCCTTCCGGGGCATCCCCAAGCTTTGGCTTTTAGGTGTCCTTAGATTATCTTGGGGTGCCATGGGCATCCCCAAGCTTAGTCTCTTTCCACTCCTTGTTCCATAATCCATCAAATCTTTTACCCAAAACTTGAAAACTTCACAACACAAAACTTAAAGTAGAAAATTTCGTGAGCTCCGTTAGCGAAAGAAAACAAAACACGACTTCAAGGTACTGTAATGAACTCATTCTTTATTTATATTGGTGTTAAACCTACTATATTCCAACTTCTCTATGGTTTATAAACTATTTTACTAGCCATAGATTCATTAAAATAAGCAAACAACACACGAAAAACTGAATCTGTCAAAAACAGAATAGTCTGTAGTAATCTGTAGCTAACGCAAGATCTGGAACCCCAAAAATTCTAAAATAAATTGCTGGCCATGAGGAATTTATATATTAATCATCTGCAAAAATAATTAACTAAATATCACTTTCCAAATAAAAATGGAAGGAATTCTCGTGAGCGCTAAAGTTTCTGTTTTTACAGCAAGATTAAAAAGATTTTCCTCAAGTCTTCCCAACTGTTCTACTTGGCACAAGCACTAATTAAACACAAAAAACACAACCAAATCAGAGCCTAGATAAATTATTTTTTACTAAACAGGAGCAAAAAGCAAGGAATAAAAATAAAATTGGGTTGCCTCCCAACAAGCGCTATCGTTTAACGCCCCTAGCTACGCATAAAAGCAAGGATAGATCTAGGTATTGCCATCTTTGGTAGGCAATCCATAAGTGGCTCTCATAACAAATTCATAAGGTAATTTAATTTAATTTTTAGGGAAGTGTTCCATGCCTTTCCTTAACGGAAATTGGAATCTAATATTCCCTTCCTTCATCTCAATAATTGCACCAATCGTTCTAAGGAAAGGTCTACCAAGAATAATAGGACATGAAGGATTGCAATCTATGTCAAGAACAATAAAATCTATGGGCACATAATTCCTATTTGCAACAATAAGAACATCATTAATTCTTCCCATAGGTTTCTTAATAGTGGAATCCGCAAGGTGCAAGTTTAAAGAGCAATCATCAAAATCACGGAAACCTAGCAAATCACACAAAGTCTTTGGAATCGTGGAAACACTAGCATCCAAATCACACAAAGCATAGCATTCATGATCTTTACACTACAAAAAAAAGACACATCCGTGACATTTTGGGCCGAACGAAAAAAAATTATGTCATACATATGACACTTCTATGACGATAATTGTGACAAAACTCGGTATCATCATAGATGTGGTGGGCTCCTACTTCTATGACAAAAAATCATGATAGAAAATGGGCTTTTCGTCCTGGGTGGGCCGGAGACGCGGCTGCATGACATTGTTTGGTCCGTCCATGACGGAAAAAACCATGGTAGAAGCGAGGGCGAGGAAAATTTCGGGGAGTTCCGGTTACGGTGGGAGGTCGAGGGCCGAGCGATGCGTGTTTCTCTCATACACGTACGCGCGTGTGTGCGAGGTGTTGGCTCTAACTAAACTCGAGCGATTGCACTGCAGGCTACGCATTACTGAACCCGAGCGATTAATCGATGGTTGTTAACTGAACCCGATCGAGCAATTCCTTCGCTACTGCTGCTAACTGAAGCCGATCGATTGGATGAACAGTGAGCGTTGCCGGGGGGTGGATGAACAGTGAGAGGTGGCGTTGCCTCTGGATGAACTGGACCCCGTGGTGTGGTGGAGGGCTGGATGATCAGTAGATAGTGGAAGGGTGCCCTTGGAGGGGTGGTTGAATAGGACCCCGTGGTGTGGAGGGCTGGATGGATAGTAGACGGTGGAGGGGTGGTTGAACAGTAGCCTATGGAGTAGTGCGCGATGGAGGCTGGATGAACAGGAGCCCGTGGAGGCTGGAGGAGGTCGATGGTACCCCGTGGAGGCTGGAGGAGGTCGACGGTGGAGATGAACAGTATCCCGTGGAGTCCCGTTTTGCGGTACGCCACACCCCTCCCAATGAACAGGACCCCCATTTCGACCGTAGGAGGTCCGTTTCGTCCATTTTGCGGTACGCCACACCCCTCCCAATCAACAGGACCCCCGTTTCGACCGTAGGAGGTCCATTTCCTGCGTTTTGCGATACGCCACACCCCTCCCGATCAACAGGACCCCCATTTCGACCGTAGGAGGTCCGTTTCCTCCATTCTGCGGTACGTCAGGCCTCGTTTCCATTGCCTGTTCCGTCCAAGCCCTCCCGATGAACACGACCAGCATTCCGTTCTGACCCAGCCGGTTGGCTCCCACGCGTTTCGTTGCCTCCCAATGAACACGACGCATTCTGTTGCCTCCCCATGAACACGATGCATTCTGTTGCCTCCCCACGAACACGACGCATTCTGTTGCCTCCCCATGAACACGACGACGACGTTGTTTCTCCATTTGGACCCAGCCATGTACATGAGCCCTGGCCGTACGTATGCGCGAGTAGGCGTTCGAGACCCCGCCCGTATGTACACATACGTGGCCGTATTTTCTTTCTTGCACCCTGGCCGCTTTACGTACGTGTACATGCTATGTGTGCGCCTCTACTATGACACATGCGCGCCTCTACTATGACACGTGCGCGCCTCTACATCGACCAGTATGTACGTACACATTCGCGACCAGAATGACAATGCTACGTACGCTTCGACCAGGTGGGTTCTGACTGTCAGGCACTTCCGTGTGTGCGAAGATGTAGCTGGTGGGTCCTAGCAGTCAGGGGGCGAATCATTTTTTGCCCGGACGCACTTCCTTCTGTGTGAAGGTGTAGCTGGTGTGTCCCAGCAGTTAGGAGGGAAACGTTTTTTTCACGAAATACGGTGGCCCGTCCGGTGGATCCCTTCTGTCAGGTGGAGGAATAATTATTTTGCACGTAATAAGGAGGCACTTCCTTGCTGCGGCCATGGACCCAGCTGTCAGCCTCTCCATGTACAGTCCACGTCCGATGGAAGCCGTTCCTTGACCACGTTGACCACGCCGCGCCGAGAGCACCAGGGCGGTGGACGACGGCGAGGCCTAGGAAGGGGACGACGCGGAGCCAGGGAAGACGCGGCAGTGGATGCCCACGCGTAGAGGAGTACGAGGGTTCACTGGTTCGCTGTGGTGTGAGGCTGCCGTCGCCGCAGAATAACAGGGGGTGTGGGTGAGTAGAGGGATGGCCTGGCCAGCGGTGGGAGTAGTAGGGGGCGGTGAGGCCTCTGCCGCATCGCAGCCGGCCACGGGAGGCAGGAGCACGAGGCACGACCGGCGCTGGTTTGGGCGGCTGGAGCAAGAAGACCAGAGGTTGAAGAAGCACTACGGCCGTTGGATGGACATCGTACGGTCACTGGAGCTAGAATCGTGCATATTGACTAAGTTGACAAAGCCCTCCGTCCCCGTCAACTTAGTAGGCCCACAAGTCAGCCTGCCACTATACTGGGTCCCAGCTAACAGGGGGAGTATTCATTTTTTTGTGCGTAATAAGGAGGCACTTCCTTGCGTGCGAAGATATAGCTGGTGGGTCCGAGCTGTCAGCGGCGGTAACGTTTTTTCGCGAAATACAGAGGCCCTTTCGGTGGGTCCCTGATGTCAGGTGGAGGAATCATTATTTTGCGCGTAATAAGGAGGCATTTCCTTGCGTGCGGCCGTGGACCCAGCTGTCGGCCTCTCCACGTACAGTCCACTTCAGATGCATGTCGGTCGTTGACCACGTTGACCAGGCCGCGCCGAGAGCACCAGGGCGGTGGACGACGGCGAGGCCTAGGAAGGGAACGACACGGAGGCAGGGAAGACTCGGCAGTTGTTTCCCACGCGGAGGGGAGTACGACTGTACGAGGGTTTACTGGTTCGTCTGCCGTCGCCGGAGAATAACAGCAGGTGTGGGTGAGTAGAGGGATGGCTAGGCCAGCGATGGGAGTACGGTGGGGCGGTGAGGCCTGCGCGGCAGCAGAGCCGGCCGCGGGGAGGAGGGAGCAGGCAGTCCCGCCGGCGCTTGTTTGAGCGGCTGGAGCAGGAAGAGCAGAGATTGAAGAAGCACGACGGCCGTTGGATGGCCATCCAACAGTCACTGCTTGTGCGTCAACCTTTTTTTAGGAAAGCCTCAAATCTGTGGAAAACAGCATACAACCCATCTGCCATTATTTCTAATAATTTACAGCCCATTTGCTAATTATTAAGGTTTTTTTGGAGCCCATATTCTTTTTGTTAGCATTACAGCCCATATTGTGGCCACGGTTAAAAAATTATACGAAATTTTGCATATTTCGGTGCGGTCCGAACTGTTTTTAATCCCGAAATTTCGACTCACATTCAAACTGATTTTAAAAATAAATGTATATCAATATAAAATCCAACAAATTCTGCACGCATAAAAATTAATGTAATTTAAAATCTCGAAATAAAAAAAAGATATTTGAAACTAATTGCCGGTTTGATGTGTTTTAAAAATGTACAACCCATTTCTCATTACTGATGGGCCATTTTCTCGGCCAGCCGAATGAAAGCTCTCCTCGTCTTGATAGATTTTCAGCCCAACAGGCCTGACAAAGCGACTTGGCAAATCACAAAAAAACTGGGCTGTGGTCGTGGACCCAGCTGTCAGCCTCTCCACATACAGTACTCTTCCGATGGAATGTCGTTGACCATGTTGACCACGCCGCGCCAAGAGCACCAAGGCGGTGGACGACGGCGAGGCCTAGGAAGGGGACAATGCGGAGCCGGGGAAGATGCGGCAGTGGATGCCCACGCGGAGAGGAGTACGAGGGTTCACTGGTTCGGCTGCGGTGTGAGGCTGCCGTCGCCGCAGGGCCTGGCTAGCGGTGGGAGTAGTAGGGGCGATGAGGCCTCAACGGCAGCACAGCCGGCCACTGGAGGCAGGAGCAGGCGGTCTCCCCGGCGCTGGTTTGGGCGGCTGGTGCAAGAAGAGCAGCGATTGAAGAAGCAGCAGGACCGTTCGATTCAAATCCAACGGTTACTGCTGCTAGAATCGTTTGTTGACTAAGTTGACAAGCCCTGCGTACGCGTCAACTTAGTAGGCCCACAGGTCAGCCTCCCAACCGGTGCGCCCCAGATGTCAGTGGGAGGAATCATTTTTTCGCGTAATAAGGAGGCAGTTGATTGCGTGCGGCCAGGCCAGCGGAGGGAGTAGGGTGGGCCGGGGAAGCCTGCGCGGCATCACAGCGGGCCACAAGAGGAGGGAGCAGGCAGTCCCGCCGGCGCTAGTTTAGGCGGCTGGAGCAGGAAGATCAGAGATTGAAGAAGCACGTCGGCCGTTGGATGGACATCCAACAGTCACTGCTGCTAGAATCGTGTGTTCACTGACAAAGCCTTGCGTAAACAAGTCAGCCTCGAAATCTGTGGCGTGTACAGCCCATTTGCTATTATTTTTATAATTTTTACTCATTTTCTAATTCATATGGAATTTATTGCAGCCCGTTTTCCATTTTTAGAATTGCTGGCCATTTTCTGGTCAGTACCAGGGTCAAAAAATTAACTAAATATGTGGGAAATTTTGAAAATTCGCAAATTTTTGCTGGGGAACGAAATATTCTTAATCCAAAAATTAATAGCCATACTAAAACAAATTTAAAAATAAATTAGTACTATGTCATGTTAAATCCAATGAAATACGTATAAGATATCAGTGAAGAACAAAAACAAAAAAAGAAACTTATATCCCATTTGCTATAATTTTTTTGGAATTTTCAACCCCTTTTGATATTACTTTTAACAGACATTGACCATACTCTTAAGCCAGGCCGGAATGCATCCCTCCTCGTCTTGAAAGATTTGCAGCCCAGTAATTCGGAGAAAACAAATAGGCCTAGCTTGGGTATTCTTCAAAAAGAAATACTGGGCTACCTATTTTCCCAAAGAACTGGTGCATGAGCATTTAGCTTTATTTATTTATTTATTTACTTATTTATGTTTAGGGGACCATGAGCATGTACCTGGGCCGGATTCATGTGAGAGCCTCCCTTCCAGTTAATTATGGGCTTCTCTATTGGGCCTTCATCAGTGGGCTGCATGTTATCAACAAGTGGAAAATGTGTTCCGTACGAAAAATAGTATGCGCTACGTACGGTACGGGGCACTAAAGGATCGAACCGTGCAACGACTTCCAAAACATTGTGTTTGTCGTTCTAACAACACATTTATTCAACCAACAGACGAAATATACTACTGATTGTACATTGAAAACAGCAGCAGCAGCAACCAGGGCTGGGGGTGCAACAGAAGCAGTAAGCAGGCCAGAAGAGTGAAGACGCAGCTCTCTCTTCCAAACCAAACATCAGCCATCATTACAAAAGGGCTACCAAAAAAGAACAAGTGTATGCATCAAACTAAATAAAGATCCTACTACACCAAGTGTACGCATCTAACTAACTGGCTCAGTTAGACGTTACTATTTATTAAGCTGTGGAGATTGGCTGACGGCTTGAACCAGATGGGTGCCTGACGGGGGAAACTCCAGCCAGCAGGTCGAAGTCTGATACTTGCGACCCTCTCTCCTACTTTGGGCTGCAGAGCGTGGCGGCACATATCAGGGTATGGTGCATGCAGAGACGCATGGTACGCTGTGTACACACAGTTTTGCCTGATGAACGAAACCGCGCTGCCATCATGATCCTTGCCGTCGGTTATCTCCTGGTTAATCGGATAATTCAGTCCGACAAACAGAGAGCGTGTACCAAGGCTACTTACCAGCCTCCAGTCAAAAATTCCTGAAGGCCCAGAGAAGCTGGGATCCTGCTCAAAGACCTTGCAGTGACTGTGATTGTATTCCGCGAAACAACACGTCCGGTACGTGCGAACGATCATCAATCTTTCGCCGTCGTCTGATCGAGCCAGGAACCACCTGCAACTGCCATGCCGCTTTTCTTTGAAAGGTTCTGGGATTAGGAAGGGTAGGGACACCAGGCGGCCTACAACATCATATCAAGTTGGAGTCAAATAAAAAATGGCTCTTGATTTAGTCGATCTTAAGAACAACATGGTATGAGCATTAAAAAAGGACAGTAATATAAGCAAGCCATCATGATATCATAGGAAAGTAACATACTGCTGTAACAGCCGTTTGTAGCGATGACTAGAGTAGGCCAGCAATACGTCCAGCCATAGAAGGATTCGACAGCGTAAATGAAGCCCTTGTGTTCAATGGCATAAGAGAACCATGGAGGATGTATGATCCTGCGATGGACGTGTAGATTTATCCACTAAACGCAGTGACCTGTCAGATAGGCGAGACTGCAGTTGAAGAACGCAATTAGCCTGAAGTCTTTATAATTCGCAGATCTGGGCACTTGGCAGATTACAACCTTGAGCAAATCAAACTTGGTATCATGTTGGCTACTGTAAGGTTTCGAGTATTCTGGGCCGCGGTACCAAAGCAGTGTAGTGTTAATCGAAGGAAGGGGGATCAATCGCCGGGTGTAGACCTCCACGAGCATCCAGCTGCCACGACCGTCGACGAGCACCATCCAAGCCGTGTTCATGCCGACCTAGTACATACCGTTAATGTAGTTGAGGCTGACGGGGATTGGATTGCAGTCAAGGGGGTTGATGCTCGCCACCCTACGATCGTTATGCTGCGCGACACGCCGTTTCTGAAAATCAGGCGGCATCGGCAAGCAAGGAGCTAGGTTAAAAAGATCCAGCCTGAGGGCTTTGAGTAAACGGTACAGCCCCCATGAGCACGCGGCGAGCGGCATGGTACTGAGATTGTCCACACGCGAAACAATGAGCTTGATTACCTCTATGGGGAGCGAATTCCAGCCACTCTTTCGGCGGACGCTGCTCAGTTCTGCCATTGTTAGTGCTTGGGTTTCAGACGAGGGAGGAGGCGCCTTAGCGGGGATGGAAGATTGGACGAGATTATGTGCGGACAAAGATGGAGAAGCGAATATGTGCTGCGGGAAGTGGACAGGTGATGATGACTACAGCACGCCGCTTGACTTACGAGACACATACCAGCAGCGTAGGGTCATGTCGATGCCAGACAACTTGCTTGAGTGATCACAGTACTGGTACTCCCTACAGTGCTATGCCCTAACTTGCTTGAGTAGAGTAGTAGAGTAGGACTCTGCTCTACTACTAGCACCGGAGGAGTAGTATATTCTAATCTAAAATAGTTACAAACTTCAATGCCCGAGCGTGGAACGACTACGAACCGTGCTCAAAGACCGTGTCTACGTGGTGTTTGGACATGGGCGACAACCTCAACGCCAACGGTGCTGCTCCCGTTGCACCGTATGTGTTTCTGTCCTTCCTGTTCGAAATCGTGGTAGAATTCATGATTTATTTTGTGCTTATTCGGATTAAATCTCGTAGTAACTTGCTCATATATTCAACTGGCGCAACGTCCCCTACAGCCACTCCCGTTTCATGGACGGCCTGGTCGATGCCTCCAAGGAGCCCTTCGTCCACTGCTATGAGTGCCCGATGCCGTTTTGTGGCTCGCCAGCGGACATGGTGCATCACCTCACGGATGCGTGCAACAGTCACTGCTGGCCCTTGGCGGGGAACATCAAGTACGTGACGTGCTACCCGTTCACCATGCCGGAGTCGCTGGAGGATCGACGTGAGAGGGAGAGGGAGGAGATAGCGATGAACGTGAACGTGAGGGGGAGGAGATAGCGATGTCGTGGGAGGCGCAGTATTTATAGCGAGCAATGGCACACCTACGTAAGATATGGACTGAGCTGCACTGACTTAACTGCAGGTCCAGTTGCGTCACTGACATGTGGGCCAGACCCCTGTTGGGCCCATATGTCAGTGACCCAATGCACCTGCAGTTAAGTAACAGCTACATGGGCATATTTGTTGGAGTAAATTACGGGGGAGCGAAGGGGTGGAAATATTGCTGGTCACAACGGATTGGACGAGCGTGGGGGGAGGAGAGTCATGCATGCAGATTTTTTCACACGGGGTGGAGTGGTGGGACCGCCGGAGGGAGAAGGAGAGTTTGGCAGGCATATTGTTTCCACACATGGAGAGGAAAAGATTTGGAGACGAACGGGCTTCCTGCAGGTATGGGGAACGGTGCATAATAAGTCATCTTGCATGCCGGGCTAGGTATAGTCTCAAGTCATTAAAAACATACACGCCCCACACATGTTCATATTTCAAGGTGCACTAAATTATTGCATGCGATGATTAAGGCTGGCCATAATGGTGGTATCTTAGCTGGTATCATGCACACGGGAATAGCAAACATGCTGATGTGGCAAAGAATTAAAGAAGAGAGGGGGGTTAGAGTAACTAGTGTTCATGCATGCATTGGTAAACACATTTTTTTGTGAAGAACGACAGCACTAGTTGAGTACTTTTGCAGACTTCAAAAACTATTCCACCGCCTCTACTATCTTGCTAAGAGTAGGTGAAATTTTGAATCGAGCCCTTTAAACTAGAAGGGAGGTAGTGGTACTCTAATAGCTAACCTTGTTGTGATGACAAGATAGGACATGGCACGCACCTGGACGGAGGAACTAGTCTGCATTGTGCATTTAAGTTTTGTCTGAAGTCAATGTACCTCTACTTTCACCAGACTTATAGAAAAATGTGTCAACATTCACAATGTCAAATCAATATTTTTACACTCATTATAAAACGTAGTTCTTATACTCATTATAATCAGTATTGTAGATATTGATATTTTTAGTATAAATTTGGTCGTGGGATTTCATTGATGCCTGTCAAAGCGTGGAGGAAGCGGAGCTTAGGGCTTGCATTGCCGGTCTCTACATAGGTATTTCTCTTCATAATCCTGTAATTTTAGAGACTGATTGCGCTTTTGTGGTAGCGTCTCTTGCATCGGGGGACTATGACAGGTCTGCTATGCGTGACCTGAAGATGAAAGCGTTGAGCATCTCGAAGTTGATCAACAATCTTCAATTGTCAAAGATTAGCCGTTCGGCCAATAAGGTGGCACACTTAATCGCTAAGTATAGCTTTGACAATAGATTAGATGGTATTCTTGTAAATAACGTACCGCCCTGTGTGGTGAATATTGTATCGAATGAGTGTACTGGTGTGGCTGGTTAATTAATATAAGGTGGTGTTCAAAAAAAGTATAAATTTGGTCAAACACTTTGCAAACGGTTGACGGGAGTAAAAAGGACCAGAGGGAGTATCATGCATGCGGAGTAGGCAAAAAAATTGCTTGTCTAAAAAAGGCAAAAAAATTGCTCATTTATAGCCGGTCGAAGTCTCAAAGGGCGCGACCGCGCGAGGGAGGCGAAGGTCGTGGGAGGCGCGACGTTTGACGGAATTAAGTGAAGTTACATCCACGCGCCGGCATGGCGTGCGAACAGGCAGAAGCTATACCGTCAGGCCTACGATATGGGTCTAGTAGACATGACATCTAGTGGGTCCCGCATAGTTCTCGAGAACTCTTTGGGGGCTTGCAGCCGTTTATCCACCGGGCAAGCCAGCAACCCCACGCCGTTCGCACGCCCTACTCGTCCCCGTCTTCTACCTTACAACAGTTCGCTCCCAGTCGTCCCGTCCTTTCACATTAGTTCGCTCCCAGTTTTTTTTGCGGGGTACAACAGTTCAACTTCTCCTAACCCTCCTCCAAAATCCATGGCCTCCCAAATCTCCATGGTCGCCGCTGAGTACCAGGTTAGAGCCATCACCGGCGATCAGTTCATCGTCATCTACACACGTGGATCCGAGACGGTGAAAGCATGGCTTGCTCGCTTCCTACGCATGTTCAACAGTTCAACGGATGAGTGGGTCGCTGGGCTAGATGTTGAGTACACCACAGTCCTGGGACGAGAGAAGGATCTAAAGGACGAAGAGAGGAAGAAGCCCGCCGTGATCCAGGTTTGCGTACATAACGTTTGCTTGGTCTACCACATATGCCATGCCGACGTTGAGTGCCAGGATTTTAAGAACTTCCTCAAGGACAAAAGAGTGAAATTCGTTACTGTAGGCTTTAAGAACGACAGGGATGTCCTGCGTCGGATAGGTCTGGTTGTAGGCCAGCCCTTCGATCTCCAGAAGGCAAGCCTGATGTCCTCCTCTCAACCTTCAATGATGACCCTGGCAGCAGCCATGATTGATCCTTCGTACACTAAACTGAAGAAACCTCATCACGAGTTTCATCATGCATGGGAGTCGAAGACATTAGATGAATATCACATCCTATACGCAGCCATGGATGCCTACCTTTGTTTAAATATCTACAAGGGTTGGATGAAGAAGCACAGCCCAGTGTCCGTTTCAAGCAAAGAAGCATCGGCGAAGAGGAAGAGGAAGAGGGACGAGGACGAAGTCGAGGACGTGGACTCGGACTCCGAGTAGGTGGCAGTGCCATCGCTCATGCTGGTTCTACTGCAGTGTCAAGCGGACTAGTTGCTTAGTTTATTTTCAAGGGTGTGTTGTGCAGAGGCCCTAATAGAACTATGTTTATGTTCTTTCTCGTTATTTGAACACTTTAGTACGTACAGTAGTACTAGTACTATGTCTTACTATTGTTCTTCTTGCAGTTGGTACTACTGCTCGTATCTTCGTGTTCCTACTGTACTTAATACGTTTGTACTAGTAGTTTAATTTGGGTCGGTCGATTTGTGAAAGAAGTTCGACGGAGCGAAGGAAGAAGATGGTAGAAGAGGTGGAAGAAGCCCTTCTAGCCATCCATGTTGCATCAAACGGCTCACATGAGTTGACTGACCCAAATTGCTCCTTCAGATTGCAGGATCCATGTGGCATTCAAGGTCTCAAAGGTAGATTCCGCGTCCGCACCCGGTTTGCGGGCTCGACGCGTGCGTGACCAGCTTCCGCCACAATAGTCACCATGCGCGCCTCCTTCACGCAGCCGGAGGCGACAATGACACGATAGTTCCTCAGTGCGGCGGCATCGCGAGGAGGGACTGCAGATGACATGAGCGGGCGAGCCTTCGGCTTCATGGCATAGGGATGGCGGCGACACGGCGATGATGGGCGAGAAATTGTTGGCCAGAGCAGGCAGGCACCGGCATGCGCAACGGCAGCAGCGGCATATTGATGAGTGCGCGTGTGGGAGCTTACTTTAGTTTTATATATATAAGGTTGGTCAAACTTAAAAGAAAACCATACTAGTACACATAAACATTAGACTTAATTAGGCAGCGCTTTTATTAGTTAGTACCACAGCCACGATACGGAATCCTGTGCAAGCGCGTGAACCGCGGCCGCGCGGTCGATCGAACGGTGCGTCACCGTGTCGCGCTCGAAGGACATCCACCGAACCTTTTTGTGTGTGTGAAAACAATCCTCGAATATTACTCAACTTTTTTTCCTGTGAAAGTTCTTGACGCTGCAATATTTCCATATATTTGAATTTAGCTCCAGTTCGTGTTTATTTGGATTTGGACGTTTTAGGTGCGCCCTAGTTTTTTTAATACTGATTTTGTGTGTGTGACTGAGAGAGAACGTGTGTATGTGTCCATATGTGTGTTGTGGCGGAAGGGCAATGTGGAGACGGTGTGCGTGTGATACAGACATAGAGAGGTGTGAATGTGCAAATGATCATGCATGAGTGAGACATAGACAGATGCCGATACGTTGTGTATACATGAGAGAACGGTCTTCTAGTTTAGGGCCTGTTTGGTTCCAATAAGTCACCTGACTTATAAGTCAGGTGACTTAAAATCAGTGACTTATAAGTCACGCCTGTTTGGTTGTCATCTGACTTATAAGTCACCTGACCACACCTTCCCACCTTGTTTTTTAATGTAAAGGTGATGGGACCCACGTAAAAAGGGGTGACTTATAAGTTTTAAGTTGGGGTGGAGCAACTTATGACTTATAAGTTGGGGTGACTTATAAGTTGGGTCCGTTTGGCAAAATAAGTCACTTTTTGCACTTTTCGACTTATAAGTTGGTGACTTATTTGGAACCAAACAGGGCCTTACTTGTGTGTGTGTGTGAGAGAGAGAGAGAGAGAGAGAGAGAGAGGAGCATCCGTAACACAACAACCATCTCTCTCGATTCGTCCGTCCCTCGCACGGTCGCATGCAACACATGCATCAACGCGCACATTTTGACACCCTCACCCGGCCCCTGCCCACCTCAAGGCCCGCACAATCTCTTCGTGAATACCCATTTCTCTCCTTAGGTTTGTTTTCTCTCAATATCTGACACACACACACACATAGAGACACACGCAGCACAACACACACACACACACACACTCCCCCGAGCACACAATTCATCCCCATCCAAGGTTATACGGCGACCACTCTCGCTTGTGCTTCTTTGCACCCCAACATGCACAACACCTCAATCTTCAAAGAGGGCATCGAGCAGATCGAAGACGGCGACCACACCGCGCTAGAGAATGCGGGGTCATTTGGAAGCAGGGTGATGTGACGATGGCTGACTGACTCCTCCCCCGCCCTCTCTCTCTCTTGCACAAAATTACCAATCCCTCTCTCCCCCGCACAAAATTGTCAATCCCTCAACCCACGAGATCCTTCCCCTCTCGTCCATGTTTTTCCAGCTCTCTCATCAAACATGTTGTCTCTTCTCCTTCCACGTATACAGAATCCAGATGCACACGCATCTCATGTATATTACATGTATCCATCTTTCTCACAGACCTAACTTCTTCCTCTCTCTTTCTCTCTCTCTCTCTCTCTCTGTCTCGTTAGGTTTGTCTCCTACTCTCTCGTCCACATACATACAATCTTTCCCGCCCTATCTGCTCCATCTTCAAAAGCTCTCTCTGCACGTTTCATTCACACATTGGGATATGTCAAAATGTTGCTTCTATAATGGCTGATGTAGAGTTATGGTTGTTTTTGTTGCATCCTACAAAGTAATAACTATGAAATGCATTTAGATTCTCATTTGACTGGGATTATGTGAGTTTGAGCATGTTGTGAAGTACTATAGACCTTGTATACATCTTGGGATTCGACAATGATTGTAACTATTGAATTGTATAGACCATTACATTCGAAGTCAATAGCCTAATATATTTATTTCACAATTTCAACAAATGATTAGTTCACTACAAACTAAGAAAACAAATGTGTACTCCCTCCGTTTTTATTTAAGTCCGCGTATTAGCATTGGTCAAAGTCAAGTTTTGTAAACTCTCAGAAAGCTTATAACAAAAAATATTAACATATACAATAACAAATAAATACCATTAGATTCATTATTGAATGTACTTTCACATCATACATATTTGTTATGGTAAATGTTTATATTTTTCTATAAACTTGGTCAAACTTTAGGAAGTTTGACTTCGGTCAAACCTAATATGCAGAGTTTACTACTACTACTCGCTAGTTGCTTAGCCGAATCACTCAACACGCCACACGGGGAGTCCAGTGTCACAAAATTTTGAGGTCGGCGGGAAAATCTCCCGCGACCCTGATTCGAGCAGTGGGAAGTTACCATCATAGCCTTCGGAACAGGCCTACGGATGACGCTTGGTAGGGGGCTGTTTTCGTAACTTCAGGTTCACCCTACCCAGCCAACCCCACCCCGGCACCCAGAGTAGTACACCTGAATACTCCCCATTTTCTATCCCCACCGCAAAATAGACTTCTCCACGGCACCGCAGCCTTCGTGCTCCTCCCCTTTACATCGGCGCACTCGTCCACCGCAGCGCATCTGCCTCATCGACGACCTCGTACGCCGCACTGGAGCCGGTCCACCGTCGTCGTCGTACACGGAGCCTCTTCCCCGGCATCGTCTTCCACGGTCTCGGATCTGCTTCCCGGAAGCCGACGCCAAGCGCAGAAGTACCACCGTCGTGGACAATGAACTGACTCCCGTTGCCGACCATGACTCACAGAGGCCGCCGCGACCATCGTTCTCCTCCTCGATTGGTAATGTGTGTATTGAATCACTTAGCAGTACATGTGCAGTTCCAATTTTGTTCATACCTACCCTTCAAATTTCCTGGGTGCTATTGTTCCCGTAAAAGTAATTGGTTATAGCCTCCATTGTCCAACAGAATATCAGCTTGTAATTGTGCGTCGCTCCTGTATCGCGCTGTGCTTGGGTAGGTTTTTCATCTGCAACCAGTAGTGTGGCAAATGATGGAAAGGTTTTTAGAACTAGCAAGATGCCCATGCGTTGCACGCATCAAGATGCATTTGTATGAGTAGTTTATCTTGTGGGAGAAAAGGATGAACGAGGGAAGGCCTTATTTGCAAATCTGGAGAGGGGTATGGGTATCTTTTTGCAAAATTCCCATTTGTTTCCTTCCTATCTGTCAGATATAAATCGGACGGCCTATATTGCAAGAAAAAAAGTATAGAGAAAAAAGTAGACAGTAAAGGAAGTAGAGATAAATATTAAATATAAATATAAAATAAATATAACAGTAGAGAAGAGAGTAGAGATAGCATGTTGAGATTTTTAAAGCGCCGCGCGTTGCGATTCTGTTGGAGATGCTCTAACATGGCAGACGAGTGCTTTAATGTTGCCCACAAGATGCGCGAGTATTACTAGTAGTATATTTTTCTTGCCATGTTGAGATTTTAAAACCACGAGTGCGAACATGCAGAGGAGCAATGAAGACCAAACACGGGATATTCGGGACATCTTCAAGGAGCGTGGCAAGTTAAAGAGGAGCTGCACCGAACCTGTAAAACGAGCTTTGGTAAGTAACACCCTTTCAATTACTTTCGTGTAGCCTCGTGTTCTTCGATGTGTATATGTTGTAGTTTCTGTTTCTCTTAAGCGTGGTGTTCTTCGATGTGTAATAAGAAGAGTCTTAATCGTCCTAATGCTTTCGTTTTTAGCTTGATGTAGGAAGTGGGTGTTCTCACCTTGTAGTCTGTTTTTATTTTTTTTCCTTTTGAATTCACTTCTCCGAGTTCTGTTTATCTGGCTTCTACTAAATGGATCTGGGTTGCTCTGAGTATTGATCTAAAAAAGAAGTAACTTCATGTCAGGATGCAGTTCCTGCGAGGAGGGAAGTATGGTCAACCTCGAGATCATGTTTCCAAAATGAGGCTGGATTACACACAAGGTGCCAGTTCCCTAATGATGCTGGATTAGACACAAGGTGCAAATTCCCAGATGATGCTGGATTACACACAAGCCAGGTGGAGTCGTCAGCTGTTCGTGTCCTCGTGGCATTAGTAAAGGCTGAAAGAAAGCGTGCAGCAGCCCTTGAGAATGTAGCTGAGTTCCTGAAGAAGCGAAAAGAGCAATCAGATGCTCTCTTCACCCAAGCCAAAGAAGAGATGGAAGAAGCCAGAAATAAGCTAGCAGAGGCAGAGCAGGCTAGGCGTCTCCTGCTATCTAAAACTGTTGTCAATACAAAATTTCCTTCATAATAGCTAGGTTCAAATGTTTATCCAGTCAGCATGCCTGTTGTGATGTCCGTGCATCTACTGATGTGGCACAAAATGTATTTTTTCGGGTCATGTAATAACAGCAATTACTTTCCAAACAATAACAGACGAAGCATTGGACATGGTATAGTTCACGCGCAAGCCCGACATTCCAAGTTCAACTTCCACATCAAACTCATGTTCACAGATATCTGCACATTCATACATAATGTCCACAACCATGATTCACTTCAAAGCCAAAAAAATGTGAGGAGAGTTATAAATAAAGAAAATCCTCTACTAGTTCCTGCTACCAGTGCGAGCACAACAAGTCAAGACCATGCGTAAATTAATTATATTTTAGTCATTTTTTGTGTTCTAAAATGCCTGCCGGCTCGCGGAAGGACGTGTTGCCGGCACACGCGCGGATTCAATGAAGGCAGGCGGGGCAGTCTTAAGCTGGTTGCACGCGGCGAGGAGGCGTGCTCAGCCGGGCCTGCAGCGAGTGCGGCCCTCTTGGCCGGCGCGCCGGTTCAATGCCTGCGCTATGAGAGGTCGCGTCCGTGTCAGAGCAATTACGCGGCGAGGAGGCGTGCTCAGCTGACTATTCCTACAAAGGTGCTCCACCACGTACCCGGTACCCGCGAATGCAGCAATCGTGCACCTAGGGTTTTAGGGTTTATTTGTTAACGTCGCCTTTACGTAACACTCATGTGTGCGAGACAGCGAGAGGCCGACTGCGTGCGTGCGCCTCTTCTCTTCGTATATGTACTCCACCGTTTGTCTGGTGTCCAAAAAATTATAATAACTACTAGCAATGTGCCAATGCGTTGCCACACGATCAAAGTAGATTAATACATATTCACCGATTTGATAGAAAAAAAGTCTAGTTTTGAAATACGTATATCACTAAAAATATGTTATGTTTCACTCAAAATATATTCCTTTGGCGGTTTTGATGAGATAAGGGAGGAATGTTGTTGGTTTCAAGATTCGAGAAGTGGTATATGTCTAATTTCTACTCTTACTAGCAAGATGCCCGTGCGTTGCACGGAACATCAAGATCTTGTGGGAGAAAAGGATGAACGAGGGAAGGCCTTATCTGCAAATGTGGTGAAGAGTGCGGGTAAATTGCCATATTTTCCTTCCTATCCGTCAGATATAAATCGGACGACCTACATTGCAGGATGGCAGGCCCACCATCATCACCAACTCTATTTTTTATCCCTACTCTTATAAAAAGCATTGTCGGTGATGATCGTGTGCCTGCCATCCTGCAATATAGGCCGTCCGATCTATATCTGACGGATAGGAAGGAAACTATGGCAATTTTGCAAAAAGATACCCACACCCCTCTCCACATTTGCAAATAAGGCCTTCCCTCGTTCATCCTTTTCCCCCACAAGATAAACTACTCATACAAATGCATCTTGATGTTCCGTGCAACGCATGGGCATCTTGCTAGTTGTTGCAAAAAGCCCATGTGTGTGTGAGAGAGAGGGAGAGTGGAGGAGGACGGAGTGCATGTGTGACAAAGACACAAGGAGTGTGTGTGCGATAGGTATCAGCTTAAAATGAGGCGATAGTGTGTGTGTGCACGATCGAGAGGGCGTGTCTCAAGAAGGGAAGAAAAATCTACATAGATACAAGGAGCGGGAGAGAGACATGTATGCGATGGTGGAAGCACGAGTGTGCGGGTGTATAAACCTATCTAGAGGCTAGCTAGTCGATAAATGTTTGTGAGAGAAATACGAGTCGGGGTGCGAAAGCGAGAGTTTTGTGTGTGTGAGAGAGAGACGGTAGTCGGGAAGGGGAGTGGAAGCAGGAGTTGTGTGTGTGTGTCTGTGAGAGAGAGAGGAGACGGTAGTCGGGGTTGTCTGATCGGTAAACAAATGAATAATGTCAGTCTGGGATGGAGACGAAAAGGAGACCGCAACAAATGTTGTGTCTACAGGAGAGAGAGAGAGAGTAATTTTAGTGGTATGAGTCATATGTAGAGACATATAGGGTGTGTGAGAGAATCCCATAGAGAGAAAGACAAAGTGAAAGACGAGTGGAGACTGTGTGTGTGGCGGTGAAAAAGAAAGCTTAGGTACCGAGTGATACCAGAGAACAGTAGAGACGTGAGAGATAATGAAAACCGTGTAATGTATAATGATAGGGAGAGTGTGACACTTCTCAAGGGAGACGTCGAGAGACCATGTTTGCGAGGATAGGAGAAACATGAAGTGAGCGTGCGGGTGAGCTGGAGAAAAGAGAGTGATAGCTACCTGAAGGAGCATGCATGCGAGAGAGATGGGCGTGAAAGGAGTGAACAAAAAAGGGATTCAAATATTTGAATTCGAGATGATGATACATGTAATCCATACTCGAACCAAAATTGATCTATCAAACATGCATACTCATATGAATTCACGCACATCTATGTTATTTAATATGTAGATATTACTGATCCATACATTTTAGTAGAACATAATTTGGTTAAATTTTTTCGAATTCAACCTTAAGATTTCGAGATCGTTGTATTTGTAAATCATATTATACATATAAAGGAGCAGAATTCTTTGTTGTGCTTTTGAAAGTATATATAAAAAATGATGTATATAGAATGTAATTCCAATTGAAAATGGATCCCGCCCGAAAAAAATAGAATACAAACGGGATTCGAATTGAGTTGGCACGGTAAACGTGCACTCTGCAAAATTTGAACGAAGCGGGGAAAGTCGCAGTAACCGCCCGAAACCAAAATCTGCGAGATGGAAATCACTACTGCCTATCCCTGCCACGCAAAGCCTATCTGCTGGATTTCTATAGGTTTCGATAGGGGTAGGTTTGTAATTTCACCCAAACGTGACGTAACCGCCTCTCACCCGGATTCATACACGGTGGGCGCCAAAACACAGTGTGTCCTCGGCCGAAATCGACTCCCTCCCCGATTCATATTCATACACGGTGGGCGCCAAAAACAAACTCTCGTCGGCAAATATTCGGTGTATGCGAGATTACCGTCCTATCCCCAACCGACTAATGTTGTGTGATGTAGTAGAAATTTGAAACGGGGGCTAAGTTTGTAAATTTCCTCGCATTTGAGACAAGCGCGCCCTGAATACATGGTTCCCCCTTCCTCTCTACCTCCCTTTTCCCCATTCGTACTCCGTGGGCGCCAAAACACCCTCTCCACCCCACCCTCCTCCGTCCGCCGCCGTCCGCCACCCCATCCACCGCCGTCCTCCTCCACCATGCCGGAGCTGATACCCCGACGCCGCCGTCCATTACAAGAGATCGACCTCTCTCATCCACGGCTTCGGACCGGGATCCTTGCATCCCGTCCTCTCGCTTCATCCCCGCCGTCGTCCACCTTGCCGGCGCCGCTCCTACGACCGTCTCGTCCACCGCGCCCCGCCGCCACCGTCTACCCTCCTAGATCTGCTTCCACGCCGCCGACAGCCATCGCTACCGCAGCACCGTCAAATTCTCAGCAGATGCGTACACGGCGCCGCACCAGAGGCGGTACTCTTTCGTATCTGCTCAACTTATTTATCGCAGCAAGAAAATAGATCGCCACTGCTTTACTCTGATTTCTTGTCTTGGTTGCGAAGTTGCCTTTGTCCGGTTTGCACCTTCAGATCCGCCATGGCACGCTCAACACTATACTCCCAATGCTTATGGTTTTCCCCTTTTATATTCCACACTAGTTAAATCACAGTAGACTAAATTTCAAAATTGGGTCAGTCGATTTTTCAGAGCTCGCCGGAGTTCGCCGGTGCGATCGAAGGGGCTCGGGTGGTTGTGGGGCCTCGCCGAACGAAGAAAACTCGACGCGGGTGGGGGTTGGGGCGGGGTGGGGGTGGGGTGGCGGAGGAACACAGGCGGTGGGGGCCGGTGGTCCGGCCGGCGGCCCGTGCGGTGTTCTGTATGGGAAGAATCAGAGACGAGGAAGAAGAAGGGTTAGGAGACGTAGGATCTTCATCCAACCGCCTGAAATGGTCGAGAGACAGCTGGGAGTTGCATTCTTAATGCGCTCTGGTTCATCATGTGTGGGCACTGCGCAACCAACATTTTATTATCCAAAATCTGCTTGCTCTTCTTTACCATGTTCCTCTTCCGTTCTTCTTTAATATGTACTCTCTCCGTTCCTAAATACAAGTCTTTGTATAGATTCCACCATGGACTACATATGGAGCAAAATGAGTGAATCTACACTCTAAAATGTATCTGGATACATCTGTATGTGATCCATAGTGGAAATCTCTACCAAGACTTATATTTTGGAACGGAGGGAGTATGATAGTAGTACAGTATGTTCCTTGTACTGAAGATGAGCAGGGACATTTGCAGTGTAGAGGTCTATACGGTCGGTTGTGATGGACACTTTGAGCCTCTTTGATTCGTAGGATCTTGTAAACATAGGAATAGGATTTGTAGTGGCCTGCCCACTTGAATCCTATAAGAATAGCAAGGAAATGCGGGGAGCTGTGTCGCCTTTGAGAGTTACACTGATATTAACAGTACCGCACCTTCACTTGAAGAGAGCTGGTATCCGAAGCCTTTCTAGCCGTACCGGCAATACTAGCACATATATTCCAGCAAGTTCCACTTTGCTGATTTTACTCTGATGCTTAAGGTTTTCCCGTTATATCTACACTATGATCTGTGTAGCTGCTTTGTGTCGCACTAGCAGCAGTCCACTCTTGAAGCTAAACACTGCAATGACTTACAAAATTGGCACCAAGGCATTGAGTGCCATTCTGGATGCAATGAAACTCATACGCTCCCCACCTGTTGATTCTTGTTCAGAATATGATCCTAATGACTATTCTAACCTCGAGGAGTCAAAGGCAGATGGCCTGTCCTGTTCACCCATCAAGGTGCCTGTTCTAATTTGGCAATGTTTTATTGATTGCGGGTATCTTGCATATGTTGTCTTGCATTTCTTCTACTTTGTTGCACCGCCATCTGCTTAGTTTACTCATCATATATGTCGAGATGCCATGCCCATCCATTATCAATACATATTCCATCTGTCATCATACCATGTTTTTCCACTCAAATGTTGTTCTTGTGCATCAGACATCAAAAAGGAAGAGGGTGATTGCCGAACCTGAAGGAGCACCAGCAAAGTCCTTGAAAAACGTGGTGGTGCCGGAGAAATCAGACAGCACCCCACTTATATTGGTTGTACAACCAGTGACACAAAACGTAGGACCGACTCCAGCAGACTGTACCCATACTTCACTGGCCACACCACTAGCCCCACCACACAGGACCTGCACTCCAGCAAAAGGTATACCGATTTCATTTGCCATAGCACCAGCTGTACCACAGAAAAATCCCACTCCAGCAAAAAGTACAGCAAGTCCACCGGCCGAAGACCTATCCCAACTGCAGAGACGGCCAATTCCTGCAGATTGGAACCCCATTCCATTTATTCCCAGTTTAAAAGACAATGCTTTCAATGTTGTTAGGGACTACGTGCATATATTCCCATCATGGGAAGATTATTGTGAAGACAAACACCATTTTCACATCTTCCTGTCCAACTTACGTGTAAGTGCTATTATTCATGGTTATTATTTTCCTGTTTTCTGCTGATTGAACACATCAATGATTTACATTACATTGTTGTAACTAGGCGAGGGTCAATCTGGATAGTCATGACGAGCAAAGCTTGCTTGTGCTTTTCAAGGAAGCATTGCAGCAGTATCGGTGTTACCTGAGGAAATCACACTTTGATGGCAAGTCTATAAACGAATTTCCGGTGAAGTCTCCTGTGCTAAATTTAGAAGACATTGAATGGAAAAACCTTGTTATGCACTGGTCTCGTTCCCAGGATGAGGTACTGTCTATGAAATCACATGACAATTTGAACTTCTACTTTTCCGCATGTGCCTTACGGATCTTTTTTGCAGGAAATCTGCTCGAAGAAGAATTCCGGTTTGACAAGAACGACAGGATATCGCAAATATGCTGCCCGCTGCTTTGCTCTTGTTAGTACCTGTTGTCCTGTATCACTGTACTTGCATACATACCTGGTTCATTATGTGACAGCAGTATGCATGATAGCTTGCTTATCAATTGTTCGCTCCAAATTATCTGATCTGTATGAATGGTTACATTAGTGTAGAATATATCCAATGCCAATGTTTTTTAGCTCTGCATTGTTCTTGTAAGTACATGCTGTCCTTTATCAGTGTACTTATAATGACAGGTAGTTGTTCATGTACCATCACTCTGCAGCTTATTTTCCTTTGCCCTCCATTTTCTACACATCAGATCTATATTTACTCTTACCATAAGGTTGGTACTGAAGAAGTTTAGCTGTGCATTGCTCTTGGCTGTACCTTTTGCCTGTATCGCTGCACTTACATTTATAGCTACTTGGTTATGTAGCATCACTCTTCATCTTATCTTAAATATTCTCCATTTTTCGTATATTATCACATCTATATTTACTCTTAACAAAATGTAGAATAAAGGCAATGCTTTTGAAGAAGATTCTGTGGTAAACTTCTTGAATTGCCCCCCCCCATCAGCATGGACAAGGCCTTTATAGAGCCTGTCTTCACCAATAATGTAAGTTTGTCCATCTCAAGCCTTCAAACTTTGTTGTATATATTTGGTTAGGCATGACTGCAACAGCTGTTTATTTTTGGTGTTTGCATCAAATTGCTTGTTTAAAGTTTATTATGTAGTTCATAAACAAAAGTTTGTCCTTTCTCAATTTAAGTTTTCAGTTGTACAACCAAGTTCCTTCTTCATACCATGTAAATTAAACTATACAGAGCAAGTGATCTTCTTTTGCACTGCATGTATGCTTCTGTTCTTCATCCGTAATCCAGTGGTGTGGTGAACCTACCCACTACAGCACAATGTCATATTCTGCAATGTCTTAACTATGAACAATGTCATATCATTCTACTATTATTTAAACCGTCTCTTTATTTGCCAATCTGAAATGGTATAAATTGACAGCACACTAACCATTGATACTTATGAGTTCTTGATCTGTAATCCAGTGGTGTCGTGAAGCTGCCAACTCCTTCACAATGTCATTTCCTGCCATGTCTTGACCTGAACAATACCATATTGTGTTAATGCAATTTTAAACTGTGTCACTTTATTCGTCAGTAAGAAATGTGATGAATTGTCAGCACTGATACTTTTATGTGCAAAACCTGTCATCTGTCTGCTTGTTTATCTTTCAGAGTGAGGAAGATATAAGTGTTGAACAAGCGCAGTCTCATCATCTTGCTCAGCTGCTTGCGCTGCAGCTCCCCAGCAGGGCTAACCTTTCTTGAACTCTATTGAAGTGCTGTCGGTTTTGTATATTATTTTGTCGGCGTGTTTATTTGCACTGGTGGCGATCTTTGATGCCCAGTGTATGTAATCTGCTGTCTGCTTGTGCTTTATTATCATAGTGGCGAACTTTGATGCCCAGTGGATGTAATATGCCGTAATTTCTTTATTGTATAGTCTAGGTTTTTTCTTATTCACGATGCTGCAGTTATTTTACTGTATATATATCCTGTCTTCGCAGTAAACCGGCCAAACCGTAAAATTACGGTACATAATCGGGCCGTCATGCAATCACGATGTAGGTTGGGCCTGAAACGTGCCGAACAGCTCACGGGCCGGCAGCAGCCCGAAATGAACCCCGGCCCATGATTGTGCGAATCAAATCACGGGCTTTTAACAGGCCAAAATTGTCTCGGTCCTTGTTTGGCCCAATCAGATATCGGCTGCGAGCAGGCCGGATGCAAACCGGGCCGTAGTTAGGCCCAACTATATGACGGGCTTTTAACAGGCCGAAATTAATATAGGGCCGAAATGTTAAACGGGCCCTTAACAGGCCAAAACTAATATCAGGCCGAATTACTAAGTGGGCCTTTAGCAAGTGGGCCCAAAAGCATAGTGTCCAGTTGACGGGCCGAATCTGATATGGGCCATAATTGAGCCCAAAGCCTCTTAAAGGGCCGGACCTGATCTGGGCCGTAATTTGGCCCAGAACGTGGTAGGCTTTTAACGGGCCGGATCTCATATGGGCCACTATTAGGCCCGGAGCGTGGCAGGCCATTAATGGACCGGATCAAATATGGGCCGGCATTTGGCCCAAAACATGGCAGCCAGTTAATGGGCCGGCCTACTAGGGTCCTCAAAATCTTGTGGGCCTACAGCTGGGCCGGCCCATTAATGTCGGCGAAATCTCGTGGGCCTTTAGCTGGGCCGGCCCATTATGATCCGCAAGAATCTTGTGGGCCTTTACCTGGGCCGGCCCATTATGGCACACAAAAATCTTGTGGGCCATTACCTGGGCCGGCCCATTATGGCCCGCAAAATCTTGTGGGCCTTTAGCTGGGCCAGCCCATTATGGTCCGCAAAATCTCGTGGGCCTTTAGCTGGGCCGGCCCATTATGGTCCGCAAAATCTTGTGGGCCTTCAGTTGGGCCGGCCCATTTAAACTTGATGGGCCGGTCCACGTGTCAACATATCATAGGCGCATCTCGCCCATTGGATGAGTGACACCTGTGCCAACGTGGACCTGACACGTGTCTCCTCCAGCCAATGATGATTTTACACGTGGAAAATCCCCATTGGTCGGGGTTGTTAACGGGTTATCGGATCCAAAACCCGACCCGATAGCTTAACGGCGTTCCGTTACGGTGGATGCCACGTGTCGGTCACCCTTGACGAAAGCACTTCTTTGACGCGCGATTTATCATCATGGAAGTGGACACTTCTGTGATGATAATTTCGGTAATGTCATGGAACACTTCTACGACAGCACAGGTATGACTATCTTGATTCTGTCATAAATTTGTCATGGATGTACATGCATGACACAAAACGCGACCTACTGTGACAAACACGAATCATCACGGAAGTGTATTTTTTTGTAGTGTTACTTTTAATTTTATTAGTAGGTTCCCACTCATCATAAAGTTTTCTAGGGATAGAAACTTCCAACTCAAGTTTTTCTTCATAAGATTGCATCAAAGCATCAACGATTTGTTTAGTAAAAGCTTTATTTTGACTATAAGCATGAGGAGAATTTAGCATGGATTGCAACAAGGAAATACAATCTATCAAAGAGCAATTATCATAATTAAATTCCTGGAAATCCAAAATAGTGGGTTCATTAATATTTAAAGTTTTGACTTCTTCAATCCCACTTTTAACAATTTTAGCATCAAGATCTAAAGACTCCGAATTTTTGGAATGTCGTCTAGGTAAAGGTGGATCATATTCAGTCCCATCATTATCAAGATTCATATTGCAAAACAAAGATTTAATAGGGGACACATCAATAACTTTTAGATCTTCAACTTTATCTTCCAAAAAAATTCCAAAAAAATTGTTCTTTAACTTCATTTCTAAAGAAATTATTATGCTCAAATTGTAAAACCATAAAACTCCTGACGTTGCTTTCGATCTCTTCTAACCTTTTAAGGTGAAGATCACCAAATCTAGGTAGAGCCATCATGACAAGCAAGCAATCCAACACACAAGCAAACAAGATACGGGAAAAAGAGGCAAATAGAGAAAGAGAGGGAGGATGGAGAGAGAGGGCGAACAAAACGGCAAGGGTGAAGTGGGGGAGAGGAAAACGAGAGGCAAATGGCAAATGATGTAATGCGGGAGATAAGGGTTTCTGATGGGTACTTGGTGTCACAAGTGACTCGTTGTCGGGAGTCAAATCTTGACTTGTCTTGCGCGAACCTCCCCGACAACGGCGCCAGAAATCCTTCTTGCTACCTCTTGAGCACTGCGTTGGTTTTCCCTTGAAGAGGAAAGGGTGATGAAGCAAAGTAGCGTAAGTATTTCCCTCAGTTTTTGAGAACCAAGGTATCAATCCAGTAGGAGGCCGCGCACGAGTCCCTCGCACCTACACAAACAAATAAATCCTCGCAACAAACGCGATAAGGGGTTGTCAATCCCTACATGGTCACTTACGAGAGTGAGATCTGATAAATATGCTAGGATAATATTTTTGGTATTTTTATGATAAAGAGAAATAAAATATGCAAGTAAAATAAATGGCAAAGGAAATAACTAAGTATTGGAAGACTAATATGATGGAAGATAGACCCGGGGGCCATCGGTTTCACTAGTGGCTTCTCTCAAGAGCATAAGTATTTATGGTGGGTGAACAAATTACTGTTGAGCAATTGACAGAATTAAGCATAGTTATGAGAATATCTAGGTATGATCATGTATATATGCATCACGTCCGAAACAAGTAGACCGACTCCTGCCTGCATCTACTACTATTACTCCACACATCGACCGCTATCCAGCATGCATCTAGAGTATTAAGTTCAAGAGAACAGAGTAACACTTTAAGCAAGATGACATGATGTAGAAGGATAAACTCATGCAATATGATATAAAACCCATCTTGTTATCCTCGATGGCAACAATACAATACGTGCCTTGCTGCCCCTACTATCACTGGGAAAGGACACCGCAAGATTGAACCCAAAGCTAAGAACTTCTCCCATTGCAAGAAAGATCAATCTAGTAGGCGAAACCAAACTGATAATTCGAAGAGACTTGCAAAGATAACCAATCATACATAAAAGAATTCAGAGAAGATTCAAATATTGTTCATAGATAAACTTGATCATGAACCCACAATTCATCGGTCTCAACAAACACACCGCAAAAGAAGATTACATCGAATAGATCTCCACAAGAGAGGGGGAGAACTTTGTATTGAGATCCAAAAAGAGAGAAGAAGCCATCTAGCTAATAACTATGGACCCGTAGGTCTGAAGTAAACTACTCACACTTCATCGGAGGGGCTATGGTGTTGATGTAGAAGCCCTCCGTGATCGATGCCCCCTCCGGCGGAGCTCCGGAAAAGGCCCCAATATGGGATCTCGTGGATACAGAAAGTTACATCGGTGGAATTAGGGTTTTGGCTCCGTATATGGTAGTTTGGGGGTACGTAGCTATATATAGGAGGAAGGATTACATCGGCGGAGCAACAGGGGGCCCACGAGGGTGGAGGGCGCGCCTATGAGGGTAGGTGCGCCCCTACCTCGTGCCTTCCTCGTTGATAGCTTGACGTAGTGTCCACGTCCTCTGGATCATGTTCGTTCCGAAAATCACGTTCCCGAAGGTTTCATGCCGTTTGGACTCCGTTTGATATTTTTTTCTGCGAAACCCTAAAATAGGCAAAAAAACATCAATTCTGGGCTGGGCCTCCGGTTAATAGGTTAGTCCCAAAAATAATATAAAAGTGTAAAATAAAGCCCAATAATGTCCAAAACAGAATATAATATAGCATGGAACAATCAAAAATTATAGATACATTGGAGACATATCAATCAGCATTACGCACATATGCATCAAATTCCTCTTTAATTCCTGCTTGGATCATGAAGTCCTCTGACGGCCATTCACAAGGCCGCACTTGAGCGTCTATTGGTGGTTCCTCATCCGCATCGCGTATTGCGGGCCTAGGTCCTTGCTTGCTTGAAGAACCACCTTGGTACATTTTCCTAAACATATTTCTTCCTCTGAAAAATTTCTGAATTTTTTAGTAACTTCAAAACAAAGGTGAACCAAACTCAACAATATTGATAGCAACTACTCCTACAAGTGCCTAGAGGCTATATCATGCATTAAAACTACTTTTGACCACATAAATTTGACATGCATGCTCAAGAACAGGGTCACCTAAGCAGCAAAAATTTGCAATGAATAAAGCACTAGAACATTGGAGGAGTCACATACCAAAGATCAACTTTTATTTTTGGGGTATTTTTTATTCCATTGATAATTTAGGAAACAGACAGAAAAATACTATTTTTGCTTTATTTAATATAAATAACAGAAAGTAAAAAGAGGGTACAGAGAGTTGTGTTTTCTAAATTCATCCATCTCATGCTCATCAAATGGAATCCACTAACAAGGTTGATAAAGTCTTGTTAACAAACTCATTCTGAATTGCATGAAACCAGAGAATTTTCGAATAACACTAGGTTACCTCAACGGGGATATGCACATTCCCAAAAATGAGAATATCATATTTCTTCTTGACAGTGGGAAGAGGAAATTCAAAACCTCCAATAGTAATTGATGAAATTTTTCAATAGAATTGATATTGTGGACTTGAGGTTGTTTCCTAGGAAAGTGTACTGTATGCCCATTACCATTAACATGAAAAGTGACATTGCCTTTGGTGCAATCAATAACAGCCCCTGCAGTATTCAAAAAAGGTCTTCCAAGAATAATAGACAAACTATCGTCCTCGGGAATATCAAGAATAACAAAGTCCGTTAAAATAGTAACATTTGCAACCACAATAGGCACATCCTCACAAATACCGACAGGTATAGCAGTTGATTTATCAGCCATTTGCAAACATATTTCAGTAGGTGTCAACTCATTCAAATCAATTCTACGATATAAAGAGAGAGGCATAACACTAACACTGGCTCCCAGATCACATATGGCAGTTTTAACATAGTTTCTTTTAATGGAGCAGGCGGGGCGGCGGGGCGGCGGCGGCGGCGGCTAGCTAGGGTTTGGGGCGGGGCACGGTTATGGGCTGGGGGCGGCCCGGGGCGGTGCTATATAAAGCCCCCCGGCCAGGCGGAGTCCTGGCCGGACATGGCCCAAGGTCGGTTCGGACTTTTTTTAAAAATAATTACGCTTAGAAAAAACAAAAGGAATACTAAACGGACTCCAAAAATCCCGAAATAAATTTTCCCCGGCTTCTAAAATCAAGCCGCACAGGATGAACATTTATTTGGGGCCTAATGCAATTTTGAAAAACGCGCATTTTTCCTAAATTCAAATAAAATAGCAAATAAATCCAAATAAAATCTTATTTGATTTTATTATTAAATCCTCAATATTTATTTGTTTTGGGAAAGTCATTTTTATTCCCTCTCTCATATTTTGATAATAGAAATAATTGAAGATAAAATAAATAAAACCAAATGATCCTATTTCCAAAATTTTAGAAAACTCAAATATGAAAATAACGAAATCCCCAACTCTCTCCGAGGGTCCTTGAGTTGCGTAGAATTTCTAGGATCAACCAAAATGCAAATAAAATATGATATGCAATGATGATCTATTTGTATAAAATTCCAAATTGAAAATTTGGGATGTTACAGACTATTAGCATGAGGAGAATTTAGCACGGATTGCAACAAGGAAATACAATCTATCAAAGAGCAATTATCATAATTAAATCCCTTGAAATCCAAAATAGTGGGTTCATTGCTATATAAACTTTTGACCTCTTCAATCCCACTTTTATTAATATTTGCATCAAGATCTAAAAACTCCGAATCATTGGGACGCCTTTTAACTAAAGTTGACTCATCTCCAGTCCCATCATTATCAAGATTCATATTGCAAAACAAAGATTTAATAGGAGACACATCAATCACTTTTAGATCTTCATCCTTATTATCATGAAAACTAGAATAACACGCTTTCATAAATTAATCTGCTGCTGCTTCTGCTTTAATCATAAGAGCACGATCTACCAACTCCTGGTAGTTGTTGAAGGTTGCTACCATCAACTGCATGCTCAACTCATCATTCAATCCTTCCAGAAACTTCTCCTGCTTAGTTGCATCCGTAGCAATGTCATCTGGGGCATAACGTGCTAGCTTACTAAAATCCTCCACATATTGGCCAACTGTCCGTCCTCCTTGGCGCAAGTTGCGAAACTCATGCTTCTTCATGACCATAGCTCCTGCTGAAACATGAGCAGTACGGAAAGCCTGCTGAAACTGGTCCCATTTGACAGTGTCGATAGAGAAAGTGGCGGTGAAATTTTCCCACCATGATGTTGCGGGTCCTTCGAGTTGATATGCGGCAAACTTCACCTTTTCCGCGTCTATGCATCCTGCTGTGGTCAACTCCCTTGCTGTCTTGCGGAGCCAATCATCTGCTACTATCGGCTCGGTGCTACTGGAAAACACCGGCGGATTTAGCCTAAGAAAACGGGCTAAGTGGTCAACAGGTGGTGGTGGTGGTGGGTTGTTGTTGTTGTTCCCCTGATTCTGATTCTGGACTAGCAATTGCATCAATGTGTTCTGCTACTGAATCAACTGGGTGAGCTCCGGTAGGAAGGTAAATACGGGGTCACGTCTCGGAGGCATGTGAGGGTTTAGAAAAGATGAGATTTAAGAATAGAGAGGGGTCTAGAGAGAAAACACTGCCCATATGCACATGAGGCAAAAGTAAAAAATTCACTTCATTCAATCAAACAAGGGCATACAATCAATCTAACTATCGCAAAAGTGCTCGGACTATTATATTTACATGGTGTACTACTACTACTGTTGGGATGGTCTACTAGAAATATTCTTCGGTTGCAGACTCCATGATATCTGCTCCTGCTTCATCAACAAAGTCATCATCGCTATCATCTTGATCCGAGACGGTGTCGTCGATGATGATGTAGACCGGGTGAATCTCCTTGGGTTCTTCGTCTTCTTCTACTGGTGTAGGGCCTCCCATAAATATTTCGATCTTCTTTATCAAATCGTCATTCTTCTCCACTAATACTTCGATTTCCTCTTCATAATCTTCACGTGTAGCCTTGAGTTCTTCCTCCAGTTCCTTAATTCTTGTCCTCGCCTTCTTCAGATCTATCAAGTCGGCGCACATCTGGTTATCCTGATGTCGAATATGCTGGTTTAACTCCTGGATAAAAGCTGCAATTGATCTATCCTTCCTGGTGCTGATCATCTCCCAGTGCTCATCTCGGCGCCCACAAATCTGGTAGATAGTATCTTTGAGATCTTTGCGGTAAACTTCTCCAATGCGTCCCATGGCGATGTGAGCTGCCATGCTCTTTCCTAGACTCCAGGTTGGTGCATCAAAGGAAAACTCTATGGGCTCAGTGACTGGCATGAACGTCCTTCCTGGAACTTGAACTTGAATCATCCAGCGCTCCTCTTCAGGTAAAGTGGCGTTGTAAGTCCTGGTGAAGCTTGGTACTCCTATGTTCAGATATCTAGTTACTTCCTTCAAGTGACGTCCAAAGGGTGTATCTTCATCCGGTTGTGTGAACTTGTTCCTTGCATCCGCCATCCTAAAAGAGTAGAAAAGATGAGGAGTCAGAATGAGAAGAGTGAGTAGTGATCTAGGGTTTTAGCTTAGTTGTCGTGTCCTACAGTCAGCGTGTGCTCTGATACCATCTTGTAGCGACCAGACCTCAAACGGTCCAATCTCTGTGCTCCGGTGTCATCCCTGGATCAGTAATGCTGACACCACACAGTACTTAAAGGATTTATAACAGAGTAGCAATCACACACTTATTACATCGAGTCTCAAAAGAGAACTTATGACAATAAATATGGCTTAAGGCCATCTAATAACGATAACAGCGGAAGGCTCGGAAGATAAGTGAGTCCATCAACTCCAACGGCATCACTGAGTATAGAACCACGACCTAAAAGCACCTTACTCGTCGTCTGAAAAGTCTGCAACATGAATGTTGCAGCCCGAAACGGGTCAGGACATGGAATATGCTGGCAATGTAACACATAGAGAGCAATGAAAGAATAAGACTATACTACATGCATATTTGGCTGGTGGAAAGCTCTATGGTTACAGTTTTGCGTAAAGCCAATTTTTCCCTACTGCAAAGGAATAAATTTTATTTAACTATCATGGTGGTTGTTAAACATTGAGAGCGTAGACACCCTCTCAATCCCAATTAAGCATCATCATTAAAAACCCAACAAATTAATTAGAGTAACATGATGAGATTCACATGATAATCCAAGTACTAGATACTCAAGATGTCCATAACCGAGGACACGGCTAACCATGATTAGTTTATACACTCTGCAGAGGTTTGCGCACTTTTCCCCACAAGACTCGATCTCCTCCGTTGGGATTCTCGCACTACATGGTGTTTGAGAAACGAATGACCGAGACATAGTCTTTCAGAAGCGCTCACACCTTATGAACGGGTAGACCGTTAAACCTACTTTCCCCTACATCTGCTAGTCTACCACTGTAAGAGTTCACACAACTTAGTCAACTACGCTAGAGCCCATAGTAGCTTGTGGCTGCACACGGAAGTTTCTAGCATGAATAATCTCATGATCCCTTTGAGCCTGGGTGGCGGTCCAAAAGAAAACAGGCAATCGCTGGAATACTCAGGTGCCTCAATCCACCCAGATGTGTGTTTAAATTGCCACCTTAAATAAACCATTAATTTAACAAACTCACATCTGTCATGGATTTCACTCACCCAATCCACGTCTACTAGCATAGCATGGCATAATAAGCAAACGTAGAAGTAACTCTCAAAGGTTAGATAACAGAACATGTAATAGGTACTACCTCATCTACTTTCCCAATACCCACAATTTAATTAGATCCTAAACATGCAATGTGTGAGGGTTGATCTAATGCAATAAAAACTGGGTAGTAGGAGGTATGATCAAAGTGTTACTTGCCTTGCTGATGATCCACAAAACCTAGAGATTCGAAGTAGCAAGCGGCGCACTCTGGGTACTCTATCGCAAACAAACAAGCATACAATAAGTACTCAACTAATGCACAGGTAAAACTCAAATAAGAGATCTAACCAGAAAGTTCAACTTAAAAACTCAAATAAGAATCAAATCGAACGAAGCAACGAAAGACAAACGACAAAAGAAACAAGCTTCGTTTACTATTCTGGATCTAGGTCAAATTTATAGAGGAAAAAACTTGTTTGAGTTGGTTAAAATGAAAGAGGGTTTCGAGACGAAACTCCAGGCGCTTGAATCGCCTGATTCCAATAAACGAGCGAAAAGCTATACTAGAACGAAAATCGGATCAGAAATCGCGATCAGAAAAATCGCGGATTTAATCCGAGAAAAACGACGAACAGATTAACGAACGAACGTTCGTTATCTGGATCTAAACGAAGAACGTGTTCGTTAAACGAGCGAACGCTCGCTAATTAACTAAACCGAGAAAAAAACCGATCTATCTAAAAATGAATCTAAAAAAACCGGAAAAAAAACCGGTGAAAACCAACGGTTTTCTAAAAAAACAGGCGGGCGGCTCGACATCGTCGGCGGCGGGGCGGCGGTGGCGGCTAGCTAGGGTTTTGGGCGGGGCGCAGTTATGGGCTGGGGGCAGCCCGGGTGGCGCTATATAAAGCCCCCCGGCCAGGCGGAGTCCTGGCCGGACACGGCCCAAGGTCGGTTCGGACTTTTTTTGAAATAATTACGCTCAGAAAAAAACAAAAGGAATACTAAACGGACTCGAAAAATCCCGAAATAAATTTTCCCCGGCTTCTAAATCAAGCCGCACAGGATGAACATTTATTTGGGGCCTAAATGCAATTTTGAAAAACGCGCATTTTTCCTAAATTCAAATAAAATAGCAAATAAATCCAAATAAAATCTTATTTGATTTTATTATTAAATCCTCAATATTTCTTTGTTTTGGGAAAGTCATTTTATTCCCTCTCTCATATTTTGATAATAGAAATAACTGAAGATAAAATAAATAAAACCAAATGATCCTATTTCCAAAATTTTAGAAAACTCAAATATGAAAATAACGAAATCCCCAACTCTCTCCGAGGGTCCTTGAGTTGCGTAGAATTTCTAGGATCAACCAAAATGCAAATAAAATATGATATGCAATGATGATCTATTTGTATAAAATTCCAAATTGAAAATTTGGGATGTTACAGACAATAAGCATGAGGAGAATTTAGCACGGATTGCAACAAGGAAATACAATCTATCAAAGAGCAATTATCATAATTAAATCCCTTGAAATCCAAAATAGTGGGTTCATTGCTATATAAAGTTTTGACCTATTCAATCCCACTTTTATTAATATTTGCATCAAGATCTAAAAACGCCGAATCATTGGGACGCCTTTTAACTAAAGTTGACTCATCTCCAGTCCCATCATTATCAAGATTCATATTGCAAAACAAAGATTTAATAGGAGACACATCAATCACTTTTAGATCTTCATCCTTATTATCGTGAAAACTAGAATAACACGCTTTCATAAATTAATCTTTTTTAGCACGCATCCTAGCGGTTCTTTCCTTGCACTCATCAATGGAAATTCTCATGGCTTTGAGTGACTCATTGATATCATGCTTAGGTGTAATAGATCTAAGTTTCAAAGAATCAACATCAAGAGAAATTATATCCACGTTCCTAGCCAACTCATCAATCTTATGCAATTTTTCTTCAAGCAAAGCATTGAAATTCTTTTGCAAAATCATAAATTCTTTAACACTAGTCTCAGAATTAGAGGGAATCTTATTAAAATTTCCATAAGAGTTATTGTAGGAATTACCATAATTATTAGAGGGATTACTAGGAAACGGCTGATACGTCTCCAAAGTATCTATAATTTTTATTGTTCCATGCTATATTACTTTCTGTTTTGGACATTATTGGGCTTTATTATACACTTTTATATTATTTTTGGGACTAACCTATTAACCGGAGGCCCAGCCTAGAATTGCTGTTTTTTGCCTATTTCAGAGTTTCGCGGAAAAAGAATATCAAACGGAGTCCGAACGGAATGAAACCTTCGGGAACGTGATTTTCGGAACGAATGTGATCCAGAGGACTTGGACCCTACGTAAAGACATCAACCAGGAGGCCACAAGGTAGGGGGCGCGCCTACCCCCCTGGACATGCCCTCCACCCTCGTGGGCCCCCTATTGCTCCAACGACGTACTCCTTCCTCCTATATATACCTACGTACCCCCCAAACTACCATATACGGAGCCAAAACCCGAATTCCACCGCCGTAACTTTCTGTATCCACGAGATCCCATCTTGGGGCCTTTTCCGGAGCTCTGCCAAAGGAGGCATCGATCACGGAGGGCTTCTACATCAACACCATAGCCCCTCCGATGAAGTGTGAGTAGTTTACTTCAGACCTTCGGGTCCATAGTTATTAGCTAGATGGCTTCTTCTCTCTTTTTGGATCTCAATACAAAGTTCTCCCCTCTCTTGTGGAGATCTATTCGATGTAATCTTCTTTTGCGGTGTGTTTGTTGAGACCGATGAATTGTGGGTTTATGATCAAGTTTATCTATGAACAATATTTGAATCTTCTCTGAATTCTTTTATGTATGATTAGTTATCTTTGCAAGTCTCTTCGAATTATCAGTTTGGTTTGGCCTACTAGATTGATCTTTCTTGCAATGGGAGAAGTGCTTAGCTTTGGGCTCAATCTTGCGGTGTCCTTTACCAGTGACAGTAGGGGCAGCAAGGCACATATTGTATTGTTGTCATCGAGGATAACAAGATGGGGTTTATATCATATTGCATGAGTTTATCCCTCTACATCATGTCATCTTGCTTAAAGTGTTATTCTGTTCTCTTGAACTTAATACTCTAGATGCATGCTGGATAGCGGTCGATGTGTGGAGTAATAGTAGTAGATGCAGGCAGGAGCCGGTCTACTTGTCTCGGACGTGATGCCTATATACATGATCATACCTAGATATTCTCATAACTATGCTCAATTCTATCAATTGCTCAACAGTAATTGTTTACCCACCGTGTCGTGAAATTGTCACGGCAGATGTCCTAGTGTGAGGACTTAGTCGTGAGGCCAACACATCTTTGTGATAGCTTGAGAGGGGTTGATCGGGATGAGAGACGCAGGGAGGATCAACGCACAAGACAAGGATTTGGAAAGCTTCGGGCCCTGGGAAACATCATCCGGTAATAGCCCTACATGTTGTTTGTGGCTAGATCTCGTTATGCTCATGAGAGAGTCGTCGGTAAAACGACTCTTTGTGTCTAGCCCTAGAGATTGTTTCTTCTTGCATGTCCCACTTTCGGGAGCCCTACCCCTCCTTATATATGTTGAAGAGGCGGGTTACATGTGGAGTCCTATTAGGATTAGGACTAGTCTACCTTCTAATACAAACCGGATACAAGTCCAGGTCTTAACTCCTTGTAAGACAAATATTCCTCACGCCTTTCCTCTTAAACCGGTCCACCATAACATGAACCGGCCTTCTGGGCCTTAGGCCTTGTCATCCATCTGTCCTGCCCGCCGGGTTACCAGTGAATCATAATGTTCAGTCAGGTTGCTTGTAAACCGTCTGGTCAGTGCGGGTCGCCGGTGAATCGCCAAGTCCGGCCGGGTTATACTTTTGGCCAGGTTACGCCGCGGGGCATATCCCCGACATTAGCCCCCAAGTTTTGCTTGGATTTATCCATGGTAAACTTATGGTACAAAATAAATAGAAGAACAAATTTGCCAGGTTGTGCTCCGGGTTAAGAATTCTTGTAAACCAGCTTCATAATCAATTTGCTTGTAGAAGATATTTTGTAAATAAAGAATCCATTTGAATCGGCCTTCAATGCTCTGACTTGACAAAAATATTGGTCTTCAAATATTCAACTGATATTCAGCCGGCTTGAAAATGTAGAACTTGCCAAGCTATGATTTCCAAAATCGGTGGATTAGAAAAACTGATAATTTCGGGTCATGATTGTTGCCAACGTCGGTTCATGATTGTTGTCAACGCCGGGTTATGATTGTTGCAGACACCGGGTCAATCTGGTTTATTCAAAACTGAGAATTTGAAGATTTTTCTCCTTATCTCCATATTACCTGTAGCCCCCAAGTCTTGAGCAGAACAAAGTGATGGCTTAAGACTTGCTTCAATATAAATACTGCCACTTAAGAAGAAATCCATGTTGTTCATCCCAGTCACTTAGTAAAAACTGAATACTCCATATCATGTAGCCCCCAAGTGCCGGATTGTCATTCTTGCAGCAACCTGGGACTTGTAATTGCCTGATGCTCAAAAAACTTCAACCAGTGTAGCCCCCAAGGGCCAGGTCATTATGCAATAATGAGCATGGACTTTATAAATATAATCATGCTTCATTGAAAATAACATCATATGATGTAACTCCACCATGGGGCTTGAACCCACGTCCACAAGGTTAAGAGCTTTGTGCTTTACCAACTAAGAAGTGGGCCCTTGAATATAATGGATTAAGACTTGTGTACCTTGAATCTTTGATAGGACAAATTGGTAGCCCCCAAGGGCCGTCTAATTATGATGTGATGAGTCGGGTCTTCAATAAGGCCAAAAAATGACTTTGCATTAGCCCCCAAGTGTCATGGTGCATGCTTGCAGCGACATGAGACTTGCATATTTGATATAATCTTAACTTAAATAATGTAGCCCCCATGTGTCGGGTCATAAGCCAGCAGCAACTCAGGACTATTGCTTCAATTGTAGAATAAATCATATCCATTAATAATATAATAGCCATTGCGCTAAAGTGACTTTGAAAACCTTAATCATAATACTGGTTAGTGATAACCATAATAAAATCCAGCCATGTTGGCTATTTGAAGATTTGAATCCAATGATTTATAAGCACATGATTCCAATGGCACAATCCAAATATACCGGCGGCTTAAAGTCGAA
Source organism: Triticum aestivum (assembly GCF_018294505.1). NCBI lineage: Eukaryota > Viridiplantae > Streptophyta > Magnoliopsida > Poales > Poaceae > Triticum > Triticum aestivum. The sequence goes on from NC_057812.1 coordinate 117,612,193, forward strand.
AAGCCAGGCCGGTTTAAACTTAATCATGTATAAGCAATATCATACCTGTGATATGGACTCGTACTGCCAGCTTATGATACATGTGTAGTAAGGGTGATAACCCAATCTTGAGTATTGATAACTCCTCCCATATTTTGCCGGTTTATGATAATAAACCGCACCGGGATAAAATAAACACCGGATTTTCCTTGTAATACTGGCGACTTGTTAGTCAAAACCAGACTGGGTTAATGAACGCCGGATTATAACTGATCATGTACTGACAACTTGTAGTTGAAAGCCAAGCCGGGTCAAGGACGCCGGTTTATCAGAAGATATTATGAACCTCAAGAAAGGCGAAAAAAACTTGGCAAATAGAACTAAAAAAGAAACATGCGAGGCTTTTCACGAGCTGCCACGCTCCAAATCGAGGATTTTCATGGGCTGCCAGGCCATTGAATTAACCATTTCACAAAGCCTCTTAAGATGGACCTCAATCTTTAACCAATCACGATTTAACTTTGACAAGTTCAGGGTCTATGAGATTGATTGTCAAACGTTCGCGGGTCGTACCAGGTTTACCTGGGCGGAGTGACTTACTTAAAGAAGGCAGGTTAACCTGGGGTTTTAGGTGCGAACACCAGGCTTCCAAGTCGGGCTTGATAGCCTATTACAAGGGTGCAGACTCTTAGTTCGGTGCGAAGCAAAGAGCCCCCAAGTAACTTCCCTGGTAGCCTTGAGCCGATCAAGAGGTGTTGCTATGGTTCGAATACGACCAAGCCCCCAAGTGATTTTTATATAAAGCTTTATAAGCTGGATCAAGGGGTAAACCGGACTCCGCTTTATGAACAGAAGCCCCCACGTGATCCATAATATGATAAGCCAATAAGGCAGGATACCCATGTTTGAACCGTGCATCATGGCAGTAGGTCCTCTTCGGCAACTTTTAACTTTTTTGCAAGTGATAAATTATTCTTGAACCGGGATTTTGAACCGGATATTGAGAGCTTCAAAGCTTCGTGGGAGACATCTTTCCCTTGAACCGGATTTTAAACCAGAATCTTCATTTTCAGCCAGAAATTTTCTGACGGCCTTTAAACTCGAACTTGCGAGAAGTTAATTTATTTTTAAACCGGACATTTTTAAACCAGATTTGAGAGCTTCAGAGCTTTGTGGGAGAACAGATTTCCCTTGAACCGGATTGTAAACCGGATATTTGAGAGCTTCAGTGAAACTGACTTCCCTTGAACCGGATTTTAAACCGGAATCCTTTCTAATGACCTAGAACTTCTTCACTGAGCTGGGATTTTGTAACTGTCATATATTTTCTAAGCCGGAAATTTTCTAATGGCCTTTATATTTTCATCAATACAACAGTAGCCTCTGGGACCGGGTTATCTTTCCCTCCATCGTCCTAGGGTTCTTAAACTTTGCTGAAACTCACAAGATTTGCTGAGTCATGTCATTGTAGCCCCCGAGTCTCGAGTTGACTCAAGGAGTTTGCTTGAGATTCTCCATACTTGACCGTGATATAAACCGACATACGTTGTGTATCATTGGTGTTGATAGCACGATGTAAATCTACAGAAGGTTGAGGTGACTGTGGCGGGTTATAAATGATCTGTATAAGCCGTGTCAACAACTCGGCCAATGGTTCCATCCAACTGGCTATTTGAAATTAACCAAACTGTAGTGGCGGCGACTTGCGTGCCTGCCCATTGATCCATCCAGTGCAGACGACGGTTGATGATAATTTACCTCCAATATGAAAGAAAAACCGGGCTACCCAAGCTGTGACTTGCTTTATACTCAACAAACAGCTCATGCCGATAGGTGCGACCCGATGAGTTGATGTGGGCCAGGCCGCGAGAGACAGACGAAAGACGGCAACATCAGAGGTGGCTCAGACAGATGACCCGGCCGCGGCGCTGTAAGCCAGCGTGGACGGGCAAGTCAATCGCGAACGCAGTAAATCGTACGGGCGAGTCAGCCACGTCGTGTTGCTATAAATTGGGCCGAAGAAGCGGCGGCATGCACATATGTAGGTCTTGGACCAGATGATAGCGCATCATAATAGTGGCACGAGCCATATCTCCATGATCCTTATTATTGCAGTGAATAATTGTCATACCTACAATATTGCAGACCAAGGCAAAAATAAGCTGCTTTTTGACAAAAATAATATGTGCCAATAAAATATATTCTAGATGGATATCACCTGATGTGCCAGGCCAGAAATAATCCGCCATGAAATTGATGATCACTAGGTGAAGTTGAAATCGCTCATGGGCGGGTCAGCCGCGGCAGACGGCCACGGTGTTGTAAACCGGTGCGGTCGCGAGAGACGGCTATGGCGTTATAAACCGGTGCGGGAATCCGTTGAGTAACAACGACCAGCTGTGCTGAAATGATGTCGGCATGCGATATCTGCGTGGCATAATACCACTTTGTAGTGGATTTTGTCCTGCGTAAAATTTTACAAGACAGAGTGACTGTTTCGCAGACAGATACTGTATACAGATGAAATAGATAAGATGGGTATCACCTGATGTATTTTTGGGATGACAAGACTGCTCGATAACTTTGACCGAACCATATGTGCCAATTCAGCGTCAACTTGAGATTTTGTAAGGGTTTCAATATCATCACTCTCCATTTTCTGAATCTCCCTTTGCATGTCTTCTAGCAGCAGCTTCGTCCCTTAAAATACAGTGAACCGGGTACAGGTGCAATCCTGTACTTGCAGTTTCACTTCTATCTGTTTTCCACCTGATGCCGAATCCTTCACGTGATGGGTGATGGTCCTTCTTGGAAACTGCGACCAAGTGTACAAACAACTATTACTAATTGTGCTAGTAAACATGTTGGGTGGTTTTCCTAGAGCCACAGGTGCTGATGCAACCCTCCTTGTGTTGTTTCTTTTGTCTAGTATTGTTATAACTTGAATCGTTGTTCTTGCTCCCAAAGTAATTGTCAGAGGGAAAGATCTGTCACTACCAAAAACTATACTGCGCTTAATTTCGCATGACATTTTTGGTTGATGATAACCCAAGTACTTGTCCGTCATATGAGCAGCCTTCTCTGCGAGGCCTTCTCCAGAAGTCGTAGCCGTGGTCAGTGTGAGCCGGCTGTTTAGATGGACTGATTAACCGCACAATATGTCGTCCATGTTGTAGAAAATTTTGGTTGGGTCAAACGATGCATCCATTGCTTGGCGTTGGTTCTGCTATGTTGAACCGGGTACATGTATACACAGTGCCGATGTACCCTTTACTCCGGAGAACAGCATGGCTGCTATACTCGGCACAGCGGCAGCAGAAATGGGCGGCAGGTGCTGCAACTGTAGAGGCCCTCTTGGCGAGTTGGAGGAAAACGGGAAAGCATCGGCGCCGGCGATTTAACTCTGAGCAGCATGGGGCTGTAGCGTCACCAAGGTGAGTCTGCGGGAAGATTGGAAGCAGGAGGCCGTAGCAGCAACTTGGCAAGGTCACGGAAACGGCAAGACCCCCGGTGAGGCGGGTTGCAGCCGCGTGAGGCCACAGCTGAGTTGGTCGCGAGGCCAGACGGTTCGACGTCGGCCACGGCGGCTCAACACGGCGGGGAAAATCATGATGATGGTGACCGCTATGGGTCTCCCGACAACCCGGAGCGAGGGTGAGGCGGCGACGGCGAGTGAGACCACGCGTGGCCAAGCGGGGAACAGGACGAGACCGGGAAGACGAGATGGGCGGAGATCCAGTCTGTGACTTCCCTCTGCGGGCGGAGCTTCTCGCGGTGGCAACAAGGTGAGGTCGAATCTGAGACGGTAACTGAAGGCGAGGCGACTAGGAGGCGAAGTCAACCCCAAACCCGACCCGAAGAAGCGCTGGTGGAGGCGGGGCGTGCGGCCGAGGCGCGGCGCGGCGGCTCAAGTGTGGCGGCGGCTCATAGGCGGCGGATCGGTCCGGCGTAATACAAGGCCGCGGCGGCAAGGCAAACCGAGGTGTCCTCCCCAGCAACAGAGTAGTATATTTTTTTTATTTTCTTGATTCCTTCGATCTTCACGTGAATTAAAGGCAGCCGGTTGCTGTTTTACCTTAGGACTTCAAGCGACCAGCAGCACACTACTGGGAAAAGGCATGCTAGTGGCGCACCAGTTTTGCCTATTAATGGTGCACTACGGGTGCGTCATTAGCATCACGCCATTAGAACCATTAGTATACCAGATACTAATGGCGCACCATTAATAATAATTTTTTTAATTTTTTTTTTAAAAAATCAAATAAAAAATTTAATTTTTTTTCTTAATCACAGGTCATTATGGCTTAATCTCGGGTCAAATCGCACTCCGTGGTCAAACTTCCCAAAAGGTTACCCATCCTCACACTATTCCATCCCAAGCACACTTAACTTCAGAGTTCTATCCAACCCCACCACTAGCTCACTTCACATGCACTTGTTAATATATCTAGCATATCAATCCTATTAAACCTTGTTGATCTTTAGGACTTTGTTCAAGTTCATGAGTGTGATGAAATTTTGAAAAAATATTACAAACTTCCGTTCATATTACGTATCATATTTTGAAAAAAAATCGAAACTAATTTTTTTTCTGTTACTAGTGGCACACCTAGCATACGGTGCGCCACTAGTAAGTTTACTAGTTTTAAAAAAATAAATAAAAATTTTGAAAAAAAAACTAGTAATGGCGCACTGTCCACTGGTGCGCCATTACTAGTTTTGAAAAAATAAATAAAAAATATTGAAAAAAATTTACTAGTGGCGCACCGTGGACGTGGTGCGCCATTACTAGTTTAACTTTTCGAGTAGATGATTTTTCATATATAAAATTTTTTAATCCGAGTTCGTATGCAAAAGTTATGCCCATTTTACAAATTCCAGAGAGATTTTGTAAATAAAGTCGAAATTCATATTTGTAAATTTTCCCAACAAGTAGACCACATATCACATGGGAAACTTATTTTCTTTTATTTTTTTTAACTGAAAAGGAGGTCCAGGGGGGTGCATTCGATGGAATTTTTGGTCAAAGCTAATAATGGCGCACCGTGGGTGTGGTGCGCCATTACTAGTTAAACTAGTAATGGCGCACCACACCCACGGTGCGCCATTATTAGTTTTGAAAAAAAACTTGAAAAAATTTTACTAGTGGCGCACCGTGGACGTGGTGCGCCATTACTAGTTTACCTAGTAATGGCGCACCACACCCACGGAGCGCCACTAGTAAATTTTTTTCATTTTTTTTTATTTTTTCAAAACTAGTAATGGCGCACCAGTGGTAATGGCGCACTGTCCACTGGTGCGCCATTACTAGTTTTGAAAAAAATAATAAAAAAATTGAAAAAAATTTACTAGTGGCGCACCGTGGACGTGGTGCGCCAAAAAATTTTTATTTATTTTTTCAAACTAGCAATGGCGCACTGTCCACTGGTGCGCCATTTCTAGTTTTGAAAAAATAAATAAAAAAATTGAAAAAAAATTACTAGTGGCGCACCGTGGGTGTGGTGCGCCATTACAAGTTTAACTTTTCGAGTAGATGATTTTTCATATATAAAACTTTTTAATCCGAGTTCGTGTGCAAAAGTTATGCCCATTTTACAAATTCAGAGAGATTTTGCAAATAAAGTCGAAATTCATATTTGTAAATTTCCCAAAAAGTAGACCACATATCACATGCGAAACTTATTTTCTTTTATTTTTTTGACATTTCCATCATTTTCTTTTATTTTTTTAAACTGAAAAGGCGTTCCCGGGGGGGTGCATTCGGTGGAATTTTTGGTCAAAGCGCATCGTGGGTGTGGTGCGCCATTACTAGTTAAACTAGTAATGGCGCACCACACCCACAGTGCGCCATTACTAGTTTTGAAAAAAAAACAAATTTTGAATTTTTTTTTTGAAAAAAACTTAGTAATGGCGCACCAGTGGACAGAGCGCCATTACTAGTTTTGAAAAAAAATTGAAAAAATGTTACTAGTGGTGCACCGTGGACGTGGTGCGCCATTACTAGTTTACCTAGTAATAGCGCATTATCCACTGATGCGCCATTACTAGTTTTGAAAAAAAAATGAAAAAAATTTTGTTACTAATGGCGCACCGTGGATGTGGTGCACCATTAGTATTTGGACACTAATGGCGCACCACATGTTTTGTGCGCCATTAGTGCCCATATCATCTATAGCTCTTTTCCTAGTAGTGGTAGGAAATGCGGCGGATCAGTCGATGAGCAGCTAGTGTGCAGAAAGCCGAGTTGAGGCAGTCTTGATTAACCCTGCTCTACTTAACTGTAAGAACTTGCTGTCACGTGAAGACAGTCGCAGCTTTGGGTCTTGATCTTGTATGTAGCAACGCAAATCGCAACTTGCAGCCTATCCGACTCAACTTGGTAGGCGGTGCCGCAGCAGAAACACAATTCTGATCTGATTCGACGGAACGCCCAGACGTGTGTGGTGGCGCATGTAACCCTAATCTTTCGTCTTGACCTCGAACCTTGTACTACTAGCTCCAAAGTGTAATCATGTTTCGGATCACAAAATAATGAACCTGCTGGCTCTTCTTCATCTGAAAATCATGAACTACTCCAACCCTGAAAAAGTCCCTCCAAGAACTCAACACCACCATGCACAGGCCCCACGGTGGGCGCCAACTGTTGTGAAATTGTCACGGCAGATGTCCTAGTGTGAGGACTTAGTCATGAGGCCAACGCATCTTTGTGATAGCTTGAGAGGGGTTGATCAAGATGAGAGACGCAGGGCGGATCAATGCACAATACAAGGATTTAGACAGCTTCGGGCCCCGGGAAACATCATCGGGTAATAGCCCTACATGCTGTTTGTGGCTACATCTCGTTATGCTCATGAGAGAGTCGCCGGCAAACCGGCTCTTTGGGTCTTGCCCTAGAGATTGTTTCTTCTTGCCCGTCCTCATTTGGGGAGCCCTGCCCCTTCTTATATATGTTGAAGAGGCGGGTTACATGTGGAGTCCTATTATGATTAGGACTAGTCTACCTTCTAATACAAACCGGATACAAGTCCAGGTCTTAACTCCTTGTAAGAAAAATATTCCTCACGCCTTTCCTCTTAAACCGGCCCACCATAACATGAACCGGTCTTCTAGGCCTTAGGCCTTGTCATCCGTCTGTCCCACTCCGTCGGGTTACCAGTGAATCATAATGTTCAGTCAGGTTGCTTGTAAACCGTCTGGTCAGTGCGGGTCGCCGGTGAATTGCCAAGTCCGGCCGAGTTATACTTCTGGCTGGGTTACGCCGCGGGGCATATCCCCGACACACTGTTAATACTTATGCTCTTGAGAGAAGCCACTAGTGAAACCTATGGCCCTCGGGTCTATTTTCCCTCATATTAATCTTCCAACACTTAGTTATTTTTATTGCCTTTTTATTTTACTTTGCATCTTTATCATAAAAAATAGCAAAAATCTTATCTTATCATATCTATCAGATCTCACTCTCGTAAGTGACTGTGTAGGGATTGACAACCCCTTATCGCGTTGGTTGTGAGGATTTATTTATTTGTGTAGGTGCGAGGGACTCGTGTATGGCCTCCTAATGGAAATACTTATGCTAATTTGCTGCATCAACCTTTCCTCTTCAAGAGAAAACCAACGCAGTGCTCAAGAGGTAGCAAGAAGGATTTCTGGCGTCGTTGCCGAGGAGGTCTATGCAAGAGTCAACACACCAAGTACCCATCACAAACACTTATCCCCCGCATTACATTATTTGCCATTTGCCTATCGTTTTCCTCTCGCCCAATTCACCCTTGCCGCTTTATTCGCCCTCTCTCTCTCCATCCTCCCTCTCTTTCTCTATTTGCCTCTTTTTTGCCCGTCTCTTGTTTGCTCGTGTGTTGGATTTCTTGCTTGTCATGATGGCTCAAGATAATACTAAATTATGTGATTTCACTAATACCAACAACAATGATTTCCTTAGCACTCTGATTGCTCCTCTTACTGATACTGAATCTTGTGAAATCAATACTGCTTTGTTGAATCTTGTCATGAAAGATCAATTCACCGGCCTTCCTAGTGAAGATGCCGCTACCCATCTAAATAGCTTCGTTGACTTTGTGTGATTTGCTAGGTTTCTGTGATTTTGATGATTGCTCTTTAAATTTGCACCTTGCGGATTCCACTATGAATAAACCTATGGGAATAATTAATGATGTTCTTGTTGTTGCAAATAGGAACTATGTGCCCGTAGATTTTATTGTTCTTGATATCAATTTCAATCCTTCATGTCCTATTATTCTTGGTAGACCTTTCCTTAGAACGATCGGTGCAATTATTGATATGAAGGAAGGAAATATTATATTCCAATTTCCGTTAAGGAAAGGCATGGAACACTTTCCTAGAAAGAAAATAAAATTACCATATGAATCTATCATGAGAGCCACTTATGGATTGCCTACCAAAGATGTCAATACCTAGATCTATCCTTGCTTTTTATGCCTAGCTAGGGGCGTTAAATGATAGCGCTTGTTGCAAGGCAACCCAATTTTATTTTTATTCCTTGTTTTTTGATCCTGTTTAGTAATAAATAATTTATCTAGCCTATGTTTTGGTTGTGTTTTTTGTGTTTAATTAGTGTTTGTGCCAAGTAGAACCGTTGGGAAGACTTCGGGAAAGTCTTTTTAATCTTGCTGTAAAATACAGAAACTTTAGCGCTCACTAGAATTGCTGCCATTTTTATTTGGAAAGTGCTATTGTCACGACCGGGTTTTCCGGGTAATAATTTCCAGAAAAGACCGTCGTGCTCATCAGCCCCAGGATTACTGTTAGCTGATGAGGCTCCAACTTGATACAGAAATTCCAAGCAGAAAACAAATTATGTAGTACAAGGCCATTCTGGCCTGTGAGTACAACAAATGGTTTCTAGTGGTTGATGGCGGAAGCGGTCTGTGGATCATCAGTGTCTATGGGACTCCATTTCCCACGGGAACAGCTGACCAGGTTAATTCCTATCTTCGCGAGGCTGCTATCTCCATTGAGTTGGTTCCGGGGCTGGCATCGCGTCGCTCATCTCCGTGCAAGATAATCTGGCCAAGACAATAGCCAGGGACAAGCCAATGAGTACTTTGAATGTACTCGCAAACATTATGAACACAGGTATAATATAACAATGATGTGCTGAAAATATTTTATGCTCATGACGTCAGTCACAATAGATAAATGAAACTCTGATGCGTGCAAGCAAGTTATTTATAAAATTGCAATAACATGGTAGTATAAAAACTTATGAAACAAATAATCAAGTAATGCCACAGTCGGGCGTCTGAGCGACGCCACATAAAGGGATTTAAAAGAAATGCCACAGTCGGGCGTCTGAGCGACGCCACATAAAGGGCTTTAAAAGGAATGCCACAGTCGGGCGTCTGAGCGACACCACATAAAGGGCTTTTAAAAAAATGCCACAGTCGGGCGTCTGAGCGACTCCACATAAAGGGCTTTAAAAGGAATGCCACAGTCGGGCGTCTGAGCGACGCCACATAAAGGGCTTTAAAAGAACCAATCATAATGAATATCCCGGAGGTAGAACCATCCCAGAGATATTCGGTAATAACAATAATATCACGGGTTAGTCAACAATAATAATAATCATCATAGATATCACAAGTCACGGGTAGTAATTCCATTTTCTGGTTAACAGTTTCACCTTCGAAGACCGACACTAAGACCGACACCTGACCCATCCCAGACTGTAATCCTTAACCATGGACACGGCTATTCGAATAGGTTTATTCTCTGCAGAGGATGTACTCTTTACCCACGAGTAACGAATTTCTTTAGTACAGCAGGACTAATTCCGTCTACGGTCTTTTTGTTGAAAACACACCTAACTTGCACACACCAGCTCATCACACACGTGTCTGGAATCACCCACGACACCTGTTAAGCAAACTCTAAGTGGGGAGGCTAAAACCTCGCGTAGCATGGGATCGAATTTATATCGCGCGCTCTAAGGGGTGGCCTCCCCTCTCGGTCCCAACCGGAAACACCCATGCCCCCGGACCAGGTGGCCTGCCTACCAGCTACAACCGGTATCTTCCACCATGGCCTCTCTGTACGGTGTGTGCTAGAAAGAGGTTGACAACTTACTGAACCGTACTCTACTTGCTGTAGAGATGAGTGGTAGTACGAAACAAGTATGGGGTTATTGGAACAAGACTCGATTTACGGTCGACTCAGGAGGTTAAAGTATTCCCTGCATGATTAGTATAACAAATATAATACATCCAACAGAGTCACCGCTCATATCACCTTGCCATGCCATATCAGACATAACCGTCCCGACGGAGACCGGCGACAAACTCATACCTACCCAAGGCAGAGGTTTTCCCGGTTTCCTGCCGGTATGCATTCAAGGCATATGAGGGTGATTATCATCACAAGTGTGTTCGTTTCCAACAGCATGGAAATCAATAACATGCACCCAGGCATATGATCATATGACATGAAATAACAAGTCCTTCGAAATAAGGTGGTGTTATAAATGCATCAACGATCACACCAAAAATATTATGCCGGGGTTCGGAATGCTTGCCTTCAATGTGTGGAAAGGCAGGGTGCTCTCCAAACTTTTGAAAGTTCCTTCTCTTTCCCAAAATCTTAGGGTCTTTATGCTTCCACTTAAACGCGTGGAGGCGGAGCTGGGTCACCGACAGTGGGCCCGCCTGGCCCACTGGTCAGGTTTGACCAGTCGCCGCGCGTCGTCTCCCTCCTCTGCCCGAGCAGAGCGGGGCTCCGGCGATCGTCGCTGGCGTTTGGCTGCTCCTCGCGGGCCCCCGAGGGTGGGGATGGATTCGCACGGCTGGGGCGGTTCTCCCGGTGGTCGTAGGGTTGCTGGGGAAGGAGTAAATCGCCGGCGGCGAGCTCCGCGGCGGAGGGAAGCTTCGGTGGCAAAGTGATTTGTTGGCGGCGACGGCTCCCGATCAAAATTAAGTAGGGGGTTGGGTTCACAGGGGAATGAGGAAGTTCTTGGTGGAGAGAACGGAGAGGGGGAGGTACTGGAGGTGCCGGATTGGCTGGGGCGGTGGCGGCAGCAGGAGTTGCCGGAGATGAGGAAGACGGCGTTTCCCTGACTATTGCGGGCTATGGGGGTTCCATCGGGGTAGCCTGAGATCGCGTGCGTGCTCAGAGGGGCTCGGGGTGTCCATTTATAGTGCGACGAGGTCGGTTCCGCGGCGGTGGATAAGGGCGGCCGGCGAACCGCCGTTCTGTAGCTGCAGGGGAACGTGGCGGCGACGAGAGCTAGGCGACACCCTTGTGGATGAGCTCGCACTGCTCCAGGGGCCAGGTGGCGAGCGTGAGAGGCTTTGGCGGCGCCGACATGGGCAGAGGCTGCCGGGCGGCGGCGGCGGCTAGCGCTTGGCCTGCCGGGCGCGGCGGGGGCTGCTTGGCGCGTTGCTGCGAGGAGGGGAGCGCGTGGCGTGGTGCTGCAGAGAGGGCCAAAGCCGTGGGGCCAGCGTGTCGGCCCGTGTGCGCGGCATGCAATATGCGCGCTCTGGGCGCGCCCAGCGCACGCACACTAGATGTTCGACACAATGCCGAGGCATGCTACAGGTCGCAGGTGAGGATGGGATTTACCAGATCGAGGTTAGGAGCAACAGGGAGTCTAGTGGACATGCTAGTTTGATCAAAGGTGCAAGTTTACAGTGCAATGCCAAAACTCATGTCAAAACTGATCATGCTCTCCAGGTGTTTGACAAAATGCCAATGGCACCTAGGCATGTCTTGGAGTGGCCAAAAACTCCAGATGGGGGTCTCTTTAGAAGAATAAGAGGGTGGTGTGGTTATTTGGACAAAAGGGGAAACTTGCTAGTGCAATTTTTACAAAACTTCAATTCTGGACAGGAAATAAATGACATTATTTCATGAACCAAAAATGATCCAAAAGGTGCATGCTCTTGGACTTAAGGGTTTAACATGGGGGACTACAAGAAGGAGAAATAATCAAGGGTATAGGAGCAACTAAAATGGTGGTTGCTGTACAAATCCTCAAATTGGACCAGAATGGAAATGAGGTTGATTCACTCAATATTATCAAAGAACAACCCTGGATTTTTGCACAAAGTAGAATAATATGATCCTACTGACCTCCCTTAATTTTGGTAGAAGTTTTAAAGAAATATTTAAATAGGTTGTAGTGCAAAATGCACTCTGGACCAGAGAAGAAAAATTGAGTGCAGGGCTCAAAATGTTTCATGAATGAAATATATTTTTGCATAATAGTGATTTAAAAACATCACATGACATCTCCAAATTTTTATGGGAATTTTAAGTGAATTTATCAAATGGTTGTAGTTCAAATAAGGCCATTTAACCTAGAAAACCCTTTTCAAGAAAATAAAGATCAAGCAACTTAATTATTTAATTAGTTACACTGATAACAGGAAAGTTTTTCTTGAGAGGTTAAACAAGTCCAACAACATTTTTGAAAAGTTTTCTCTCTGGGAAAAACTCATCATAACAGGGAAGGAAATGATTTAAACAAAAGTCAAAATGGAGCTAAAAATTCAAAGTTTTAGATCCTGGCAAAATTTTAATTAATAAAACAAGACCAAATTTTTTTGGGGTGTCACAATACTATCCCCCTTAAGCAAAATCTCGTCCTCGAGATTTGCTAAAAGCGGTGTTAAGAAAATAATTTACGCAATAAAGATGTGGCTACAGTGAGGGGGCAATAAGTGGTGGAAAAACCACCGTGTGAAAACTGGTGCTGCGCGGAAAAGTCTACGGTCCGAGACAAAAACGGGCGATTTCTACGCTGGATATAAATTTAGGATAACTCCTAAATTTTAGATATACGCTGGTCGTACCCGAGAGCATAGTGCTCTCTCTGGCCGACAGGTGGACCCGGGGTCCACTGTCAGTCTCCTCTTCTTCTCCCTCTGACTCTTCCTTCTACCTCTGGCTCTCTCTTCCTCCTCTCTCCCGCGCGCTTTCTCCACCAGCGACGCCTAGCGTGTAGGGCATCTAGGCCGTACCGTGGTAGTGCGCGGCGTGCTAGCTGCCGGTGCAATGTGCACTCACCTCGCGGGCCAGCGCGCTGCCGGCACTGCTCGCGGATTCGACTCCGAACACTGGCGATCAGCGACGAGCGGCGTTGGTGGACTTCGCCCACCGTACACCGAGCTCGAGCTATAAAAACGGCCGGGGTAACTCTCTTTTCTTCCTCACATCTGGCCTCACTTCTCCTTCTCCTTCTTTCTCCATTACTGCTTACAGAAGCTCGGTCGAGGCTCTAATGGCGGAGGCGATGCCGGGCTGGTTTGTGATCCTGATATGCGGAGGGCTGGCGACGCTGCTGGGGCTCTCTGTGCTCCTGTGCGCGATAATCTTCGACGAGTATCGCGATGCTGCGGCTCGGGTGTTGGCTCTCCGCGGTGGTGGCGATCATGAGGAGTAGATGGAGTGTGTCGGGTGCTAACTGTTGTTAGGGGGTGATTAGCTGGATGCAACACCGTTGCAAAATTTTGCAAACAGTGTATGTGTCCGAATGATTATGGTTGTGAGTCTGCTCGTGGTGCTGAGTGAAATTAAATAATCCACGCCGTGAGAAAGTGTAGATGTAGCAACTCAGGGAAAAGAAAATCTCACTCCAGGGTTTTGCGAGGGAAAAACAGTTAATTTAAAGGAACATCAACCACAACAAAAACTACACACATTAGCAGAAGCCAAATAATTGACTCGTCGTACAAACTCAGGGTATTACGCATAAGTCACACACATAAATAAATGCAGCAAAGAACAAATACAGCAGTGACGTCTAAAAAGAAAACGGTAACTGGACGGGGTCCTGATAAAATGTCTCTGGTAAAGGAATACACTCCTCTCCTATCGGAGGAAGTGGATTGACCAGTCGATGTATGCGTCTCTCTGTGTCGGGTCTCAGTGGTCTGCCGATGGCAACCTGAGGATTTAAATCTGCGAGGCTCTGGAGATAATCCATCACTCGCTGGTTTAAATGCTCTTGAGCAATGATGTACTGGATAAGGTTGGCCAGAACTGGGTCTCTCTCAATATGTCCACCGGGAAAAGATGTTACTTCTCCGGGTGCTGCACGACTCGGAAAGTAATAATATCCTCGTTCGCGGGCATAGGGTACTGCGGATCGAAGACGAGCAATCGCTTCTTTCGCAGCAGCCTCTATGGCCAAGTGTGGGGTTGGCATAGATTTCCCCACGAAGGAAACTTCTATTGGATCTTGGTTGGGGTCTATAGGAGGAATGTGTACTGCTGCCCAATATTCCGAGGTGGATGGGGTGATCCTTGATTTGAACAGCTCGTACTGGGGTGGCTGGGTAGAACCCATGGTACTGCGGGTAAAATCCCACAATAATTTGACAAAGCTACCTGGGGTTGAACCCGTTGGAGTGTGCTCCCAAAATGCGACGAAGCACCTCTGGGGTTATCGCAGCACCTTGGCCGATGGCTGGGGCAGATCTCGGGGTCTCGATCGGTTGTCCAAACAGCACGACTGGGTTGTCGGTGTTGGGCTCATTTTCTTCTCTCGCCGGGGCTCGACGAACCAGCTCTCCACGAGCTACAATTAGATCAATGGTGATCTGGTCGAACAGTGCCTCTAGTGCACTTACATAGCGCACTAGGTGCAACAATGCGGGGTCCGTCTCGTGATCTCCATTGGCAACTTGGGGTGGTCTACCATACCCTTCACGTCTGGGATAGTAGTGGAATGAGCGACAGTTAACTCTGGGCGACAAGTGCCTGAGATGAACTATAGCCTCTCGAGCGGCTAGCTGGATGGCTTGTGGCTCAAAGGAAGTTGTTCTTCCGGTGAACCGGTAGGGACGCTCGGGTGCTAGACTCCTACCGTAAATGTGCACAGTGGCCCAGAATTGGCGGTCTTCACCGCTCATGGGTCCTTGATACACAACATATTCTGGTGGCTCCTCTAACGCGTAGGCACGACGGGTGAGGTTTGCGAGGATGGTCACAAAATCTCCAAGGTTGGTTGCTGTGGTTTCGTTGTGCACGACAGGGCCAGGCATTGTGGCTCGGTTTGGGGTAGCGGCTGTGCTGTGTTGGGTTGGGGCTAGCGTGCCCCTTTTTATAAGAAAAAGGGGACGGAGTCTTCCTTCGAACGCTTGCGAGAAAGGACTATTTAGGGGCCGGTCACTGGCACATGAGTGACAGGTTAGGTTGATAGGTTGGGCACCGACTGCCAAAAGGTGTTGGGTCACTATGTGGCTATCTTGCACGAGAAGCTTGGCTGGGGTTTGGTTAAGGTCTGGTGGGTTGGTTTGCCTAAGTTTATTGACCTGGCTAAGATAGGATTAGCCAATGGTCAGCCTGGCTCTGATACCAAGTCTGTCACGACCGGGTTTTCCGGGTAATAATATCCAGAAAAGACCGTCGTGCTCATCAGCCCCAGGATTACTGTTAGCTGATGAGGCTCCAACTTGATACAGAAATTCCAAGCAGAAAACAAATTATGTAGTACAAGGCCATTCTGGCCTGTGAGTACAACAAATGGTTTCTAGTGGTTGATGGCGGAAGCGGTCTGTGGATCATCAGTGTCTATGGGACTCCATTTCCCACGGGAACAGCTGACCAGGTTAATTCCTATCTTCGCGAGGCTGCTATCTCCATTGAGTGGGTTCCGGGGCTGGCATCGCGTCGCTCATCTCCGTGCAAGATAATCTGGCCAAGACAATAGCCAGGGACAAGCCAATGAGTACTTTGAATGTACTCGCAAACATTATGAACACAGGTATAATATAACAATGATGTGCTGAAAATATTTTATGCTCATGACGTCAGTCACAATAGATAAATGAAACTCTGATGCGTGCAAGCAAGCTATTTATAAAATTGCAATAACATGGTAGTATAAAAACTTATGAAACAAATAATCAAGTAATGCTACAGTCGGGCGTCTGAGCGACGCCACATAAAGGGCTTTAAAAGAAATGCCACAGTCGGGCGTCTGAGCGACGCCACATAAAGGGCTTTAAAAGGAATGCCACAGTCGGGCGTCTGAGCGACACCACATAAAGGGATTTTAAAAAAAATGCCACAGTCGGGCGTCTGAGCGACTCCACATAAAGGGCTTTAAAAGGAATGCCACAGTCGGGCGTCTGAGCGACGCCACATAAAGGGCTTTAAAAGAACCAATCATAATGAATATCCCGGAGGTAGAACCATCCCAGAGATATTCGGTAATAACAATAATATCACGGGTTAGTCAACAATAATAATAATCATCATAGATATCACAAGTCACGGGTAGTAATTCCATTTTCTGGTTAACAGTTTCACCTTCGAAGACCGACACTAAGACCGACACCTGACCCATCCCAGACTGTAATCCTTAACCATGGACACGGCTATTCGAATAGGTTTATTCTCTGCAGAGGATGTACTCTTTACCCACGAGTAACGGATTTCTTTAGTACAGCAGGACTAATTCCGTCTACGGTCTTTTTGTTGAAAACACACCTAACTTGCACACACCAGCTCATCACACACGTGTCTGGAATCACCCACGACACCTGTTAAGCAAACTCTAAGTGTGGAGGCTACAACCTCGCGTAGCATGGGATCGAATTTATATCGCGCGCTCTAAGGGGTGGCCTCCCCTCTCGGTCCCAACCGGAAACACCCATGCCCCCGGACCAGGTGGCCTGCCTACCAGCTACAACCGGTATCTTCCACCATGGCCTCTCTGTACGGTGTGTGCTAGAAAGAGGTTGACAACTTACTGAACCGTACTCTACTTGCTGTAGAGACGAGTGGTAGTACGAAACAAGTATGGGGTTACTGGAACAAGACTCGATTTACGGTCGACTCAGGAGGTTAAAGTATTCCCTGCATGATTAGTATAACAAATATAATCCATCCAACAGAGTCACCGCTCATATCACCTTGCCATGCCATATCAGACATAACCGTCCCGACGGAGACCGGCGACAAACTCATACCTACCCAAGGCAGAGGTTTTCCCGGTTTTCTGCCGGTATGCATTCAAGGCATATGAGGGTGATTATCATCACAAGTGTGCTCGTTTCCAACAGCATGGAAATCAATAACATGCACCCAGGCATATGATCATATCACATGAAATAACAAGTCCTTCGAAATAAGGTGGTGTTATAAATGCATCAACGATCACACCAAAAATATTATGCCGGGGTTCAGAATGCTTGCCTTCAATGTGTGGAAAGGCAGGGTGCTCTCCAAACTTTTGAAAGTTCCTTCTCTTTCCCAAAATCTTAGGGTCTTTACGCTTCCACTTAAACGCGTGGAGGCGGAGCTGGGTCACCGACAGTGGGCCCGCCTGGCCCACTGGTCAGGTTTGACCAGTCGCCGCGCGTCGTCTCCCTCCTCTGCCCGAAAAGAGCGGGGCTCCGGCGATCGTCGCTGGCGTTTGGCTGCTCCTCGCGGGCCCCCGAGGGTGGGGATGGATTCGCACGGCTGGGGTGTCAAAACTGATGTCAAAACTGATCATGCTCTCCAGGTGTTTGACAAAATGCCAATGGCACCTAGGCATGTCTTGGAGTGGCCAAAAACTCCAGATGGGGGTCTCTTTAGAAGAATAATAGGGTGGTGTGGTTATTTGGACAAAAGGGGAAACTTGCTAGTGCAATTTTTACAAAACTTCAATTCTGGACAGGAAATAAATGACATTATTTCATGAACCAAAAATGATCCAAAGGGTGCATGCTCTTGGACTTAAGGGTTTAACATGGGGGACTACAAGTAGGAGAAATAATCAAGGGTATAGGAGCAACTAAAATGGTGGTTGCTGTACAAATCCTCAAATTGGACCAGAATGGAAATGAGGTTGATTCACTCAATATTATCAAAGAACAACCCTGGATTTTTGCACAAAGTGGAATAATATGATCCTACTGACCTCCCTTAATTTTGGTAGAAGTTTTAAAGAAATATTTAAATAGGTTGTAGTGCAAAATGCACTCTGGACCAGAGAAGAAAAATTGAGTGCAGGGCTCAAAATGTTTCATGAATGAAATATATTTTTGCATAATAGTGATTTAAAAACATCACATGACATCTCCAAATTTTTATGGGAATTTTAAGTGAATTTATCAAATGGTTGTAGTTCAAATAAGGCCATTTAACTTAGAAAACCCTTTTCAAGAAAATAAAGATCAAGCAACTTAATTATTTAATTAGTTACACTGATAACAGGAAAGTTTTTCTTGAGAGGTTAAACAAGTCCAACAACATTTTTGAAAAGTTTTCTCTCTGGGAAAAACTCATCATAACAGGGAAGGAAATGATTTAAACAAAAGTCAAAATGGAGCTCAAAAATTCAAAGTTTTAGATCCTGGCAAAATTTTAATTAATAAAACAAGACCAAATTTTTTTGGGGTGTCACAATACTATCCCCCTTAAGAAAAATCTCGTCCTCGAGATTTGCTAAAAGCGGTGTTAAGAAAATAATTTACGCAATAAAGATGTGGCTACAGTGAGGGGGCAATAAGTGGTGGAAAAACCACCGTGTAAAAACTGGTGCTGCGCGGAAAAGTCTACGGTCCGAGACAAAAACGGGCGATTTCTACGCTGGATATAAATTTAGGATAACTCCTAAATTTTAGATATACGCTGGTCGTACCCGAGAGCATAGTGCTCTCTCTGGCCGACAGGTGGACCCGGGGTCCACTGTCAGTCTCCTCTTCTTCTCCCTCTGACTCTTCCTTCTACCTCTGGCTCTCTCTTCCTCCTCTCCATTACAGTAGGTTTAACACAAATATAAATAAAGAATGAGTTCATTACAGTACCTTAAATTGGTGTTTTGTTTTCTTTCGCTAACGGAGCTCACGAGATTTTCTACTTTAAGTTTGTTGTTATGAGGTTTTCAAGTTTTGGGTGAAAGATTTGATGGATTATGGAACAAGGAGTGGAAAGAGCCTAAGCTTGGGGATGCCCATGGCACCCCAAGATAATCTAAGGACACCTAAAAGCCAAATCTTTGGGATGCCCCGGAAAGCATCCCCTCTTTTGTCTACTTCCATCGGTAACTTTACTTGGGGCTATATTTTTATTCACCACATGATATGTGTTTTGCTTGGAGCGTCTTGTATGATTTGAGTCTTTGCTTTTTAGTTTACCACAATAATCCTTGATGTACACACCTTTTGAGACAAACACGCATGATTCGGAAATTATTAGAATACTCTATGTGCTTCACTTATATCTTTTGAGTTATATAGTTTTTGCTCTAGTGCTTCACTTATATCTTTTAGAGAATGTCGGTGGATTTTTTTATAGAAACTATTATTCTCTCATGCTTCACTTTGATTATTTTGAGAGTCTTAAATAGCATTGTAATTTACTTATATAATCCTAATATGCTAGGTATTCAAGACTAGTAAAAACTTTCTTATGAGTGTGTTGAATACTAAGAGAAGTTTGATGCTTGATGATTGTTTTGAGACATGGAGGTAGTGATATCAAAGTTGTGCTAGTTGAGTAGTTGTGAATTTGAAAAATACTTGTGTTGAAGTTTGAAGTCCCGTATCATGCACGTAGGCTAAACGTTATGTAACAAATTTGAAACATGAGGTGTTCTTTGATTGTCCTCCTTATGAGTGGCGGTCGGGGACGAGCGATGGTCTTTTCCTACCAATCTATCCCCCTAGGAGCATGCGCGTAGTTCTTGGTTTTTGATGACTTGTAGATTTTTGCAATAAGTATGTGAGTTCTTTATGACTAATGTTTAGTCCATGGATTATACGCACTCTCACCTTTCCATCATTGCTACACTACTAGGGAAAAGCTTATAGGCAGACGCTTACTAGTATCGCGGGTTTATAACCCTCGCTACTGCTACTTAGTAGTAGCACGTGCTTTTACCCCTCGCTACTACTAAGTTGATACTAGTAGCGCGGGTTTTTAACCCGCGCTACTACTAAGCGGTCTCTACCGTGCCCTCCCGGGACATGCCATAGTAGTAGCAAGGGGTACAAACCCGCGCTAGTACTAAGTTGATAGTAGTAGCGCAGTTTTATACCCCTCACTACTACTAAGTACGAGGTAGGTGAAATCTCCATATCCTCGGCCGACTCCCTCCTCTCTCCCTCACTTTCCCCCTCTCTCACTTTCCTCCTCTCTTCGTCGTACTCCAGCGGTGGCCGCCACTGGTACACTCCGCTTTCTTCCCCCTCCCCCTCCGAGATCCCTCTGGTGGGAGGCCGTCGGAGCGCCTCGCCACCGCTAAGATGTGGAAGAATGACCTCGGCATCCTCCTCCTCACCGCCTTTGCCGTCTTCTTCTTGCTCCAGGCCAGCCCTCCTCCCCCCCTTTTCGATTTGATCTGGAACCCTAGCTGACCCATCCCCCTCCTCCTCCGCCACTCTTCGCCAACCTCAATGGCGACGGCCACCGCGAGGTGCTGCTTCCCACGCACGACGCCAAGATCCAGGTCCTCCAGCTCCCGGCCCATGTCGGGCTAGCCTCCGCGGTCTCCACGAGGCGCGCGTCATGGCCGAGATCTCCCTGCTCTCGGCCAACATGCGCGTCGCCGCCGCCCCGTCGTCATGGCCGTCGGCGCCGTCGACCGAACCATTGACACCATTGACAGCACACATGGGGTCGAGTTTTTTTTTGGTTTTTCAAATTAATAGTAGTAGCGCAGGTCACAGACCCATGCTACATATAGTTAGTAGTAGTAGCGCGGGATACACCACGCTACTACTACTAGTTAGTTGTAGCGCCGTAGTAGTAGCGCAGGCACCCGCGCTACTACTAGCTTTTAACCCGCGCTACTACTAGGCTTTTTCCTAGTAGTGCTAGCCTCTTCGGTACCGTGCATTGCCCTTTCTCACATTGAGAGTTGGTGCAAACTTCGCCGGTGCATCCAAACCCCGTGATATGTTACGCTCTTTCACACAAAAACCTCCTTATATCTTCCTCAAAACAGCCACCATACCTACCTATTATGTCATTCCCATAGTCATTCCGAGATATATTGCCATGCAACTTTCCACCGTTCCGTTTATCATGACACGTTCATCATTGTCATATTGCTTTGCATCATCATGTGGCAAAGCCACTATTCATAATCCTTTCATACATGTCACTCTTGGTTCATTGCATATCCCGGTACACCGCCGGAGGCATTCATATAGATTCATACTTTGTTCTAGTATCGAGTTGTCATCATTGAGTTGTAAATAGATAAAAGTGTGATGATCATCATTTTCTAGAGCATTGTCCCAAGTGAGGAAAAAAAGAGAGAAAGGCCATAAAAAAGGAGAAGGCCCAAAAAATGAGAGAAAAAGAGAGAAGGGACAATGTTACTATCCTTTTTACCACACTTGTGCTTCAAAGTAGCACCATAATCTTCATGATAGAGAGTCTTTTGTTTTTTCACTTTCATATACTAGTGGGAACTTTTCTTATAGAACTTGGCTTGTATATTCCAAAAATGGGCTACCTCAAATGCCCTAGGTCTTCGTGAGCAAGCAAGTTGGATGCACACCCACTTAGTTTCTTTTGTTGAGCTTTCATATATTTATAGCTCTAGTGCATCCGTTGCATGGCAATCCCTACTCCTTGCATTAACATCAATTAATGGGCATCTCCATAGCTCATTGATTAGCCTCATTGATGTGAGACTTTCTCCCTTTTTTGTCTTCTCCACATAACCCCCATCATTGTATTCTATTCCACCCATAGTGTTATATCCATGGCTCACGCTCATGTATTGCGTGAAGGTTCAAAAAGTTTGAGATTACTAAAGTATGAAAAAATTGCTTGGCTTGTCATCGGGGTTGTGCATGATGAGAGCATTCTTGTGTGACGAAAATGGAGCATGACTAAACTATATGATTTTGTAGGGATGAACTTTCTTTGGCCATGTTATTTTGAGAGGACATAATTGCTTAGTTGGTATGCTTGAAGTATTATTATTTTTATGTCAATATTGCATTTTTATCTTGAATCTTTCGGATCTGAATATTCATACCACAATTAAGAAGAATTACATTGAAATTATGCCAAGTAGCATTCCATATCAGAAATTCTATTTTTATCATTTACCTACTCGAGGACGAGCAGGAATTAAGCTTGGCGATGCTTGATACGTCTCCAACGTATCTATAACTTTTTATTGCTCCGTGCTATATTATATTCTGTTTTGGACATTATTGGGCTTTATTATACAATTTTATATTATTTTTGGGACTAACCTATTAACCGGAGGCCCAACCCAGAATTGCAGTTTTTTACCTATTTCAGAGTTTCGCAGAAAAAGAATATCAAACGGAGTCCAAACGGAATGAAACCTTCGGGAACATGATTTTCTGAATGAACGTGATCCAGAGGACTTGGACCCCACGTCAAGACATCAACGAGGAGGCCACGAGGTAGGGGGCGCCTACCCCCTGGGTGCGCTCTCCACCCTCGTGGGCCCCCCTGTTGCTCCACCGATGTACTCCTACCTCCTATATATACCTACGTATGCCCAAACTACCAGATATGGAGCAAAAACCCTAATTCCACCGCCATAACTTTCTGTATCCATGAGATCCCATATTCGGGCCTTTTCCAGAGCTCCACCGAAGGAGGCATCAATCACGGAGGACTTCTACATCAACACCATAGCCCCTCCGATGAAGTGTGAGTAGTTTACTTCAGGCCTTCGGGTCCATAGTTATTAGCTAGATGGCTTCTTCTCTCTTTTTGTATCTCAATATGAAGTTCTCCCCCTCTCTTGTGGAGATCTATTCGATGTAATCTTCTTTTGCGGTGTGTTTGTTGAGGCCGATGAATTGTGGGTTTATGATCAAGTTTATCTATGAACAATATTTGAATCTTCTCTGAAATCTTTTATGTATGATTGATTATCTTTGCAAGTCTCTTCGAATTATCAGTTTGGTTTGGCCTACTAGATTGATCTTTCTTGCAATGGGAGAAGTGCTTAGCTTTGGGTTCAATCTTGCGGTGTCCTTTCCCAGTGACAGTAGGGGCAGCAAGGCACGTATTGTATTGTTGCCATCGAGGATAACAAGATGGGGTTTATATCATATTGCATGAGTTTATCCCTCTACATCATGTCATCTTGCTTAAAGCGTTACTCTGTTCTCTTGAACTTAATACTCTAGATGCATGCTGGATAGCGGTCGATGTGTGGAGTAATAGTAGTAGATGCAGGCAGGAGTCGGTCTACTTGTCTAGGACGTGATGCCTATATACATGATCATACCTAGATATTCTCATAAGTATGCTCAATTCTGTCAATTGCTCAACAGTAATTTGTTTACCCACCGTGAATACTTATGCTCTTGAGAGAAGCCACTAGTGAAACCTATGGCCCCCGGGTCTATTTTCCATCATATTAATCTTCCAAAACTTAGTTTTTTTTATTGCCTTTTATTTTACTTTGCATCTTTATCATAAAAAAATACCAAAAATATTATCTTACCATATCTATCAGATCTCACTCTCGTAAGTGACCGTGTAGGGATTGACAACCCCTTATCGCGTTTGTTGCGAGGATTTATTTGTTTGTGTAGGTGTGAGGGACTCGTGCATGGCCTCCTACTGGATTGATACCTTGGTTCCAAAAAACTGAGGGAAATACTTATGTTGCTTTGCTGCATCACCCTTTCCTCTTCAAGGGAAAACCAACGCAGTGCTCAAGAGGTAGCAACGGCCTATGATTAAAGTTTCCTCTATAAGCGTTGTTACCAAAATTGTTCCTACCAACAAAATTCACATCCATAGATTCATTATTATTCTCAATCAAAGTAGCCAAAGGCATATCATTAGGATCAGAAGAAACACTCTTACTAGCAAACAATTTCATAAGTTCATTCATCTTTCCACTCAAAACATTAATTTCTTCTATAGCATGAACCTTTTTACTAGTAGATCTTTCATTGTGCCATTGAGAATAATTAACCATAATATTATCTAGGAGTTTAGTAGCTTCTCCTAAAGTGATTTCCATTAAAGTGCCTCCCACGGCCGAAACTAAAAGATTTCTAGAAGCAAAATTCAATCCAGCATGAAAAAATTGTATGATCATCCATAAATTTAGTTCATGAGTAGGGCAATTACGTATCATTAATTTAATCCTCTCCCAAGCTTGTGCAAAATGCTCATGATCAAGTTGTTTAAAATTCATAATATCGTTTCTAAGAGAGATGATCTTAGCGGGAGGAAAATACTTAGAGATAAAAGCATCTTTGCACTTATTCCATGAATCAATACTATTTTTAGGCAAAGAGAAAAACCAAGTTTTAGCATGATCTCTAAGCGAAAACAGAAATAACTTCAATTTAACACTATCATTACCCACATCCTTCTTATTTTGCATATCACACAAATCAACAAAGCTGTTTAGATGGGTAGCGGCATCTTCACTAGGAAGGCCAGAAAACAGATCTTTCATGACAAGATTCAGCAAAGCAGTATTAATTTCACAAGATTCAGCAACGGTAGGAGGAGCAATCGGAGTACCAATAAAATCATTGTTGTTGGTATAGGAGAAGTCACACAATTTCGTATTATCTTGAGCCATCATGACAAACAATCAATCCAACACACAAGCAAACAAAAAGAGAGCAAAAAGAGGCGGACTGAAAAGAGGGCGAATAAAACGGCAAAGGTGAAGTGGGGGAAAGGAAAACGAGAGGCAAATGGAAAATAATGTAATGCGAGCAATAAGAGTTTGTGATGGGTACTTGGTATCGGCACCAGAAATCCGCACGTTGGTGGGAGATCAAATCTTGACTTGACTTGCTGTAAACCTCCCCAGCAATGGCACCAGAAATCCTTCTTGCTACCTCTTGAGCTTGCGTTGGTTTTCCCTTGAAGAGGAAAGGGTAATGCATAACAGTAGTGTAAGTATTTCCCTCAGTTTTGAGAACCAAGGTATCAATCCAGTAGGAGGTAGCACACAAGTCCCCTAGTACGTGCACAAACAAACAAGAACCTCGCAACCAACTCGATAAAGGGGTTGTCAATCCCTTCACGGTCACTTACGAAAGTGAGATCTGATAGAGATAATAAGATAAATATTTTTGGTATTTTTGTTCTATAGATTGGAAAATAAAGATTGCAAAATAGAAATAGCAAATTGATAGGTAAGTAATATGATTGAAGATAGACCCGGGGGCCATAGGTTTCAATAGTGGCTTCTATCAAGATAGCAAATTCTATGGTGGGTGAATGAATTACTGTTGAGCAATTGATAGAAAAGCGCATAGTTATGAGAATATCTAGGCATGATCATGTATATAGGCATCACGTACGCAACAAGTAGACCGAAACGATTCTGCATCTACTACTATTACTCCACACATCGACCGCTATCCAGCATGCATCTAGAGTATTAAGTTCATAAGAACAGAGTAACACATTAGGCAAGATGACATGATGTAGAGGGATAAACTCAAGCAATATGACATAAACCATGTCTTTTAATCCTCGATGGAAACAATACAATACATGCCTTGCTGCCCCTGCTATCACTTGGAAAGGACACCGCAACATTGAACCCAAAGCTAAGCACTTCTCCCATTGCAAGAAAGATCAATCTAGTAGGCCAAACCAAACTGATAATTCAAAGAGACTTGCAAAGATACATAAATCATGCATAAAATATTTCAGAGAGGAATCAAATATTGTGCATAGATAATCTTATTCATAAACCCACAATTCATAGGATCTCGACAAACACACCGCAAAAAGAATTACATCGAATAGATCTCCAAGAGAATCGAGGAGAACTTTGTATTGAGATCCAAAGAGAGAGAAGAAGCCATCTAGCTAATAACGATGGACTCGAAGGTCTGTGGTAAACTACTCACACATCATCGGAGAGGCTATGGTGTTGATGTAGAAGCCCTCCGTGATCGATTCCCCCTCCGACGGAGTGCCGGAAAAGACCCCAAGATGGGATCTCACGGGTACAGAAGGTTGCGGCGGTGGAAATAGGGTTTCGTGGTGCTCCTGGATGTTTTGGGGGTATATGGGTATATATAGGAGGAAGAAATACGTCGGTGAGGCTACGAGGGGCCCATGAGGGTGGGGGTCGCGCCCCCTGCCTTGTGGCCTCCTCGCTTCTTTCTTGACGGCCACTCCAAGTCTCCTGGATCACATTTGTTCCAAAAATAACTCTCCCAAAGGTTTCATTCCGTTTGATATTCATTTTCTGCGGAACACTGAAATAGGCAAAAAAACAGCAATTTGCACTAGGCCTTTGGTTACTAGGTTAGTCCCAAAAATAATATAAAAGGTATATTAAAGCCCATTAAACATCCAAAATAGATAATGTAATATCATGGAACAATCAAAAATTATAGATACGTTGGAGACGTATCATCATCCTACGAATCTCACCTATCCATGTCGGATTCCTAAAACCGATGAACACACGGTAATCAAAGAATGGAAAAATGTATGGACAGTCGTAAGGAGGTTATTGGAAGCAACATTGTGCGAAAGGCAAGAATTGGAGACAGGATAATCTCCATTCTCCATAATGGAGAGTCATGGGCTATCTTGTTTTATGCTATTTTACCTAAGAGAATATAGTAGGTCCTATGAGGTACAATGTTTACTATGTGGTATAATGTGTTAGCTAGAGTTGATGATGAGGAGTAGTTGTGATTATGACTAGTGTCCTACTTACTATGTGATGTCTCATTGATGAAAATGATGATCATGAGGAGGTGTTATATGGAAATGATGTATTATGATGATAAGTTGTTAATGATATGATGATGATGATATTTATTATATCATTCGGTGAAAGAACCACGGATTAGTTTCAAGTGGATGTCCATCCACTTAAAACTAGTCCACGGTTCTTTCACCCAGTGATGTAATAACACATTATGATGTAAAAACAATCTCTAAATTCCTGATGTATGAAAACTTGTATAAAGGTGTATGAATACAACATGAAATAAAAAAGAAATAAAATATGGAATAATAGTAGTAGCATGGGCTAGTAGAAGCGCACTAGTAAGTACCAGTAGTGCTACTACGGGAATGCGCTACTACTAAGACGATATAGCAGTAGCGTGAGTTAACCCACACTACTGCTAACCTTTAGTTGTAGCATCGTACCATTAGCGCTCCTCCCTGCGCTACTGATAGGCCTAAAACCCGCGCTGCTGCTAGGCTTTTCCCTAGTAGTGAATGGTAACATTCCTTGCAGAGAAGGTAATGCTAACTCCTTGGTCTGAAAGATATCTCCTGCAACACCGAAGAACATCACCTTCTGGTGACAGGTAATCATGCGGAGTACAAAGATATTTTCCGAGTCTTTCATAGGTTTTGGCTAAGCATCACAGCAGACCTAAGCTTCGAGAACATATATCTCTCTTAATAGTACGGTGGCCGAATAACTCAAATAAGAGAAAGAAGAACTCGAAATGAATGCTATGTCTCAACTTCGCCTTCAATCCTCTCGACTGCAACCATTCTTCCTCGAACACACTAAACGAATATTGCTTTGCGTCAGCAATAACTTTAAGGGGTCAATTTCTTCAACACAATCTTCTCGTTATGATGCCTTCTCGAAATGTAGTTCTTCCTTCTCTGCAACACAGATAATCTTCGGTGAAGTTCTTCGAACTTCAACACCGAACATGCATTATCCTCGGACTTGCATGGACTATTTCTCTCTATGTGCACTAGAAAACAAATCAGTCCACGCCTATTTCTGGCAACAATCTCCAAAACACAAGGTGGCAAGATATTGAACCAACACTAGGTAAATTATACAAGTGAATGGTTGCCTTCATTAGAAAATTAGAGGGGTTGATCCCACCTGATTAGCATATATATGTATGCCCTTCTTTTTCTAATATCCTAGGTACAAAGCAGACAAGCCAACATCAACTTCCATATGAACAAAACATGTCAACCATATTCCGAACAAAAGCGATCATGAGAACATCTTTGATCAACTTGTGGACCTGCTACTCTCTACCATGTCCCTGCAAAAGAACTAATATGTTTCAACCATCATAGAGATATGATTTTTTGGAAATAACTAATGAGGTATCAAATTATTCATTGACTAGCAAAGTGCTTGTGGGTTGCTAAGGGCTTATACTAAAAATAAACTATAGGCAACTTTTTACACAACAAAAGATCATATTTATATTACATAATAGTTTTGCAGCAATT
The DNA here is from genome assembly GCF_018294505.1 of Triticum aestivum. NCBI lineage: Eukaryota > Viridiplantae > Streptophyta > Magnoliopsida > Poales > Poaceae > Triticum > Triticum aestivum. The sequence continues at coordinate 117,640,315 of NC_057812.1, forward strand.
CTTTCATAGAAAGCTTTTCAAATCCATTTAGGACACACTAATAGTAGCACAAACATGTGGTAGTTTTGTTTATTCACCAACATTCATTTTTATTAAATTTTCCAATAAAACAGCAACGGGTGACTTTAGCAGTTAACTTTACGACTTTAGCAGTTAACTCCAAACAAGATTTCATTATGAACCTAGTCAATTGTCTACAATTGGTGTCTTGAGCTGAATCAATACGATTCATCTAAACCATATAGATGATACAATGCAACAAAGTTAACTTTGGAGTAAATTTCATAGTTTGTAAATCAGACTGAATAGCCGGACCTAAGAGAAATAAATATAGTTCTATTCAGATCAAACCATAATTTGTAGTATGAAATTCGACATCTTACTTAAGCATGCAGTTGCTTGATCTAAAAACCTATAGATGATACACCACAACAAATTTAACTTGGGATTAAATTCCATAGTTTGTAACTCATACTGAATAGCTGGACCTAACACTACAAAATCTGCTCTATTTTGTGATGTTTCACTTCTGTCACTTAAAACCATTTTTCATCCTCGAAAATGTACTAGTGACGTTTTCCAAACCCCACCATCACTTAAGTGCCGTCATAAAAAAATAAAATCTTGACGGTAGCACTTCCTCCCTCTAGCAAGATCATGTCTTAGGTGACGAACCCAAATTTGTTGCGGAGCTATATAGTGCAACGACCCCATAATGTCATTAGAACTATCACCGTATACGATATACTCGTCCCTCATCATATTTTTTTAGTGACAACACATCTGTCACTAGAAACCGACATCATGTTTTACCAGTCAACGTTTATAACAAATGGGCCCATAATATGCTGACGTGACAGCTTACAGCTGGGCCCGAGTAAGGTTTTATCACTGATGGCGGTTGTCAGTAATGTGGCTTGAAACTGCATCGATATTTCCCCGAAGAGGAAGGGATGATGCAGTACAACTACAGTAGTGAAGGAAATATGCCCTAGAGGCAATAATAAAGTAGTTATTTATATTTCCTTATATGATGATAAATGTTTATTATTCATGCTAGAATTGTATTAACTGGAAACTTAGTACATGTGTGAATACATGAACAAACAAAGTGTCCCTTGTATGCCTCTACTTGACTAGTTCGTTAATCAAAGATGGTTAAGTTTCCTAGCCATAGACATGTGTTGTCATTTGATGAACAGGATCACATCATTAGAGAATGATGTGATGGACTAGACCCATCCATTAGCCTAGCACTATGATCGTTTAGTTTATTGCTATTGCTTTCTTCATGACTTATACATGTTCCTATAACTATGAGATTATGCAACTCCTGAATACCAGAGGAACACTTAGTGTGCTATCAAACGTCATATTGTTATGCGGTTTGACCGATAAAGATATTTGTAGAATATGTGGGAGCCAATATGAGCATCCAGGTTCCGCTATTGGTTGTTGACCTGAGATGAGTCTCGGTCATGTCTACATAGTTCTCGAACCCATAGGGTCTGCACACTTAATGTTTGATGACGATCGGTATTATGAGTTTCTGTGTTTTGATGTACCAAAGGTAGTTCGGAGTCCCGGATGTGATCACGGACATGACAACGAGTCTCGAAATGGTCGAGACATAAAGATTCATATATTGGAAGGCCATGTTTGGACACCGGAGTGGTTTCGGATAAGTTCGGGCAATTACCACAGTACCGGGGGTTTACCGAAACCCCCCGGGGAGTCAATGGGCCTTAATGGGCCATGGTGGGATAGAGGAGGAGGTGTCCAAGTGGGGGCCCCCAAGCCCAATCCGAATAGGGGAGGGGGCCGGCCCCCCTTTCCTTCTCTCCTTCTCCATCTTCCTTCTTCTCCTACTCCAACTAGGGAAGGGGGGAACCTACTCCTAATAGGAGTAGGAATCCCCCTTGGGGCACGCCATAAAGAGGGCCGTCCCACCCCTCCACCTCTCCTTTATATACGGGGGAGGGGGCACCCCATAGACACACAAGTTGATTGTTTAGCCATGTGCGGTGCCCCCTCCACACAATTCCACCTCGGTCATGTCGTTGTAGTGCTTAGGCGAAGCTCTGCGTCGGTAACTTCATCATCACCGTCATCACGCCGTCGTGCTGACGGAACTCTCCCTCGGCCTCAGCTGGATCAAGAGTACGAGGGACGTTACCGAGCTGAACGTGTGCATATCGCAGAGGTGTCGTGCTTTCAGTACTTGATCAGTTGGATCGCGAAGACGTTCGACTACATCAACCGTGTTTCATAACGCTTCCGCTTTCGGTATGTCTTCCCCTCTCGTTGCTATGAATCTCCTAGATAGATCTTGCTTGATCGTAGGATTTTTTTGAAATACTGCGTTCCACAACAAGTAGGTATTTCCCTCACCTATGAAACCAAGGTTATTAATCCAGTACGAGAACCAAGTAACACTATTGAAATGATACCTATACATAAAGAACAAATACTTGCAACCCGACGCGTAAGAGGAGTTATCATTCCCTCCATGGTAAAAAGATAAATTGTTTTTTATAAGATTGGATAATTGGATCTAGCAAAAAACACAATATAAAATAAGCAAAGAAAAAGTGCAGCAAGGTATTTTTGGGTTTTTGAAATAATAGATCTGAAAGCAATATGGTAAAAGATAGACCCAGGGACTGTAGAATTCACTAGTGGCTTATGATGGGGAGCATCCTATCGACATCACCATGTCAAGAGTCCATTTGGAAAGTCACATGTGCGACATATACTTCACATACACATAGGTGAATTATCTCCTTTATACGTGTTCACTTGACCCCTTCGAGGATGATATACTACTTGACACTTCTCTCATGTGCATACATAGGTCTTGTTGGAGCTTCACAGATGTCGAGGAGGAGTGCAAGCACCAAGGAATGACTACACCGTCCGCGAGGGAAGCGTGGAAGAGAACACGAAAGAAAGGAGAAGAAGATGGAGCTGCTACTAGAACCATGCCTGATGTTCGGACCTCCATCCAGTGAAGGAAATATGCCCTAGAGGCAATAATAAAGTTATTATTTATTTCCTTATATCATGATAAATGTTTATTATTCATGCTAGAATTGTATTAACCGAAAACATAATACATGTGTGAATACATAGACAAACAGAGTGTCACTAGTATGCCTCTACTTGACTAGCTCGTTGATCAAAGATGGTTATGTTTCCTAACCATAGACATGAGTTGTCATTTGATTAATGGGATCACATCATTAGGAGAATGATGTGATTGACTTGACCCATTCCGTTAGCTTAGCACTTGGTCGCTTAGTTTGTTGCTATTGCTTTCTTCATGACTTATACATGTTCCTATGACTATGAGATTATGCAACTCCCGTTTACCGGAGGAACACTTTGTGTGCCACCAAACGTCACAACGTAACTGGGTGATTATAAAGGTGCTCTACAGGTGTCTCCGAAGGTACTTGTTGGGTTGGCGTATTTCGAGATTAGGATTTGTCACTCCGATTGTCGGAGAGGTATCTCTGGGCCCACTCGATAATGCACATCACTATAAGCCTTGCAAGCATTGCAACTAATGAGTTAGTTGCGGGATGATGTGTTATGGAACGAGTAAAGAGACTTTCCGGTAACGAGATTGAACTAGGTATTGAGATACCAACGATCGAATCTCGGGCAAGTAACATACCGATGACAAAGGGAACAACGTATATTGTTATGCAGTTTGACCGATAAAAATCTTCGTAGAATATGTAGGAGCCAATATGAGCATCCAGGTTCCGCTATTGGTTATTGACCGGAGACGTGTCTCGGTCATGTCTACATAGTTCTCGAACCCGTAGGGTCCGCACGCTTAAAGTTCGATGACGGTTATATTATGAATTTATGTGTTTCGATGTACCGAAGGAGTTCGGAGTCCTAGATGATATCGGGGACATGACGAGGAGTCTCGAAATGGTCGAGACGTAAAGATCGATATATTGGACGACTATATTTGGACATCGGAAAGGTTCCGAGTGATTCGGATATTTTCGGGAGTACCGGGGAGTTACGGGAATTCGTATTGGGCCTTAATGGGCCATACGGGAAAGGAGAGAAAGGCCTCAAAGGCTGGCCGCACCCCTCCCCATGGGCTGGTTCGAATTGGACTAGGGAGGGGGGCGCCCCCTTCCTTCCTTCTCCTTTTCCCTTTCGTTTCCTTCCCTCCTACTCCTAGTACTTGGAAGGGCTCCTAGTTCTACTAGGAAAGGGGGAATCCTACTCCCACCGGGAGTAGGACTCCCCTAGGGCGCGCCATAGAGAGGCCCGGTCCTCCCCCTCCTCCCCTCCTTTATATACGGGGGCAGGGGGAACCCCAAAGACACAACAATTGATCCTTTGGATCTCTTAACCATGTGCGGTGCCCCTCTCCACCATAATCCACCTCGGTCATATCGTAGTGGTGCTTAGGCGAAGCCTTGCGTCGGTAGAACATCATCATCGTCAACACGCCGTCGTGCTGACGGAACTCTCCCTCAAAGCTCGGCTGGATCGGAGTTCGAGGGACGTCATCGAGTTGAACGTGTGCAGAACTCGGAGGTGCTGTGCGTTCGGTACTTGATTGGTCGGATCGTGAAGACATACGACTACATCAACCATGTTGTGCTAACGCTTCCGCTTTCGGTCTACGAGGGTACATGGACAACACTCTCACCTCTCGTTGCTATGCATCACCATGATCTTGCGTGTTCGTAGGGAAATTTTTGAAATTACTACGTTCCCTAAAAGTGGCATCCGAGCCAGGTTTTATGCGTAGATGTCATATGCATGAGTAGAACACAAGTGAGTTGTGGGCGATATAAGTCATACTGCTTACCAGCATGTCATACTTTGGTTCGGCGGTATTGTTGGATGAATCGGTCCGGACCGACATTACGCGTACGCTTACGCGAGACTGGTTCTACCGACGTGCTTTGCACATAGGTGGCTGGCGGGTGTCAGTTTCTCCAACTTTAGTTGAACCGAGTGTGGCTACGCCCGGTCCTTGCGAAGGTTAAAACAGCACCAACTTGACAAACTATCGTTGTGGTTTTGATGCGTAGGTAAGAACTGTTCTTGCTAAGCCCGTAGCAGCCACGTAAAACTTGCAACAACAAAGTAGAGGACATCTAACTTGTTTTTGCAGGGCATGTTGTGATGTGATATGGTCAAGACGTGATGAGATATAAGTTGTTGTATAAGATGATCATGTTTTGTTGAAGTTATCGGCAACTGGCAGAAGCCTTATGGTTGTCTCTTTATTGCATAAGATGCAAGCAACAAATAATTGCTTTACTTTATCGCTATGCATTAGCAATAGTTGCAAGAGCAATAGTTGGCGAGACGACCATGTGACGACACATTGATATAGATCAAGATGATGGAGATCATGGTGTCATGCCGGTGATGATGGAGATCATGACAATACTTTGGAGATGGAGATCAAAAGCACAAGATGATGATGGCCATATCATGACACATATTATGATTGCATGTGATGTTTATCTTTTATACATCTTATTTTGCTTTGTTCGGCGGTAGCATTATAAGATGATCTCACTAAATTTCAAGATAAAAGTGTTCTCCCTGAGTATGCACCATTGCCAAAGTTCGTCGTGCCCAAACACCACGTGATGATCGGGTGTGATAAGCTCTACGTCCATCTACAACGGGTGCAAGCCAGTTTTTGCACACGCAGAATACTCAGGTTAAACTTGACAAGCCTAGTATGCAGATATGGCCTCGGAACACTGAGACCGAAAGGTCGAGTGTGAATCATATAGTAGATATGATCAACATAGTGATGTTCACCATTGAAAACTACTCCATTTCACGTGATGATCGGTTATGGTTTAGTTGATTTGGATCATGTGATCACTTAGATGATTAGAGGAATGTCTATCTAAGTGGGAGTTCTTAAGTAATATGATTAATTGAACTTTAATTTATCATGAACTTAGTCCTGGTAGTATTAGCATATCTATGTTGTAGATCAATAGCTCGCGATGTTGCTCCCTGTTTAATTTTTATGTGTTCCTAGAGAAAACTAAGTTGAAAAATGTTAGTAGCAATGATGCGGATTGGATCCGTGATATGAGGTTTATCCTCATTGCTGCACAGAAGAATTATGTCCTTGATGCACCGCTAGGTGACAAACCTATTGCAGGAGCAGATGCAGATGTTATTAACGTTTGGCTAGCTCAAATGATGACTACTTGATAGTTTAGTGCACCATGCTTAAGAGGCTTAGAATCGGGACTTCAAAGACATTTTGAACGTCATGGACCATATGAGATGTTCCAGGAGTTGAAGTTAATATTTCAAGTAAATACCCGAGTTGAGAGATATGAAGTCTCCAACAAGTTCTATAGCTAAAAGATGGAGGAGAATAGCTCAAGCAGTGAGCATGTACTCAGATTGTCTGGGTACTACAATCGCTTGAATCAAGTGGGAGTTAATCATCCAGATAAAATAGTGATTGACAGAATTCTCTAGTCACCATCACCAAGTTAGTAGAACTTCGTGATGAACTATAATATGCAAGGGATAATGGAAACGATTCCCAAGCTCTTTGTGATGCTGAAATCGACGAAGGTAGAAATCAAGAAAAGCATCAAGTGTTGATGGTTAACAAGACCACTAGTTTCAAGAAAAGGCCAAAGGGAAGAAGGGGAACTTCAAGAAGAACGGCAAGCAAGTTGTTGCTCAAGTGAAGAAGCCCAAGTCTGAATCTAAGCCTGAGACTAAGTGCTTCTACTGCAAAGGAACTGGTCACTGGAAGCGGAACTACCCCAACTATTTGGCGGATAAGAAGGATGGCAAAGTGAACAAAGGTATATTTGATATACAGATTATTGATGTGTATATTACTAGTGTTCGTAGCAACCCCTTGGTATTTGATACTGGTTCAGTTGCTAAGAGTAGTAACTCGAAACGGGAGTTGCAGAATGAACAGAAACTAGTTAAGGGTGAAGTGACGATGTATGTTGGAAGTAGTTCCAAGATTGATATGATCATCATCGCACACTCCCTATACTTTCGGGATTAGTGTTGAACCTAAATAAGTGTGATTTGGTGTTTGCGTTGAGCATGAATATGATTTGATCACATTTATTGCAATACGGTTATTCATTTAAGTTAGAGCATAATTGTTGTTCTGTTTACATGAATAAAACCTTATATGGTTACACACCCAATGAAAATGGTCTGTTGGATCTTGATCGTAGTGATACACATATTCATAATATTGAAGCCAAAAGATGCAAAGTTAATAATGATAGTGCAACTTATTTGTGGCACTGCCGTTTAGGTCATATTGGTGTAAAGTGCATGATGAAACTCCATGCTAATGGGCTTTTGGAATCACTTGATTATGAAACACTTGATGCTTGCGAATCATGCCTCTTGGGCAAGATGACTAAAACGCCGTTCTCCGGAACAATGGAGCGAGCAACAAATTTGTTGGAAATTATACATACTAATGTATGTGGTCCGATGAATATTGAGGCTCGCGGCAGGTATCATTATTTTCTGATCTTCACAGATGATTTGAGTAGATATGAGTATATCTACTTGATGAAACACAAGTCTGAAATATTTGAAAAGTTCAAACAATTTCAGAGTGAAGTGGAGAATCATCGTAACAAAAATAAAAGTTTCTACGATATGATCGTAGAAGTAAAATATTTGAGTTACGAGTTTGGCCTTTAGTTAAAACAATGTGAAATAATTTCACTGCTCACGCCACTTGAAACACCACAGTGTAACGGTGTGTCCGAACGTCATAACCGTACTTTATTATATATAGTGCGATCTATGATGTCTCTTACCGATCTACCACTATCGTTCTGGGGTTATGCATTAGAGACAGCTACATTCACGTTAAATAGGGCACCATCTAAATCCGTGGAGATGAAACCGTATGAACTGTGGTTTGGCGAGAAACCTAAGCTGTCGTTTCTTAAAGTTTGGGACTACGATGCTTATGTGAAAAAGTTTCAACATGATAAGCTCGAACCCAAATCAGAGAAGTAAATCTTCATAGGATACCCAAAAGAAACTGTTGGGTACACCTTCTATCACAGATCCGAAGGCAAGATATTCATTGCTGAGAATGGATCCTTTCTAGAGAAGGAGTTTCTCTCGAAAGAAGTGAGTGGGAGGAAAGTGGAACTTGATGAGGTAACTATACCTGCTTCTCTATTGGAAAGTAGTTCATCACAGAAACCGGTTTCTGTGACGCCTACACCAATTAGTGAGGAAGTTAATGATGATGATCATGGAACTTCAGATCAAGTTACTACCGAAACCTCATAGATAAACCAAAGTGATATCCGCACCAGAGTGGTATGGTAATCCTGTTCTAGAGGTCATGTTATTTGACCATGACGAGCCTACGAACTATGAGGAAGCGATGATGATCCCAGATTCCGCGAAATGGCTTGAGGCCATGAAATCTGAGATGCGATCCATGTATGAGAACAAAGTATGGACTTTGATTGACTTGCCCAATGATCGGCGAGCCGTTGAGATTAAATGGATCTTCAAGAGGAAGACGGACGCTGATAGTAGTGTTACTATCTACAAAGCTAGAATTGTCGCAAAAAGGTTTTCGACAAGTTCAAGGTGTTGACTACAATGAGAATTTCTCACTCGTATCTATGCTTAAGTCTGTCCGAATCATGTTAGCAATTACCGCATTTTATGAAATCTGGCAAATGGATAAAAAACTGCATTCCTTAATGGATTTATTAAAAAAGAGTTGTATATGATGCAACCAGAAAGTTTTGTCAATCCTAAAGGTACTAACAAAATATGCAAGCTCCAGCGAGCCATCTATGGACTGGTGCAAGCATCTCGGAGTTGGAATATACGCTTTGATAAATTGATCAAAGCATATAGTTTTATACAGACTTGCAGTGAAGCCTGTATTTACAAGAAAGTGAGTGGGAGCACTACAACATTTCTGATAAGTATACGTATGACATATTGTTGATCGGAGATAATGTAGAATTATTCTACAAAGCATAAAGGAATGTTTGAAAGGAGTTCTTTCAAAGAAAGACCTCGGTGAAGCTGCTTACATATTGAGCATCAAGATCTATAGAGATAGATCAAGACGCTTGATAAGTTTTTTCAATGAGTACATACCTTGACAAGATTTTGAAGTAGATCAAGATGGAACAGTCAAAAAGGAGTTTTTGCCTGTGTTACAAGGTGTGAAGTTGAGTAAGACTCACCCGACCACGGCAGAAGATAGAGAGAGAATGAAAGTCATTCCCTATGCCTCAGCCATAGGTTATATAAAGTATGCCCTACTGTGTACCAGACCTATTGTATACATTGCCCTGAGTTTTGCAAGGGAGTACAATAGCGATCTAGGAGTAGATCACTGGACGTTGGTCAAAATTATCCTTAGTGGAATAAGGATATGTTTCTCGATTATGGAGGTGACAAAAGGTTCATCGTAAAGGGTTACGTCGATGCAAGTTTTGACATTGATCCAGATGACTCTAAGTCTCAATCTGGATACATATTGAAAGTGGGAGCAATTAGCTAGAGTAGCTCCGTGCAGAGCATTGTTGACATAGAAATTTGCAAAATACATACGGATCTGAATGTGGCAGACCGTTGACTAAACTTCCCTCACAAGCAAAACATGATCACACCTTAGTACTCTTTGGGTATTAATCACATAGCGATGTGAACTAGATTATTGACTCTAGTAAACCCTTTGGGTGTTGGTCACATGACAATGTGAACTATGGGTGTTAATCACATGGTGATGTGAACTATTGATGTTAAATCACATGGCGATGTGAACTAGATTATTGACTCTAGTGCAAGTGGGAGACTGAAGGAAATATGCCCTAGAGGCAATAATAAAGTTATTATTTATTTCCTTATATCATGATAAATGTTTATTATTCATGCTAGAATTGTATTAACCGGAAACATAATACATGTGTGAATACATAGACAAACAGAGTGTCACTAGTATGCCTCTAATTGACTAGCTCGTTGTTCAAAGATGGTTATGCTTCCTAACCATAGACATGAGTTGTCATTTGATTAACGGGATCACATCATTAGAGAATGATGTGATTGACTTGACCCATTCCGTTAGCTTAGCACTTGATCGTTTAGTTTGTTGCTATTGCTTTCTTCATGACTTATACATGTTCCTATGACTATGAGATTATGCAACTCCCATTTACCGGAGGAACACTTTGTGTGCCACCAAACGTCACAACGTAACTGGGTGATCATAAAGGTGCTCTACAGGTGTCTCTGAAGGTACTTGTTGGGTTGGCGTATTTCGATATTAGGATTTATCACTCCGATTGTCGGAGTGGTATCTCTGGGCCCACTCGATAATGCACATCACTATAAGCATTGCAACTAATGAGTTAGTTGCAGGATGATGTGTTACAGAACGAGTAAAGAGACTTGCCGGTAACGAGATTGACCGATAAAGAGAACAACGGGAACATACCGATGACAAAGGGAACAACGTATGTTGTTATGCGGTTTGACCGATAAAGATCTTCGTAGAATATGTAGGAGCCAATATGAGCATCCAGGTTCCGCTATTGGTTATTGACCAGAGACGTGTCTCGGTCATGTCTACATAGTTCTCGAACCCGTAGGGTCCGCACGCTTAAAGTTTGATGACGGTTATATTATGAGTTTATGTGTTTTGATGTACTGAAGGAGTTCGGAGTCCCGGATGAGATCGGGGACATGACGAGGAGTCTCAAAATGCTCGAGACGTAAAGATCGATATATTGGACGACTATATTCGGACATCGGAAAGGTTCCGAGTGATTCGGGTATTTTTGGGAGTACCGGGGAGTTACGGGAATTCGTATTGGGCCTTAATGGGCCATACGGGAAAGGAGAGAAATGACTCAAAGGCTGGCCGCACCCCTCCCCATGGGCTGGTCCGAATTGGACTAGGGAGGGGGGCGCCCCTTCCTTCCTTCTCCTTTTCCCTTCCCTTTCCTTCCCTCCTACTCCTAGTACTTGGAAGGGCTCCTAGTTCTACTAGGAAAGGGGGAATCCTACTCCCACCAGGAGTAGGACTCCCCTAGGGTGCGCCATAGAGAGGGCCGGCCCTCCCCCTCCTCCACTCCTTTATATACGGGGGCAGGGGGCACCCCAAATACACAACAATTGATCCTTTGGATCTCTTAACCGTGTGCGGTGCCCCTCTCCACCATAATCCACCTCGATCATATCGTAACGGTGCTTAGGCGAAGCCCTGTGTCGGTAGAACATCATCATCGTCAACACGCCATCGTGCTGACGGAACTCTCCCTCAAAGCTCGGCTCGATCGGAGTTCGAGGGACGTCATCGAGTTGAATGTGTGCAGAACTCGGAGGTGCCGTGCGTTTGGTACTTGATCGGTCGGATCATGAAGACGTACGACTACATCAACCGCGTTGTGCTAACGCTTCCGCTTTTGGTCTACGAGGGTACGTGGACAACACTCTCCTCTCTCGTTACTATGCATCACCATGATCTTGTGTGTGTGTAGGGAAATTTTTGAAATTACTATGTTCCCCAAAATCCAGATCATCCGGGACCAGCCGGATCATATGGACCCTCCCTCAGATCATCTGGATAACTACACCGAAGACACCCGAAGGCTTTCCCTTGAAACCGGATCATCCAGATCCATGATGCCCGGATCATCTGGACCACCTCTCGGATCATCCGGCCTTTCATGCGCGTAATGTATCGGACCGAGGCCCATGTACCCATTCCACCCCCTCACTTACCCCTTTGTGGCTTAGACTATAAATAGACCTCCTACACCTCCTTTCTAGGGATAGCAAAGTGATAGCTCATTTGTATGTGAGCTTTGCTCCTACTACTCTTCTCTTGAGAGAGAGAGAGACCACTCCTTTGGAGGCCAAGACCTCCATCTAGGTGAAGATATTAAGGGATATCAAGACCCCCCACAGGGTGGCCCTAGGGTATGGCCAATGATGCAACGACCAAGGGCCCAAGCCTGAGAGGGGCCCACGATCTGGCATGTAGGTACATTAGTATAGAGGAAAAAAATTAGGCAGAGAAAAAAATTAAGAAAGGAAGCGAAGCTAGGCCCAATTCCCTTGCTGATCGCTAGCGCTAGTTGAAGCATAGCTACGCATAGCCGCTTCGCCTCTTCGTCGTCAATCTGATCGCTGACACGTAAAAAAATTCAATCAGATCGATCGCTTCATCAGTTGTCTCTTCGTTTCTTCATTAAGACGTCAGTCGAAGCTCCAGCTCCTCGCAATTCTTCTCCTCATCATCGCTGCGCACGATAGCCTGGTGCCGGCGACCTAGCGGCGGGGGTCCAAGTCGAACTCCAGTCCCCAAACGCGGCTACACGCCCATGCAGCGTTTTTTCCATCGTCCAGGACACATCAAACCCCAGTTCCCAATCACAGCAAGGCCTTCACCGTCGATACCGGTAGGGTCGTCTTCATGTTGTGGTAGTGACTGCGTCGGCTCCTTTCTATTGAATCATGTGAATTTTTATGGATTTTGAGATTTATCCCCTTCCTTGCTTCACGTGCAGAAAAAAGTAGTCCGTTCCTTGTAGAAAGTTTGAACTTAAATTAGGATCAAAGTGGAAAAAGTATGATGTCTTTGTATCTGTAGATTATATCAAGTAATGCACTGAATCTTTGGGTCAACGGGTTTCTCATATTGCTTATGATATTTAACTCACTATCCATGTTATTTCTAGGGCTTAGAAGATGGTTCTAATGCTTCATCAAATAGCAAAAAAATCTTATCAAGAATGACATGTAGAAGGAGCCATCAGATTGATAATGGCGGAGGTATGCTTCCTCGTTGTGATTGCTTTTGTCCTACTGTAAGAAGTGTGTGCATCATTTAAATACTACTAGTATATATTAGTAAAAACAATGTGAGGTTTGTAAATGTCCCAAGAGCGGTTAGGTTTGGCAAATTCCCACATTGAGAAAAAATTGTTGAATAAGATTGATCATTACAGCGACTTTGCATCCTCAAAAGAGAAAGAAAATATTAAAGTAAAATATAAGGGCCCAAGGTTCTCGTTTTTCCTAGGGCCCCCGAAATCTCAGGACCGGCCCTGACTCCCCATTGAGGAAGGATCTATCCAGATCATCAAGCACCCATCTCCTTTAGATTTGGGATGAACTCTACCTTGTACCTTTCTCTTTTTAGTTCATGTACCCTTGTGGGTCTTGTGTGTTTGATTGTCTAGTGGATGTGTGCCTGGACTTGTTCTTGAGTGTTCCCCTCATGATTACATCGTGTTTCCCCTCATGTCCTTCATGTTCTTCGCGGGATCCCCTCCAAATCGTGAAAGATCGGCCCCTGGGGTTCCACCCTACATCATCTTCTCTCAAGAAAATAGCATACGTTGGGTACACAAATTACTGTTGGGCAACTGATAGAAGAGCAAATAATTATGACAATATCCAAGGAAATGATAATGTATATAGGCATCAGGTCCAAGATTAGTAGACCGACTCCTTCCTGCATCTACTACCACTACAAAAAAAGACACATCCATGACATTTGGGGGCCGAACGAATTTTTTTCTGTCATGCTTATGACACTTCCATGACAATATTTGTGACAAAAGCACATATCATCCTATGGTGGATCCTACTTCTATGACAAAAAATCATGACCAAAAATGGGCTTTTCGTCCTGGGCGGGCCGGGGACGCACCTGCATGACATTTTTTGGGGCGTTCATGACGGAAAAATCATGCTAGAAGCAAGGGCAAGGAAAAAATCAGGGAGTTCTTGGTTGCGGTGGGTGGTCGGGGCCGAGTGATGCACAGAGGCTTGCATGTTTCTTTCATACACGTATGTATGTGCGTGTGTGCAAGGGGTTGGGCTCTAACTGAACCCGAGTGATCGATCGATCCCTTGTCTATTAACTGAACTCGAGCGATTCCTTCGCTACTACTGCTAACTGAAACCGATCGAACCTGTTGTTGTCTCTTGATGAACAATGAGCGTTGTTGGGGGTTGGATGAATAGTTCCCGTTGGGTTCGATGAACAGGACTCTGTGGTAGTAGAGGCCGTTGCCGCTGGATGAACACAACCTCGATCGAGGAGGTGGGGTTGGATGAACAGGACCCCGTCGAGGGCTAGTTGAAGAGTACCCGGTGGAGGCTTGATGAACAGTGATGACCCACAAGTATAAGAGATCAACCACAGTCCTTTCGACAAGTAAGAGTGTCGAACCCAACGAGGAGCAGAAGGAAACGACAAGTGGTTTTCAGCAAGGTATTCTTTGCAAGCACTTATAAGTAACGAGTAGTTTGATAGAAAGATAGTTTGTAATGAGCAAGTAACAGTAATGATAAATAAAGTGCAGCAAAGTATCCCAATTCATTCATTATGCTACTGAAAATTATTATGAGAGAGGAACATATACTTTTACATATCTCAATAATATCAAGTTTGCTCTCTATGTGCTGAAAATCTTGAAGTTTTGCTTGCTTTACCTTCCTATGCAAGTTGATTCTTGTTCCCATAAGTTGTTTGCTCACAAAATCCCTATCCATAGGAAGTTGCTTAGACTTAAATGTGCTATCCATATACTTCATGATGCTCCCATTATGTTTCAATTGTTATCTTTTATGAGTGCATCATTGAAATCATCATGCCTAGCTAGAAAGACATTAAAGAAAAGCGCTTGTTGGGAGACAACCCAATATTTATACCTAATGTTTTTGTGCGTTAACATGATTAGGATACTGTATTAATCATGTTTTATAGCTTTTGTTTCAATAAAGTGCGAAGTAAGACCTTTGGGATGGTCTATGGTGATAGTTGATTTGAAGAACAGAAACTTTTGTGCCCAGTAAATTAATTTTCCTTTTTTACAGGAGCGTGATAAAATATTGATTATTTTTGCAAAAGATTGATATACAAATTGCCTAGATTATCCCAATTTTCAAAAAAATTGGAGTTACAGAAGTATGTAAATTTCCAGATTACTACAGACTGTTCTACTTTTGACAGATTCTGTTTTCATTGTGTTGTTTGCTTATTTTGATGAATCTATGAGTAGTATAGGAGGGTATGAACCATGGAGAAGTTGGAATACAGTAGATATAACACCAGTATGAATTTAGAATAAGTTCACAATAGTACGTAAGTGGTGATTTGCTTTATTATACTAACGGAGCTTACAAGTTTTCTGTTGAGTTTTGTGTTGTGAAGCTTTCAAGTTTTGGGTAAAGTTTTGATGGACTACAGAATAAGGAGTGGCAAGAGCCTAAGCTTGGAGATGCCCAAGGCTCCCCAAGGTAATATTCAAGGACAACCAAGAGCCTAAGCTTGGGGATGCCCCGGATGGCATCCCCTCTTTCGTCTTTGTTTATCAGTAACCTTACTTGGATCTATATTTTTATTCACCACATGGTATGTGTTTTGCCTGGAGTGTCATTTTATTTTATTATGATTTGCTTGCTGTTTGGATAATATCACAAGATATTAATTTTTAAAATGTTAGAGAGTCTTCACGTAGTTACATAATTATTTGACTACTCATTGATTTTCACTTCTATTTTTTGGTGTAGTTTGTCATTTGCTCTAGTGCTTCACGTACTTCTATATTTTTAGAGCACGGAGATGGTTTTATTTCGTAGAAATTGATGAACTCTCATGATTCACTTATATTATTTTGAGTGTCCTTAAACAACATGGTAATTTGCTTAGGTTATGAATTTAGTCCTAATATGATGGACATCCAAGAGGGATATAATAAAAACTTTCATATAAAGTGCATTGAATACTATGAGAAGTTTGATTCCTTATGATTGTTTTGAGATATGAGGATGGTGATATTAGAGTCATGCTAGTGAGTAATTGTGGATTGTAGAAATACTTGTGCTAAAGTTTGTGATTCCCGTAGCATGCACATATGGTGAACCGTTATGTGATGAAGTCGGAGCATGATTTATTTATTGATTGTCTTCCTTATGAGTGGCAGTCGGGGATGAGCGATGGTCTTTTCCTACCAACCTACCCCCCTAGGAGCATGCATTTAGTGCTTTGTTTCGATAGCTAATAGACTTTTGCAATAAGTATGTGAGTTCTGTATGACTAATGTTGAGTCCATGGATTATACCCTTCCACCATTTCTAGACTCTCTAGTACGGTGCAACTTTCGCCGGTGCATTACACCCACCTTATACCCTTCCTCAAAACAGCCACCATGCCTACCTATTATGGCATTTCCATAGTCATTCCGAGATATATTGCCATGCAACTTCCACCATTCCGTTTATTATGGCACGCTTCATTATTGTCATATTGCTTTGCATGATCATGTATTGACATCGTATTTGTGGCAAAGTCACCATTCATAATTTTTTATACATGTCACTCTTGACCATTGCACAACCCGGTATCCTGCTGAAGGCATTCATATAGAGTCATATTTTGTTCCAAGTATCGAGTTGTAATTCTTGAGTTGTAAAGTAAATAAAAGTCTGATGATCATCATTATTAGAGCATTGTCGAATGTGAGGAAAGGATGATGGAGACTATGATTCCCCCACAAGTCGTGATGAGACTTCGGACGAAAAATAAAAAAAAAGATAAAAGATAAAAATGAGGCCGAGAGGCCAAATTAAAAAAAAGAGAAGGGGCAATGCTACTATCCTTTTACCACACTTGCACTTCAAAGTAGCACCATGATCTTCATTATAGAGAGTCTCCTATGTTGTCACTTTCATATACTAGTGGGAAATTTTTGTTATAGAACTTGGCTTGCATATTCAAGTGATGGGCTTTCTCAAATTGCTTTAGGTCTTCATGGGCAAGCGAGTTGGATGCACACCCACTTAGTTTCTTTTTGAGCTTTCATACACTTATAGCTCTAGTGCATCAGTTGCATCACAATCCCTACTCACTCACATTGACATCTATTGATGGACGTCTTCATAGCCTGCTGATACGCCTAGTTGATGTGAGACCATCTCCTTCTTTTTGTCTTCTCCTAGTTGATGTATTGCGTGAAAGTTGGAAAAAGTTTTAGAACATCAAAAGTATGAAACAATTGCTTGTCTTGTCATCGGGGTTGTGCATGATTTAATATTTTGTGTGATGAAGATGGAGCATAGCCATACTATATGATTTTGTGGGGATAACTTTCTTTGCCCACGTTATTTTGAGAATACATAATTGCTTTTGTTAGTATGCTTGAAGTATTATTGTTTTTATGTCAATATTAAAATTTTGTTTTGAATCTTATGGATCTGAACATTCATGCCACAATAGAGAATATTACATTGATAAATATGTTAGGTAGCATTCCACATCAAAAAATTCTATTTTTATCATTTACCTACTCGAGGACGAGCAGGAATTAAGTTTGGGGATGCTTGATACGTCTCCAACGTATCTATAATTTTTTATTGTTCCATGCTATTATATTATCCATCTTGGATGTTTTATATGCATTTTATGCTATTTTATATTATGTTTGGGACTAACCTATTAACCTAGAGCCCAGTGACAGTTTCTATTTTTCCATGTTTTTGAGTTTTGTAGAAAAGGAATATCAACCGGTGTCCAAATGAGCTAAAAATTTACGGTGAATTTTTATGGACCAGAAGAAGCCCCTGAAGCACAAGAGTTGGGCCAGAAGAGTCCCGAGTCAATGACAAGGGTGGAGGGTGCGCCCACCCTCCCAGGGCACGCCCCCCTGCCTTGTCACTGACTCGTGGACCCCCCTGACGTGAAACCGACGCCAAAAATTCCCATAAATCCATAAACCCCCCAGAAATAAACCTAGATCGGGAGTTCCGCCGCCGCAAGCCTCTGTAGGCATGAAAAACCAATTGGGAGCAAGTTCCGGCACCCTGCTGGAGGGGGAAACCATCACCGGTGGCTATCTTCATCATCCCGGCGCTCTCCATGATGAGGAGGGAGTAGTTCACCCTTGGGTCTGAGGGTATGTACCAATAGCTATGTGTTTGATCTCTCTCTCTCTCCCTCTCTCTCTCTCTCTCGTGTTCTTGATTTGGCACAATCTTGATGTACAGCTAGCTTTGTTATTATAATTGGATCATATGGTGTTTCTCCCCCTCTATCTTCTTGTGATGAATTGAGTTTTACCTTTGAGGTTTCACTATTACCAGATTGAATACTATTTTGGATTTGAGAACACTTGATGTATGTCTTGCGTGGGATACCCGTGGTGACAATGGGGTGTTCTATTGATTCACTTGATGTATGTTTTGGTACTCAACTCGCGGATTCCCAAGGTGACATTGGGGAAATCTATGCATAGGGGTTGATGCATGTTTTCGTCCTTGTTTCTTCGGTAAGAATCTTGGGGCACTCTTCGAGGTTCTTTGTGTTGGATTGAATATTATGAATCTGAAGTTGTTTGATGCATATCGTATAATTGACCCACGGATACTTGTGGTGACATTGGAGTATCTAGGTGACATTAGGGTTGATTGATGTGTATCATATGGTGTTATTTTACTATGAACTCTAGGGCTGTTTGTGACAATTATAGGAATATCTCAATGGATTGATTGGAAAGAATAACTTTGAGGTGGTTTCCTACCCTACAAGCAATTTCATCTTATGTTCTCCATGATAGGAACTTTGGAGTGATCCTTCATTGCATAGTGAAGAATAACTATTTTACCATCAATGCACCGTAATTTTATGTTCCGTAAGTTTTGTCTTATTTCCGACGGAAAAAGAGACTGTAAGAAAATATATAATCGCCGTAAAAAATATTTTATGTTATGTAAAATTACAAACGTAAAAACATAGTCTAAAATACACATAAACTGTAAAAAAATTGTATTATGACCTATATTTTTATTTTCTTGTGCCAAATTTTATGTAGTGAATCATTAGGAATGTAAATATTTGAATTCCAAACGTAATTTAATTCTGAAATGATTGTAAGATTACCTCGCATGAAGAATAACTTATTATGCATCTTGGGTGATGAATAGTATCACTATATATAGGGACCCTATATATATATATATATATATATATATGATCGGTTCTATGAGAAATTCTATTTATATGTATGCATAACATGTACAGTATGTAGTAGCATAAAATATGTTTGAAATAAAAAAGAATTAAATGGAAAACACAAAATTAAAAGGAAAAATAAACCATAAACCATAAACCCCTAAACCTTTTAGTCCCACCGGGACTAAAGGGCCACCAGCCCCCAGCACGGGCTCGTGCCACGTTGTGGGCTTTTGGTCCCGGGTGGTGACGAACCGGTGATAACGCACAAGTATAGGGGATCGCAACAGTTTTTGAGGGTAGAGTATTCAACCCAAATTTATTGATTCGACACAAGGGGAGCCAAAGAATATTCTCAAGTATTAGCAGCTGAGTTGTCAATTCAACCACACCTGGAAACTTAATATCTGAAGCAAAGTGTTTAGTAGCAAAGTAATATGATAGTAGTGGTAACGGTAGCAAAAGTAATGTTTTTGGTATTTTGTAGTGATGATAACAATAACAACAGAAAAGTAAATAAGCGAAGAACAATATACGAAAAGCTCGTAGGCAATGGATCGGTGATGGAGAATTATGCCGGATGCGGTTCATCATGTAACAGTCATAACCTAGGGGGACACAGAACTAGCTCCAGTTCATCAATGTAATGTAGGCATGTATTCCGAATATAGTCGTACGTGCTTATGGAAAAGAACTTGCATGACATCTTTTGTCCTACCCTCCCGTTGCAGCGGGTTCCTAATGGAAACTAAGGGATATTAAGGCCTCATTTTAATAGAGTACCAGACCAAAGCATTAGCACATAGTGAATACATGAACTCCTCAAACTACGGTCATCACCAGTAAGTATCCCGATTATTGTCACTTCGGGGTTATCGGATCATAACACATAATAGGTGACTATAGACTTGCAAGATAGGATCAAGAACTCTCATATATTGATGAAAACATAATAGGTTCAGATCTGAAATCATGGCACTCGGGCCCTAGTGAAAAGCATTAAGCATAGCAAAGTCATAGCAACATCAATCTCAGAACATAGTGGATACTAGGGATCAAACCCTAATAAAACTAACTTGGTTACATGATAAATCTCATCCAACCCATCACCGTTCAGCAAGCCTATGATGGAATTACTCATGCACAGCGGTGAGCATCATGAAATTGGTGATGGAAGAAGGTTGATGATGACGATGGCGACGGATTCCTCTCTATGGAGCCCCGAATGGACTCCAGATCAGCCCTCCCGAGAGAGTTTAGCGATTGGCGGCGGCTCCATATCGTAAAATGCGATGAATCCTTCTCTTGGTTTTTTTCTCCCCGAAAGTGAATATATATGGAGTCCAGGTTGAGGTCGGTGGAGCATCAGGGGGCCCATGAGGCAAGGGCGCGCCCAGGGGGTAGGGCATGCCCCCAACCCTCGTACATGTGGAGGGCCCCCTAACATGGATCTTCCTTCCAGTATTTTTTATATATTCCTAAATAATTCTCTGTTGATTTTTAGGTCATTCCGAGAACTTTTATTTCTGCACAAAAATAACACCATGGCAATTATGCTGAAAACAGTGTCAGTCCGGGTTAGTTCCATTCAAATCATGCAAGTTAGAGTCAAAAACAAGGGCAAAAGTGTTTGGAAAAGTAGATACGACGGAGACATATCAACTCCCCCAAGCTTAAACCTTTGCTTGTCCTTAAGCAATTCAGTTGATAAACTAAACGTGATAAAGAAAAACTTTTACAAACTCTGTTTGCTCTTGTTGTTGTAAATATATAAAGCCAGCATTCAAGTTTTCAGCAAAGATTATGAACTAACCATATTCACAATAACATTTAGGTCTCATGTTTACTCATATCAATGACTTAATCAACTAGCGAGCAATAATAATAAATCTCGGATGAAAACACTTTCTCAAAACAATCATCATATGTTATAACAAGATTGTATCTCGCTAGCCCTTTCTGAGACCGCAAAACATAAATGCAGAGCACTTTTAAAGATCAAGGACTGACTAGACATTGTAATTCATGGTAAAAGAGATCCATTCAAGTCATACTCAATGTAAATTAACAGTAATGGATGCAAATGACAGCGGTGCTCTCCAACTGGTGCTTTTTAATAAGAGGATGATGACTCAACATAAAAGTAAATGGATAGGCCCTTCGCAGAGGGAAGCAGGGATTTGTAGAGGTGCTAGAGCTCGGTTTTGAAATAGAGATGAATAATATTTTGAGCGGTATACTTTCATTGTCAACATAACAACCAAGAGATGGCAATATCTTCCATGCTACACACATTATAGGCGGTTCCCAAACAGAAAGGTAAAGTTTATACTCCCCCTCCACCAACAAGCATCAATCCGTGGCTTGCTCGAAACGACGAGTGCCTCCAACTAACAAGAGTCCCGGGGGAGTTTTGTTTGCAATTATTTTGATTTGATTTGCATAAAGCATGGGACTGGGCATCCCGATGACCAGCCATTTTCTCGTGAGTGAGGAGCGGAGTCCACTCCTCTTGAGAATAACCCGCCTAACATGGAAGATACGGACAACCCTAGTTGATACATGAGCTATTCGAGCATACAAAACTGAATGTTTATTTGAAGGTTTAGAGTTTGGAACATGCAAATTTACTTGGAACGGCAGGTAGATACCGTATATAGGTAGGTATGGTGGACTCATATGGAATAACTTTGGGGTTTATGGAATTGGATGCAGAAGCAGTATTCCCGCTTAGTACAGGTGAAGGCTAGCAAAAGACTAGGAAGCGACCATCTAGAGAGCGACAACGGTCATGAACATGCATCAAAATTAATCAACACTGAATGCAAGCATGAGTAGGATATAATGCAGCATGAACATAAATATCGTAGAGGCTATGTTGATTTTGTTTCAACTACATGCGTGAACATGTGCCAAGTCAAGTCACTCGAATCGTTCAAAAGAGGATACCGCCCTATCATACCACATCACAACCATTTTAATAGCATGTTGGCACGCAAGGTAAACCATTATACACTCCTAGCTAATTAAGCATGGCATAAGCAACTATAATCTCTACTTGTCATTGCAAACATGTTTATTCATAATAGGCTGAATCAGGAACGATGAACTAATCATATTTACAAAAACAAGAGAGGTCGAGTTCATACTAGCTTTTCTCATTTCAATAAGTTCATCATATAATCATCATTATTGCCTTTCACTTACACGACCGAATAGTGTGGATAATAATAATAGTGCACGTGCATTGGACTAAGTTGGAATCTGCAAGCATTCAATTCAAGAGAGAAGATAAGGTAATATGGGCTCTTTGTTAGATCAACAATAATGCATATAAGAGCTACTTTAACATTTTCATTATGGTCTTCTCCTATCGAGCCCCAAAGAAGAAGAAAAGAAATAAAACTATTTACACGGGAAAGCTCCCAACAAGCAAAAGAAGAACGAGAAATCTTTTTGGGTTTTCCTTTTTAATTACTACTACAAGCATGGAAAGTAAACTAATTAAAAGCTACAAGTATTTTTTTGTTTTTTTATTAATGTTTATTGAACACATAAGAAGAAAGCATAAAAAAGGAAAATAAACTAGCATGGATGATACAATGAAAAAGTATGAGCACTGACAACTAGCAATGAGTGTGTGAACATGAATGTAATGTCGGTGAGAAATACGTACTTCCCCAAGCTTAGGCTCTTGCCCTATGTTTGTCTATGGCCACGGCTGGCCAGGCGGATATCCAAAGTTGTAGCTGGATCATACTGAGATGCAGTAGCTATTGCCTCATGAGCTGCCGCTTGGAGACGGGTCGTCTCCGTCCTCCTCTTATACTCGTCCGCCTCCTCACTGGTTATAACATATCTCCCTTTTGCCTGAAAGTCAAAGAAAGTAGGAGCAGGGAGAGCGACATGATAGGTGCGTCGTCTGTCAAAGATTAGTCGGTATTGGAGGGACTGATCGTTCCTCTCAACAAACAGATGACAAACCATGGCCTCATAATTTAAATAAACAGGAGATAACTCAATATCATACCCATGTATGGGTATATCAAGAAAATTAGCTAGACGGGTTGCATAAATTCCACCAAAGAAATCTCCACTAAATCTATTATTATGCAACCTACGTGCAACAATGGCTCCCAAATTATAATGTCTATCTCCTAATACAGCACTCTTGAGAACACTGAGGTCAGGAACACACATGTGACATGCTTCATCCTTACCATTTATGCACCTACCTATGAAGAGAGCAAAATACTGTATAGCAGGAAAATGAATGCTCCCTATGGTAGCTTGTGTTATGTCTCTAGATTCCCCCACAGTTATACTAGCAAGAAAATCTCTGAATTCAGATTTGCGAGGTTCATTAGGACTATCCCATTGTGGAAGTTTGCAAGCAGTGTTAAAATCCTCTAAGTCCATAGTATAAGAATTTTCATAGAGATCAAATAGGACGGTTTGAGAATTGCGTGATGATGAAAATTCAAACCTCCTCACAAAGGAATCAGTGAGATAGTGGTACTGGCGGCATATATCTGCCTCGAAGCTCTCCTAATCAGCATTACTCACATATGTGTTAAATTCTTCCTTGATTCCTGCTCGATCCATAAAGTCCTCTGATGGCCATTCACAAGCTCGCACTTGAGCTTCCCTCGGTGGTTCTTCGTCGGCATCGCGCATTGCGAGCCTGGGTCCTTGCTTCCTTGAAGGACCACCTTGGTACATTTTCCTAAACATATTTCTTCCTCTGAAAAATTTCTGAAATTTCAGTAACTTCAAAATAAAAGTGAACCAAACTCAACAATATTGATAGCAACTACTCCTACAAGTGCCTAGAGGCAATATCATGCATCAAAAGTACTTTTGACCATATAAATTTGACATGCAAGCTCAAGAATAGGGTCAGCTAAGAAGCAAAAATATGCAATGAATAAAGCACTAGAACAAAAACTAATTGGACCATTGGAGGAGTCACACACCAAGGAACAATCCCCCAAAGCAGTTCTATGAGAGGTGCTTTGAGCAAGGAGATCGAAAATGGCAGCAAAATGAGCTTGGACTCGGGTTTGAGCTGGTTAGTGATGTTTGTGGGAGGAAGAAGGAGTGTGTGGTAGCTGGAATAAGTGGAGGAGAGCCACCATGGGCCCACGAGGCAGGAGGCGCACCTAGGGGGTAGGGTGCGCCCTCCACCCTCGTGGCTAGGTGCTTGCTCCCCCTGCTGTGTTCTCAGTGCCAGATATTCTCAAATATTCCATAAAAATCATATTTAAATTTTTAGGGCATTTGGAGAACTTTTATTTTCCGGGTATTTTTTATTGCATTGATATTTCAGAAAACAGACATAAATTACTATTTTTGCTTTATTTAATATAATTAAAAGAAAGTAAAAAGAGGGTACATAGAGTTGTGTTTTCTAAATTCATCCTTCTCATTCTCATCAAAAGGAATCCACTAACAAGGTTGATCAGGTCTTGTTAACAAACTCATTCCGAATAACATGGAACCGGAGAATTTTTGAATAACACTAGGTTACCTCAACATGGATATGCATCTCCCCAACAATAAGAATATCATATGTCTTCTTGACAGTAGGAAGAGGAAATTCAAAACCTCCAAAAATAATTGGTGGAATTTTTCCAATAGAGTTTATACTATGAACTTGAGGTTGTTTCCTCGGAAAGTGTACCGTATGCTCATTGCCATTAACATGAAAAGTGACATTGCCTTCGGTTCAATCAATAACAGCCCCTGCGGTATTCAAAAAGGGACTTCCAACAATAATAGACATACTATCGTCCTCGGGAATATCAAGAATAACAAAGTCCATTAAAATAGTAACATTTGCAACCACAACAGGCACATCCTCACAAATACCGACAGGTATAGCAGTTGATTTATCAGCCATTTGCAAAGATATTTCAGTAGGTGTCAACTTATTCAAATCAAGTCTACGATATAAAGAGAGTGGCATAACACTAACACCGACTGCAAGATCACATAAAGCAGTTTTAACATAGTTTCTTTTAATGGAGCATGGTATAGTTGGTACTCCGGGATCTCCTAGTTTCTTAGGTATTCCACCTTTAAAAGTGTAATTAGCAAGCATGGTGGCAATTTCAGCTTCCGGTATCTTTCTTTTATTTGTAACAATTTCTTTCATATACTTAGCATAAGGATTCATTTTGAGCATATCAGTCAAACGCATACGCAAGAAGATAGGTCTAATCATTTCAGCAAAGCGCTCAAAATCCTCATCATCCTTTTTCTTGGATGGTTTAGGAGGAAAAGGAATGGGTTTCTGAACCCATGGTTCTCTTTCCTTACCGTGCTTCCTAGCAACAAAGTCTCTCTTATCATAACATTGATTCTTTGATTGTGGGTTATCAAGATCAACAGCAGGTTCAATTTCTACATCATTATCATTGCTAGGTTGCGCATCAATATGAACATCATCATTAACATTATTACTAGGTTCATGTTCATTACCAGATTGTGTTTCAGCATCAGAAATAGAAATATCATTAGTATTCTCAGGTGTGTCAATAACAGGTTCACTAGAAGCATGCAAAGTCCTATCATTTTTCTTTTTCTTCCTCTTAGAAGGACTAGGTGCATCAATATTATTTCTCTGATAATCTTGCTCAATTCTCTTAGGATGGCCCTTAGGATACAAAGGTTCCTGAGTCATTTTACCACCTCTAGTCATAACTCTAACAGCATTATCATTTTTCTTACTATTTAATTCATTGAGCAAATCATTCTGAGCTTTAAGTGCTTGTTCTACTTGAGTGGTAACCATAGAAGCATGTTTACTAATAAGTTTAAGTTCACCTTTAACATTAGCCATATAATCACCCAAGTGTTCAAGCATATCAGCATTGCATTTTAATTCTCTACCAAAATCAGAATTGAAGTTTTCTTGTTTAACCATAAAGTCATCGAACTCATCCAAGCATGGGATAGCAAACTTAGTAAATGGGATTTCAGCTTTATCATATCTATAGAGAGAATTTACCTTTACTACCTGTGTCGGGTTATCAATACCATGTGTTTCTTCAATAGGTGATGGATTAAGTGAAGGAAATATGCCCTAGAGGCAATCATAAAGTTATTATTTATTTCCTTATATCATGATAAATGTTTATTATTCATGCTAGAATTGTATTAACCGGAAACATAATACATGTGTGAATACATAGACAAACATAGTGTCACTAGTATGCCTCTACTTGACTAGCTCGTTGATCGAAGATGGTTATGTTTCCTAACCATAGACATGAGTTGTCATTTGATTAATGGGATCACATCATTAGGAGAATGATGTGATTGACTTGGCCCATTTGGTTAGCTTAGCACTTGATCGTTTAGTTTGTTGCTATTGCTTTCTTCATGACTTATACATGTTCCGATGACTATGAGATTATGCAACTCTCGTTTATCGGAGGAACACTTTGTGTGCTACCAAACGTCACAACGTAACTGGGTGATTATAAAGGTGCTCTACAGGTGTCTCCGAAGGTACTTGTTGGGTTGGCATATTTCGAGATTAGGATTTGTCACTCCGATTGTCGGGGAGGTACCTCTGGGCCCTCTCGGTAATGCACATCACATAAGCCTTGCAAGCATTGCAACTAATAAGTTAGTTGCGGGATGATGTATTACGGAACGAGTAAAGAGACTTACCGGTAATGAGATTGAACTAGGTATTGAGATACCGACGATCAAATCTAGGGTAGGTAACATACCGATGACAAAGGGAACAACGTATTTTGTTATGCGGTCTGACCGATAAAAGATCTTCGTAGAATATGTAGGAGCCAATTTGAGCATCCAGGTTCCGCTATTGGTTATTGACCGGAGACGTGTCTCGGTCATGTCTACATTGTTCTCGAACCCGTAGGGTCCGCACGCTTAACGTTACAATGACGGTTTCATTATGAGTTTATATATTTTGATGTACCGAAGGTTGTTTGGAGTCCTGGATGTGATCACGGACATGACGAGGAGTCTCGAAATATTCAAGACATAAAGATTGATATATTGGACGACTATATTCAGACACATGAATGGTTCCGGGAGTTATGGATATAAAACGGAGTACCGGGGGTTACCGGACCCCCCCCCCCGGGGGGGTTAATGGGCCTCATGGGCCCAAAGTGGAGCAGAGGAGGGGCGGCCAGGGCAGGCTGCGCATCCCCTCCCCCTCTAGTCCGAATTGGACAAGGAGGGAGTGGCGGCGCCCCCCCCCCCTTTCCTTTCTCTCCTCTCTCCCTTCCTTCCCCCTCTCCTAGTTGGACAAGGAAAGGAGGGAGTCCTACTCCCGGTAGGAGTAGGACTCCTCCCTGGCGCGCCTCCTCCTGGCCGGCCACCCCTCCCCCTTGCTCCTTTATATACGGGGGCAGGGGCACCTCTAGACACAACAATTGATCCTTGAGATCTATTAGCCGAGTGCGGTGCCCTCCTCCACCATAATCCTCAATAATATTGTAGCGGTGCTTAGGCGAAGCCCTGCGACGGTAGAACATCAAGATCGTTACCACGCCATCGTGCTGACAGAACTCTTCCCCGACATTCTGCTGGATCGGAGTCCGGGGATCGTCATCGAGCTGAACGTGTGCTAGAACTCGAAGGTGTCGTAGTTTCGGTGCTTGATCGGTCGGGCCGTGAAGACGTACGACTACATCAACCGCGTTGTGCTAACGCTTCCGCTTCCGGTCTACGAGGGTACGTAGACAACACTCTCCCCTCTCGTTGCTATGCATCACCATGATCTTGCGTGTGCGTAGGAATTTTTTTGAAATTACTATGTTTCCCAACAGTGGCATCCGAGCCTAGGTTTTATGCATTGATGTTGTGCACGAGTAGAACACAAGTGAGTTGTGGGCGATATAAGTCATACTACTTACCAGCATGTCATACTTTGGTTCGGCGGTATTGTTGGATGAAGCGGCCCGGACCGACATTACGCGTACGCTTACGCGAGACTGGTTCTACCGACGTGCTTTGCACACAGGTGGCTGGCGGGTGTCAGTTTCTCCAACTTTAGTTGAACCAAGTGTGGCTACGCCCGGTCCTTGCGAAGGTTAAAATAGCACCAACTTGACAAACTATCGTTGTGGTTTTGATGCGTAGGTAAGAACGGTTCTTGCTAAGCCCGTAGCAGCCACGTAAAACTTGCAACAACAAAGTAGAGGACGTCTAACTTGTTTTTGCAGGGCATGTTGTGATGTGATATGGTCAAGAAATGATGCTAAATTTTATTGTATGAGATGATCATGTTTTGTAACGAGTTATCGGCAACTGGCAGGAGCCATATGGTTGTCGCTTTATTGTATGCAATGCAATTGCGTTGTAATGCTTTACTTTATCACTAGCGGTAGTGATAGTCGTGGAAGCATAAGATTGGCGAGACGATAACGATGCTACGATGGTGATCAAGGTGGCGCACCGGTGACGATGGTGATCATGACGGTGCTTCGAAGATGGAGATCACAAGCACAAGATGATAATGGCAATATCATATCACTTATATTGATTGCATGTGATGTTTATCTTTTATGCATCTTATCTTGCTTTGATTGACGGTAGCATTATAAGATGATCCCTCACTAAATTATCAAAGTATAAGTGTTCTCCCTGAGTATGCACCGTTGCGAAAGTTCTTCGTGCTGAGACACCACGTGATGATCGGGTGTGATAGGCTCTACGTTCAAATACAAAGGGTGCAAAACAGTTGCACATGCGGAATACTCAGGTTTAACTTGACGAGCCTAGCATATAACAAATATGGCCTCGGAACACGGAGACCGAAAGGTCGAGCGTGAATCATATAGTAGATATGATCAACATGTTGATGTTCACCATTGATACTACTCCATCTCACGTGATGATCGGACATGGTTTAGTTGATTTGGATCACGTGATCACTTAGAGGATTAGAGGGATATCTTTCTAAGTGGGAGTTCTTAAGTAATATGATTAATTGAACTTAAATTTATCATGAACTTAGTACCTGATAGTATCTTGCTTGTCTATGTTTGATTGTAGATAGATGGCTCGTGTTGTTGTTCCGTTGAATTTTAATGCGTTCCTTGAGAAAGCAAAGTTGAAAGATGATGGTAGCAATTACACGGACTGGGTCCGTAACTTGAGGATTATCCTTATTGCTGCACAGAAGAATTACGTCCTGGAAGCACCGCTAAGTGCCAAGCCTGCTGCAGGAGCAACACCAGATGTTATGAACGTCTGGCAGAGCAAAGCTGATGACTACTCGATAGTTCAGTGTGCCATGCTTTACGGCTTAGAACCGGGTCTTCA
This sequence comes from Triticum aestivum, assembly GCF_018294505.1. Taxonomy (NCBI): domain Eukaryota; kingdom Viridiplantae; phylum Streptophyta; class Magnoliopsida; order Poales; family Poaceae; genus Triticum; species Triticum aestivum. Next base: position 117,669,662 of record NC_057812.1, read on the forward strand.
ACGACGTTTTGAACGTCATGGAGCATATGAGATGTTCCAGGAGTTGAAGTTAATATTTCAAGCAAATGCCCGGATTGAGAGATATGAAGTCTCCAATAAGTTCTATAGCTGCAAGATGGAGGAGAATAGTTCTGTCAGTGAACATATACTCAAAATGTCTGGGTATCATAATCACTTGACTCAACTGGGGGTTAATCTTCCTGTTGATAGTGTCATTGACAGAGTTCTTCAATCACTGCCACCAAGCTACAAAAGCTTCATGATGAACTATAATATGCAAGGGATGAATAAGACTATTCCTGAGCTCTTCGCAATGCTAAAAGCCGCGGAGGTAGAAATCAAGAAGGAGCATCAAGTGTTGATGGTCAATAAGACCACCAGTTTCAAGAAAAAGGGCAAAGGGAAGAAGAAAGGGAACTTCAAGAAGAACAACAAACAAGTTGCTGCTCAGGAGAAGAAACCCAAGTCTGGACCTAAGCCTGAGACTGAGTGCTTCTACTGCAAGCAGACTGGTCACTGGAAGCGGAACTGCCCCAAGTATTTGGCGGATAAGAAGGATGGCAAAGTGAACAAAGGTATATGTGATATACATGTTATTGATGTGTACCTTACTAATGCTCGCAGTAGCACCTGGGTATTTGATACTGGTTCTGTTGCTAACATTTGCAACTCGAAACAGGGGCTACGGATTAAGCGAAGATTGGCTAAGGACGAGGTGACGATGCGCGTGGGAAATGGTTCCAAAGTCGATGTGATCGCGGTCGGCACGCTACCTCTACATCTACCTTCGGGATTAGTATTAGACCTAAATAATTGTTATTTGGTGCCAGCGTTGAGCATGAACATTATATCTGGATCTTGTTTGATGCGAGACGGTTATTCATTTAAATCAGAGAATAATGGTTGTTCTATTTATATGAGTAATATCTTTTATGGTCATGCACCCTTGAAGAGTGGTCTATTTTTGATGAATCTCGATAGTAGTGATACACATATTCATAATGTTGAAATCAAAAGATGCAGAGTTGATAATGATAGTGCAACTTATTTGTGGCACTGCCGTTTAGGTCATATCGGTGTAAAGCGCATGAAGAAACTCCATACTGATGGACTTTTGGAACCACTTGATTATGAATCACTTGGTACTTGCGAACCGTGCCTCATGGGTAAGATGACTAAAACGCCGTTCTCCGGTACTATGGAGAGAGCAACGGATTTGTTGGAAATCATACATACAGATGTATGTGGTCCAATGAATGTTGAGGCTCGTGGCGGATATCGTTATTTTCTCACCTTCACAGATGATTTAAGCAGATATGGGTATATCTACTTAATGAAACATAAGTCTGAAACATTTGAAAAGTTCAAAGAATTTCAGAGTGAAGTTGAAAATCATCGTAACAAGAAAATAAAGTTTCTATGATCTGATCGTGGAGGAGAATATTTGAGTTACGAGTTTGGTCTACATTTGAAACAATGCGGAATAGTTTCGCAACTCACGCCACCCGGAACACCACAGCGTAATGGTGTGTCCGAACGTCGTAATCGTACTTTATTAGATATGGTGCGATCTATGATGTCTCTTACTGATTTACCGTTATCGTTTTGGGGTTATGCTTTAGAGACGGCTGCATTCACGTTAAATAGGACACCATCGAAATCCGTTGAGACGACGCCTTATGAACTGTGGTTTGGCAAGAAACCAAAGTTGTCGTTTCTGAAAGTTTGGGGCTGCGATGCTTATGTGAAAAAGCTTCAACCTGATAAGCTCGAACCCAAATCGGAGAAATGTGTCTTCATAGGATACCCAAAGGAGACTGTTGGGTACACCTTCTATCACAGATCCGAAGGCAAGACTTTTGTTGCTAAATTCGGAGTTTTTCTAGAGAAGGAGTTTCTCTCGAAAGAAGTGAGTGGGAGAAAAGTAGAACTTGATGAGGTAACTGTACCTGCTCCCTTATTGGAAAGTAGTACATCACAGAAACCGGTTTCTGTGACACCTACACCAATTAGTGAGGAAGCTAATGATAATGATCATGAAACTTCAGATCAAGTTACTACCGAACCTCGTAGATCAACCAGAGTAAGATCCGCACCAGAGTGGTACGGTAATCCTGTTCTGGAAGTCATGCTACTAGATCATGATGAACCTACGAACTATGAAGAAGCGATGGTGAGCCCAGATTCCGCAAAATGGCTAGAAGCCATGAAATCTGAGATGGGATCCATGTATGAGAACAAAGTGTGGACTTTGGTTGACTTGCCCGTTGATCGGCAAGCAATTGAGAATAAATGGATCTTCAAGAAGAAGACTGACGCTGACGGTAATGTTACTGTCTATAAAGCTCGACTTGTTGCAAAAGGTTTTCGACAAGTTCAAGGGATTGACTACGATGAGACCTTCTCACCCGTAGCGATGCTTAAGTCTGTCCGAATCATGTTAGCAATTGCCGCATTTTATGATTATGAAATTTGGCAAATGGATGTCAAAACTGCATTCCTGAATGGATTTCTGGAAGAAGAGTTGTATATGATGCAACCAGAAGGTTTTGTCGATCCAAAGGGAGCTAACAAAGTGTGCAAGCTCCAGCGATCCATTTATGGACTGGTGCAAGCCTCTCGGAGTTGGAATAAACGCTTTGATAGTGTGATCAAAGCATTTGGTTTTGTACAGACTTTTGGAGAAGCCTGTATTTACAAGAAAGTGAGTGGGAGCTCTGTAGCATTTCTGATATTATATGTGGATGACATATTATTGATTGGAAATGATATAGAATTTCTGGATAGCATAAAGGGATACTTGAATAAGAGTTTTTCAATGAAAGACCTCGGTGAAGCTGCTTACATATTGGGCATTAAGATCTATAGAGATAGATCAAGACGCTTAATTGGACTTTCACAAAGCACATACCTTGACAAGGTTTTGAAGAAGTTCAAAATGGATCAAGCAAAGAAAGGGTTCTTGCCTGTGTTACAAGGTGTGAAGTTGAGTAAGACTCAATGTCCGACCACCGCAGAAGATAGAGAGAAAATGAAAGATGTTCCCTATGCTTCAGCCATAGGCTCTATCATGTATGCAATGCTGTGTACCAGACCTGATGTGTGCCTTGCTATAAGTCTAGCAGGGAGGTACCAAAGTAATCCAGGAGTGGATCACTGGACAGCGGTCAAGAACATCCTGAAATACCTGAAAAGGACTAAGGATATGTTTCTCGTATATGGAGGTGACAAAGAGCTCATCGTAAATGGTTACGTTGATGCAAGCTTTGACACTGATCCGGACGATTCTAAATCGCAAACCGGATACGTGTTTTACTGAACGGTGGAGCTGTCAGTTGGTGCAGTTCTAAACAAAGCGTCGTGGCGGGATCTACATGTGAAGCAGAGTACATAGCTGCTTCGGAAGCAGCAAATGAAGGAGTCTGGATGAAGGAGTTCATATCCGATCTAGGTGTCATACCTAGTGCATCGGGTCCAATGAAAATCTTTTGTGACAATACTGGTGCAATTGCCTTGGCAAAGGAATCCAGATTTCACAAGAGAACCAAGCACATCAAGAGACGCTTCAATTCCATTCGGGATTTAGTCCAAGTGGGAGACATAGAAATTTGCAAGATACATACGGATCTGAATGTTGCAGACCCGCTGACTAAGCCTCTTCCACGAGCAAAACATGATCAGCACCAAGGCTCCATGGGTGTTAGAATCATTACTGTGTAATCTAGATTATTGACTCTAGTGCAAGTGGGAGACTGAAGGAAATATGCCCTAGAGGCAATAATAAAGTTATTATTTATTTCCTTATATCATGATAAATGTTTATTATTCATGCTAGAATTGTATTAACCGGAAACATAATACATGTGTGAATACATAGACAAACAGAGTGTCACTAGTATGCCTCTACTTGACTAGCTCGTTAATCGAAGATGGTTATGTTTCCTAGCCATAGACATGAGTTGTCATTTGATTAACGGGATCACATCATTAGGAGAATGATGTGATTGACTTGACCCATTTGTTAGCTTAGCACTTGATCGTTTAGTTTGTTGCTATTGCTTTCTTCATGACTTATACATGTTCCTATGACTATGAGATTATGCAACTCTCGTTTACCGGAGGAACACTTTGTGTGCTACCAAACGTCACAACGTAACTGGGTGATTATAAAGGTGCTCTACAGGTGTCTCCGAAGGTACTTGTTGGGTTGGCGTATTTCGAGATTAGCATTTGTCACTCCGATTGTCGGAGAGGTATCTCTGGGCCCTCTCGGTAATGCACATCACATAAGCCTTGCAAGCATCGCTACTAATAAGTTAGTTGCGGGGTGATGTATTACGGAACGAGTAAAGAGACTTGCCGGTAATGAGATTGAACTAGGTATTGAGATACCGACGATCAAATCTCGGGCAAGTAACATACCGATGACAAAGGGAACAACGTATGTTGTTATGCGGTCTGACCGATAAAAGATCTTCGTAGAATATGTAGGAGCCAATATGAGCATCTAGGTTCCGCTATTGGTTATTGACCAGAGACGTGTCTCGGTCATGTCTACATTGTTCTCGAACCCGTAGGGTCCGCACGCTTAACGTTACGATGACAGTTTCATTATGAGTTTATATATTTTAATGTACCGAAGGTTGTTCGGAGTCCCGTATGTGATCACGGACATAACGAGGAGTCTCGAAATAGTCGAGACATAAAGATTGATATATTGGACGACTATATTCTGACACAGGAATGGTTCTGGGACTTATCGGATATAAAACGGAGTACCGGGGGTTACCGGAACCCCCCCTCCCTCCTGGGGGGTTAATGGGCCTCATGGGCCCAAAGTGGAGCAGAGGAGGGGCGGCCAGGGCAGGCTGCGCCCCCCTCCCCCTCTAGTCCTAATTGGACAAGGAGGGAGGGGCGGTGCCCCCCCCCCTTCCTTTCTCTCCTCTCTTCCTTCATTCCCCCTCTCCTAGTTGGACAAGGAAAGGAGGGAGTCCTACTCCCCGTAGGAGTAGGACTCCTCCCTGGCGCGCCTCCTCCTGGCCGGCCGCCCCTCCCCCTTGCTCCTTTATATACGGGGGCAGGGGGACCTCTAGACACAACAATTGATCCTTGAGATCTATTAGCCGTGTGCGGTGCCCCCCTCCACCATAATCCTCGATAATATTGTAGCGGTGCTTAGGCGAAGCCCTGCGACGGTAGAACATCAAGATCGTCACCACGCCGTCATGCTGACGGAACTCTTCCCCGATATTCTGCTAGATCAGAGTCTGTGGATCGTCATCGAGCTGAACGTGTGCTAGAACTCGGAGGTGCCGTAGTTTCGGTGCTTGATCGGTCGGGCCGTGAAGACGTACGACTACATCAACCGCGTTGTGCTAACGCTTCCGCTTCCGGTCTACGAGGGTACGTTGTCACACCCTAGCTAGTCATGCATTAGAGTGTTGCATCATGTTTACTCTTTCATCAGAAACTTGAAATGGGGATCTGTGAAACCCTCAGAACCTTTTTGAAAATGACCCAAATAAAAATTTCTCCAAAAGGGTCCAAGAAAATGCTCCTGTTGCTCTCTGAAAATATTGGACAGAGATAAAAATCAAACCAATATTTTCAGTGGCTCATGGACATTTATTTTGGGCATTTGGAATTAATGCATAAATATTTGCATTGGAAATATATTAATTATATATATTAATATATGCCCAAATATTATGCCAATTATAAAAGAGCTCTGGAATAATATAAATAGCTCCTGCAAAAATTGGCATAAGTTAAATAAATGATTTAATATATTATTTAAATCAAAACAAATGTCAGAAATTAGAAAACAGAAAAATATATAAAGGGAGAAGCTTACCTGGGCTCCTCCACTGTGCGGCCCAGCCAGCTGGCTGGCCCAGCCAGCAGCCGGCCCAGCCCACCTCCCTCCTCTGTCGTCTTCGTCCCGACAGAGGGAGGGGAGTGTGGCCGGCGCGCGCGCGCGCCACCGCGCCACGCCACCTGCTCGCCTGCTTGCCTGCCCTCCCCTCCTCGCTCGATGCCCTGGACGACGCCACGCCTCTCCCCCTGCTCTCTCTCACTCTCCCCCGGCTCTCCCCTCCTCTCCCTCGCTCTCTCTCTCACACGGCCGAACACCACCGTCGCCGCCGTTCGCCACAGCAGCCGTCTCCGGCCACCCCTCGCTCCCCGACTAGCTCAGAAGCTCCGCCACGACCCCCTCTTCCTCCCCACCGCTCCACAGCTCCCCGGAAGCCCTGCATCGCCGCCACGTCGCCGTTCCCCTCTTCGGGCTCCGACCATCGTCGCCGTCGAATTCGTCGTCTCCAGTGCGTCCCCGAGCCCGCTAACCATCCCTGCAACTCCGCGGTGAGCCCCCGGATCGTTTCCCCCTTCTCCCCTGGTCTCTTTCGACCTCTAGGCCCTAGCCCCACCTTGGCCGAGAGCTCCACGCCGCCGGCGATGTCACCGTCGTGGCCACGGTCGCCGTAGCGCCCAACCGAGCACACCATCGTGCTCCACACCTCACTAGGAGCACGTAGCACGCACCAACACCTCCCCTAACGCCCTGCAACGCCGATTCCGACCGCACCCGAACTCCGGCCGCCGCAGCCGAGCTCGCCGCCGTCAACTCCGGCCACCCCGAGCCCAACCACCACCACCAATAGTCGCGGCTCAACCTCAGCAACACGTAGATGCCTTCCGCCGTCCATTTGGTTGCCGGAATGGCAAAAAGCACTTTCGCCGCCGTCTCGGACCTCGCCGGCGTCATGTCGCCGGTGGGGTTTGACTTGTCCGACCTGGGGTTTGACCCCCCAGGGTCACTGACGCGTGGGCCCTGTCGGCCAGGTGGTTAGATTAGCGCTAACTACTGTTAGTCAACCCCCCCTGACACTGACAGTGGGCCCCAGCGCCACTAATCCCTAATTAGGATTAATTTAAACCTGTTTAACCCCCCCTGTCACTGACGTGTGGGCCCCACACGTCAGGTTTGACCTCAGCCAGCCGCAGTTGACCACTGACGTCATGCTGACGTCAGGCTGACGCAATAATTGATATTTCTGGATTTAATTTAAATCAGGAAATTCCAGAATATTATTTAAACTTCAAAAATTCATAACTTTTATTCTGTAACTCCAAATTGGACAAATTATATATGAAAAATGATCAGAAAAATCCAATCTATCCATCTGTACTATTTTCATGCATGATCAAACAAGTTAAATTGATGTTTTAAGCAGAACAAGGAAAAGCACTTTAAAAGGCCATATTTGAATTTGAAATTTGAATCTTTGATTCAAATTTGTTCAAACCCTTCTGGTTTTAGTTGCATTAGCCCAACACACTCATATTGCCATGTTTCATGCATGCATCATATTGTTGCACATTGTTTGGTGATGCTTGTGTATCGATGTCCTTTGCGACAGGTTCTGCCTCCGAGGAGTACCGTGATTACCCTAACGAAGAACCGTATCAGTGCATCGAACCATCAGGCAAGCAACCAACCATTTGATCATATCGATACAATCCCATGTTCTCGCTCCTGCTCTCTTTTACTGCATTAAGACAACGCGATTCAAACTGCTGTGTGCTACGGTAGTTGAACCCATTTCCTCTGCATGACCTGTCATTGCCACAGTAACTAGATGAAACCCACTAGCATGTGTAGGAGTTGATTGAGCCATATGTATGTGTTGTTCCTACCTTGCTATGCCTGCTATGCTTAGAGTCGTGTCAGGTCTGGTTCATCTGGGTGATGGGCTAGAGTGAAATGATTATGTCGGTAATGAGAGTGGTGTGGTGAACACGATTTGGTAAAGGTATCGATGAGAGGCCATGTAGGAGTACATGGTGGGTTGTTTCATTGAAGCCGACCTTAAGCACTGAGATCTGTATGTGTGATTTAAGAATCAGCTACTACCATGCATTGGGCCCGAAACCAATGGACCCTCTCGGCTTCTTATTCACCCTAGTTCTCCGTCCAGGAGTTGCAAGTAGTTTCTGGTGTTTGTAGCCTACTGGAGGCCGTGGACAGCGCTGACCGTAGGGGTGGGCTGTGATGCGGTAGGTACGTGGCCGGGTGTACCGAATACCCGTTAGGTATCTCGGGAACCCTGTTCACATCGTTCGGGGCCGTATGGGAAACCTCGGCCGGACTCCCTGCGGATGGAACCTGAATAGGCGATAAACCTGGACTGGAGGCTTAGGTGATTAGGTAGGTCGTGGCCGACACCCACGTTGGGCTTCCGCTTGAAGGTTGCCGAGTACATGTCGTGTAAGCGACGGTAAGTGGTGAGAGCGTGTATGAAGAAGTACACCCCTGCAGGGTTAACATGATCTATTCGAATAGCCGCGTCCGCGGTAAAGGACTACTTGGTTGCCTATACAGTTCATAGACAAGTAAATGGAAACTACTAAAAGCCTCAAGATAAGTGTGAGTGCCGAGGATGGCTCTTCCGTAGGAAGACGGAGGTGGATCCTCGGTAGTGTATTGAAGTGGTGAGTAGTGGACTCGTGTGCGCAAAACCATTTCAAGTTGGAGTATCGTAGGATAGCCTAGCCAAGAGTCAAAGCTGGCTTGCTGCAATAACTCCACCAACCCTTCTTGATACTATGCATGTATGTAGGATCTGATGTAAGTCTTGCTGAGTACCTTTGTACTCATGTTGCTATAATCTACATTTTTACAGAAGACGCTGCAACCCCTTCTGATGGGTTCTATGTAGACGTTGACATCAACGAGTAGGCTAAAGACCCAGGTGGTGACCCTGAGCTTGTGAAGGACCACGTAGTATAGCTAGGCTTTCCAAGCCTCTTTTATTTTACTAGTTGTCTGTACTCAGACAAGTTACTTCCGCTGCTGGTTTGTATGACTGTATGACTTGTATGTGGGTCGTGAGACCCGTACCTTTGTGTATGTTATGTATGGCTCCCTGAGCCTTAAATAAAGTACTTGTGTCGTAGAGTCATGTTGTGATGCTTCGTTGTATTTGCACATATCGAGCATATTGTGTGTATGATTGAAATGCTTGGTATGTGTGGGATCTGACTATCTAGTTGTTTATCTTTAGTAGCCTCTCTTACCGGGAAATGTCTCCTAGTGTTACCGCTGAGCCATGGTAGCTTGCTACTGCTCTGGAACACTTAGGCTGGCCGGCATGTGTCCTTCTTCGTTCCTGTGTCTGTCCCTTCGGGGAAATGTCACGCTTTGAGTACCGGAGTCCTGTTAGCCCGCTACAGCCCGGTTTACCGGAGTCCTGCTAGCCCAGTGCTACAGCCCGGACCCACTTGCTGATGACCGACACGTTCGAAGCTGGGTCATGGATGCCTGTCCCTGTAAGTCTGTGCCACTTTGGGTTTACGACTAGTCATGTCAGCCCGGGCTCTTTATCATATGGATGCTAGCGACACTATCATATACGTGAGCCAAAAGGCGCAAACGGTCCCGGGAAAAGGTAAGACGACACCCGTGGGAATACCGTGCGTGAGGCCGCAAAGTGATATGAGGTGTTACCAGCTAGATCGATGTGACATCGAGTCGGGGTCCTGACAGCGTTGGCATCAGAGCCGGACTGCCTGTAGGTTCTCCAAGCCAAACTGGTCGATGTTGAGTCTAGAAATTCTTTAGTTATATGTAGGGGAATTGTTTGTGGGTTGGAACGTAAGGCTCTTTTTACTCCTTATACCTTATGACTTTCTGATCTGAGTCAGTCCATTCTTCCACCGGGGGTTAAGGAATTAGGATCTGTTCTCTCTATCAGGATCACGAGTTACTAATCAGTAGTACCTTATAAGTTTGATGGTTACAAGCCTAGTTCAGTTCTACTACCACATTATGTTGCCAGAATGGTTTCAGAACTTTGATATGATGATGTTGAGTGTGTACGAAATCCTTTGTCAAATGTCTCAAATCCTTTTTGAGCATTTACAGCTGTTATGCTGCCGAAATTTTGCTAGAAATTCTAATGCCTTTGCATTATGATTGTGCTTTCAGATGGCCACTCGCGACCTCAATCAAGTGGTTCGCCTGACTCGATGCCTAGATGTACCCGGCCATACTGCTAAGTTGGTCAGGGTAATGACTGAGGCTGGATACCGCTGGTATCCTGAGTACACGGTCGAAGAGCAATTCCGGGACTTCAATCAAAGCCAGTATCTCTGCACTGTCAGGATATTTCCATCTTATCCTGGATCCACCGAGCCTCTTCACTGCTCCTATGGACTCGGGGTTACTATTGAGATGGCTGTGCAGGACGCCGCCTACTCTATGATGACCATTATGCGAGTCAGATCTGGTTTATTTCGGGACTCTGATTTCCGGTATATGCCAGGATCACTTCCGGGAGCACAAGGGTATCTCCAGGCTATCTATGCTGACCCCACTCAGGAGGATTCACGGACTCGCACCACTGCTGAGATGCTCGAGGATAAGGACCGTGAAAATCGGGCCTTAAGGTTAGAGCTCTTCAATACCCGTGCTGACCACTGGGCCACTTTGACTCGGTTCGCACCGGCGGTGCAAGCTGGATATTCAGATATGCGCGATCTCTATCCTGTGAGATCTGCTCTGCCAGACGTGATGGTTTGGCGTGATGTAGGAGGCATCACCCCACCTCGCGGTCCCCGCAGGCCACCGTTTGTTGGTCCAAGGCCTCATCCTAGCCCCTATGGTCCACAAGCTCCGCGAGACCGTCTGTTTCCGGATGATCATGTTGAACTTCCAGGCTATGGAGGTGACTTCTACGAGGACTACTACGGATCGGTCTGAGTTAGTGGTAGTATCACTAGTTCGCACTAGCTGTGTCGTCTATCGTCCCGCGTGACTCGTGGGATATGACCTAGTTTGTACTCTTCCGGAGGTGTAGAAAAATAATGTATAGGAGCTTGGAATGCCTCCGATGAGATGTAATCCTCTTTTCACCGTAATAGTACTTTGTTTGGTCTTGTACTAAACCCTGTATGGTGTGTATGACGATGGAATAAAGAAGCAGTTTCTGTATCTACCATGTCATACGGATGATCATCTTGCATTCCGAGTTATTCCTTACATTATGTATCCTATGTCGGAATTTTATCATCCTGACTAAATCATTGTCTTGTTTACCTAGGATGGTCAACACGCGCGCTAACCCTGCTTCCCAAGAGCAGGCCGAAGGCAGTGAAGCCAGGGATGCAAATCTGCCTCATCCTCCTTCACTAGCCGAGGTTATGATGGAAGCTGAGAGAAACAAGCGGGAGACCAACCGTTTGTTGGAGCGTATTGAACAGAATACAGCACACCATCAGAGGGCTAACGTGGTGTCACTCAGTGATTTTATCAAATTGCATCCACCCACGTTCCACCACTCCGTCGAGCCTCTCGACGCTGATGACTGGCTTCGCAGTATCTCTCACAAACTGCGTTCCGCGCTGGTAGCGGAGGCTGACAAGGTCACCTTTGCTGCATATCATCTTGAAGGCCCCGCCAGTCTATGGTGGGAGAATTATGGAGCTATGCGCCCAGCGGGCCATGTCACTACTTGGGCTGAGTTCAGCGAGGCTTTCCGTGAACATCACATTCCGGAGGGTCTCATGGACCGTAAACGTGAAGAATTTTGCAGTTTCACCCAAGGCCGACTTTCTGTGGATGCCTATAGCAGGGAGTTTGGTAATCTCGCACGATATGCAACTGAGGAAGTGTCTACTGACGCCAAGAAGCAAGCAAGGTTCCGTAAGGGCCTTAGTCCTGAGCTTCGCCGCGACCTCCGTCTGCATGAGTGCACATCTTTTTCGAAACTTGTCAACAAAGCCATCAGTGCTGAAACTGGTCAGACTGACTATGACGCAACACGCAAGCATGGACGTGACATGGGTTCCTCATCCGGTGCTGGTCCTCAGAAGCGCCGCGTGTGGGTACCCAACACCGCCCTGCCACCCAGGTTCACACCGAGGCCATCTTTCCAGGCGCCTCGCCCTGTTCAACAGTCTGCACCGGCCAAGCCCTATGGGGGTCCAACCAATAATGCTCCTCCACGTACCAGTTCCGTGACTTGTTTCAAGTGTGGGGAATCTGGTCACTATATGCGTGAGTGTCCCCAGACCAACCCCAATCAATCTGCTAAAGCTGTTGGCCGTGGCAAGCCGACAGGAAAATATTCCACGCCAAGCCGGTCACCGCTTCACGTGGCCATGTCAACTGTATCTCTGCCGAAGAAGCTCAAGAGGATCCCAACGTCGTTCTCGGTACGCTTCTTGTTAATTGCCACCCGGCATCTGTTCTTTTCGATACAGGAGCCTCTCATTCTTTTATATCTGAAAATTATGCTCGTTTGCATAACGTTGCATTCTGTGACATGCCATCCACTATGGAAATTCTACCCCTGGTTCTAGATGGCAGACCTCTAGGGTAAGTTATGGAAATGAAATCCAAGTCGACAGACTTGTTTTCCTCGCGTCTTTGATAGCCCTTAAATCTTCAGATATTAATATCATTTTGGGTATGGACTGGATGTCAGCTCATCATGCCAAAATTGATTGCTTCTCTAGGACTGTTCAACTCACCCATCCTTCGGGGAAGATAGTCAATGTCTTGACCCGAATAGCCAAGCGACAATTATATTCTCTTAACGCCAGCCCTTTGCCAGACCTTGAGGACGTTCCGGTAGTCCGTGACTTCCCGGATGTCTTTCCAGAGGAATTGCCAGGTGTTCCACCTGACAGGGATGTTGAGTTCGTAATAGACCTCATTCCAGGAACCGTTCCGATTGCTAGAAGACCCTATAAGATGGCACCCCTAGAACTAGCCGAGCTTAAGAAACAACTCGATGAGTCCTTGAAAAAGGGTTTCATCCGACCTAGTTCATCTCCGTGGGCTTGCCCCGTCCTATTCGTCAAGAAGAAGGATGGTACGGACCGGATGGTTGTAGATTACCGACCTGTCAATTTGGTCACAATCAAGAACAAATATCCGCTTCCCAGGATCAACGACCTGTATGATCAGCTCGCTGGATCCTCAGTCTTCTCCAAGATGGATTTGAGGTTGGGCTACCATCAAATCAAAATCAGAAACGGGGACATTCCTAAAACGGCCTTTGTTACTCGTTATGGCCAATACGAGTACACCGTCATGTCCTTCGGTTTAACCAACGCTCCAGCCACCTTTTCTCGGTTAATGAACTCAATCTTCATGGAGTATTTGGATAAATTCGTCGTAGTTTATCTCGATGATATACTCATCTACTCCAAGAACGAGGAAGAACATGCCGAACATCTAAGGCTAGTGTTGAAGAAACTTCGAGAGCATCGCCTTTATGCCAAATTTTCTAAATGTGAATTCTGGTTGTCAGAAGTGACCTATCTGGGTCATGTAATATCTGGTAAAGGTATTGCTGTTAACCCTGAGCGAGTTCAAGCCGTCCTTAATTGGACTCCACCTGAATCGGTCAAGCAAGTTCGGAGTTTTCTAGGCTTAGCGAGCTATTGTCGTCGCTTTGTCGAGAACTTCTCCAAAGTTGCTAAACCTCTAACCGAACTCCTCAAGAAAGATAAGAAGTTCGAATGGACTCCACAATGTGAGCACAGCTTTCAGGAACTGAAAAGACGCCTGACCTCTGCTCCCGTGCTGGTACCGCCAGACTTCTCCAAGGACTTTGTTATCTACTGCGACGCCTCGCGACAAGGACTAGGTTGCATTCTTATGCAAGATCGACACGTAATTGCTTACGCTTCACGGCAATTGCACCCACATGAGGAGAATTATCCTACTCATGATCTAGAGCTTGCAGCCGTAGTCTATGCACTTAAGACCTGGCGACATTACCTCCTCGGTAATCGTTGCGAAATATTCACTGATCACCAAAGTCTGAAGTACATTTTCACCCAACCGGATTTGAATCTCAGGCAGAGACGTTGGGTTGAATTGATCACAGACTTCGACTTAGGAATAACCTACACCCCAGGGAAAGCCAACGTCATGGCTGATGCGCTAAGTCGTAAATCTTATTGTAACAACCTGATGTTACAACAAAGTCAACCGCTTCTCCATGAGGAATTTCGGAAGCTTAACCTTCACATTGTACCTCAAGGTTTTCTTTCCACCTTGGTGGCAAAACCTACCCTTACGGATCAAATTATCAAAGCACAGAAGGTAGATCCGGGAATCTCCCGCATCAAGAGGAACATTCAGAAAGGAATTGCGAATTGTTTCTCCATTAATGATCAAGGGTCGTATACTTCGGGAATCGACTAGTGGTTCCCAAAGTGCGCAACCTGAGGCGATTGATCCTTAAGGAAGCTCATGAATCTCCTCTCACCATTCATCCCGGTAGTACTAAGATGTATCAGGACCTACGCCAGAGGTTCTGGTGGACTAGGATGAAGAGAGAAATTGCTCAGTATATTGCAAATTGCGACGTCTGTCGTCGTGTAAAAGCAGAGCATCAACGGCCTGCTGGCACCCTTCAACCCTTAGCTATTCCTGAATGGAAATGGGATAAAATTGGTATGGATTTCATTACCGGTTTTCCCAGGACCAAGAGAGGGAATAATGCTATTTTCGTCGTGGTCGATCGTCTTTCCAAAGTAGCCCATTTCTTACCTGTTCGTGAGAGTATAACCGCTAGTCAGCTGGCAGATTTGTACATCTCCCGAATAGTGTCTCTCCATGGTGTTCCTTTGGAAATTAACTCGGATCGAGGAAGTCTTTTCACCTCTCGATTTTGGGAAAGTTTCCAAAATGCTATGGGAACTCGTCTCTCCTTTAGCACCGCTTTCCACCCTCAGTCGAGTGGTCAAGTGGAACGCGTCAACCAAATTCTAGAAGACATGCTTCGAGCCTCTGTTATCTCATTCGGAATGGACTGGGAGAAGTGCCTTCCATTTGCCGAATTCGCTTACAACAACAGCTATCAATCTAGCTTGGGTAAAGCCCCTTTTGAAGTTCTCTATGGACGACGATGTCGAACACCCCTTAACTGGTCAGAGACCGGGGAAAGACAATTCTTTGGCCCGGATATGATTCAGGAAGCAGAAGAACAAGTTCGTATCGTTCGTGAAAAGTTGAAAACAGCCCAATCCCGTCAAAAGAGTCAATATGACCGAAAACATAAGGCTATGACTTTCGAGGTTGACGAGAAGGCTTATCTTCGGGTCACCCCTCTGAAGGGAACCCATCGTTTCGGTATCAAAGGCAAATTGGCTCCTCGTTACATTGGACCTTTTCGCATTCTTGCCAAACGAGGAGAAGTTGCCTACCAGTTGGAACTACCTCCGCACCTCTCCAGAGTTCACGATGTCTTCCACGTTTCTCAACTCAGGCGTTGCTTCTCGGATCCTATCCGTGAAGTGGACCACGAAACGCTTGATCTCCAAGATGATCTTACATATCGAGAGTACCCCATTCGTATCCTCGATCAAGCCGAACGTACCACGCGACGTCATAATATCAAGTTTCTCAAGGTTCAATGGTCGCACCATTCTGAGGATGAAGCAACTTGGGAAAGGGAGGATCGTCTTCGACTCGAGTATCCCGCCTTCTTCCCGGAGGAACCCAAATCTCGGGACGAGATTCTTTTGAGTGGGGGTGAGTTGTCACACCCTAGCTAGTCATGCATTAGAGTGTTGCATCATGTTTACTCTTTCATCAGAAACTTGAAATGGGGATCTGTGAAACCCTCAGAACCATTTTGAAAATGACCCAAATAAAAATTTCTCCAAAAGGGTCCAAGAAAATGCTCATGTTGCTCTCTGAAAATATTGGACAGAGATAAAAATCAAACCAATATTTTTAGTGGCTCATGGACATTTATTTTGGGCATTTGGAATTAATGCATAAATATTTGCATTGGAAATATATTAATTATATATATTAATATATGCCCAAATATTATGCCAATTATAAAAGAGCTCTGGAATAATATAAATAGCTCCTGCAAAAATTGGCATAAGTTAAATAAATGATTTAATATATTATTTAAATCAAAACAAATGTCAGAAATTAAAAAACAGAAAAATATATAACAGGAGGAGCTTACCTGGGCTCCTCCACTGTGCGGCCCAGCCAGCTGGCTGGCCCAGCCAGCAGCCGGCCCAGCCCACCTCCCTCCTCTGTCGTCTTCGTCCCGACAGAGGGAGGGGAGTGTGGCCGGCGCGCGCGCGCGCCACCGCGCCACGCCACCTGCTCGCCTGCTTGCCTGCCCTCCCCTCCTCGCTCGATGCCCTGGACGACGCCACGCCTCTCCCCTGCTCTCTCTCACTCTCCCCCGGCTCTCCTCTCCTCTCCCTCGCTCTCTCTCTCACACGGCCGAACACCACCGTCGCCGCCGTTCGCCACAGCAGCCGTCTCCGGCCACCCCTCGCTCCCCCGACTAGCTCAGAAGCTCCGCCACGACCCCCTCTTCCTCCCCACCGCTCCACAGCTCCCCGGAAGCCCTGCATCGCCGCCACGTCGCCGTTCCCCTCTTCGGGCTCCGACCATCGTCGCCGTCGAATTCGTCGTCTCCAGCGCGTCCCCGAGCCCGCTCGACCCATCCTGCAGCTCCGCGGTGAGCCCCCGGATCGTTTCCCCCTTCTCCCCTGGTCTCTTTCGACCTCTAGGCCCTAGCCCCACCTTGGCCGAGAGCTCCACGCCGCCGGCGATGTCGCCGTCGTGGCCACGGTCGCCGTAGCGCCCAACCGAGCACACCATCGTGCTCCACACCTCACTAGGAGCACGTAGCACGCACCAACACCTCTCCTAACGCCCTGCAACGCCGATTCCGACCGCACCCGAACTCCGGCCGCCGCAGCCGAGCTCGCCGCCGTCAACTCCGGCCACCCCGAGCCCAACCACCACCACCAATAGTCGCGGCTCAACCTCAGCAACACGTAGATGCCTTCCGCCGTCCATTTGGTTGCCGGAATGGCAAAAAGCACTTTCGCCGCCGTCTCGGACCTCGCCGGCGTCATGTCGCCGGTGGGGTTTGACTTGTCCGACCTGGGGTTTGACCCCCCAGGGTCACTGACGCGTGGGCCCTGTCGGCCAGGTGGTTAGATTAGCGCTAACTACTGTTAGTCAACCCCCCCTGACACTGACAGTGGGCCCCAGCGCCACTAATCCCTAATTAGGATTAATTTAATCCTGTTTAACCCCCCCTGTCACTGACGTGTGGGCCCCACACGTCAGGTTTGACCTCAGCCAGCCGCAGTTGACCACTGACGTCATGCTGACGTCATGCTGGCGCAATAATTATATTTCTGGATTTAATTTAAATCAGGAAATTCCAGAATATTATTTAAACTTCAAAAATTCATAACTTTTATTCTGTAACTCCAAATTGGACAAATTATATATGAAAAATGATCAGAAAAATCCAATCTATCCATCTGTACTATTTTCATGCATGATCAAACAAGTTAAATTGATGTTTTAAGCAGAACAAGGAAAAGCACTTTAAAAGGCCATATTTGAATTTGAAATTTGAATCTTTGATTCAAATTTGTTCAAACCCTTCTGGTTTTAGTTGCATTAGCCCAACACACTCATATTGCCATGTTTCATGCATGCATCATATTGTTGCACATTGTTTGGTGATGCTTGTGTATCGATGTCCTTTGCGACAGGTTCTGCCTCCGAGGAGTACCGTGATTACCCTAACGAAGAACCGTATCAGTGCATCGAACCATCAGGCAAGCAACCAACCATTTGATCATATCGATACAATCCCATGTTCTCGCTCCTGCTCTCTTTTACTGCATTAAGACAACGCGATTCAAACTGCTGTGTGCTACGGTAGTTGAACCCATTTCCTCTGCATGACCTGTCATTGCCACAGTAACTAGATGAAACCCACTAGCATGTGTAGGAGTTGATTGAGCCATATGTATGTGTTGTTCCTACCTTGCTATGCCTGCTATGCTTAGAGTCGTGTCAGGTCTGGTTCATCTGGGTGATGGGCTAGAGTGAAATGATTATGTCGGTAATGAGAGTGGTGTGGTGAACACGATTTGGTAAAGGTATCGATGAGAGGCCATGTAGGAGTACATGGTGGGTTGTTTCATTGAAGCCGACCTTAAGCACTGAGATCTGTATGTGTGATTTAAGAATCAGCTACTACCATGCATTGGGCCCGAAACCAATGGACCCTCTCGGCTTCTTATTCACCCTAGTTCTCCGTCCAGGAGTTGCAAGTAGTTTCTGGTGTTTGTAGCCTACTGGAGGCCGTGGACAGCGCTGACCGTAGGGGTGGGCTGTGATGCGGTAGGTACGTGGCCGGGTGTACCGAATACCCGTTAGGTATCTCGGGAACCCTGTTCACATCGTTCGGGGCCGTATGGGAAACCTCGGCCGGACTCCCTGCGGATGGAACCTGAATAGGCGATAAACCTGGACTGGAGGCTTAGGTGATTAGGTAGGTCGTGGCCGACACCCACGTTGGGCTTCCGCTTGAAGGTTGCCGAGTACATGTCGTGTAAACGACGGTAAGTGGTGAGAGCGTGTATGAAGAAGTACACCCCTGCAGGGTTAACATGATCTATTCGAATAGCCGCGTCCGCGGTAAAGGACTACTTGGTTGCCTATACAGTTCATAGACAAGTAAATGGAAACTACTAAAAGCCTCAAGATAAGTGTGAGTGCCGAGGATGGCTCTTCCGTAGGAAGACGGAGGTGGATCCTCGGTAGTGTATTGAAGTGGTGAGTAGTGGACTCGTGTGCGCAAAACCATTTCAAGTTGGAGTATCGTAGGATAGCCTAGCCAAGAGTCAAAGCTGGCTTGCTGCAATAACTCCACCAACCCTTCTTGATACTATGCATGTATGTAGGATCTGATGTAAGTCTTGCTGAGTACCTTTGTACTCATGTTGCTATAATCTACATTTTTACAGAAGACGCTGCAACCCCTTCTGATGGGTTCTATGTAGACGTTGACATCAACGAGTAGGCTAAAGACCCAGGTGGTGACCCTGAGCTTGTGAAGGACCACGTAGTATAGCTAGGCTTTCCAAGCCTCTTTTATTTTACTAGTTGTCTGTACTCAGACAAGTTACTTCCGCTGCTGGTTTGTATGACTGTATGACTTGTATGTTGGGTCGTGAGACCCGTACCTTTGTGTATGTTATGTATGGCTCCCTGAGCCTTAAATAAAGTACTTGTGTCGTAGAGTCATGTTGTGATGCTTCGTTGTATTTGCACATATCGAGCATATTGTGTGTATGATTGAAATGCTTGGTATGTGTGGGATCTGACTATCTAGTTGTTTATCTTTAGTAGCCTCTCTTACCGGGAAATGTCTCCTAGTGTTACCGCTGAGCCATGGTAGCTTGCTACTGCTCTGGAACACTTAGGCTGGCCGGCATGTGTCCTTCTTCGTTCCTGTGTCTGTCCCTTCGGGGAAATGTCACGCTTTGAGTACCGGAGTCCTGTTAGCCCGCTACAGCCCGGTTTACCGGAGTCCTGCTAGCCCAGTGCTACAGCCCGGACCCACTTGCTGATGACCGACACGTTCGAAGCTGGGTCATGGATGCCTGTCCCTGTAAGTCTGTGCCACTTTGGGTTTACGACTAGTCATGTCAGCCCGGGCTCTTTATCATATGGATGCTAGCGACACTATCATATACGTGAGCCAAAAGGCGCAAACGGTCCCGGGAAAAGGTAAGACGACACCCGTGGGGATACCGTGCGTGAGGCCGCAAAGTGATATGAGGTGTTACCAGCTAGATCGATGTGACATCGAGTCGGGGTCCTGACAGCGTTGGCATCAGAGCCGGACTGCCTGTAGGTTCTCCAAGCCAAACTGGTCGATGTTGAGTCTAGAAATTCTTTAGTTATATGTAGGGGAATTGTTTGTGGGTTGGAACGTAAGGCTCTTTTTACTCCTTATACTTATGACTTTCTGATCTGAGTCAGTCCATTCTTCCACCGGGGGTTAAGGAATTAGGATCTGTTCTCTCTATCAGGATCACGAGTTACTAATCAGTAGTACCTTATAAGTTTGATGGATACAAGCCTAGTTCAGTTCTACTACCACATTATGTTGCCAGAATGGTTTCAGAACTTTGATATGATGATGTTGAGTATGTACGAAATCCTTTGTCAAATGTCTCAAAATCCTTTTGAGCATTTACAGCTGTTATGCTGCCGAAATTTTGCTAGAAATTCTAATGCCTTTGCATTATGATTGTGCTTTCAGATGGCCACTCGCGACCTCAATCAAGTGGTTCGCCTGACTCGATGCCTAGATGTACCCGGCCATACTGCTAAGTTGGTCAGGGTAATGACTGAGGCTGGATACCGCTGGTATCCTGAGTACACGGTCGAAGAGCAATTCCGGGACTTCAATCAAAGCCAGTATCTCTGCACTGTCAGGATATTTCCATCTTATCCTGGATCCACCGAGCCTCTTCACTGCTCCTATGGACTCGGGGTTACTATTGAGATGGCTGTGCAGGACGCCGCCTACTCTATGATGACCATTATGCGAGTCAGATCTGGTTTATTTCGGGACTCTGATTTCCGGTATATGCCAGGATCACTTCCGGGAGCACAAGGGTATCTCCAGGCTATCTATGCTGACTCCACTCAGGAGGATTCACGGACTCGCACCACTGCTGAGATGCTCGAGGATAAGGACCGTGAAAATCGGGCCTTAAGGTTAGAGCTCTTCAATACCCGTGCTGACCACTGGGCCACTTTGACTCGGTTCGCACCGGCGGTGCAAGCTGGATTCTCAGATATGCGCGATCTCTATCCTGTGAGATCTGCTCTGCCAGACGTGATGGTTTGGCGTGATGTAGGAGGCATCACCCCACCTCGCGGTCCCCGCAGGCCACCGTTTGTTGGTCCACGACCTCATCCTAGCCCCTATGGTCCACAAGCTCCGCGAGATCGTCTGTTTCCGGATGAACATGTTGAGCTTCCAGGCTATGGAGGTGACTTTTACGAGGACTACTACGGATCGGTCTGAGTTAGTGGTAGTATCCCTAGTTCGCACTAGCTGTGTCGTCTATCGTCCCGCGTGACTCGTGGGATATGACCTAGTTGTACTCCTTCCGGAGGTGTAGAAAAATAATGTATAGGAGCTTGGGATGCCTCCGAAGAGATGTAATCCTCTTTCACCGTAATAGTACTTTGTTTGGTCTTGTACTAAACCCTGTATGGTGTGTATGACGATGGAATAAAGAAGCAGTCTCTGTATCTACCATGTCATACGGATGATCATCTTGCATTCCGAGTTATTCCTTACATTATGTATCCTATGTCGGAATTTTATCATCCTGACTAAAACATTGTCTTGATTACCTAGGATGGTCAACACGCGCGCTAACCCTGCTTCCCAAGAGCAGGCCGAAGGCAGTGAAGCCAGGGATGCAAATCTGCCTCATCCTCCTTCACTAGCCGAGGTTATGATGGAAGCTGAGAGAAACAAGCGGGAGACCAACCGTTTGTTGGAGCGTATTGAACAGAATACACCACACCATCAGAGGGCTAACGTGGTGTCACTCAGTGATTTTATCAAATTGCATCCACCCACGTTCCACCACTCCGTCGAGCCTCTCGACGCTGATGACTGGCTTCGCAGTATCTCTCACAAACTACGTTCCGCGCTGGTAGCGGAGGCTGACAAGGTCACCTTTACTGCATATCATCTTGAAGGCCCCGCCAGTCTGTGGTGGGAGAATTATGGAGCTATGCGCCCAGCGGGCCATGTCACCACTTGGGCTGAGTTCAGCGAGGTGGGGTCCTGACATACGTAGACAACACTCTCCCCTCTCATTGCTATGCATCACCATGATCTTGCGTGTGCGTAGGAAATTTTTTGAAATTACTACATTTCCCAACATTAAGACCATGTATTTCTTCAACAGGCGGTAAATTAAGACCATGTATTTGGTCAATAGGAGGTAAATTCTTAACATCTTCAGCTTTTATACCCTTTTTCCTTCATAGATTTCTTTGCCTCTTGCATACCTTCAGGACTAAGAAATAGAATACCCCTCTTCTTCGGAGTTGGCTTAGGAGTTGGTTCAGGAATTGGATCAGGAAGTGTCCAGTTATTTTCATTAGTCAATATATTATTCAATAGAATTTCAGCTTCATCTGGTGTTCTTTCCCTGCAAACACAACCAGCACAACTATCCAGGTGGTCTCTGGAAGCATCGGTTAGTCCATTATAAAAGATATCAAGTATTTGATTTTTCTTAAGAGGATGATCAGGCAAAGCATTAAGTAATTGGAAGCCTCCCCCAAGCTTGTGGGAGACTCTCTTGTTCAATTTGCACAAAATTATATACTTCCCTTAAAGCAGCTTGTTTCATATGAGCGGGGAAATATTTAGCAGAGAAGTAATAAATCATATCC
This sequence comes from Triticum aestivum, assembly GCF_018294505.1. NCBI lineage: Eukaryota > Viridiplantae > Streptophyta > Magnoliopsida > Poales > Poaceae > Triticum > Triticum aestivum. Next base: position 117,691,968 of record NC_057812.1, read on the forward strand.
TGGGGACTACGCACACAACCAGGATCAAGAGAATTAAACCATATCTTAGCATCACCCTTCGATGAGAACGGAAATATCTTAAGGATATAATAATAGCGAGTTTTCTCATCATTAGTGAACATGGTAGCTATATCATTTAATATAGTAAGATGTGCCACAACAGTTTCAGATTCATAACCATAGAAAGGATCAGATTCTACTAAAGTAATTATCTCAGGATCAACAGAGAAATCATAATCCTTATCAGTAACAAAGATAGGTGAAGTAGCATAAGCAGGATCATATTTCATTCTAGCATTCAGAGTTTTTGTTTCATCTTAGCTAATAGTTTCTTAAGATCACTCCTATCATTGTAAGCAAGAAAATCTCTAGCAGTTTCTTCATCCATAACATAGCCCTCGGGCACAACAAGTAATTCATATCTAGGGGGAGAGTCTTCATCATCACTTTCATCAATATTATCAGTTTCAATAATTTCATTCTCTCTAGCCCTATCAAGTTGTTCATCAAGAAATTCACCAAGTGGCACAGTAGTATCAAGCATAGAAGTAGTTTCATCATAAGTATCATGCATAGCAGAAGTGGCATCATCAATAACATGCGACATATCAGAATGAATAGCAGGTGTAGGTGTCGCAAGTTTACTGAAAAACAGAAGGTGAATCAAGTGCAGAGCTAGATGGCAGTTCCTTACCTCCCCTCGTAGTTGAGGGATAAATCTTGGTTTTAGCGTCTTTCAAGTTCTTCATAGTGATAAGCAGATATAAATCCCAAGTGACTAAAAGAATAGAGCTATGCTCCCCGGCAACGGCGCCAGAAAATAGTCTTGATAACCCACAAGTATAGGGGATCGCAACAATTTTCGAGGGTAGAGTATTACCCAAATTTATTGATTCGACACAAGGGGAGCCAAACAATATTCTCAAGTATTAGCAGCTGAGTTGTCAATTCAACCACACCTGGAAACTTAATATCTGCAGCAAGGTATTTAGTACCAAAGTAATATGATAATAGTGGTAACGGTGGTAAAAGGTAACGGTAGCAAAAGTAATGTTTTTGGTATTTTGTAGTGATGATAACAATAGCAACGGAAAAGTAAATAAGCAAAGAACAATATATGGAAAGCTCGTAGGCAATGCATCGGTGATGGAGAATTATGTCGGATGCAGTTCATCATGTAACAGTCATAACCTAGGGTGACATAGAACTAGTTCCAGTTCATCAATGTAATGTAGGCATGTATTCCAAATATAGTCAAACGTGCGTATCGAAAAGAACTTGCATGACATCTTTTGTCCTACCCTCCAATGGCAGCGGGTCCTATTGGAAACTCAGGGATATTGAGGCCTCCTTAATATATATTGATGAAAACATAATAGGTTCAGATCTAAAATCAAGGCACTCGGGTCCTAGTGACAAGCATCAAGCATAGCAAAGTCATAGCAACATCAATCTCAGAACATAGTGGATACTAGGGATCAAACCCTAACAAAACTAACTCGATTACATGATAAATCTCATCCAACCCATCACCGTCCACCAAGCCTACGATGGAATTACTCACGCACGGCGGTGAGCATCATGAAATTGGTGATGGACGAAGGTTGATGATGATGATGATGATGGCGACGGATTCCCCTCTCCGGAGCCCCGGACGGACTCCAGATCAGCCCTCCCGAGAGAGTTTAGGGCTTGGCGGCGGCTCTGTATCGTAAAATGCAATGAATCCTTCTCCCTGGGTTTTTCCTCCCCAAAAGTGAATATATGGAGTCCAGGTTGAGGTCGGTGGAGCGTCAGGGGGCCCACGAGGCAGAGGGCGCGCCCAGGGGGGTAGGGCGCGCCCCCACCATCGTGGACAGGTGGAGGCCCCCTAACGTGGATCTTCCTTCCAGTATTTATTATATATTCCAAAATAATTCTCCGTTGATTTTTAGGTCATTCCGAGAACTTTTATTTCTGCACAAAAATAACACCATGGCAATTCTGTTGAAAACAGCGTCAGTCCGGGTTAGTTCGATTCAAATCATGCAAGTTAGAGTCCAAAACAAGGGCAAAAGTGTTTGGAAAAGTAGATATGACGGAGACGTATCAACTGGCACTAAAGGGGGGGCTTTAGTCCCCACCCTTTAGTGTCGGTTGGTGAACCGAGCCTAAAGGTCCTGACGAACTAGGACTAATACCCAATTCTACACTAGTGCAAAGGGGCATCATCTTTGGGGTTGTGCATCGGCTAGAGGGATGGTTGGCTTGGTGGTTGGACACAAGTCTCCATATGCTTCTAGTGCGGTGATCAAGGTGGAGCGGCATACCATCTATAGTATCGATGACAACGAGTCTTGGTGGCAAGGTGCAGCGGGGTCTTGGCGCTGGATAGCGTTTTATGTGCATGAGTAGGAGGCTGGCATTGTGGTCGCATCGAAGGCAGAAGGGTGTGGCAAGATCAGTGCATTGATTGCACCTAAAAATGGCACTGCGGAAGAAGGCAACGACAGATTCTAATGCGAGCGCATGTGGTACACGCTGAGGCTCTGCTAGACTGGTTGGTGCTCTCTGGTAGCTAGCGGGTGGCTTGGTGATGCCACTGGATTTCTTGGTGTGCGTGGCGCGAGGTCAGGGCATATCATCAATCTTGTAGGTAGGGCGACATTTTTTGTCAAGAAGGTGTCTTTTGGTTGATCTATGCATTTATTTTGTAAGACCTTCATGAATAATGCAATAAAGATGGTTGTGTGCATCACACGATGCAGAGGACGTGAGTAGTTCTCCTTATCAAAAATATGTTTGTGGACATTCATGAAAAAACCTAGTTTAATGCTTCAAAGTTTACATGGAACTGATTTTTCTATTGCAGAGTGATGAAATCTTTGATTTTCCATGCAAATTCATTAACATGCTTAAACAAGCATTCAAATTCTCTGGACACTTTCAAGTTTTTGTCAGTATCGAGTGTTCATCTCTGAACATGTGCTTTAGGGAGACATTTTCGTCATGTCCAATTAGCCGCAGGTTGATCTTCCTTATTGTTTATGTTTACTTGACAATAATTTGTTCTATACTAGGGAAAGTTTGCAAATGCCAAACACCTTACTACAATTTTTTTGAGACTCGAGACACATCATACTACCAAGGACTCAAAAAACTTCATCTAGTAACACCAGCACAAAAGTTAAATAATTGCAGAAAGTATCATATATTCAATATACACGGAGAATTTCATGTATTTAGATATTTCATCACAGTACATGTAAACTCACTGTACAACTGTTGTTAAGATGATTAGTTCTAAATGGAAGACCACCTTCTTTCTTTTTAGGGAAAATGGAAGACCACCTAATCATATGGAACCTTCAATGTGCACTACACCGAGGATCGGTACAGATTCAGGTTCCACTTGCATTATGATGTTATAATAACCATGGCTGCAAGCATATGTCTGGCATCTGAACTTTATCTGGGTGTGCCACTACACACTAAATCGACTCTATGATAAATCCAAATTGCAGCCATATTCTTTGTGTGCCTAACCTGTGTACTGAAATTACAGAGCTATCATAACGCCGAGCACATGATTATTTTTCAAATTATAGGCCGAATCAAAAAAGAGTCTAAAAAATAAAGAATAATTGAAATTATACGACCCAATGTGGTGCGAAAATGACTATATACAATCTCGACTAGTGAAGTTGGGGGACACTTAGGGCAGCTCCAATACCGACACTCAAACCGCCCGCACATGTCCAGACCGCATGATCCGGACCCCGGAAGCCATCCAACGCGCATGTATTCTGTCCGCTCGGCTGTCCGGACGTACCTTTTTTTCCGCAAACTGGAGACAAAGTGGGGAGGGAGGATAGTTTGGGGCGTCTGGACCACTGCCACATTCACATCTAACCGACCTTGCTCACCCAAACATCCCACCCGCATCTCTCGTGCTTTTTATCAAGCGCCATACCGCATTCATGCCGGCCCAAACCATGCAGCAGTCGGCATTGATGTCCATGATTTGATCAGACGGAAGGGCGGCGCTTACGGAAGTGAGCTCTTGGGCATCGCAGCTTCAATGCGGACGCCGCGTCCTTAGAAACCAACTCTGACCACTGCACCACATTGAAGCTGGTTGACCACCCGTTCCTCTTTCCAAGCCGAGTGGTGATACCAAAGTCCTAATTCTCTACGCCAGCAGGCATAGGTGGTGGAAGTTTCTCCTCAGGCGAATCATGGCACCGCCGCCCTCGCTCTCCGGGCCCATCCGCGTCCAGGGCGACGGGCTCCTCCGGCAAGGAGGAGATAGTCATCTCCTCCGGCCACAAGGAGGACTAGTAGCTGCAACAATGGCCCCTCTCCTCGCAGAGGCGGCTCTGATGGATGATGAATCCGTCCATCAGATGGAGATCACAACAGAGCGCTTGCTCTGTCAGATAGGCCCGGCGCCACCATTGCAGGCACGCATGAAGTAGGAGTCACCGTCCTCGACAAACGTCCACGTGAAGAGGGAGCCTACATCCCCACTCAGGCGGGTGAAGGACTAGCCCGCGTCCCCATCGTGCAACCGCAATCTCCACATCAGAGGTCGCCTGAAGGAGGAGCACGCGTCCCCCCAGAGGCTCCGCTGCATCAAGGACGAGCCACCATCACCCCCGCTGTACGGCTGTACACACGAATTGATGGGCCCTCGTCGCCGCCACGACATCATCGCCACCCAATAAAGGAGGAGCTGCCGCCGGCGATCACGAAGGATCTTGGCCGCATCCTCCACTACCTTAGAGCAGGAGGTATCGGTTGTGCCTCGGGCTCGAGGTCTGTTGTATCCGCTGTGGAGCATGCAGCAAGGCAGCTGGCGCGGTATGACCGACGCAATGCTGCTCACCGCACCGCATTCGCCAAGACAGACGTGGCACAGAAATGGGTCCACAATGACCTGGACCTCGTCGCCGCAGCAGCACTCATCCGCTCTGGCACCACCGCAGAGACGGCCGGCAGGCGCCGGTGACACCTTGACGGAGAGCTCGGCGAGATCGTTGATGAGTGGCCGCTTAGTGACTGCTCAGCTGATGTCGGCAGGGTCAAGGCCGCTCACAGGGCTTCCCCGATGCCGTCGGCAATGGACAAGGCGGCCGTCCACACCGTGCAATAGGAGGCGCGGCGGATCCTATGCGAGCGGCAGGAAGGCACAAGACAAGGTTGTTGCGCCCCTCCGGCGCCCTTCCATCGCTGGAGGGACGATGATGATGACAACGGCACAGACGACGACGGTGCTGTTGCAGGACTGGGTGGCCATGTGTACAGGATGGTTCTCCGATATTGGTTTAGGTTTTTTTAGAGTTTTTAGTTAAATGGTCAAAATATTGTCCGTTTTATGTAAATTATGTCAATATTTTAATGAAATACAACAGGTTTGCATGGATTTTTCCGTTTAGTTCAAATAGTGGTTGAAATATATGCAAGCAGCATTGGATTATTGGCTCCACATCCATGTCCGCACCCTGATCTCTCTGTCCGTGGACGGACGCGGAAGTAAATTTGTAGGTCAGCGTTGGAGATGCCCTCATATTATGGGTACATAATAGTCCGGTACAAAATTACATAGAAATCCTCAGGCCTATTCAGCATTGACTATTTATGTCCGTCGGCTTATATAAAATTGGTAAATTCCTAACAGACCTGAAAAGGGCACCCGCAACAACGAACCATGGAGAATGGTGAAAAAGTTTTGGAGGGGAACAGTTTGACAACAGATATGGTCGAATGGTGCACTTTAACTAGCATTATACATGAAGATTTTTTTAGAAAAGGAGGATGACCCTCGGCCTCTGCATCTGGGGGATGCATACGACTACTTTATTAATTATTCTTACAAGACTTTACAAAGTAATACCGCAGTAAGACTAAAGCCGCGGTCTAAGCAACAAATTGTCGCTACACCTATCCAGTTGATGAAGGGGCGCAGATAGCCTGGGCCTAATACTAAACAGAACATCGTAGCTAAACCTAATATTTAAGACCTGAGGACCCATCCAGAACGCCTGCCGGGCATGGGTCTCGCCGGTCTGGCGTGCTCTCAGAGGCCGCCGCCGCCAACTGCCACCGCTCTATCTTCAGAACTGTACTGATGCATCAATCTTGCTCGGTCTAGCTATCGTCAAGGCCACCACGGCATCCAACGGCACCCCCTCCCTGCACGCAAACAGCTATGCACGCCGTGGTCGCCACTGATACACCTCAGCACCATGCTGCCAAGTACCACCAGCCGACAGAGTTTGAAGTCTTTGGAAGATACGTCGTGCGTAGCACCTGCCGACCAGGCATGACAAAGCGTAGCACCTGTCGGTCAGGCATGACTTAACTGTTGGAATTTTGCTAGTAGGCCTTTGGCCCAAATCCCACCTAAAATTCTGAAATTCTCTTGGACCATTCATGCACACATGTGAGTGGAGTGAGTGAGGCTAAAGTTTAGTCCCACCCCGGAAGTTGAGAGAGAGTTGCACCTCTTTATAAGGTGAGCTCTTCTACCACTTGTATGAGCATGAGAAGAGGAGACCTACACGCGCGCTCCTCCTCCTCGCTCGCCTCGCCACGTCACGACGCGCCGCGGGTTGTGGGATTGAGCCGAGCCGAGGACAGAGCTATGCACGTTGTCTATATTTTTGCTGCATGGGAAAATTAATGAGTCATTAATTAATAATTAACGGACGCGTTAATTACTGAACTGTTTCCGATTCTTTTGGATCGTGATGACTCGGACGTGGGGTTTACTCCCACGGCCTACCCGGCCCGCACTATATAGTTAGGCAGACGTCTACCCTAGCCGCCGCCGCTTCGTATGGTTTCTCACCACCGTTCCAGATCATTGCGCCGCCAAGCAAGTCTTCTCCATCCCTCCTTCCGGCGTGCACCGCGAGAAGGGACAGCAGGCCTCCGGAACCCCGCCTCTCGTGATCCTGTACGGGAGAGGGGCGATCAGGTTTTTGGGGAGCGCACTCGCGCGACTGCTGGCAGCGACGACTTCGCGAACGACGACTTCTTCCCCGACCTCGGCAACCTCGTCCTCGACGACATGGGCGACAACGTCAACGCCGGCGGTGCTGCACCCGCTGCACCGTATGTGATTCTATCCTTCCTGTTCGAGATCGTGGTAGAATTCATGCTTCTAGTATGTGCCCTAGATGTGATATGTTCATCTGCTATGCTAGTTCGCATGATTAGTTTAATCTCTGCTGCTGTGGTCATGATTTATCTTCTGTTTATTCGGATTAAATCTCGTAGTAATTTGCTCATATTTCCAACAATCCAAAAACCTGATTATAGGCAATTTACTCCGAGTGGTTTTGCTGCGCATCTGAAGCCGCCTGCCTTTAAGGGGGCGCAATATAAGAGGTGGCGCACGAGAGCAGTCTACTGGTTTCAGACCATGGGCTGCTATGATGCCACCAAGGGCAAGCCTGAGGGCGATCTTAATCCAGCACAGCTGGAAGCTTTTGAGAAGATCGATACCCTCTTTAAAGGCGCTCTTCTGAGTGTTCTTGATGACTCCATTGTGGATTCGTATATGTCGTTTGACAACGGCAAGGACATGTGGGCTGCGCTCGAGGCCAAGTTTGGTGCCTCGGACGCCGGCAGCGAGTTGTACGTCATGGAGCAATTCTATGACTACAAGATGACTGATGAGCGCCCTGTTGTACAGCAGGCTCATGAGATACAGTCGCTCGCAAAAGAACTTGAGTACTTCAAGTGTGTGTTGCCGGACAAATTTGTTGCCGGAGGCATCATTGCCAAGCTTCCACCTTCGTGGAACAATTTTGCTACTTCCCTGAAACACAAGAGACAGGAGTTTTCCGTTGCGGATCTCATTGGTACTCTTGATGTTGAAGAGAAGGCGAGAGCAAAGGACACACGTGCTCGAGTTGCTGAGGGAGGTTCTAGTGCCCACATGGTACAGAAGAAGAACTCCCAGCCCAACAAGTTCAAAAACAATAAGAACAAAACTCAGGGCAAAGGCAAGTTTGATACAAAGAACAAGCCATCACATTCTACCAACTTCAAGAAGAATTCTCATAAGAAGGGGAAGGGACTTTGCCATGTCTGCGGTGATCCTAATCACTGGGCTCCGAAGTGTCCTAACCGCTTTGAGGAGCGCGAACATGAGAAGAGCGGCAAGTCCGCTAATGTTGTCATCGGTGATACTGATATGAAGGAATCAGGGTACGGTATTTTTCCTACCATCCTTTCAGTATTTCAATCCCCTGATTGGTTAATTGACACCGGTGCCAATGTACATGTTTGTGCTGACGCCTCCATGTTTTCTTCTTACCAGGCAACAGGGACTTCACCCGTGCTGATGGGGAACGGGTCACATGCCATCGTTCGAGGTGTTGGTACGGTCGATCTGAAGTTTACTTCGGGGAAGACTGTGCGTCTGAAGAACGTTCATCATGTGCCGTCCATCAATAAAAATCTCGTTAGCGGTTCCCGTTTATGTCGAGATGGTTTTAAGTTGGTTTTCGAATCCAATAAAGTTGTAATTTCTAAGTGTGGACAATTTGTTGGAAAAGGCTATGAGTGCGGAGGCTTGTTCCGCCTATCTTTGTCAGATATTTGCACTAAAGTTATTAATAATGTTTGCCACAATAATGAGTCTGATATTTGGCATTCACGACTCTGTCATATTAACTTTGGTTGCATGACGCGGTTAGCCAATATGAATTTAATTCCGAAAATCTCTACTGTCAAAGGCTCCAAGTGCCAAGTATGTGTGCAAGCTAAGCAACCTCGCAAGTCCCATAAGACTGCAGAGGCAAGAGACTTGGCGCCACTAGAGCTTATACATTCTGATCTTTGTGAGATGAATGGCGTGTTGACAAAAGGTGGAAAGAGATACTTCATGACGTTGATTGATGACTCCACTAGATATTGTTATGTGTATCTTCTGAAATCAAAAGATGAGGCTTTGACTTTCTTTAAAAACTATAAAGCTGAGGCAGAGAACCAACTTGATCGAAAAATTAAACGGCTTAGGTCCGATCGTGGTGGAGAGTATTTTTCCAATGAATTTGATCTGTTTTGTGCGGAACATGGTATAATCCATGAGAGGACGCCTCCCTACTCACCCCAGTCAAATGGGGTAGCCGAAAGAAAGAACCGAACTCTAACTGATATGGTTAACACCATGTTAGACACTTCGGGTCTATCCAAGGAATGGTGGGGGGAGGCGCTAATGACTGCGTGTCATGTCCTAAACCGAGTTCCCACAAAGCATAAGACCATGACTCCATTTGAGGAATGGGAAAGGAAAAGGTTGAAACTCTCTTACCTACGTACTTGGGGTTGTTTGGCGAAAGTCAATATACCAATTCCCAAGAAGCGCAAGCTTGGACCAAAAACCGTGGATTGTGTTCTTCTGGGCTATGCTTTTCATAGCATCGGCTATAGATTTTTGATAATAAAATCTGAGGTATCCGACATGCATGTTGGTACGATTATGGAATCAAATGATGCAACTTTCTTTGAGGACATATTTCCTATGAAGGATATGTCGAGTTCATCAAATCAGGAGATACCTACTCCATCTAGTGAGGAATTCACTGTAATTCCTGAACCCACCATTGCGATGGAACACGTTGAGAATCCTGTTGAGGGTAACAATGGAACTCCTGTGAGGAGTAAGAGACAGAGGACTGCAAAGTCTTTTGGTGATGATTTCATTGTGTACCTCGTGGATGACACACCCAGGACTATTTCAGAAGCCTATGCATCTCCTGATGCTGACTACTGGAAGGAAGCTGTACGTAGCGAGATGGATTCCATCTTAGCTAACGGTACCTGGGAGATCACTGACCGTCCTTATGGGTGCAAACCTGTAGGATGTAAGTGGGTGTTCAAGAAGAAGCTTAGACCTGATGGTACGATTGAAAAGTACAAGGCACGGCTTGTGGCCAAGGGTTATACCCAGAAAGAAGGTGAAGACTTCTTTGATACTTACTCACCCGTGGCTAGACTGACCACAATTCGGGTGCTACTATCACTGGCTGCCTCACATGGTCTTCTCGTTCATCAAATGGACGTTAAGACGGCTTTCCTCAATGGAGAGTTGAAGGAGGAAATTTACATGGATCAGCCAGATGGTTTTGTAGTACCTGGTCAGGAAGGAAAGGTGTGCAAGTTATTAAAGTCTTTATATGGCCTTAAACAAGCTCCTAAGGAGTGGCATGAGAAGTTCGAAAGAACATTAACTGCTGCCGGCTTTGTAGTAAACGATGGTGACAAGTGCGTGTACTATCGCTATGGTGGGGGCGAAGGAGTTATTCTTTGTCTGTATGTCGACGACATATTGATCTTTGGAACCAAACTTGATTTAATCAAGGAGGTTAAGGATTTCTTATCTCGCTGTTTTGAGATGAAGGATCTAGGAGTAGCTGATGTTATCTTAAACATCAAGCTGTTGAGAGATGAGAATGGTGGGATCACACTGCTTCAGTCTCATTATGTGGAAAAGGTCTTGAGTCGTTTTGGGTATAGCGACTGCACGCCTTCTCCAACTCCATATGATGCTAGTGTGTTGCTTCGAAAGAATCGACGGATTGCTAGAGATCAACTGAGGTATTCTCAGATTATTGGCTCGCTTATGTATTTGGCGAGTGCCACGAGGCCTGACATCTCTTTTGCTGTGAGCAAGCTGAGTCGGTTTGTGTCAAAACCGGGAGATGATCATTGGCATGCGCTTGAGAGAGTTATGCGCTATTTGAAAGGCACCGCGAGCTATGGGATTCACTACACCGGGTATCCAAGGGTACTGGAGGGTTATAGTGACTCAAACTGGATATCTGATGCTGATGAGATTAAGGCCACAAGTGGTTATGTTTTTACACTTGGTGGTGGCGCTGTTTCCTGGAAGTCTTGCAAGCAGACCATCTTAACGAGGTCAACTATGGAAGCAGAACTCACAGCATTAGACACTGCCACTGTTGAAGCAGAGTGGCTTCGTGAACTCTTGATGGACTTACCTATGGTTGAAAAACCAATACCCCCTATCCTGATGAACTGTGATAATCAAACTGTGATCGTCAAGATAAACAGTTCTAAGGACAATATGAAGTCCTCAAGGCATGTGAAGAGGAGACTAAAATCTGTCAGAAAATTGAGGAACTCCGGAGTTATTACGTTGGATTATATCCAAACGTCGAAAAACTTGGCAGATCCCTTCACAAAGGGTCTATCACGTAATGTGATAGATAATGCATCGATGGAGATGGGTTTGAGACCCACCGCATGAGTTGTCCATAGTGGTAACCCACTCTATGTGATCGGAGATCCCGTGAAGTAGAAGTGGGAGACAAGCTGTTGGTCAGCTGGGAGGAGAGTATCCCTATATTAATTATCCCACTCCGTGAAGATGCAATACTCTCCTGATCTGCATGGCAGGTTGATACTTATCTTAATGTGTTCCAAGTGGCTTATTCGGGTAAGCAGAGATGTTGTCCTGCAGAACATCTTCTGAGGAACACACCTATATGAATTTGACTGTTAACGTCGCAGTCTGTGAGAATTGGGTGTTCTCTAATAAATTCATGAAAGGCCCTGGAGTATGACGTATACGCTCCACCCGCGGGGAAGCCTTGCGGCAGCCCAGTATCGGTCAAGAATTTGTGTGAAACTAGTTTCACAGAAAACTTGTAGTTCAAGGCATAGTCCACTATTCAAGTTGTGATCTAGTGTAGCATAAATTTCTAAGTGGAAGTTCAACTTCACAGTCTCCACTAAGCACCGATATATAAAACAATGTTTTGGAACTAAATGATGAGATGTGCCAATGAGACTTTGTGGGGGATTGTTGGAATTTTGCTAGTAGGCCTTTGGCCCAAAGCCCAACTAAAATTCTGAAATTCTCTTGGCCCATTCATGCACACATGTGAGTGGAGTGAGTGAGGCTAAAGTTTAGTCCCACCCCGGAAGTTGAGAGAGAGTTGCACCTCTTTATAAGGTGAGCTCTTCTACCACTTGTATGAGCATGAGAAGAGGAGACCTACACGCGCGCTCCTCCTCCTCGCTCGCCTCGCCACGCACGCCGCGCCGCGGGTTGCGGGATTGAGCCGAGCCGAGGACAGAGCTATGCACGTTGTCTATATTTTTGCTGCATGGGAAAATTAATGAGTCATTAATTAATAATTAACGGACGCGTTAATTACTGAACCGTTTCCGATTCTTTTGGATCGTGACGACTCGGACGTGGGGTTTACTCCCACGACCTACCCGGCCCGCACTATATAGTCAGGCAGACGTCTACCCTAGCCGCCGCCGCTTCGTATGGTTTCTCACCACCGTTCCAGATCATTGCGCCGCCAAGCAAGTCTTCTCCATCCCTCCTTCCGGCGTGCACCGCGAGAAGGGACAGCAGGCCTCCGGAACCCCGCCTCTTGTGATCCTGTACGGGAGAGGGGCGATCAGGTTTTTGGGGAGCGCACTCGCGCGACTGCTGGCAGCGACGACTTCGCGAACGACGACTTCTTCCCCGACCTCGGCAACCTCGTCCTCGACGACATGGGCGACAACGTCAACGCTGGCGGTGCTGCACCCGCTGCACCGTATGTGATTCTATCCTTCCTGTTCGAGATCGTGGTAGAATTCATGCTTCTAGTATGTGCCCTAGATGTGATATGTTCATCTGCTATGCTAGTTCGCATGATTAGTTTAATCTCTGCTGCTGTGGTCATGATTTATCTTCTGTTTATTCGGATTAAATCTCGTAGTAATTTGCTCATATTTCCAACATTAACATCTCCACCGAAGCTCCGTGCAAGACGAAGCCGCTTCACCTCCTGCCTCTGACTTCCAGCACTACTCCACAAACGATGCTCCCAAGAGAGAAACGACACCGCAGTGCCGCCATCGTCTGATCTGGAACACCAGATTCTAGGGTTTCCCCCAGAGCAGCACGAGTGGCTCGACAGTAGTTACACGACGATGCCTCCATCAAGGTAACGGCGTAGAACGCTGCCATCGCCTGCAAACGGCTCGGTTTTCACCAGCAACCATGTCTCTCCAACTCGCAGCCGGGACTGGATGATGGATCTCAAGATCCGATCACCAAGCCTCTGGCCGGCCATCTCTGACGAAGAAGATGACCACCACCGTTGGCCAGTGAGACGACGCGAGATGAAGTAAGGCGCTGCCAGCGTGCATCTTGGCCAGCACCACCGGCGCTCGGCCCGTCCCAGACCACGTCTCTTGGCCGAGGGCAACGACAAGCGCTGCCACGACAAGGACGCAGACCGGAAGCCCAGATCTGGCCCACCCGCGCGCCGCCACGTGGCCACCACCAAGCGCCATTCAGGGGCCGCCGCGCCACCGTGAGGGACGCCGCCCCACGGGCAGCAGGCGCCAGCCACCGACGTAACACCGCCGCGCGCCACCGGCCGCCATGAAATCTGCGCGAGAACGACAAGGACGCCCCGCCGCCACCTTATCTGGGGACCACGCACATCAACAACGAAACGGATGGTAGACATTTTAAGCTCAGCCAATCTTCCCGGTGTCAGGCTGTGAGCATCATGGCATGCTACACGTGAGAGCAATATAGATGTACAACTACATGAGGTGCTTGTCTGTAGAGAAGCGACTCGCAGATATAGCTTGCGTCACACGGGCACAACTCTTCCGGGTTGATGATGGATGAAGTGAGCACGTCAGAAACATGTTCGTGATGCAACAACCTCAGAATGGAGGCAAAGATGGCGTTGGATATAAGTTAACCAGGAAGTTATTGCGGCCTAAGCCTCAGCGGATTGAGTTGCTTTGGAAAGAGATTTGGATTTTATTTTATTCTCATGTGAAGGGAATTAGATCTGGGTCTTTGGCAGAATATCAAATTCAAACGTAATTCAGCGAACTCAGTAGTCGATCCAAACTGTGTCCTAGCAGCACACTAGCTAACCTTTAGCCATTTCCTAATACCTCCCAGTCCCGGTGTATTACTTGTGCCTCTCTCGATGTTTGCAAAAGTATCTATCTATAATATATACCCTCTGTATGCTGGCCAATGTCCATTGGGATTCCCTCGCGCACTATACCACAACAAAGAATCAAGTTCCATTGTGCACTAGCAATGCATATAGCCAAGTATATATATTCTATGTTACTGATATTTCTCGGCGCCCAGGGGCGTCTCTTCTCTTCACCTTCCTGACGGTTTCTAAGTTCACAAAGAGTACCTATCGGTGAAACCTGCCCATCAGGGTTCAAGTCTCGACGACTTTACCTAGATGTTTGCATTTTCCTAGATTTATTTCAGAATTAAACAGTGTTATTTTTTCAGTGGTAGGCGACGTACGTATCCGTTGATATATAACAAGGCGCCTATAGTGAATTCCCCAGTCACGTGATCTGTTGGTATAGCACAGTCTCTCAAAGATGCTCAACCTATCTTTATGAAACCTAGTGGTTATTATTTGCATGTAATCCACGTAGCTGGGACGAGACAAGTGTAAGGAATTCCCCTGGCAATGGAGGGATAGACTAGAATATATCTCAATGACGATGATGACCGAATACGAATAACAGAGCATCAAGACCTGCATTGGCTAGTAAACGGAAGAATCTATATCAACTCGATCTTCTGGGAATATTGCATTGGTAATATAAGGCCCCGATGCATGATTATCGTTTTTCGTTAGTGCCACTAGGCTATCTAGCGCATCACTATTGGTTCAAGGCAGATCAATCGTTGATCTGGCAATCTGGCATATAGTGGCAGGGCAGCTGTTGAGCTGATAGTGCCTAACCAACTGAGCTATTGCTCAGTTCGGCCGAGATCATCAAATTAATCAAAACCTATCCATCCACGAAGGCCAAATCACAACAACCTGTGGTTAGGTTACTTGTATCCACCACCCGGGTTCTCAAGCCCCCAAAATTAGTATGGCAACTTATTTATTTGTAGATTTATTTGCAGCGACAGACCGCCCCATAATAAACCATCATTGCCAAGTCCAAACCATGCGTCACTGCTGGTTTTGAGAATTGGCAGTGGACAAGCAATGTTATCACCGATTCCGGGCTAAATCAACAGTGATAATAGTAGTAATTTACTTACGGACTAAGTCTCTCGAAATCTAGAAAAATGAATATTGCTGCAATTAAAACTGAGAGCGAGGTATCTTACTTATAATAGGAGTTTCATGTCCAATCCTAAAAAAACTATAGTGATTTTGGTGAAGAGTGCCGCCCGCAACAACGGAGAGAAGCAATAGGAAGAAAAAAGGAGTGAATGCTCGGGTTGGAGGAAGGGGAAACATGGTTTTATATTGTGTAGAACCATTACTGCTAGTTCAACCTAAAAAATGACGGTGAGCTAACACCAGTTCTTGGCACAAATCTGTATTGTTAAGCACCACGTCACTGCCGGTTCGTGTCTAACTTAAACCTGCAGTGATTATAGGGCTATCACTTCTACAGTAGTTCTAACCGGCTCAATCATTTGAGGGGGCTATGCTTTAGAAGCAGCAGAACTGGCGGACCACCTTGATTGCCTAACCTGTAGTAGTGCTTCCTCAATCCTGGGATCTATGACCCTAGTCTTTCAATATCTAGTTTTTTTATTGCATGGTAATACGTTCTCATTAATAAGATAAAGATTCAATAACAAGCAACATAAGCACCGACATTATAGGACTGAAGAGATATGATAATCCTACGCAAAGTCCAGCGCATGTCCCTCTCCATCAAGGAAAAGGAGACAAATCAGCTCTTCACAAAAGCTCGACGCGACTTCATCTCTGATCAGCAACCTTACGGACCTTCAAAATAGTTTGCCTGAAGCAGAACCATTGCCGTTGAAAGAATCAGACCGAGGCAACGTGTCCCTGGACACCCCATCAAACTCCAGAGCTGACACCCCCGCACGACTACAAAGTGGATGGAGGAAACCAGAACTATCAGGCTCAAACCACCAACCCAGCACAAGCTGCACCTTCTTACAGCTATCACCGGCGAAAACTTATATTTAGAAACAGAGGAAGTAGTTGTGCACGCTTTAGTATTTACAAGATTGAGTATATGTGCGTATATATGTTTTGTTAAGAGAGAAAAGGTTATCTGGCCCAGGGAGTCACGGCATTAAGGCTGGGCCCAACAAGTCAGTCAGGTTGCACGGACCGTTGCTGGCCTCTTGGCCTATAAATAGCTGGGCAGTCCATCATCCATGGCACAACAGCTTCTTCCCCGGGAGAAAGAAAGAAGCTCTCCTCTCTCCATCGGTACAACAAGGTACTACGGGCCTGTTTCGATCTTCATTCGCTCGTTCCATGGCTTTATTTATTTTTCTGTTTCCGTCTTGTTAGATATACTTCATGCATGCATGCATGGTGACAGTTTTTAAAGTAAAAAAATGTGTGAATATTTTTTTTGTCAAGTAAAAAGAATATTAGTTGTTAGCACGAAAATTAGCGCAGAGTCAGTTACGTGAGCAAATCGCACGAGGGAGCCATCCACGATTGGAGATAGAAAAGGAAGGCATGCATGATTTGGGTGCTAACCCCACAAGAGGATTGGCCGCATCTTTTTATTTCCAAAAAAGTAACGATCCTTGGCTAGGCTTTAACTGTGCGTCCTACATTATGGGATTGCATGTAAATCCTAATACGCCTAAGATTTTGGGAAGGAGGGAGTAGCTGTTTAAGTAAATTGAAGATAAGGATATTACTTATTGTAATATTGTGCATAGGAAATCAGTTTGTATATTTGCATACACATGTGTATGTAAATATGTCTTGTTCTACCTACGTATAAGCGGCGTCAACCATATATTGCACGTTGATTAGTGATCATGTTGCTTCATTCTACTGCATGTAGTTGTGCGCGGATCAAGAACAGTAGTCACGTAGGTACGCGGTATACACACACACACACAATATAATTTTTTAATATATATATATATTAAAAAATTATGTTGCCTCCATCTAATTTGGCCACAGATCGAGATGGTGCCTGCAGCTGGTGGCGCTGGTGGCACGAATAATGTTAATGGTGCTAATGGTGGCGCTGGTGGCACGAACAATGTTTCCGGTGCTGCTGCACCGCTGGCCGATTCTTGCCGCAAGCCGCAGCAGCAGCTGCCAACGGTGAAACATCAGTATGCGGAACAATACGAGTATGCATACCCAGCAGCACCGCCATACAGCGGCCCTCCAAAGCCGCCGCCGGCGTATCGCTATTGCTATGGGTATGGTGGACGTGGTTCTGGTGGGTACGGCTACAGCTACGACTACCCCGAGCCCGATGGTATTTGGGATGAACCTGATGGTGCATACGGCGGCGGCAGATACCACCCACCACAGCCGCCGTATTATCATGGCGGCGGTCGTGGTGGGTATCCTTCTCCTCAGTTTGGTCGGGGAGTTGGTGCTGGTGGCTATAGCTGCTACGGCGGTGGCGGTGGCGGCTATCCTCCCAGTTCATTTCCGTCTGTAGGTACCATCGATACTATGATGCATGTAGCAGCTCAACACACACTACTCATATCACTCAGTTAGTTGTTGTGCTGATTGATGGCTCGATTCAGGAGGAGGAGGCGGCGGCTGTGATGGTGGGGTCAGCAACGCTTACGGAGGGCCGCCGCAGGAGAAGCCGCGGATGAGCGTCGGGTGGGTAGCCGCCGGGGGTGCTACCGCCTATGGAGGGTACCAGCACCACATGGGCGGTCGTGGTGGGTATGGTGGAGCTGGTGCTGGTGGCTATAGCTACCACGGCGGTGGCGGCGGCGGCGGCTGTGGTTATCCTCCGACTGCAGGTATGATCGATACTTATGATGCATGTAGCAGTTCGACACACACTACTGATACCACTCACTCAGTTGTTATGCTGACTGATGGGTCGATTCAGGAGGAGGAGGCGGCGGCGGTCATGGGGTCAGCAACCCCTATGGAGGGCCGCCGCAGCAGAAGCCGCACATGAGCGCGGGGTGGCTAGCCGCCGGAGCTGCTACCGCCTACCACGGAGGAGGAGGGCATGGGTACAGGCATGGGCACGGAGGATACGACGACGGCTGTACTTGTTGCGGCGACGGTTACGGTTATGGCTGCCGTGGTTGTGCCCCCCATATGCATATGCGAGGCGAGTTCGAGCACCAAGAGCACACCAATATCAAATACACTGTTCATCCCGACGGTAAGTGCAATGACGCTGCCAGCGGCCCGCCCGTTACAGTGTTGGACAAATGTGCCAGCCAACCAACAAGCGGGGTTTAATATGGACGGACTCCAAGCTCATCACTGTACGGTATGTACACTACTCGATGAGCCTCGATCATCATACCAGATGAATGCCTTATACTCATCCGTCATGTACGTCCTAAACATTACATATATGTATCTTGTGTTAGGGAATAAAACTATATGTACGTACTTATATGTAATGTAAGCCAGGAGGCTACCAAACGGCGTTCTGGCGTTTTGTGTACGAGCGCTACTGTGGCCGTGCGAGCCATCACATGGTTTGTCATGCTAACAAGCACATGGAACTGAATGACGACCTTATATTGATTGATGTGTTTGTGCGCGCGCGTGCGCGTGCGTGTGCCTAGTGTGTTGATTCTATATATGTATGTGTCCACAGAATAATTGTCCAAAGATATTCCTTATTTCTGTTTGGGAAATCAATCCAAAGGCACCTTCCCGGGAAGGAATCTTTAGTGACCATTATTTTTCCACATTAAAGATGGCGACTAGACCCGTTAGTAAATTAATGTAACTAATGCTCGGATATTACTGATGTGTTTCAGACTCGTCCCTAAAGCAATGATGATGGAGAATCAAAAACCCGTCAAAAGCCAGTCACTAATATGTTTATGACGGGAAACCAAAAGTACATCACTAGTATTCGCTTGTGTGACGGATCTTGGTTGTGACAGTTTTTTTTAAACCCATACCTAGTGTTGTCATAGACGTATTTCGTAAAACACCTCTCCGATACACGTTTCGAAAATATAAAAACTAGTAAGGTACATATACATTGTACGCATGAGATTTAGCAACCAAATTATGAATAAATACCACATTATAGCATGTAAATTTTGAGTCATATATTTATGATGTAGATGTTCGTTTAATTCTTATAGTTTATCTCGTTCAAAATCAATTAGTTTTTATAAAAAAGCTAATCTATTTTAATATTCATGAAATTGTACTTTGTAAAGCATAAAGTAAAAACAAATAATGGCAATTCATGCAAAAAAAATTTGAACAATTATGATACGGAAGATTGTAGAACAAAGAAGAAGTGCTTGTGTTTTGAGGTTTGTGCATTATGCTTAAGTTCAACTAGATGACTCCTTGCGCCAATGGCGCAAAGGCCGAGAGGGAGCCAGGTATTGTGAGAATATTTAGACACGTAAGTCAAAAACCAAATGTGACCAACACTCCCGCATCCTCTGCTTGGAAGCCGCCTTTTCTTACCGGATCTAACATAGATACAATGATTGTTCAAGAGCAAATTTCAGAGAAAATATAAAACATGAAATGTTAAGTTGTACTATTGAGACCATACCACCATATCTTTATTTAGTTTCTTTGGAAACCTAAAGGTCTAAGAGGATGGTACATGTAAGAAGCCGTGAATCCACAAAAAAAAACTAAACTAACTTCCAGATAAACATTTCAAGTTTGGAAGCCACAAAGAAGCAGCCCAGATCTCTCGTTGTAGTGCATGTACATGTCCTTAATCCTGCATCCACAACCCATAATTTTTCAACACCTAAATCCACAAAATCCAACTAAAGGAAATCATGGCAGAAACATGCTTACGTCTCTGAGAAGGACTTCTTGGCATTCTTGTGCAGGGACACAGCAATCCTCGTTGCGAGCTGCAGAAGAACCACACAGGCACCTTCCTTCACCTTGCCCTTGAGGAGGGGGGCAACACTTGCAGCGCCGCGACAAGGCTTGCTCCGAGTGTAATCATCAGCATTCTTAGATACCTAAACAAACAATCAAAAAAGAACATGCTGTGAGCAATCAAAAAAGAGGAATTATAGTCAGCTAAACAAAACAGACACATATTTTCAAAAGTGGAAAGACATAACCATCTAAAATAGAGGAACTTGTCGGCACACAACATAAAGCAGCGGATATTGCGCATGCTCACTTAAGGCAACATCTTCAAATAAATATAGCTGCAGAATTTTCCAAACCCTGAAAACAAACTACAACAAGCAACCAAGAAAAATCTGATGTTCTACATACACTGGAAGTATGGATGTTATTCAAAAAAGGAAGGCATCGACAAGCGTAATTATCTCTATTTTAGCTACCAATCCAGAAACAAGTCTGTTGTTCTACAATAAATATAGCTGCACAATTTTCCAAATCCTGAAAAGAAACTACAACAAACAGCCAAGAAAATTCTGATGTTCAACATACGCTGGAAGCATGGATGTTACTGCAAAAAGGGAAGGCATCGACAAACATAAGTATCTCAATGTTAGCTACCAATCCAGAAGACAAGTCACGTGCTTTTACTCAAGCTTCACACTACCACGAAAACCATGACAAACTTCGAAAAAAGACCAGGTCGAACATATGGAGGCAAAATCATGAAAGAGGTATATGGGTAAGAGCTCACGAAGCAAAGCAAATAGAACAATAAGTAGATCCGGCTTACATGCAGCGCCAGCAAAACCAATAATAAATTTGGACCAGTGCTTCGGCAAGAAATTACTGCACAACAATGGTGACCAACCACAAGCCTTTAAATAAGACTATACTCCACAAGCAAAACAATGAAGAAGCATCTTGTATAAGTTTACTTCATTTGGTCACAATACGTAACCATAAGTATTGATGTGCACAAAACAGGGAAGCACAATTTCTTCAGGCCTAATTTTCACAAATTAGTTCTTACTGATTACTAAATGGCAGCTAAGCATGTAGGTGCTCTGACTATCGCAACTGCTAGTAAACTAAGTAACTAACTATATTTACCAAAATGTACAATGCTCAAGGTCAGGTTTTTTTTTTTTTGAGAGATGCTCAAAGGTCAGCTAGGAAGACAAACACAAGGAATAGAGGATGCACACCTGATACCTGCTGAAGTTTGCTTTGGTCTCCTTCTCAAGGGCCAATCCAGAAACATAATCAGCAAGCCTATGTGCCTCCATGCCAGGCTTTCCACCTATAATTGAGAAGCACCTAAAAAGATGAAATTGAAATCAGCCATATATCACAAGTTCTACACAAAGAGATCTCTTATAAAACAAGTATACAAATTTTGCTCACTTCAAGATACTTCAAACAAGAAACCATAGTTTTGAATATGACAACAGAACAGAACTTCGGTTAAACATGACAATGAAAAAAAGCACCATTTTACTTACCATTTCAAACACCATTGTTACCATTTCCCCTAAAGAAATCCCAATACCTTCATCAAAGATAAAAGGAGTCATCATATGCACACGTGCTAGTCTGCTAGATAGTACATTTGAAATCTGGTAACAGTGAAGAAGAAAACCTGTCCTGCAAGGCATGCAATGTATTCTTTATAAGGAAGAGATGGTACACCACAAATAAAGAAGCAACGATCCCTGTAAAGTGATCTACATTTTGGGAAGGCTTATCCGAACATAATGCATATTTGATACTTAGCTGTGGCAGTACCTCACTGCAATATCCTACAAATAGGCATATTCTCCAGCATAGTGAAATAAATACCTAACTACCTTCCACTGAAACTATTGCAACATAAGTAGTTTTTTGTTCTAGGTCTAAACAAATGAACCCAAGGTATCATGCTCTTGTGTCAAAGAATACCATGTTTTCCTTTTTAATCTTAGTTTATCTAGCCATGTGAAATGCAATTCACCACAAGCATCAGAAGCCAAACATAAAGAAAAGGAGGCAGCAATGAACTAAAAAAAGGACATGCTAATGAATTAGAAGTAAACATATGAATATTCCTAATGGTAGATCTCTCACGAGAGAGTTTCTTATGAATCTTTTTAGCATATATTTTGTTTTAAAATAATAGATACGGTCAACCTTACTATGTCAATACTGGCCTGAATCATAACATAAGAGAATTCAAGTCCATATTTTCGAATATACAGGAAAACGAATTAATCACATAATGGAAGAGCAGACATCTTACCTTCCAATTGGCCCCTAGATCAGACACTTGGGCGGAGCACACCAGCATCATGAGCTTGGCGACGGGCTAGGATTGGCAAAATAACAACCAAGGCAAAATCAAAAGAAATAAGAATATGTGCAATACATAAGCATTTTGCCTGTGTTGATGTAGAAATGAAACAACCTAGTAACAGTGGCGTACAGTCGCGCTGCCGACACACCACAAGATAAGCCTTGTGAATAAATCCCCCTATTGCAAGAAACAAAAGATGGTTCCAATAAGCAAGCACAATATTAATTTAAGGGAACTATGTGTTCCCATGGTACATTCATAAGCTTTGTCCAGCTCTGTACATGCTGTCAATTTTTAGTTCATCTTTATCCTACAACATCCATATATTATACAAAACAAATGGATAACCGAAAAATAAATGGAAATGTACAAATTCTCATTAGCAAGATAAATCACTCCAGCCAACTCTTGCTTCAGTAATGACAACCAACCACCACATACATCCATCCATTATACATAAAGGGGAGAAGTAAATCACCTTGGATGAGAAATAATTAATTATCAAGCTGCTGTAGCTGCCAAACATGCCACAACTAAATACATGGATTCTTCCAATGTAGCTCGCAGAGGCACCTGAGTACACAAAAATAGATAGAATAATGCATCAATTAAAAGGAGCCAAAACAAGCAAAGTATATCACGAACAAAAACAAATGAGGAAAGGGTTCATACAGAGAGGGGAAAGAGGCAGTGGAAGGTGAGAATACCAGCAGGCTCCACAACAACTACAGATACCATGACACCATGTCGAGCATATGTAGTTCTTGATAGACAAAACCTTTACCAAAATAAGATAAACCTTAGTGTACTAACAACACTAAAATTTTGGATATTAGCTGCCAACCATGACTATGTGATATCTGCCCAGGTAAAAAAGTATGTAAGATATAACAAAAAGGGAGGCACACATGAATCATTTCTTCTGTTGGAGGCAAAGAATCTAAGGCCTTATACCTCTATCCCCAATTCTTTCTCTCTTTATCAGAATATAACTAAGAACCACTTCACAAATATGCATTCAGTATGGAACATAGGTCGCTGGAATATAAGCAAACAAAATAGTTGGCATACATAGAAACTAATCTACACATGGCTAAAACAAACAAATATCAGAATGCAGAAAAAACTTGACTTTGAGAGAGAGAGAGAGAGAGAGAGTACACCTTCATCAAACTCTTCCTCAGGATTCTTCCTCTCCTCTTTCTTTCTCAGATCTGCACATCATGTTTAAAAAATAAAGAAATCGAAATCAGATTACCAGAGAACTGGGGGGATCAAGAGGTAGGGGGGTGGGCGGTGTGAGGACGTGCAACCTGGATTGGGGACAGGGGACGACGACCGGTGAGCAACGACCATCAGTCATGGCCGGCGACGCTTCTCCACTCCACGACAACGCGAGCGACGCCTAGAGCTCTGGCATCGCGGTCCTGCCTCCAGCTCTGTTCTTCTCACCCTCTCATGCTCCTGCACACCCATCATTAAAACCAAACGCAGAAATCCTAACTGCAAAATATAAATTAATTTAAGGAGATAGGAATTAGGAGAAGGAGCTTACACATGGGAGGAGTTCAAACCCCTTCTTTCTTGTAGAGATCGAGCCCCCACTGACCGCGAGGTCGGCCCTCTCCCATCCGCCGCCACACCTCCCTCTCGTCTTCCTCTCAGATCAAGCCGCCACCGACCGTGAGGTCGACCCTCTCCCGTCCGTCGCCACACCTCCCTCTCCTCTTTCTCTCTCCTGCGCCGGTCGTCAGGGGAGAGCACGTTATGTTTCAGTAAGCACATATTTTTGTCAGAACCATATGCTAATACCAAGGAATGTGAGCTGTTTATTACTCCCTCCGTTCCAAAATAGATGACTCAACTTTGTACTAACATTAGTATAAAGTTGAGTCATCTATTTTGGAACGGAGGGAGTATGTTGGAAATCTGTTTCTTATCTACTCTAGCAATTTATACCAGATGGCTATATAATATGAAGAACATTAGATCTTATGCCCTTGAGCATTCCTTCATGAGTGATATCTCATCAATATATCTTAACATGTTTAGACCTTCATCAATAAATCTCCCAGAAATAATAACTGGATGCAACCTCCCTCTAGGTCAAGTGAAAATATATTTTTATTGAAGTACACAAACAAAAAATGCGCATATATTTCTATTGTTACAATTGGCCAACCTGCATCTTAAAAATTAAAATGCAGAAAAAAACATGAACGTGAGAAAGAGATGATTCACCCCTTCCTTTTTCGTCAAGCTCTTTCATAAGATATTTCTCCCCGTTCCTATCTCAGATCTGAAATTCCACAAGATTATTTCTCTTCTTTTCTAGCTCAGATCTGAAAAAAACACAAACTGAAAAATCAAAATCATAGAATCAGAGAACTGAGATAATAACTTGGGGAGGAGGGGGGAGCAACCTAGATTGGGGATGGCGATGATGGACGACGAGTCCTCCACTCCACCATGACGCGAGCGCCGCCAGGAAGTCCTGCTACTCTGCTCCCACCGCCCACCGTCATCCTCCTCTGCTCCTCCATGCCCACCATGAAGACCATGTTGGCCCTGCTCTCCCATGGCGGCGTCCCTCCTCTCCATCTCTCTCTCCTGCAGATCAAATCGAGCGCCGCCGCCACCGCCCTTTGCTTGCAGGTTGCCATCGCCGCTGGAGAAATTCGCCTCTGCGTCCGCACGCCTCTGATCCGCTGGATTTGGGATGAGGAGGGATGGACTGGTGAAGGGGACGAGGAGCTAGGGAGGCGGCTACGGGGTGGAGAGGAGCGGGGGGTGAGGTGGGGAGGCGAAGCAGCTCTTCTCTGGCCGCTGCCAGGCGGGGAGGCGGAGCTGCTAGCGGCGGCGGCTGAAGCGAGAGAAGGAGACGAGAGGAGTTGCTGCGCGACGGCTAGAGAGCGCTGAGCGGGGAAGGAGGGACGCGGGGGACCGCTCCGACCCGGCCGCCCGCCATGGGGTCGCCGCCGAGGCGCGCGAATGGAGGAGGCGGCGCGCGGATGGAGGAGGAGGCGAGGAGGCGGCGAGGATGGAGGAGGAGGCGAGGACGCGGCTAGGGTCGCGCTCTGGCTCCTGCCTGCGCTGCCTGCCTTTTTGGCCCGCTGGAAAGACCAAAATGCCCTTGGCCCGCTGAAAAGACTATCGGCGGGGTGCAGAATTTACAAGCGGTGGCATAGCGATTTATATGGGGCGACGTGGAGGGCGCGGTTCTGCCTAGCACTTTACGAGGGTTTATATGTTCAACTATGAAGTCTTCTAGATTGTACATGTGGAAAAATCTGATAAAATGTAGATGATATCCAATGGCCAATAGTATACAGATTTATCATCTCTACACTGTCGGATTTGCTTCATCCAACAACCATCTTTCAAAATTATCCGCACACTATATAGGGTATAGATATGCAATTCAAATGGCAGACACAAATTCAAATTACATGCTTTCATTAAAGTCTAAATCATAAAGTTCCAATGTATCACAAAAGGAGCCATTTTACCAACGCAAATAGATTAACACATTGCCAACGAGATGAACACCTAGGAGGGATATATTATACATAAAGATGGTTTCACACAAGTATTATAGAGTAGTGTATAAGAGTTTGTACATACAATTGTCATATAGATAATCTAAAATATACTTTCATACATGGAAGATGCTATGAAGCGAGGAACGTGCCACACCCAAGCAGGGAAGCGAAGGGGATCGATGAAAAGCTTTCTCTCCTCCGAGATCCGTTGTGAAACCCCATGCTCCCCTTGCTTCTTCAGCCGTGTACTTCATCAACGGCGCCCGTTTCTTCCAACTCCATTCCCCCCGACCGAGGATGGAGGCGTGATGCGGCGAGCCAAGGGAGATTCTTTTTTTTTGAGGAAAGCATGAGTACACAAAACTACTCCTGAGCCAACATAGGGTCGGCAGCTAAAGCTGCAGCCAAATCATCTGGGACGCCCGCCACTATATATACGTCGTCCTAGGTTCTAGCTCGAGCGGCTAGGAGGTGGGCCATGTTGTTTTGGCTCCTGCTCGTGTAATTAACCTGGGCAGCACTGAATTTCGCCAGCTCCATCTTAATGTCGACGATAGCGGGGTACCAAGCAGAGAGGTTGCTTGCACCCGGGCGCAGCTCATTTGATAGGAAGGTGCAGTCTATTTCAGCAGTGATTGGCCCCCTGTACAAATTCAAAAGGGCATGCAGTCCAGCATGTAGGGCTATCGCCTCGGCTTCCTCCACTGTGGCACAGTTGGCGATCTGCTTGGACAGTGAGAAGATGACCTCTCCCCTGTGGTTACGCGCAATCGCACCCGCATGGGACACGCCGCTGTTAGCCAGGAACGCCGCGTCCGTGTTCAGTTTAATGGTGCCAGCAACTAGGGGACACCATTGATTAGAAGTGGCTTTCCCGATGTTCTCTATTATCATACTGGCTGTAACTGACTGGGGATCCGAGGGGGTTCGCCCGACCAAAGTCTTCACTGCTACCACCTCCTTTTGTTTCATTTTTGGAGGCTCCTTATCAACTGCACTAGTGCAACTGATTTCCTCCTCGTATTGTTTCAAGAAGAGCGTTGATCGGGTAATTTGCTCCTTCCTTGTGTTGTGGATACAGTCATCTCGGAGGAACTAGCAACGCCACAGGAGGAGGATTTTTGCTCTCATCTCGGCACTGCAAGGGATAAGTAGGTTCTGTAACCAATCTGTCCCCATGTATTTGAACTGCATCTCGCTAGGTAGAGCCCAGACATCTCTCATTTTATCCCTCAGTGCCTTGCTTTTTGTGCAGGCTACAACTGCATGGTATTCATCTTCTTCTTCTCTGCCACATATGGTACACCTGCTGTCCAACTCCAGCGTCCGTCTCCATTTATTCTTCCACGTAGCTAGAGTGTTAGTTGCAACTCTCCATCCGAGGATTTTAACCTTTTCTGGCACATTTGCTTTCCATATCGAATCCCAGATGTTGTGATCATCCGCACCATTTGTTGAGGTAGAAGTTGGGTGGTTCACTTTGTTTTGGAGTGAAACCGCCAATCTATATGCACTCATAACTGTGAAGGAACCAGATTTCTCAAAGTGCCTAAGCCAGTACATCTTCAGTATGCGACCTAGGTAGCTTGATATTACAGATAGCCTCTGCATCAAACGGATAAAATAATTGATATATCAGGTCTGAGTTCCATCCACTGTCGTCGGCCAACATCAATTGGTTCACCCATCTCAACCTAGATCGCCGGATGAAATTAGCAGGCTGGAGCTGTTGGAAATATGCCCTAGAGGCAATAATAAAAGTATTATTATTATATTTCCTTGTTCATGATAATTGTCTTTTATTCATGCTATAACTGTATTATCCGGAAATCGTAATACACGTGTGAATACATAGACCACAATATGTCCCTAGTGAGCCTCTAGTTGACTAGCTCGTTGTGATCAACAGATAGTCATGGTTTCCTGGCTATGGACATTGGATGTCGTTGATAACGGGATCACATCATTAGGAGAATGATGTGATGGACAAGACCCAATCCTAAGACTAGCACAAAAGATCATGTAGTTCATTTGCTAGAGCTTTGCCAATGTCAAGTATCTCTTCCTTCGACCATGAGAGCGTGTAACTCATGGATACCGTAGGAGTGCTTTGGGTGTATCAAACGTCACAACGTAACTGGGTGACTATAAAGGTGCACTACAGGTATCTCCGAAAGTATCTATTGTTTTATGCGGATCGAGACTGGGATTTGTCACTCTGTGTAAACGGAGAGGTATCTCTGGGCCCACTCGGTAGGACATCATCATATGCGCAATGTGACCAAGGAGTTGATCACGGGATGATGTGTTACGAAACGAGTAAAGTGACTTGCCGGTAACGAGATTGAACAAGGTATTGGATACCGACGATCGAATCTCGGGCAAGTAACATACCGATAGACAAAGGGAATTGAATACGGGATTGATTAAGTCCTTGACATCGTGGTTCATCCGATGAGATCATCGTGGAACATGTGGGAGCCATCATGGGTATCCAGATCCCGCTGTTGGTTATTGACCGGAGAACGTCTCGGTCATGTCTACATGTCTCCCGAACCCGTAGGGTCTACACACTTAAGGTTCGATGACGCTAGGGTTATAAAGGAAGTTTGTTTGTGGTTACCGAATTTTGTTCGGAGTCCCGGATGAGATCCCGGACGTCACGAGGAGTTCCGGAATGGTCCGGAGGTAAAGATTTATATATGGGAAGTCCTATTTTGGCCACCAGAAAATGTTCGGGATTTTTCGGTATTGTACCGAGAAGGTTCTAGAAGGTTCCGGAGTGGGGCCCACCTGCATGGGGGGACCCACATGGACGTGGGTAGTGGGGGCAAGGCCCCACACCCCTGGTCAAGGCGCACCAAGATCCCCCCTTAGAAGGAATAAGATCATATCCCGAAGGGATAAGATCAAGATCCCTAAAAAGGGGGGATAACAATCGGTGGGGAAGGAAATAATGAGATTTCTTTCCTCCCACCTTGGCCAACGCCCCAATGGACTTGGAGGGCAAGAAACCAGCCCCTCCCACCCTATATATAGTGGGGAGGCGCATGGGAGCTATAGACGAAGTTCTGGCACAGCCCTACCTCTCTCCCTACTCCTCCTCTCCCATGGTGCTTGGCGAAACCCTGCTGGATTGCCACGCTCCTCCACCACCACCACGCCGTTGTGCTGCTGTTGGATGGAGTCTTCCTCAACCTCTCCCTCTCTCCTTGCTGGATCAAGGCGTGGGAGACGTCACCGGGCTGTACGTGTGTTGAACGCGGAGGTGCCGTCCGTTCGGCACTAGGATCATCGGTGATTTGAATCACGACGAGTACGACTCCATCAACCCCGTTCACTTGAACGCTTCCGCTTAGCGATCTACAAGGGTATGTAGATGCACTCTCTTCTACTCGTTGCTGGTCTCTCCATAGATAGATCTTGATGACACGTAGGAAAATTTTGAATTTCTGCTACGTTCCCCAACAGTGGCATCATGAGCTAGGTCTATTGCGTAGATTCTTCGCACGAGTAGAACACAAAGTAGTTGTGGGCATTGATGTTGTTCAATATGCTTACCGTTACTAGTCCAATCTTGTTTCGACGGTATTGTGGGATGAAGCGGCCCGGACCGACCTTACACGTACTCTTACGTGAGACAGGTTCCACCGATTGACATGCACTTGGTGCATAAGGTGGCTAGCGGGTGCCAGTCTCTCCCACTTTAGTCGGAACGGATTCGATGAAAAGGGTCCTTATGAAGGGTAAATAGCAATTGGCATATCACGTTGTGGTCTTGCGTAGGTAAGAAACGTTCTTGCTAGAAACCCATAGCAGCCACGTAAAACATGCAACAACAATTAGAGGACGTCTAACTTGTTTTTGCAGGGTATGCTATGTGATGTGATATGGCCAAGAAGAATGTGATGAATGATATGTGATGTATGAGATTGATCATGTTCTTGTAATAGGATTGATGACTTGCATGTCGATGAGTATGACAACCGGCAGGAGCCATAGGAGTTGTCTTTATTTATTGTATGACCTGCGTGTCATTGAAGAACGCCATGCAAACTACTTTACTTTATTGCTTAACGCGTTAGTCATAGAAGTAGAAGTAGTCGTTGGCGTGACAACTTCATGAAGACACGATGATGGAGATCATGATGATGGAGATCATGGTGTCGTGCCGGTGACGATGATGATCATGGAGCCCCGAAGATGAAGATCAAAAGGAGCAAAATGATATTGGCCATATCATGTCACTATTTGATTGCATGTGATGTTTATCATGTTTATGCATCTTGTTTGCTTAGGACGACGGTAGTAAATAAGATGATCCCTTATAAAATTTCAAGAAGTGTTCTCCCCTAACTGTGCACCGTTGCTACAGTTCGTCGCTTCTAAGCACCACGTGATGATCGGGTGTGATGGATTCTTACGTTCACATACAACGGGTGTAAGACAGTTTTACACAGCGAAAACACTTAGGGTTAACTTGACGAGCCTAGCATGTGCAGACATGGCCTCGGAACACGGAGACCGAAAGGTCGAGCATGAGTCGTATAGTAGATACGATCAACATGAAGATGTTCACCGATGTTAACTAGTCCGTCTCACGTGATGATCGGACACGGCCTAGTTGACTCGGATCATGTAATCACTTAGATGACCAGAGGGATGTCTATCTGAGTGGGAGTTCATAAGATGAACTTAATTATCTTGAACATAGTCAAAAGACCTTTTTACAAATTATGTCGTAAGCTCGCGCTTTAGTTCCACTGTTTAGATATGTTCCTAGAGAAAATATAGTTGAAAGTTGATAGTAGCGATTATGCGATCAGTAGAAAGCTTATGTCCTTAATGCACCGCTCAGTGTGCTGAACCCCAAACGTCGTTTGTCGATGTTGCGAACATCGGACATACACGTTTTGATAACTACGTGATAGTTCAATTAAATGGTTTAAGTAGAGGCACTAAAGACGTTTTCGAAACGTCGCAGAACATATGAGATGTTTCGAGGGCTGAAATTGGGATTTCAGGCTCGTGCCCACGTCAAGAGGTATAAGACCTCCGACGATTTTCTTAGCCTGCAAACTAAGGGAGAAAAGCTCAATCGTTGAGCTTGTGCTCAGATTGTCTGAGCACAACAATCACTTGAATCGAGTGGGAGTTGATCCTCCAGATGAGATAGTGATGTTTCCCCGAAGTCATTGCCACCAAGCTGCTAGAGCTTCGTGATGAACTATAACATATCAGGGATAGATATGATGATCCTTGAAATATTCATGATGTTTGACACCGCGAAAGTAGAAATCAAGAAGGAGCATCAATTGTTGATGGTTGGTGAAACCACTAGTTTCAAGAAGGGCAAGGGAACAAAGGGATACTTCATGAAACGGCAATTCAGCTGCTGCTCTAGTGAAGAAACCCAAGGTTGAACCCAAACCCGAGACTAAGTGCTTCTGTAATAAGGGGAACAACCACTGGAACAGCATTACCCTAGATACTTGGTAGATGAGAAGGCTGGCAAGGTCGATAGAAGTATATTGGATATACATTATGTTAATGTGTACTTTACTAGTACTCCTAGTAGCATAAGGGTATTAGATACCGGTTCGATTGCTAAGTGTTAGTAACTCGAAATAAAAGCTACGAAATATAAGGAGACTAGCTAAAGGTGAGCTGACGATATGTGTTGGAAGTGTTTCCAATGTTGATATGATCAAGCATCACACGCTCCCTCTACCATCGAGATTGGTGTTTGCGTTGAGCATAGACATGATTGGATTATGTCTATCGCAATACGGTTATTCATTTGAGGAGAATAATGGTTACTCTATTTGTTTGAATAAAACCTTCAATGGTCTTGCACCTAAAGGAATGGTTTATTGAATCTCGATCGTAGTGATACACATTTTCATGCCAAAAGATATAAGATAGTAATGATAGTACCACCTATTTGTGGCACTGCCACGTAAGTCATATCGGTATAAAATGCATGAAGAAGCTCCATGTTGATGGATCTTTGGACTCACTCATTTTTTAAAAGTTTGAGACATGCGAACCATGTCTATTGGTATATATGCATGAAGAAACTCCATGCAAATGGACCGTTTGAACTCACTTGATTTTGAATCACTTGAGATATGCAAATCATACCACATGGGCAAGATGACTGAAAAGCCTCGGTTTCAGTAAGATGGAACAAGATAGCAACTTGTCGGAAGTAACACATTTTGATGTGTGTAGTCCAATGAGTGCTGAGGCATACAGTGAATATCATTATGTTCTTACTTCACAGATGATTTGAGTAGATGTTGAATATATTTACTTGATGAAACACAAGTCTGAATTATTGAATGGTTCAAGTAATTTCAGAGTAAAGTTGAAGATCATCGTGACAAGAGGATAAAATGTCTATGATAAGATCATAGAGATGAGTATCTGAGTTACGAGTTTTGGCACACAATTAAGACATTGTGGAAATTGTTTCGCAATTAATACCGCTTGGAACACCATAGTGTGATGGTGTGTCCGAACATCATAACTGCACCCTATTGGATATGATTCATACCATGATGTCTCTTATCGAATTACCACTATCGTTCATGGGTTAGGCATTAGAGACAACCACATTCACTTTAAATAGGGCACCACGTAATTCCGTTGAGATGACACCGTATGAATTATGGTTTAGAGAAACCTAAGTTGTCGTTTCTTAAAAGTTTGGGGCTGCGACGCTTATATGAAAAAGTTTCAGGTTGATAAGCTCGAACCCAAAGCGGATAAAATGCATCTTCATAGGAAACCCAAAACAGTTGGGTATACCTCCTAATTCAGATCCGAAAGCAATATGGATTGTTTCTTGAATCGGGTCCTTTCTCGAGGAAAAGTTTCTCTCGAAAGAATTGAGTGGGAGGATGGTGGAAACTTGATGAGGTTATTGAACCGTCTCTTCAACTAGTGTGTGGCAGGGCACAGGAAGTTGTTCATGTGGCACCTACACCAATTGAAGTGGAAGCTTGTGATGTTGATCATGAAACTTCGTATCAAGTCACTACCAAACCTCGTGGGATGACAAGGATACGTACTACATCAGAGTGGTACGTAATCCTGTCTTGGAAGTCATGTTGCTGGACAACAATGAACCTACGAGCTATGAAGAAGCAATGGTGGGCCCGGATTCTGATAAATGGCTCGAGGCCATAAAATCCGAGAACGGATCCATGACTTTGGAAGAAATACTTGATGGTCGTAAGGCCATTGGGTACGGATGGATTTTAAAAGGAAGACAGACAATGATGGTAAGAATTACCATTAAGAAAGCTCGACTTGTCGTTAAGATATTTTCCGACAAGTTCAAGGAGTTGATTACGGTGAGGTTTTCTCACTCGTAGCGATGCTAAGAGTCTGTTGGAATTGGATTAGCAGTTACTGCATGATTGATGAAATCTTGCAGATAGGATGTCAAAACATTGTTTCCTCGACGTTATACTTGAGGAAAGGTTGTATGTGATACAACCGGAAGGTTTTGTCAATCCCAAAAGATGCTAATAAGTATGCAAAGCTCCAGCAATCCTTCTAAGGACTGGAGTGAGCATCTCGGAGTTGGAATGTGTGCTTTGATGATGATCAAAGATTTTGGGTTTGTACAAAGTTTACGAGAAACTTGTATTTCCAAAGAAGTGAGTGGGAGCACTATAGAATTTCTGATGAGTATATGTTGTTGACATATTGTTGATCAGAAATGACGTAGAATTTCTGGAAAGCATATAGGGTTATTTTGAAAGTGTTTTTCAATGGAAAGCCTGGATTAAGCTACTTGAACATTGAGCATCAAGATCTATAAGGATAGATCAAAATGCTTAATAATACTTTCAAATGAGCACATACCTTGACATGATCTTGAAGGTGTTCAAGATGGACCAGTCAAAGAAGGAGTTCTTGCCTGAGTTGTAAGGTACGAAGTTAAGACTTAAAGCTCGACCACGGCA
Source organism: Triticum aestivum (assembly GCF_018294505.1). Taxonomy (NCBI): domain Eukaryota; kingdom Viridiplantae; phylum Streptophyta; class Magnoliopsida; order Poales; family Poaceae; genus Triticum; species Triticum aestivum. The sequence goes on from NC_057812.1 coordinate 117,725,671, forward strand.
GAATAGAGAGAAAGGACGAAGGTCGTCCCCTATGCTTAAGACGTAGGCTCTTCAGTATGCTATGCTGTGTACCGCACCTGAAGTGTGCCTTGCCATGAGTCAGTCAAGGGGTACAAGAGTGATCCAAGAATGGCTCACAGGACAGCGGTCAAAGTTATCCTTAGTAACTAGTGGACTAAGGAATTTTCTCGATTATGGAGGTGGTAAAAGAGTTCGTCGTAAAGGTTACGACGATGCAAGCTTGACACCTATCCGGATAGCTCTGAGTAGAGAGACCGGATACATATAATGGAGCAATAATTTAGAATAGCTCCAAGTAGAACAGTTGTTTGGAATAGCTCCAAATAGAGCGTGGTAGCTGCATCTAGGAGATGACATATAGATTTGTAAAGCACACACGGTTCTGAAAGGTTTAGACCCGTTGACTAAAACCTCTCTCACAAGCAACATGATCAAACATAAAACTCATTGAGTGTTAATCACATAGTGATGTGAACTAGACTACTGACTCTAGTAAACTCTTGGGTATTAGTCACATGGCGATGTGACCTGTGAGTGTTAATCACATGGCGATGTGAACTAGATTATTGACTCTAGTGCAAGTGGGAGACTGTTGGAAATATGCCCTAGAGGCAATAATAAAAGTATTATTATTATATTTCCTTGTTCATGATAATTGTCTTTTATTCATGCTATAACTGTATTATCCGGAAATCGTAATACACGTGTGAATACATAGACCACAATATGTCCCTAGTGAGCCTCTAGTTGACTAGCTCGTTGTGATCAACAGATAGTCATGGTTTCCTGGCTATGGACATTGGATGTCGTTGATAACGGGATCACATCATTAGGAGAATGATGTGATGGACAAGACCCAATCCTAAGACTAGCACAAAAGATCGTGTAGTTCATTTGCTAGAGCTTTGCCAATGTCAAGTATCTCTTCCTTCGACCATGAGAGCGTGTAACTCATGGATACCGTAGGAGTGCTTTGGGTGTATCAAACGTCACAACGTAACTGGGTGACTATAAAGGTGCACTACAGGTATCTCCGAAAGTATCTATTGTTTTATGCGGATCGAGACTGGGATTTGTCACTCTGTGTAAACGGAGAGGTATCTCTGGGCCCACTCGGTAGGACATCATCATATGCGCAATGTGACCAAGGAGTTGATCACGGGATGATGTGTTACGGAACGAGTAAAGTGACTTGCCGGTAACGAGATTGAACAAGGTATTGGATACCGACGATCGAATCTCGGGCAAGTAACATACCGATAGACAAAGGGAATTGAATACGGGATTGATTAAGTCCTTGACATCGTGGTTCATCCGATGAGATCATCGTGGAACATGTGGGAGCCATCATGGGTATCCAGATCCCGCTGTTGGTTATTGACCGGAGAACGTCTCGGTCATGTCTACATGTCTCCCGAACCCGTAGGGTCTACACACTTAAGGTTCGATGACGCTAGGGTTATAAAGGAAGTTTGTTTGTGGTTACCGAATTTTGTTCGGAGTCCCGGATGAGATCCCGGACGTCACGAGGAGTTCCGGAATGGTCCGGAGGTAAAGATTTATATATGGGAAGTCCTATTTTGGCCACCAGAAAATGTTCGGGATTTTTCGGTATTGTACCGAGAAGGTTCTAGAAGGTTCCGGAGTGGGGCCCACCTGCATGGGGGGACCCACATGGACGTGGGTAGTGGGGGCAAGGCCCCACACCCCTGGTCAAGGCGCACCAAGATCCCCCCTTAGAAGGAATAAGATCATATCCCGAAGGGATAAGATCAAGATCCCTAAAAAGGGGGGATAACAATCGGTGGGGAAGGAAATAATGAGATTTCTTTCCTCCCACCTTGGCCAACGCCCCAATGGACTTGGAGGGCAAGAAACCAGCCCCTCCCACCCTATATATAGTGGGGAGGCGCATGGGAGCTATAGACGAAGTTCTGGCACAGCCCTACCTCTCTCCCTACTCCTCCTCTCCCATGGTGCTTGGCGAAACCCTGCTGGATTGCCACGCTCCTCCACCACCACCACGCCGTTGTGCTGCTGTTGGATGGAGTCTTCCTCAACCTCTCCCTCTCTCCTTGCTGGATCAAGGCGTGGGAGACGTCACCGGGCTGTACGTGTGTTGAACGCGGAGGTGCCGTCCGTTCGGCACTAGGATCATCGGTGATTTGAATCACGACGAGTACGACTCCATCAACCCCGTTCACTTGAACGCTTCCGCTTAGCGATCTACAAGGGTATGTAGATGCACTCTCTTTCTACTCGTTGCTGGTCTCTCCATAGATAGATCTTGGTGACACGTAGGAAAATTTTGAATTTCTGCTACGTTCCCCAATAGGAGCCCCTCCTCCCTTGGGATCCAATTGTCTCTTTTGATATGAACCTTCTCTCTGTTTCCAATCCTCCAGACTAGCCCTGCTTTTAGGAGTTGCAGTCCATGCTCGATCCCTCGCCAGACGGGAGAGGCATCTGAAGCAAAGACAGTGTCAATCAGCTCACCGTGTGGGTAGTCCTTGGCCTTCAAGACTCGTGCACATAGAGACTCTGGTCTTTGCAGTAGTCTCCAAGCCTGTCTGGCCAGCAAGGCTTGGTTAAAGTGATTCATATCCTTGAAGCCTATGCCGCCCCCTCTCTTCGGTTTGACCATTCAATCCCATGACATCCAGTGCACTTTCCGATGTCCATTTTCCTCTCCCCACCAAAACTCCTGGATTAGTTTCTCATACTTATCACAGAATCCCTGGGACATCTTAAACACACCCATGCAATACCTGGGGAGAGCTTGCAGGACTGATTTTACTAAAGCTTCTTTAGCAGCAAAAGACATGAATCTTTCAGACCAATCCGAGCATCTCTTTATAAACCATTCCATGATCGGTTGGAAGGACGAATCCTTCATGCGTCCTTCCGGGGTTGGGAGGCCCAAATACTTACTCTCAAAAGTGGCAGTTGAGAGCTGAAGGGTCTCTTTAACAACAAGTTGTGTAGACTCTGGGCAAATATCGCTAAAAAGGATTGAGCATTTGTTGTTGCTTAACAGTTGACCCAAGCCCTTCTGAAATTTGTCAAGCGTCTTCATAATGCATTCAGCCTCCTCTCTGCATGCCTTAAAAAAGAGCAGGCTATCGTCGGCAAATAATAGGTTCGAGATCCCAGGGTACCACTCTGCCAAAAAAATATGAGTCTTTTTAGAAAAATCTAACAAGGTATCATATTATTCATTGACTAGGAAAGTGCCCGTGGGTTGCTACTGGCTTGAACTAAAAATAAACTATACACAAATTTTTATACAACAAAAGATCGTATTTATATTACATAATAGTTTTTGTAACAATTCTGTCATGGAAAGTTTTTCAAATCCATTTACGACACACAGATTGTAGCACAAACATAGTAGTAATTTTTCTTAAGACGAACCCGTAGAAGAATCGTTCTACGGTATTTTCACTAAATTAATTATGTACAAGAAAATAAAAAATAATTCAACCAATACGGTATTTTCATTAAATTAATTATGTACAAGAAAATACAAAATAGTTCAACCAATACGGTATTTTCATTAAAATAATTTTGTTTATTCCCTAACATTCATTTTTAATTAAGTTTTCCAACAAAACAGCAGCGCATGATGTATCATGTTTCCGGCCTTCGTTTTCTTTGTTTTTGTTTTTTCCGACTGGTCGTGTGGCACACACTTCTTCAAGCGCAATATAGTTTAAATGAAATACTAGCGGTTAATCGTACCTCCTTATCCACCGGTATAAATTGTAGATACAATTCCCCATTACACACACATTCCCTTTGTCCTTAAGTCTTTGGCTGTTAACTGCAAACAAGACTATGGCTTTTACCTCGTCAATTATCTATAACTGGAGGCTTAAACGGAATCAATATGATTGATCTAAGCCATATAGATTATACACGGCAACAAAGTTAACTTGGGAGTAAATATCATAGTTTGTAAATCGGACGGAATAGCCGGACCTAAAAAAATAAATTCCATTCAAACCAAACCATAACCTGGTGTATGAAATTTGACATCTTACTTAAGCATGCAGTTGTTTCATCAAAAAACCATATAGATGATACACCATGCCAAAGTTAACTTCGGAGTAAATTTCATAGTTTGTAAATCAGACTGAATAGCCGGACCTAAGAAAAATTAAATACAGTTCCATTCAAATCAAACCATAACTTGGAGTATGAAATTCGACATCTTACTTAAGCATGCAGCTGCTTGATTTAACGTTGGAGTAAATTTCATAGTTTCTAAACCAGACTAAATAGCCGGACCTAACAAAAAGAAATACAGTTCCATTCAGATTAAGCCATAACTTCGAGTATGAAATTAGACATCTTACTTAAGGATGCAGCTACTTGATCTAAAAACCATGTAGACGATGCACCACAACAAAGTTAACTTTGGAGTAAATTTCGTAGTTTGTAAATCAGACTAAATAGCCGGACCAAAGAAAAATAAATATAGTTCCATTCAAATCAAACCATAACTTGGAGTATGAAAATTGATATCTTACTTAAGCATGCAACTGCTTGATCTAAAAACCATAGACATGATGCATCACAACAAAGTTAATTTGGAGTAAATTTCATAGTTTGTAGATCAGACTGAATAGCCAGACCTAAGAAAAATATATGAAATACACAGTTCCATTCAAATCAAAACATAACTTGGAGTACGGAAATCGACATCTTACTTAAGAATGAGTGATGCCCGTTCATAACAGCTGCTAACGGAGTTGTTCATTCGAATGTGACGAAGTATGTGCCCAAAACTCAAATACAAATTTTGTTGCGAGGAAACCTTACATTGACATCTGCCATTGGATGACCTTTGTATGGTGCCTTCACAAAGTAAACATCATAGCCTGCTTTTTGTAAATGAGAAAAAAATAAGAACCCTATCATTATGAATTTACACTTTCAAATAAAACCGCACATTATTGAAAAATCAACAACAAAAGCACCAATTTTTTTCCTAATTGGCCCCGAAAGTATGTGTTTACTGTTGATATGTAGGTACTAAGAAAAAACATGCCAAACTTCCACTAATCAATGATTAAAGGATTACAGACAACCATTAAAGCACACGACCTTGACAAACTAAAAGATTGAGATATGACTTAGTAGGCTATTTATTATATTCCAAGCAAACTCGTAACAACCATAAATATAAACTCTCTTCCGTCAAGGGTCATCTTAAATGCATTTTGTAGGATTGGGAGTATAGTGACCAGAGGGGGTGGGGGCGAATGCGAGACTAATAATTTCGATGCAATATAGCGAAAGTAATACTACAATAGGAATACCGAAACTACATAAGGGCGGGCACACGAAGATAAATAGGCTCAACTTGAAAGACTATGCCAAACATGAAAGCAATGATAATCTTTTCTAGTATACTGACAAAGCATTTTTCACAGTAACAATGGTAACACAGAAAGGGAATAGGACAAAGATAAACAATATGAGCAAGCCTGATCATGAAAGAAAAGTAATCTATTGAGAGATGTTCATCAAACAATAGCTCCACTAAACAACAAAGTAGCACCAGATGATTAATAAATGTGCATACAAACAGATAACTTTGAGTGCAACGAATTGAAACACAACGAACACTACACGCATGGAACATATAACGAACAGAGTTAGATAAATGATCGCAATTATCTATCAGGACACGGAGCATAGAAGATATACTACTGACACTACACCACGACACTCAAAGCAGCATCGAACAATCTATCGGCATAGGTCACATAAGGCGACACATTTAGTGTCGACAAAGACCGTTGCTGACAGAAAAGAGCTATCACCTGTAGTCCTAGCTGGAAAGGTCTTTGCCTGTAGAGAAATCTATGCCGACATATAGTATTCCACAGTAGGTGAGGTCTACACCGACATACATTTCTACACCTATAGATAGTTTTATTCCGACAGTTCATCTGAATGTGCTATTCTGACAGATATTTCTACTCTATTGCTATGCTGACAGGTCATCTGACACTGAGCTATGCCGAGATTATGTGATTCCCAATACTTTTGCCGGCACACTTGCTATCAGGCTTCTACATTTCAGCACACATGTAAAAGCACCACAAATTAACACAAAATTAACTTCATAATATTCAATTCATGTTAAGTACACGATAAATAACATTCAATTCATCACAAGACATCATTGGTCAATGCATTCGTTCAACATATGTAGAAGACCATTATTTTTCTTCTCTCAAGTTATCTACCACCATTAAGGAAATACACAAGTCAAACATATAGGATGTGGTCTGTTACAGAATATGATGGCAAAATTACTAAGAAACTAATTGTTCGATCATTTGAATACTACAAACTATTATGGAAGAGACACTATTAGGAGAAAGGCTACCAGCAACGTGGGTAAATTGGCTACTAGTAGCGCGGGTCCCCATGCTAGTAGTATCGCGCTACAGCTAAAAGTTAGTAGTGGCGTGGATAAACCCGTGCTACTACTAACATTTTAGTAGTAGCATGGGTGCCACCTATGCTACTACTATTTCCCACCCACGCTACTACTAGTAGTAGCGCATCTACAGTACCACACGCTACTAGTATACTAAATACTAGTAGCGCTCTATTTTCCCCCACGCTACTATTAACTAATTAGGAAATAAAAAAATCTATCAATTCCATTTTATGCATACAAGTCTCACAACTAAAACAAGCCCAAATTTGTAATAAACCAGCAGCATTACACATCATTACAAATCCAAGATTTATAGTAAACCAGGAGCATTAGAGCATATCCATACATCTACACTTCTTGCCTAGTCACTTATTTCCAGCTAGTGCAAACACAGTTGAAAGCAAACAAAAATGCATAAAAACACCTAACAGTGGCATTCTATCCCTCCAAATGATCTGCTCCCTCTCCATCCTTGCAATCTTCTTCTCCCTTATGTCCTTCTCCCATTTATGAATCCAAGATTTCTGTACAGAGCAAAGAACAAATTAAATTAAATTTCAATAGACATATATTTCCTTGCATGTTGTGTTGTACAGTAGCTACGGGAATAAATATACCAAAACGAAAAAGTGAGTGATTTCTATTAACAAGAGATCACCTATGTAATAGCTACAAACAAATGAACCTGCTACACCAACTCATATCATGTCTTACATTGATATTCTCCACGTGTTACACATATACAACATCAACTATTTGCCATAAAGTATTTTTCAATGACTAATTGGATTCTTTAAACTTCTAAGGGAAAGAAAGATGACATGGCCTTGCTTGCTGCTAACCTGAATGGATGAAAGGGACATGCTTTGGAGTCTGGAGTACTTTGGAATGAATTTGAGAGTGTCACTTATAGCACTGGATGCCACCAGTTACTTTTAGTAATGTAACTGCAGTAATCGATAATCTCACTAACCTCTGTGACTTTCTTTGACTGCCGATTATAAGAGTTGTCATCAGTCCTAAACATTTCCATCTGAGATGGGCTTAAGCCGTAGAGGAACTGAGGAACATTCTTGTAATTATCCATTACTGCAAGAAGGTTAAAAATAAAGCTTTAAAGCCACACATAAAATAATTGGCATGGAAAGCATTAGGGATAAGGTACTGTTGCTTATCGGCTCACCATAAAAAGCTAGAAACTGCTACAATTTGTAAGCATGCATAGGTGTTTCATATGAGAGCATTTTACGTTAAGAGTTTGATGAGACAATACCACCTAGGAAGATAAAACATGGACATAGCATGTCTGGCACTTATGCATAGTCAACTTGCAAATGACTACCATTTCTCCCCTGCGGGTTTCCTTAAAAAAAAACTTCTGCGGCTTCTTAACAACCACCAGGCAGTAAAATTGCCCTATGGATACATATTTTCCTACCATTTGGTAGACAATATGAAGATGATATATTGTGCATGTCTGGTGAGGCGAGGAGCCGGACATGCTACAAACTATGCATCCACAAACTACATTAATCTACATGCGGAAAAATAGGAAGAGAGTTAAGGCAAGCAAGTTATTACGCACCTGTCAACAGTGTCGTTGTTGTGGTCGATCGCGGTCTCTCTCTCTCTCTCTCAAATGCATTTCATCGAGTAACTCAAGAAAATATGCTATTCTGCTGCTATTCTACTGAATCTGCTATTCTTCTGCTGCTTACCCAAAATATGCTCACAACTCGACAACATCTAGAGTAGCTCCCAGGCCTCAACCTGCCAAAAGCAACAACGGCCACAGTTGAAACATGCATGCATCAATACAACAGTACTACCCTTTTACATTACAATAAACATTGATTTTGGTTCATCACAAGACAAGATAGTGTGTGTTCGTAAACGTTGATTTTGAACCTTTCGTTATTGAACCCGGGTTATCTGCTGCCAAAGCTTCACTAAAGAATGGTACACTAAAGAACTCAAGCACAACATGGCTCACTTAAGCTCAGTTAGCAGATGGCCTGGATGGGATTAGTGAAGACAAATGGCTACGTCGCTGCTGGCGGAGTTGATGCAATCAAACTAGAATTACAGAATGATGGCCGTAATGCAAATGTAGACGCAGAATGCATGAACCTGGGTATTTCCTAGAAGTGAGACCAAATCTTTGATCCACAAGTCAATATCAACTTCCATGTGAACAAATGTGTCAGCATTGTTATGAACAAAAGTGATCACACCGGAACATCATAAATCAGTTGTGGGCTTACTTTCTATCTTCTGTCCTGAAAAAGAACTCTGTTTGAGAATCATAGAAATGAGAATTTGTTCAAAATTTTGAGTTGTCTACAATAAGTAATTGCTAGGATTATTTGCACATAACTTTGAAATAAAATCGTGTCTACCCTTTCCTACATGCTCTCGATTCATCTATAGTCTATTTAAGTACTCAATGCTCTTAGTTCATCTATCTATAGGCCACTAAACTTTTCACAGACCTAGCATAAATATTCACATCCATTAGTATATGCAAGAACAACAGATGCTCGGTGATTGTCATCGCCAACAAATTGAGAGTATAGCATGCCATTTCGCCCCCATTATTTGTTTTTCCAAGGAAATGCCCTTTTCTAGTAAAACTATGTGGCTGACAACATGTTATCTGCATATACTATCATGAAAACATGCAATTTCATTTTTAATATATATTGGATGTGTGAATATTGCCTGACAAGACCGAAGATCAGCACTACGCGGAAGCTAGGTGTTAGGACCAAGAGTGTATCGACCAGCGACGGGTGAATGGGAGATTCAAAAATTCTTTCGAAACTTTGAATCGAAACCAAACACCGCAGCGGAATAAACTCAGTAGATAAAACAACAAAGATAAAAAGGTAGAGCTGGACCAAAAGATAAGGTACGAAGAGGACTAAGCAAAGCTTTCAAGGAAAGATAATATGATAGTCCGAGAATAGTAACTCACAACTTTTACTATGACAATGATAACACAGTATGCTAACAGACAAAATAGCATGGGAGAGAGAACAACAATAACAATTATGAACAAAAATGCTAACGAATGTATTAGGGAATGAATATCAACGAAAACACAGATTGAGATGGAGACAATGAATGAATGTATGAATGAGAGAATTGCATACAGAACAGATAAGGTCACAGAAAAATAAACATGGTACAGATATGAGGAGATGATAATGATGACTATCAAACCACAGAACACTAAAGATAAACTACTGAATGTATTGCCATAGACACTAGTGCAGAACCGGGATTTAGCACCGGTTCGTAAGGGCCTTTAGTGCCGGTTCTGTAACTGTCACTAAAGGGTGGGGACTAAAGGTCCCCCCCTTTAGTACAGATTCGACACGAACCGCCACTAAAGTGCCACCACATGGCACGAGCCAGGCCTGGGTGCCGGGAGACCATTACTACCGGTTGGTAACACCAACCGGTACTTAATGTTGGGGGGGGGTTGATTTTATTTTTTATTTTTCCTTTAATTTTGTGTTTTCAATTTAATTTACAGATTGTTTTTACATTATAATGAGTTGTTAAATCATTAGGTGAAAGTACCGCAGATTAGTTTCGACTAGATGCATGGATATGGCATATACTTGATAACTTAGCTAGGATCCATCCAGTTGAAACTAATCTGTGGTTTCTTTCATAAATGACATATTAACTCATCATCATCATCATCGTCATCATATTAATATAAAAACTATTGCATCATATCATCATCAACAACAGTATACTAGCTAGCTCAAAATCATCATATATAGTCGTCATTACCTATTTAATCATCATAGTCATTACTGCTATCTAATCACCACCAACACTAGCTTAAAAAACATTCACTTGTACTAGAAGCAAATATATCATCGAGTTCAACATGGTCATGAGATTATAAGCGTTCGTAAGACCACAAAAGCAAATCACTCTTTGAGATTAAGTTCAGGACGAAGAACACGGACATGAGAGGACAAATACTAAGAGCATTAACTAGCTAATCACTCCTGCTGCTCTCTCTAAGGTAAAATAGCATAGAACATGTATAGCTATCTTGATTCATCATATTGGAGCATGCAGATGAACATGTCTCCTAATCATGGGCTGCGCTTCTGATTGCTGCCCCCTAGTACTTCTCTGCAATCGTTAACAATTTTGCTCCAATCTTTCACTATTAAGCATTCCTCGCTTTTAGAAATCCTGAATGCACTCATGTGCATTGTAGGTCTTGGCCCTAAGTTAACCATTGACATGCGACCTTTAGTACCGATCCACTGAGGCACAACTGTCATCGGGAGTCCCTGTTAAAGAACATCGTATAGTAACATTACTTCACAATGAAGTTTAGCTTAAAAATAATGTATGCAAAAGATGCACTGAGGACAAATAGTAAAAATCTTACCATCTTTCCTAAATAGATGTGACCGTAGTTCAATACGGTCACTATTGGTCGTACGTTTTGAGTGCTAAGATTTTCAAATTCAGCAAAATAATTTGTCTTGATAGCTTCAAGATCCTGAAGCCATGAAACATAATTACTTATCTCCTCGCAGTTTAGTTCAGCCCCGGGATAGTGGACGGTCCTATCTACCAAGCGCCGAACATGTTTGCTTGAATGGAAATAAGCTGTCAATAGAAATTAGTTGTCAACTATTTTTGAATAAACAATATCGAAGACATAATATGGGTGAGAAAACTCACATAATGGTAGAACTGGAGGCGTCTGCACATTGACCCAAATGTCTCTATTACCTTCAGTACCATCTTCGAGACGAATATCAAAGGTGATAAACATATCAGGCTCAAATGCATAAGCCTTGCATATTGCTTACCAAGTTTTGCATTCAAAATAGGTGTAGGTGTCTGCATTGTATAATTTGACGTTGAAGGTATAACCATGCTCGATCTTCAAGTAACTCTCTTTACCTTCATAGTTTTGTTACGACTGAAACCTATCTTATCCAAAACAAAAATTCTTGCATGGCAGGGGATACGCTAGTAGAATAGTGAAAATTTAAAATTATAAGTTGAAGCAAATGAAGCATAAGTCATGCTTAATTACGAAAAAATATTTGTCATTGTGACGACTTACTGTATCCACTTCGAAGGTCTCATTCAGCTTGATGCTGAAGCGCCTATCATCAACTAGGACATTTCTATCACACAGGCCGCGCTGGTCTTTGAAGTATTCGCACAAAATGAAATTGTTTTCGTCGTCGGACAACATTTGCTATGTTCATAGGTGAAACATTAAACACTTATTAGTTCTATTAATTCAACTAATTCAACTAGTTCTATTAATTAATTCAACTAGTTTAATTAATTCAACTAGTTTAACTAATTCAACTAGATGATCAAATCTCATATACCTAAAAATAAAGTAGCTAGTTCTATAGAGTAAATTTTAATTAGATGATTAAATCTCATATACCTAAATTTAATGTATATCTAATTCATTTAACATTAATATATCTAATTCATCTATTAATTCAACTTGTTCTATTAATTCAAATAGTTCAACTAATTCAACTAAGCACTTACTAAAAATCAACTAGTTCTATTAAAAATAAACTACTTATATCTAATTCATCTAACATTTGACATTAATCTAACATTCTTATCTAGCTAATTCATCTAATTTCGATCATCTAATTAACAATTTGACATGCATTAATCTAATTCATTTAGCTAGCTAAAACTTTGACATTAACAATTTGACATTAATGTAAAAACAGAAAACAGAAAATAAGTAAAAAAAAGTGTGTGTGTGTGTGTGTGTGGGCGCGCGCGTGTACGTGTGTGTGTGTGTGTGTGTGTGTGTGCGTGTGTGTGTGTGTGTGTGTGTGTACGATCGGCCGGGCTCAACTGGCGTGGTGACCGGGCAGCGGCGAGAGACGTACGGCGACGACGGGGCGGCGGCGCGAGACGTACGGGGATCGACCGGCGCGGCGACGGAGCGACGGCGCGAGACGTACGGCGACGACGGGGATGGCGACGATGCGTTGGGGCGTCGATGGGGACAGGGACGGCGACAGCGCACGGCGGGGGCGGCGACGGGGACAGCGACGGGCGACGGCGAGGGACCGGGGCGGCGTACGGGCCGGCGCCGATGTCGAAAGAGATTGGAGAAGTGGGAGATGAAACTAATTTTTTTTTGAAGTGTTGTATATATAGGATGGACCTTTAGTACCGGTTGGAGCCACCAACCGGTACTAAAGATCAAATTTGGCCAGGCCAAACGGCAGCAAGCGACCCCCTTTAGTACCGGTTCGTGGCTGAAACCGGTACTAAAGACCCCACTTTAGTACCAGTTGGAGCCACGACCCGGTACTAAAGGTGGTGCGCTCCCATCCCGCGGTGCATAAAGTTTAGTCCCACCTCGCCGAGCGAAGGGCAACCACACTGGTTTATGAACCCAGCCGCGGCTACTCCTTCGAGCTCCTCACTAAAGCAGGCTTGTGGGCCTAACTTTCTCGCGCTGCCCTGTGAGCCTGCTAGGCCTCATGGGCCTGCATATCCACGCCCAAGGCTGAGCAGGCCCACTAGGCAGCGCCGAAATATTTTTTATATAGTTTTTTCTTTTCTTCTTTATATATTTTTCTTCTATTTATTTCTGAGTAGTTTTTTGCTGTATTTAGAGTTTCTTTGTGAATATTTTAAATAGTTTAAATTTGAATTATTTGAAATTTGTGTGAATCACTAGTTTGTGAATAAGTTAACTTTAAAAATAGTTTTTTCAGTGATTATTTATTCTTATGTTTAATATTAGTGTGTTTTATCATTATATTCAAATTGATAATACGTCTGGAGTTGTAATAAGTTATTAAAATTTTGAATTGCAGGTGTAACAGATGAGTTTTCGTCCGAAACTCTGATATTTCGAAAGAGATTGTCCAGTTTGTACGCGAAGTGCATCCAGTTTTTGCCATGACCCTCTCAAGCTATGCGGGTGAAATGATGACACCATGCCAAGTTTCAACCTTTTCAGAGTTTATTTGTAGTGTTTTTCAATTTCAGGGCCATTTAGCTCAAAAGAAATCAGTAAATGCATTAAAAATAGGAAATTATGTCAGAAAGGGTTGAAAGTTGATGACGTGGCTTTGAATGGTGCATGCCGAGCACAAAAAAGTTTGGAATTGTAATAAGTTATTAAAATTTTGAATTGTCGGTGTAACAGATGAGTTTTCGTTTGAAACCCTGATACTTCGGAAGAGATTGTCCATTTTGTACATGAAGTGCATCCAGTTTTTGTCGTGACCCTCTCTACTTTTTGCACATGCTATGCGGGTGAAATGATGACACCATGCCAAGTTTCGACCTTTTCAGAGTTTATTTGTAATGCTCTTCAATTTCAGGGCCATTAGCTCAAAACAAATCAGTAAATGCATTAAAAATAGCAAATTATGTCAGACAGGGTTGAAAGTTGATGACATGGCTTTGAATGGTGCATGTTGACCGCAAAAAAGTCCGGAGTTGTAATAAGTTATTAAAATTTTGAATTGCCGGTGTAACCGATGAGTTTTCGTCTGAAACCCTGATACTTCGAAAGAGATTATCCAGTTTGTACACGAAGTGCATCCAGATTTTGCCGTGACCCTCTCTACTTCTTTGCACATGCTATGCGGGTGAAATGATGACACCATGCCAAGTTTCAACCTTTTCAGAGTTCATTTGTAGTGCTTTTCAATTTCAGGGCCATCTAGCTCAAAACAAATCAGTAAATGCATTAAAAATAGCAAATTATGTTAGAAAGGGTTGAAAGTTGGTGACGTGGCTTTGAATGGTGCATGCTGAACGGAAAAAAGTCCGGAGTTGTAAAAGGTTATTAAAATTTTGAATTGCCGGTGTAACAGATGAGTATTCGTCTGAAACCCTGATACTTCGAAAGAGATTGTCCAGTTTGTACACGAAGTGCATCCAGTTTTTGCCGTGACCCTCTCTACTTTTTTGCACATGCTATGCTGGTGAAATGATGACACCATGCCAAGTTTCAACCTTTTAAGAGTTCATTTGCAGTGCTTTTCAATTTCAGGGCTAAGTTTCAACCTTTTCAGAGTTCATTTTGCACATGCTAAATCAGGAGAGAGTGAGGGGCTGCCGGCGGGGGAGGACTGGCGTGGGGGGATTGAGGGGGGAGACCAAGTGAGTGTCAGTGTGAGTGGAGAGAGGATATATTGAGGGTGTAAACATGTAAAAATATACATAAAAAATACATTGATCATCAATGATCTTTTTTTGTACAATCTGAATTGTCAATATGAGTCCTCAACGGTTTAGAAACTGGTGAAGACTCATATTATGGCCACAAATTCTACACATAGGGTTCAATGAAGACCAAGTTCTTGTGATAGTTTGAGAAGTAACATATTTAAGGTGGTAAAAACCCTGTTAGGGGAGCGAGGTGGGACTAAAAACAGCCTGCCACAACCTCTTTAGTACTGGTTCATGCCAAGAACCGGTACTAAACGGGCTGGTCGGGCCCCAGCCCGACAACAGCTAGCCACTACATCTTTAGTACTGGTTCGTGGCATGAACCGGTACTAAAGGTTCGCCACGAACCGGTACTAATGAGCGCCGACCGCCTAGCCGTTGGAACCGGCACTAATGGTCACATTAGTGCCGGTTCAGTTGCAAACCGGGACTAATGTGCTTCACATTAGGCCCTTTTTCTACTAGTGAGAGTAGAATGGACCAATGGTGCTCGATGGGGACATAAGGATTTGATAGAACAGTTCGCCCTTTTACGAAAGAACTACGTTTGGTTGGAGGGACTTGTGATTGGACACAAGAGCAAACCTCTCCCCGTCCTATTCTCCTTAAACCCGAAGCTGATTGGACTTTGTTGAGTTCACTCGTGGTAGATACTTGTCGGCAATTGATGTCTACCATGCAACTTATTCTTGTAGACTCGTATTGGGCCTCCAAGCATAGAGTTTTGTAGGACAACATCAATTTTCCCTCAAGTGGATGACCTAAGGTTTATCAATCCGTGGGAGGCGTAGAATGAATATGGTCTCTCTCAACAACCCTACAACCAAATACAAGAAATCTCTTGTGTCCCAAACACACCTAATATAATGCAACATTGTATAGGTGCACTAGTTCATCGAAGAGATGGTGATAAAAGTGTAATATGGATGGTAGAAATATATTTTTATAATCTGAATAAATAAAAATAGCAAGGTAGCAAATAGTAAATGAACACAAAAATGGTATTGCAATGCTTGAAAATGAGACCTAGGGTCCGTACTTTCGCTAGTGCAATCTCTCAACAATGCTAATATAATTGGATCATATAACCACCCCTCAACGTGCAATGAAGAATCGCTCCAAAGTTCCTATCTAGCGCAGAACATAAGAAGAAATCGTTTGTAGGGTACGAAACCACCTCTAAGCTATTTTTTTCGATCGATCTATCCAAGAGTTTGTACTAAAATAACACAAAAGAATTTCAGATTCATAATACATAATCCAATACAAAGAACCTCAAATAGTGCCCCAAGATTTCTACTAGAGAAACAAAAGACAAGAACGTGCATCTACCCATATGCATAGATTACCCCGATGTCAACGTGGGAATCCGCGAGTTGAATGCCAAAACACATATCAAGTGAATCAATATGATACCCCATTGTTACCATGAGTATTCATATGCAAGACATATATCAAGTTCTCTCAAATTCATAAAAGTATTCAATCCGATAACAACGAAATCTCAAAGGGAAAACGCAATTCATCACAACAAGATAGAGAGGGGAAACACCATATGATCCGACTATATTAACAAAGCCCGTGATACATCAAGATCGTGACATCTCAAGAATACGAGAGAGAGAGAGAGATTAAACACATAGCTACTGGTACAAACCCTCAGCCCCGAGGGTGGACTACTCCCTCCTCATCGTGGTGGCCGTCGGGATGATGAAGATGGCCACTGGTGATGGTTTCCCCCTCCGGAAGTGTGTCAGAATGGGGTCTAGATGTGTTTTCGTTGGCTACAGAGCCTTGCGGTGGTGGAACTTCAGATATAGGGTTACCCCGAGGGTTTTTAGAATATTTGGTGATTTATATGGCAAAGAGGGGGCGCGGGAGGCCACCGAGGTGGGCACAACCCACATGGGCGCGCCTGGGCCCCAAGGTGTGCCCTGGTGGGTTGTGCCCCCCCTCGGGGCACCCCCTGGCCCACTGGATGTCTCCTGGTCCATAAAAAATTGACAAAAAGTTTCGCGGTGTTTGGACTCCGTTTGATATTGATTTCCTGTGATGTAAAAAACAAGTAGAAAACAACAAGTGGAACTGGGCACTGGGTCAATAGGTTTGCTACCTCTTGAGCTTGCGTTGGTTTTTTGCTTGAAGAGGAAAGGGTGATGCAACAAAGTAGAGTAATTATTTCCCTTAGTTTTGAGAACCAAGGTATCAATCCAGTAAGAGACAACACACAAGCCACCGAATACCTACACAAACAAACACCAACTTGCACCCAACGCGATAGAGGGTTGTCAATCCCTTCATGGTTATTTGCAACGTGAGATCTGATATAGATGGATAAACGGTAAAGTGATATTTTTGGTATTTTTTTTAATGAAACAGAGAGTAAAATATTGCAAACAAAGTAAATAGGAAACTAAAATTGTAGACCGGAAACTTATATGATGGAAACTAGACCCGAGGGCCATAGGTTTCACGAGAGGCTTCTCTCAAGATAGAACATATTACGGTGGGTGAACAAATTACTACCGAGCAATTGGTAGAAAATCGCAAAGTTATGATGATATCTAAGGAAATGATCATGAATATAGGCATCACGTCTATATCAAGTAGGCCGACTCCTGCCCGCATCTACTACTATTACTCCACACATCAATCGACTCCTGCCTGCATCTAGAGTATTAAGTTCATGAAGAACAAAGTAGCGCATTAAGTAAGATGGCATGATGTAGCGGTATAAACTCAAGCTATATGATGAAAAACCCATCTTGTTATCCTCGATGGCAACAATACAATACATGTCGGTTCCCCTTCTGTCACTAGGATCGAGCACCGCAAGATTGAACCCAAAGCTAAGCACTTCTCCCATTGCAAGAAAAACCAATCTAGTTGGCCAAGCCAAATTGATAGTTCAAAGAGACTTGCAAAGATATCAAATCATGCATATAAGAATTCAGAGGAGATTCAAATAATATTCATAGATAAGCTGATCATAAATCCACAATTCATCGGATCTCGGCAAACACATCGCAAAAGAGTATTACATTGAATAGATCTCCAAGAATATCGAGGAGAACATGTGAGGGAGTCCTGGATTAGGGGGTGTCCGGATGGCCGGACTATACCTTCAGCCGGACTCCTGGACTATGAAGATACAAGATTGAAGACTTCGTCCCGTGTCCGGAAGGGACTTTCCTTGGCGTGGAAGGCAAGCTTGGCGATACGGATATGTAGATCTCCTACCATTGTAACCGACTTTGTGTAACCCTAACCCTCTCCGGTGTCTATATAAACCGGAGGGTTTTAGTTCGTAGGACAATATACAGAACAACAATCATACCATAGGCTAGCTTCTAGGGTTTAGCCTCTCCGATCTCGTGGTAGATCTACTCTTGTACTACCCATATCATCAATATTAATCAAGCAGGACGTAGGGTTTTACCTCCATCAAGAGGGCCCGAACCTGGGTAAAACTTCGTGTCCCTTGTCTCCTGTTACCATCCGGCCTAGACGCGTAGTTCGGGACTCCCTACCCGAGATCCGCCGGTTTTGACACCGACACTGGTGCTTTCATTGAGAGTTCCTCTGTGTCGTCGCCGTTAGGCTTGATGGCTTCTACGATCATGAATAGCGATGCAGTCCATGGCGAGACCTTCCTCCCCGGACATATCTTCGTCTTCGGCGGCTTCGCACTGCGGGCCAATTCACTTGGCCATCTGGAGCAGATCGAAAGCTATGCACCTGGCCGTCAGGTCAGATTTGGAAGTTTAAACTACACGGCTAACATTCGCGGGGACTTGATCCTCGACGGATTCGAGCCACTGCTGAGCGTGCGGCACTGTCACGACGAGCATGATCTAGCTCTGCCGCCGAACAGTGCCCTGGAGGCCGCACCCGCATCGGCTTCGACCCTTAATTCGGAGCCAACTGCGCCGATCAAGGATGGGTGGTTGGACGCCTCCTTGGGGGCTGCGATCTCAACGGCGATCAAGCCGAGCACCATCCCCGCACTCCGCGAGACTCACGACTCCAAGGAGCCGGACTCCTCTCCGGACTCCGAACCCTCCGCGCCCCTGCCGATCGAATCCGATTGGGCGCCGATCATGGAGTTTACTACCGCGGACATCTTTCAGCACTCGCCTTTCGGCGATATTCTGAAGACACTAAAGTCTCTCTCTTTATCAGGAGAGCCCTGGCCGAACTACGGTCAGCAAGGTTGGGATACGAACGATGAAGAAATTCAAAGCCCACCCACCACCCACTTTGTAGCCACTGTCGATGATTTAACCGACATGCTTGATTTCGACTCCGAAGACATCGACGGTATGGACGCCGATGCAGGAGATGATGAAGAACCAGCACCTATTGGGCCCTGGAAAGCCACCTCGTCATATGACATATACATGGTGGACACCCCAAAAGAAGGAGATGGCGATGGAACAGCGGAGGATGACCCCTCCAAGAAACAGCCTAAGAGCCGGCGTCAGCGGCGCCGCTCAAAATCCCGCCAAAGAAAATACGGTGATTCCAACATGGGAGATAATAATACTCCGGAGAATGCCGAAGAAAACCCCCTCCAGCAAGATTCAACATAGGAGGATGGAGAAGCCAGCCCTCATGAGAGAGCGGCAGACAGAGAGGTCGAGGACGATAATTATACGCCTCCCTCCGAAGACGAGGCAAGCCTCGACGACGACGAATTCGTCGTGCCGGAGGATCCCGTCGAGCAAGAGCGTTTTCAACGCAGGCTTATGGCCACGGCAAGAAGCCTCAAGAAAAAAACAGCAACAGCTTAGAGCTGATCAAGATTTGCTAGTCGACAGATGAACTGAAGTCCTTGTGGCCGAAGAGCATAAACTCGAACGCCCCTCCAAGAGCTACCCAAAGCGCAGGTTGCTACCCCGATTAGAGGAGGAAGCACTTAAACCTACATCACCAGCACTTGATACGGCTGACCGGCCACCTCGTGGCCACGACAGAGAGGCCTCTCGGCCCTCCACTCAAGCCGCACCCCGTACCAAGGCACGAGAAAATGCGCCAGACCTGTGAGATATGTTGGAGGACAAGGCAAGGCAAACAAGATCGATCTACGGATCGCGTGGGTGCCCCACGACTCGAGACGGTAACCGTCATGCCGGACACAAATCCGGTAGGGACTAACACAGTAGACAAAGCTCATTGGAGCTACGTCGTGATATAGCCCAATACAGAGGCGCCGCACACCCACTATGCTTCATAGACGAAGTAATGGATCATCAAATCCCCGAGGGTTTCAAACCCGTAAACATCGAATCATATGATGGCACAACAGATCCTGCGGTATGGATCGAGGATTATCTCCTTCATATCCACATGGTCCGCGGCGATGATCTCCACGCCATCAAATACCTCCCACTCAAGCTTAAAGGACCAGCTCGACATTGGCTTAACAGCTTGCCAGCATGATCAACCAGTTGTTGGGAGGACCTGGAAGCCGCATTTCTCGACAATTTCCAGGGCACTTATGTGCGACCACCAGACGCCGATGACCTAAGCCACGTAATTCAGCAGCTAGAGGAATTGGCCAAGCAATTCTGGACATGGTTCCTAACAAAGAAAAATCAAATAGTCGACTGTCCGGATACAGAGGCCCTAGCAGCCTTCAAGCACAATATCCGTGACGAGTGGCTTGCCTGACACCTTGGACAGGAAAAGCCGAAATCTATGGCAGCACTCACGACACTCATGACCCTCTTTTGCGCGGGAGAAGACAGCTGGCTTGCTCGTAGCAACAATATGACCAAGAACCCTGGTAATTCAGATACAAGGGATAATAGTGGCAGGTCGCGTCGCAACAAGCAGAAGCGCCGCGTTAACGGCGACAATGCTAAGGATATGACAGTTAATGCCGGATTCAGAGGCTATAAATCCGGTCAACGAAAAAAGCCATTCAAAAGAAATCCTAGGGGGCCGTCCAGTTTGGACCGAATACTCGACCGCTTGTGCCAGATACATGGCACCCCCGAAAAGCCGGCCAATCACACCAACAGGGATTGTTGGGTGTTCAAGCAGGCAGGCAAGTTAAATGCCAAAAATACCGACACGGGCTGCATAGCGATGACGATGAAGAGCCCCGGCCGCCGAACAACAATGGACAGAAGGGTTTTCCCCCACAAGTGCGGACAGTGAACATGATATATGCAACCCACATCCCCAAGAGGGAGCGGAAGCGCGCGTTAAGGGTCGTATACGCGGTAGAGCCAGTCGCCCCAAAGTTCAACCCATGGTCCTCCTGCCCGATCACCTTTGATCGAAGGGACCATCCCACTAGCTCCTGTCATGGCGGATTCGATGCATTGGTTCTAGACCCAAATATTGACGGATTTCATCTCACTAGAGTCCTTATGGACGGCGGCAGCAGCCTGAACCTGCTTTACCAGGATACAGTGCGGAAAAGGGGCATAGATCCCTCGAGGATTAAGCCCACCAAAACGACCTTTAAAGGCATAATACCAGGTGTAGAGGCCAACTGTACAGGATCAGTCACACTTGAAGTGGTCTTCGGATCTCCGGATAATTTCCGAAGCGAGGAGTTAATCTTCGACATAGTCCCGTTCCGCAGTGGCTATCACGCACTGCTCGGGCGAACCGCATTCGCCAAGTTCAACGCGGTACCGCACTACGCATACCTTAAGCTCAAGATGTCGGGCCCTCGAGGAGTAATTACGGTCAATGGAAAGACCAAACGCTCTCTCCAAATAGAGGAGCACACGGCGGCCCTTGCAGCGGAAGTACAAAGCAGCCTCTCCAGGCAGTTCTCCAGTCCGGCCATTAAACGTCCGGACACCGTCAAGCGCACTCGGAGTAACCTACAACAAGACTGCCTGGCACGTTCCGAGCAGGTGTAGCAATGCGGCCCCAACCCCAGCCCTCGCAAAAATGCGACATCAGTACTTCGCGTACATAACTACGCTCTAGAAATACCATGGGTACAGGGGGAGGGGCACCATCACGGCATGCCCGAAACACGGCTTAAACCGCACCAGGGGCTGCCAATTTTTTAATTTTCTCTTACTTTCAGGACTCCACTCTTCGGAAGGCCTGTTCGGCAGTTCAATTGCCGCACAAATGATGCAAGAACCAGGGAAGCAGACAAGCCATGCCACATTACGGAACTCCCAGGTGGTCTCTATCACGAGCAGTATACCTATTTCGCATACCATTCCGCAGCCTGCCCCTGGAACGGACATGTTAAATAGTCCAACCTTTTGCTTATCGCATTATTTGCATCGTTCTGCTTTGGTCGCAACCCTTTTTAAGAAACAATGCATAGCTTTTGTCTCTCTTTGCATTACTCTTTTTTCTTACAAATATATGTTCCTCAATGACATGTTGCACCCGTACACTTTGGTACGGCCAAAATACGCCAGGGGCTTTAGTACCCCTCAATATGGTGTGAGAAGTCCGAACACTTCAACAAGTACGGCACCCCAAACTTATATCATTATATGCATCGGCTCCGAATCATGTCTTGGGTCAATAGTTGGGTTTGCCCGGCTCCTATGTTTTGGTGCCTTACGTTCCGTTGTGTCGGCTAAGGTAGCACTAGGAGAACTACTGCGATTGTGCCCCAGTTGAGCTGGGTCGAGCACCTCAGTAGAAAAAGCTAAAACTGACTGTCATGATGAAGCGAGAGCTGGTCGCTGTTCGAGAGGTTTTTCGAGTCCCTAAAGACTTATGCCGCTTAGAGCGAGGAGTCGGCTCTGTCCAGCCAAGGCGTGGATAGTGCCCCGAACTCGGGTTTCCGAATACCAGGGGCTTCACCGAAATTTAAAATTATAGAATTCTATGGCTAAGTGAGAGTGTTCACGCATTATAGTCCGATTACCTCGTTCGTTGTGTTGAGCGCCTCCCTCGAAGGACCCAAACATGGGAAAAAGAGCGCTCAGGTTTATCCCTGAACACCCCAGCACCAGCGGCACGGGGGGAGAAGCCGACGACTCGCCATCTCTCAGAATTGATAAAAAGCCGCACATAAGGTAATATTTTAAATTCCAACAGCATTCCTTAGCGCATATGAACAAGTTTTCAGCGCACAGGACAAAACGAGCGAGTTTTACTGAAAAATTACATCCCTGGAACATTCATCCGCCACAAGGCGGGCACCCTTCAGAACATCCGTATAATAATTCTCGGGCTTGCCATGCTCTTTCCCTGACGGTGGCCCGTCCTTCACAAGCTTCTCAGCATCCAGCTTGCCCCAGTGCACCTTAGCACGGGCAAGGGCCCTACGGGCACCTTCAATGCAGACGGAGCGCTTGATAACTTCGAGCCTTGGACAGGCCCCCACCAGCCGCCGCACCAGCCCGAAATAGCTCCCAGGCAGAGCCTCTCCAGGCCACAGCCGTACTATGAGGCCCTTCATGGCCTGTTCGGCCGCCTTGTGGAGCTCGACCAGTTGCTTCAGCTGGTCGCTCAGGGGCACGGGGTGTCCGGCCTCAGCATACTGAGACCAGAACACCTTCTCTATTGAGCTGCCCTCCTCGGCTTGATAGAATGCGGCGGCATCAGACACGCTACGGGGAAGATCCGCGAATGCTCCTGGAGAACTCCGGATCCGGGTAAGTAACAAGTAACTCACATTTATGTGTTTGCTCTGCATAAAGAATGCCTTACCCGCCACTATCTTTTTCACCGCATCCAACTCCTGGAGGGTCTTCTGGGATTCGGCCTTGGCAGACTTGGCATTTTCAATAGCCATCGCAAGCTCGAACGCTCGCGTCTTTGAGTCCAGCTCCAAACTCTCATGTTTTTTCATGAGAGCCTGGAGCTCTTGCCGCACCTTGCCAACCTGGGCCTCATACTTCTCCCGCTCGGTGCGCTCCATGGCCGCCCTCTTCTCGGCCTCGACCAGCGCTTGCTTAAGGGTCGCCACCTCAGACGTGGCCCCTACAATAGCCACGATGATCCTGTCATTTTTTGCAATTGCCCTTTTTATATATATTTAAACAAGGTATTTCTTACCTTCATTGTCCTCGAGCTGCTTCTTGGCACGCCCGAGCTCTTGCTCGGACTGCTCGATGTTCTGCTTTAGCGTGTCCACTTTTGCAGTCAGTGCGGCCGACGCGAGCAGAGAAGCCTGCATACGCATATTGACTCCTTTTTGTTAGACTCCTGCGAACTTTATTTGATCCTCTATTCGGCTTCTCTTCCCGAACGCCAAACAGAGCATCAGGGGCTACTGTCTATGCGGTAATATTATTTACACATTCTTTACTTACCTCAAAGCCTGTTAAAAGGCTAGCACAAGCTTCAGTCAGTCCGCTCTTGGCGGACTGAACCTTCTGGACCACCGCATTCATAATGGGTTGATGGAGGCGCCTTTGAGCACCTCCAACAGATTGTCCGGCGCCTCCGGTTGGACGGGGGTCACCGGCATGGTGGGCTTGCTCCTCTTGGAAGGAGGTCGCCCGCCGGACTCTGGAACCCTTGAAGGTTCCGGAGCGGTGTCCGGCCTAGGGTCGGACTTGGAGCCCTGGGGGGTTTTATCCCCTTTACTCCTGGAGTCCGGGAGGTCGCCTTGCGGTGCCTCCAGGACCACCTCCTCCTGGCTTGGAACCTATTGGGACAATACTTCAGCGGCGTCCGTAGGGCGGGGGGAGGTGGCCGTCGGAAGCGAATTCACATCCGACGAGTCCAGTGAACCGCTCGACGACGCGTTGAGCCGGTCTTTGGGTGGGCTGCATAATCATATTCGACATAAGGGAAAGCTGTGCAATAAAGGAATACTATGAATTACTCTAGTATCCGGGTACGTACGATTTCGCCAGGGGCTTGGCCCTGAGCGGCCACTCCTCTCCGTCGTTGTCGGCATCGGTGGAGTAGTCCGGAGGAAGGGGTTTCCCCTTCTTGGACCCTTCAGCCTCCTTAGTGAGGGCGGCCTTCCTTTTCTTCTCTCTCCCCGCTGGAGGGGGAGAGCTCTCTTCTTCCTCCTCCTCGTCTTCATGGGAGGAATGCACCTTGGAGCCGTCGGATGATGAACCCGACACCTCCTGGCGCCGGGCACTTTTTTGAGCCCCCGTGGCCCTCTTCGTGGCCTTCTTCTCCGGCACCACATAGGGTGCCGGAACCAGCAGCTTCGCCAAGCGGGCATCGGCTGGGTCTTCGGGCAAAGGAGCCGGACAGTCGATCTGTCCGGACTTCGCCTGCCAAACCTGTCAAAGGTAAGGGAGCTTAGATCCCGCATAGAGTTAAACTATGAAAAGCTAATACCCTATAAAAGGTACAAACAACTTACCGCGCTAGCGTGACACTGCGCGCTGAATCCGCGATCCTCGGTAGCGGATGCGGGAGCCTCGGCACCCTTGAAAAGCACCTTCCAGACATCTTCGTACGTTGTGTCAAAGAGCCTGCTCAGAGTTCGGTGCTGCGCCGGGTTGAACTCCCACAGATTGAAGGCCCGTTGTTGACACGGGAGGATCCGGCGGATGAGCATGACCTGGACTACGTTGACAAGCCTGAGCTACTTGTCCACCAGGGTTTGGATGCATGTTTGTAGTCCAGTCACCTCTCCTTTGCTGCCCCACGACATGCCCGTCTCTTTCCAGGACGTGAGCCACATTGGGGTCCGGGCCGGAACTCGGGGGCTACGACCCACTCAGGGTCACGCGGCTCGGTGATGTAAAACCACCCCGATTGCCACCCCTTCAGGGTCTCCACAAAGGAGCCCTCGAGCCATAAGACGTTGGGCATCTTGCCCACCATGGCGCCTCCGCACTCCGCCTGGTTGCCGCGCACCTCCTTCGGCTTGACATTGAAAGTCTTGAGCCATAGGCCGAAATGGGGGCGGATGCAGAGGAAAGCCTCGCACACGACTATAAACGCCGAGATGTTGAGGATGAAGTTCGGGGCCAGATCATGGAAATCCAGGCCGTAGTAGAACATGAGTCCCCGGACGAATGGGTGGATAGGAAAGCCCAGTCCGCAGAGGAAGTGGGGAAGGAACACTACCCTCTCATGGGGCCTTGGGGTGGGGAGGAGCTGCCCCTCTTCGGGAAGCTGATACGCGATGTCGTTAGACAAGTATCCGGCCTTCCTAAGTTTTTTGATGTGTCCCTCCGTGACGGAGGAGACCATCCACTTGCCTCCCGCTCCGGACATGGCTGGAGAAGGTTGAGGTGGGGAGTGCGGATTTGGGCGCTGGAGCTCGAGTGCGCGAAAATGGATAGGCAAAGGAGGAAGAAGGCGTAGGTGAAAAGGTGGATCCTTATCCCCTTATATGGGTGGACGCAACTACGTGTCCCCACCAGCCTGGTAAAACTCGCTTATCTCCAAGCGCCGTAATTAATGGCGCGGTTGGGTTACCCACGCCCGTATTGATGAGAATCCCGGAATAAGGGGACACGATCTCTGTTTTAACAAGACGTGCCAAGGAAACTGCCTCGCATGACGCGCTGAGGTGGGATAATAAAACAATTCGAATAAAGGTTTGGCCGTGGTGCGTCACACTACAGAATACGTCAGCAGATTAGATTTGTGTAAGTATTATTCTCTCTATGGCAATATGTGGAAACTTATTTTGCAGAGCCGGACACTATCTTTGTGTTCAAAATCTTCTATGAAGTACTTGGAGGAGGAACCCGCCTTGCAATGCCGAAGACAATCTGCACGCCAGACTCGTCGTCATTGAAGCCTGGTTCAGGGGCTACTGAGGGAGTCCTGGATTAGGGGGTGTCGGACTATACCTTCAGCCGGACTCCTGGACTATGAAGATACAAGATTGAAGACTTCGTCCCGTGTCCGGAAGGGACTTTCCTTGGCATGGAAGGCAAGCTTGGCGATACGGATATGTAGATCTCCTACCATTGTAACCGACTTTGTGTAACCCTAACCCTCTTCGGTGTCTATATAAACTGGAGGGTTTTAGTCCGTAGGACAATATACAGAACAACAATCATACCATAGGCTAGCTTCTAGGGTTTAGCCTCTCCGATCTCGTGGTAGATCTACTCTTGTACTACCCATATCATCAATATTAATCAAGCAGGACGTAGGGTTTTACCTCCATCAAGAGGGCCCGAACCTGGGTAAAACTTCGTGTCCCTTGTCTCCTGTTACCATCCGGCCTAGACGCACAGTTCGGGACCCCCTACCCGAGATTCGCCAGTTTTGACTCCGACAACATGGTATGGAAAATCAAAGAGAGAGAGAGAAGAATCCATCTAGCTACTAGCAATGGACCCGTAGGTCTGTGGTAAACTACTCACGCTTCATCGGAGAGGCAATGGTGTTGATGTAGAAGCCCTCCATGACCGAATAACCCTCTGGCAGGACGCGGAAGAGGCCCCTAGATGGCATCTGACGGGCAGAAGGTTGTGGCGGTGGAAAAATGGTTTTTTGGCTCCCGGGGAAGGTTTTAGGATATTTGAGAATATATAGGCTGAAGAAATAGGTCGGTGGAGTCACGAGGGGCCCACAAGGGTGGGGGCGGGCCCTAACACCCTGGGCGCGCCTCCCGACCTTGTGGTTGCCTCGTCGTTTTCCTGACGTGCACTCCAAGCCCGCTAGATGTCTTCTGGTCCAAGAAAAATTATCACAAAAGTTTCATTCCGTTTGGACTCCGTTTGGTATTCCTTTTCTGTGAAACTCTAAAACAAGGAAAAAAACAGGAACTGGCACTAGGCTCATAGGTTAGTCCCAAAAATCATATAAAATAGCATATTAATGCATATAAAACATCCAAGATAATATAATAGAATGGAACAATAAAAAATTATAGATTAGTCGGAGACGTATCAAGGTTAGTCCCAAAAAATGATATAAAGTTGGTATAAAATGATTGTAAAACATCCAAGAATGATAAAACAACATGAATACTTCATAAATTATAGATACGTCGGAGACGTACCAGCGATCTCCAAACCCTCGACAGACTTCTTCGCGAGCCACAATTACCCTTGGTTGCTGAAAATTTTGCTTGGTAGAGACAACTACTCTTCGACAATCAAGGTGACGCCTATCCGTCTAGAGAGTGTGCAGCTCACAAGAGTAATAGGTACAAGAGCTCTAACTCGAAACTACTATGATGCTCAACCACTGTCTAGGTTTAGGCTCTTGATTTTCTCTCAGTGGATCTTAAACTCAAATCTCTCAAGAGGGGTGCTGCTACCTCTTAAGCATGCGTTGGTTTTCCCTTGAAGAGGAAAGGGTGATGTAGCAAAGTAGCCAGTATTTCCCTCAGTTTTTGATAACCAAGGTATCAGTCCAGTAGGAGACTACACGTAAATTGCCTAGTACCTGCACAAACCATTAAGAACCTTGCAACCAACGCGATAAAGGGGTTGTCAATCCCTTCACGGCCACTTGCAAAAGTGAGATCTGGTAAAGATAATAAGATAAATATTTTTGGTATTTTTGTTGTATAGATTGAAAAGTAAAGATTGAAAAATAAATAGTAAACTAGAATTATAGATCGGAAACTTATGTGACGTAAAGTAGACCAGGAGGGCATAGGTTTCACTAGTGGCTTCTCTCAAGATAGCATATATTACGGTGGGTGAACAAATTACTGCCGAGCAATTGATAGAAAAGCGCATAGTTATGACAATATCTAGACATGATCATGAACATAGGCATCACGTCCGTGTCAAGTAGACCGAAACGATTTTGCATATAGTACTATTACTCCACACATCGACCGCTATACAGCACGCATCTACAGTATTAAGTTCATAAGAACAGAGTAACGCATTAGGCAAGATGACATGATGTAGAGGGATAAACTCAAGCAATACGATATAAACCCCATCTTTTTATCCTCAATGGCAGCAATACAATATGTGTCGGTTCCCTTTTTTTCACTAGGATCGAGCACCGCAAGATTGAACCTAAAGCTAAGCGCTTCTCCCATTGCAAGAAAGATCAGTCTAGTAGGCCAAACTAAACCAATAATTCAAAGAGACTGGCAAAGATATCAAATCATGCATATAAGAATTCAGAGAAGAATCAAATATTGTTCATAGATAATCTTGATCATAAACCCATGATACGTCTCCAACGTATCTATAATTTTTGATTGCTCCATGCTATATTATCTACTATTTTGGACATTATTGGGCTTTATTTTCCGCTTTTATATTATTTTTGGGACTAACCTATTAACCGGACGCCCAGCCCAGAATTGCTGTTTTTTTTGCCTATTTTAGGGTTTCAAAGAAAAGGAATATCAAACGGAGTCCAAATGGAATGAAACCTTCGGGAACATGATTTTCTCACCGAACATGATCCAGGAGACTTGGACCCTACGTCAAGCAACCAACAGGGAGGCCACGAGGTAGGGGGGCGCGCCTACCCTCCAAGCGCGCCCTCCACCCTCGTGGGCCCCCTGTTGCTCCACCGACATACTTCTTCCTCCTATATATACCTACGTACCCCCAAACAATCAGAGACGGAGCCAAAATCCTAATTCCACCGCCGTAACTTTCTGTATCCATGAGATCCCATCTTGGGGCCTATTTCGGAGCTCTGCCGGAGGGGGCATCGATCACAGAGGGCTTGTACATCAACACCATAGCATCTCCATTGAAGTGTGAGTAGTTTACCTCAGACCTACGGGTCCATAGTTATTAGCTAGATGGCTTCTTCTCTCTTTTTGGATCACAATACAAAGTTCTCCCCCACTCTTGTGGAGACCTATTCGATGTAATCTTCTTTTTGCGCTGTGTTTGTTGAGACCGATGAATTGTGGGTTTATGATCAAGTTTATCTATGAACAATATTTGAATCTTCTCTGAATTCTTTTATGTATGATTGGTTATCTTTGCAAGTCTCTTCGAATTATCAGTTTGGTTTGGCCTACTAGATTGATCTTTCTTGCAATGGGAGAAGTGCTTAGCTTTGGGTTCAATCTTGCGGTGTCCTTTCCCAGTGGCAGTAGGGGCAGCAAGGCACGTATTGTATTGTTGCCATCGAGGATAACAAGATGGGGTTTTCATCATATTGCATGAGTTTATCCCTCTACATCATGTCATCTTGCTTAAGGCGTTACTCTGTTCTTATGAACTTAATACTCTATATGCATGTTGGAAAGCGGTCGATGTGTGGAGTAATAGTAGTAGATGCAGGCAGGAGTCGGTCTACTTGTCTTGGACGTGATGCCTATATACATGATCATACCTAGATATTCTCATAACTATGCTCAATTTTGTCAATTGCTCAACAGTAATTTGTTCACCCACCGTAAAATACTTATGCTCTTGAGAGAAGCCACTAGTGAAACCTATGGCCCCTAGGTCTATCTTCATCATATTAATCTTCCAATACTTAGTTATTTTCATTGCCTTTTATTTTACTTTGCATCTTTATCATAAAAATACCAAAAATATTATCTTAGCATATCTATCAGATCTCACTCTCGTAAGTGACCGTGTAGGGATTGACAACCTCTTATCGCGTTGGTTGTGAGGATGTATTTGTTTTGTGCAGGTGCGAGGGACTCGCGCGTAGCCTCCTACTGGATTGATACCTTGGTTCTCAAAAACTGAGGGAAATACTTACGCTACTTTGCTGCATCACCCTTTCCTCTTCAAGGGAAAACCAACGCAGTGCTCAAGAGGTAGCAAGAGGGATTTCTGGCGCCATTGCCGGGGAGGTCTACGCAAAATTCAAACATACCAAGTACCCATAACAAACCCTTGCCGTTTTATTCGCCCCCCCTCTCTCTCTATCCTCCCACTCTTTCTCTATTCGCCTCTTTTTACCCGTTTCTTGCTTGCTTGTCACGATGGCTCAAGATAACACTAAATTGTGTGAATTTCCAATATCAACCATAATGATTTTATTAGCACTCCGATTGCTCCTCTTACCGATGCTGAATCTTGTGAAATTAATGCTGCCTTGTTGAATCTTGTTACGAAAGATCCGTTTTACGGCATTCCTAGTGAAGATGCCGCTACCCATCTCAATAGCTTCATTGATTAGTGTGATATGTAAAAGAAGAAAGATGTGGATAATGATATTGTTAAATTGAAGCTATTTCCTTTTTCGCTTAGAGATCGTGCTAAAGCTTGGTTTTCGTCTTCGCCTAAAAATAGTATTAATTCGTGGAATAAGTGCAAAGATGCTTTTATCTCTAAGTATTTTCCTCCCGCTAAGATCATCTCTCTTAGAAACGATATTATGAATTTTAAGAAACTTGATCATGAACATGTTGCATAAGCTTGGGAGAGGATGAAATTAATGATACGTAATTGCCCTACTCATGGTTTGAATTTGTGGATGATTATACAAAAATTTTATGCCGGATTGAATTTTGCTTCTAGAAATCTTTTAGATTCGGCCGCGGGAGGCACTTTTATGGAAATCACTTTAGGAGAATCTACTAAACTCCTAGATAATATCATGGTTAATTACTCTCAATGGCACACTGAAAGATCTACTAATAAGAAAGTGCATGCGATAGAAGAAATTAATGTTTTGAGTGGAAAGATGGATGAACTTATGAAATTATTTGCTAATAAATGTGTTTCTTCTAATCCTAATGATATGCCTTTGTCTACTTTGATTGAGAATAATAATGAATCTATGGATGTGAATTTTGTTGGGAGGAACAATTTTGGTAACAACGCGTATAGAGGAAACTTTAATCCTAGGCCTTATCCTAGCAATCCCTCTAATAATTATGGTATTTCCTACAACAATTCTTATGGAAATTTTAATAAGATGCCCTCTGATTTTGAATCTAATATTAAAGAATTTATTACTTCGCAAAAGAATTTCAATGCTTTGATTGAAGAAAAGTTGCTTAAGATTGATGAGTTGGCTAGGAAGGTTGATAGAATTTCTCTTGATGTTGATTCTTTGAAACTTAGATCTATTCCACCTATGCATGATATCAATGAGTCTCTCAAAGCCATGAGAATTTCCATTAATGAGTGCAAAGAAAGAACCGCTAGGATGCGTGCTAAGAAAGATTCCTTCATAAGAGCGTGTTCTTCTAGTTTCCATGATAATAAAGATGAAGATCTAAAAGTTATTGATGTGTCCCCTATTAAATCTTTGTTTTGCAATATGAATCTTGATAATGATGGGACTGAATATGATCCACCTTTACCTAGAAGACGCTCCAAAAATTCGGAGTTTCCAGATCTTGATGCTAAATTTGATAAAAGTGGGATTGAAGAGATCAAAACTCTAGATGTTAATGAACCTACTATTTTGGATTTCAAGGGATTTAATTATGATAATTGCTCTTTGATAGATTGTATTTCCTTGTTGCAATCCGTGCTAAATTCTCCTCATGCTTATAGCCAAAATAAAGCGTTTACTAAACATATCGTTGATGCTTTGATGCAATCTTATGAAGAAAAACTTGAGTTGGAAGTTTCTATCCCTAGAAAACTTTATGATGAGTGGGAACCTACTATTAAAATTAAAATTACAGATCTTGAATGCTATGCTTTTTGTGATTTGGGTGCTAGTGTTTCCACGATTCCACAAACTTTGTGTGATCTGTTAGGTTTCCGTGATTTTGATGATTGCTCTCTAAACTTGCACCTTGCGGATTCCACTATTAAGAAACCTATGGGAAGAATTAATGATGTTCTTATTGTTGCAAATAGGAATTATGTGCCCATGGATTTTATTGTTCTTGACATAGATTGCAATCCTTCATGTCCTATTATTCTTGGTAGACCTTTCCTTAGAACGATTGGTGCAATTATTGATATGAAGGAAGGAAATATTAGATTCCAATTTCCGTTAAGGAAAGGCATGGAACACTTTCCTAGAAATAAAATTAAATTACCTTATGAATCTATTATGAGAGTCACTTATGTATTGCCTACCAAAGATGGCAATACCTAGATCTATCCTTACTTTTTATGCCTAGCTAGGGGCGTTAAACGATAGCGCTTGTTTGGAGGCAACCTAATTTTATTTCTATTCCTTGCTTTTTGCTCATGTTTAGTAATAAAGAATTTGTATGGCCTTTGTTTTGGTTGTGTTTTTTATGTTTAATTAGTGTTTGTGCCAAGTAGAACCGTTGGGAAGACTTGGGGAAAGTCTTGTTAATCTTTCTGTAAAAAAATAGAAACTTTAGCGCTCACGAGAACTACTGCCATTTTTATTTGTAAAGTGCTATTTAGTTAATTATTTTTGAAGCTGATTAATAGATAAATTCCTCACGTCCAGAAATTTATTTTAGAATTTTTAGGGTTCCAGATCTTGGGCTAGCTACATATTACTACAGACTGTTCTGTTTTTGACAGATTCTGTTTTTCGTGTGTTGTTTGCTTATTTTAATGAATCTATGGCTAGTAAAATAGTTTATAAACCATAGGGAAGTTGGAATATAGTAGGTTTAACACCAATATAAATAAATAATGAGTTTATTACAGTACCTTGAAGTGGTCTTTTGTTTTATTTTGCTAACGGAGCTCACGAGATTTTCTACTTTAAGTTTTGTGTTGTGAAGTTTTCAAGTTTTGGGTAAAGATTTGATGGATTATGGAACAAGGAGTGGCAAGAGCCTAAGCTTGGGGATGCCCATGGCACCCACAAGATAATCTAAGGACACCTGAAACCCAAAGCTTGGGGATGCCCCGGAAGGCATCCCCTCTTTTGTCTACTTCTATCAGTAACTTTACTTGGAGCTATATTTTTATTCACCACATGATATGTGTTTTGCTTGGAGCGTCGTGTATGATTTGAGTCTTTGCTTTTTAGTTTACCACAATCATCTTTTCTGTACACACCTTTTTAGAGAGACACACATGATTCGGAAATCATTAGAATACTCTATGTGCTTCACTTATATCTTTTGAGTTATATAGTTTTGCTCTAGTACTTCACTTATATCTTTTAGAGCACGGTGGTGGATTTGTTTTATAGAAACTATTGATCTCTCATGCTTCCCTTAGATTATTTTGATAGTCCTAAATATCATGGTAATTTTCTTAAATAATCCTAATATGCTAGGCATACAAGATTAATAATAAAATTCTCTTATGAGTGTGTTGAATACTAAGAGAAGTTTGATGCTTGTTGATTGTTTTGAGATATGGAGGTAGTGATATTAAAGTTGTGCTAGTTGAGTAGTTGTGAAATTGAGAAATACTTGTGTTGAAGTTTGCAAGTCCCGTAGCATGCACGTATGGTAAACGTTATGTAACAAATTTGAAACATGAGGTGTTCTTTGATTGTCTTCCTTATGAGTGGCGGTCGGGGACGAGTGATGGTCTTTTCCTACCAATCTATCCCCCTAGGAGCATGCACATAGTGCTTAGTTTTTGATGACTTGTAAATTTTTGCAATAAGTATGTGAGTTCTTTATGACTAATGTTGAGTCCATGGATTATATGCACTCTCACCCTTCCATCATTGCTAGCCTCTTCGGTACCGTGCATTGCCCTTTCTCACATTGAGAGTTGGTGCAAACTTCGCTAGTGCATCCAAAACCCGTGATATGATACGCTCTTTCACACATAAACCTTCTTATATCTTCCTCAAAACAGCTACCATACCTACCTATTATGGCATTTCCATAGCCATTCCGAGGTATATTGCCATGCAACTTTCCACCATCCTATTTATCATAACACGTTCATCATTGTCATATTGCTTTGCATGATCATGTAGTTGACATCATATTTGTGGCAAAGCCACCGTTCATAATTCCCATGCATGTCACACTTGATTCATTGCATATCCCGGTACACCGCCAGAGGCATTCATATAGAGTCATACCTTGTTGTAGTATCGAGTTGTAATCATTGAGTTGTAAATAAATAGAAGTTTGATGATCATCATTTAATAGAGCATTGTCTCAATAAAAAAAGAGAAAGGCCAAATAAAAAAAATGAAGGCCCAATATATATATATATATCACTACTAGGAAAAGGGCTATAGATGAAATGGATACTAATGGCGCACTAGACACATGGTGCGCCACTAGTAAATTTTTTTCATTTTTCCAAACATACTAATGGCGCATCCAGGCACAGTGCGCCATTACTAGTTCTAACTAGTAATGGTGCACCAGCCACACAGTGCGCCACTACTGTATTTTTTTATTCTTTTTTTTTGCAAAACTACTAATGGCGCACCGTGGCATAGTGCGCCATTACTAGTTTAAACTAGTAATGGTGCACTATGCCACGGTGCGCCATTAGTATATATATATATATTTATATTTATTTTTTTGCAAAACTATTAATGGCGCACCACCAGCAGGTGCGCCATTAGTAACCAAGATTACTAATGGCACATTTTCAGGTGGTGCGCCATTAGTAACCAAGGTTACTAATGGCGCATTTTCAGGTGGTGCGCCATTAGTAACCTGGGACCAACAAGATATTTTGGACAGCCACACCTACCCACTCACTTTCCCACTTCATTCTCTCCACCTCCTCCTCCAAGCTTGTCTCGGCTGCCTCCTCCTCCTCACCTCATTTTCACCATAGATTCATCCAAATTAAGTGGCTAAATTACCTTTTTTGATAGGTAAGTAAGGGGAGAAGCTATCTTTATGTTGTTTTCCCTCCAACAACGTGCACATGCACTTTTTGTGGACTAGCTAGATCTATGTATGTTTGTGGTGTTGCATATGTTTGTGGTGTTGCATATATGTTTGTATTTGCAGGCACCGGTATTTGAAATGCGATAGTTGCCAATATTTTGCCGGAATGTTGATTCATTTCCGTTTCGGCGAGAATTTTGGCACTATGCATTCTTCTTTGTCCTAATTTTTAGGGAAAGTCATGCCAAATTTTTTCTTGGTTCTAAAATATCGTTTTGCTCTACCCCGCAGGCGACCATGGTCCGCACGATGACCGAAGGCATCATGAATAGGTTTTTGAGCTCCGGGAAGGCCGAGATGCTTCAAAAGAACGAGATGGAGATAAGATGTCCGTGTCGAAGATGCAAGCTGAAGAACCTTATTGCGGACCCAGATTCTGGGCAGGTGCGGGACCACCTGCTCTTGCGTGGTTTCATGGATGGCTACCGGTGGCAAGGTGATGAAGATGACTATGAAGTCATCCATGGGGGCCGGGCAAGAAATGAGGAAGGCGGCAAGACAACCACCGCGGCTCGGGCGGGTGAGAAGACGAAGAATCTCCAGGACATGATCACAACGGCGATGCTGTACACAGTCATCATGTAGAAGATGCCAGACATGATGATGAGGAAGATGCCGGAGCAGACGAAGGGCATGATCATGAAGATGAAGATGCCGGCGGAGCAGACGATGATGGACCATCGATGGGCTGGGTGCAGGACCCTCATATTCAAGAGCTGCTTCTCAAGCAGACGGATAATGCAAGAGCTGTCGCCCGAGAGAAAGCCAAGCTGGATCAA
This sequence comes from Triticum aestivum, assembly GCF_018294505.1. Lineage (NCBI taxonomy): Eukaryota > Viridiplantae > Streptophyta > Magnoliopsida > Poales > Poaceae > Triticum > Triticum aestivum. The sequence goes on from NC_057812.1 coordinate 117,761,717, forward strand.
CTGGAGATAGACACGGTTACTCCATTGTATGAAGGATGCAGGCCCGAGGATACCCGCCTGAAAGTAATGCTCATGGCTCTGGAGATGAAGGTAAAACACAAAATGACCGACGCATGCTTCGACGAGAACATGTCATTCTGGCACGAACGTCTTCCCAAGGGGAACAAGTGCCCGACCAGTTTCGAGGAGGCGAAGAAAATCGTGTGTCCTCTGGATTTACCGCATGTGAAATACCATGTGTGCATGAACAATTGCATCATTTATCGGGACGAGCACGCGGAGTCTATCATATGTCCGGTGTGCGGCGTCACTCGATACAAGAAGAGGAAGAAAGCTCCTCGAAAATCGGTGTGGTACTTTCCGATCACTCCTCGTCTGCAGCAGTATTTCGCGGACCCTAAGGTAGCAAAGCTCCTGCGTTGGCACACGCATAGGGAGGAGAAGAAGCGAGAAGATGACGCAAATGATCCGGAGATAAATAAAAAAGACAAGATACTGAGTCACCCTAAGGATGGGAGCTAGTGGAAAGCGTTGAACTTCGAATACCCAGAATTTGGGAAGGATCGAAGGAACATCATGCTGGGCACGAGCACCGATGGAGTCAATCCGTTTGGCAGCCAGAGAAGCACACATAGCACCTGGCCTGTGTTTGTGTGGATGTACAACCTTCCCCCTGGTTGTGCATGAAGAGGAAGTACATTCACATGAGTATGCTAATTGAGGGGCCGAAACAACCAGGGAACGACATCAATCTGTATCTGGGGCTGCTGAAAGAGGAGCTAGACATGCTGTGGAAAACGCCAGCCAATACGTGGGACGCCGCAGAGAAAGAATATTTCCCTATGAGAGCCGCACTGCTCACGACGGTGCACGACTATCTCGGTTACGGATATCTCGCGGGGCAGTTGGTCCACGGATTTTCTGGATGCGTCAGGTGCATGGATGACACAACGTATCGCCAGCTAGATAGAGATCCCGGGTCTTCGAAAACCGTCTTCATGGGACATCGAAGGTGGCTTCGCGATGATGACCCGTGGAGGAAACGCAAGGATCTGTTCGATGGTGAAACCGAACCCTGAAGACACCCGCGTACGAGGAGCGGCGAGGAAATAGACGAGATGTTGAAAAATTGGAAAGATTGCCCACTGCGGGAAAGAAGCAAAATGCGCTAGAGCCAGGAAAGAAGCGAAAGGCGCCAGAGCCAGCACTGAAGGTATGGAAAACGAGGTCTGTTTTCAGGGACTTGCCGTACTAGAAGATCCACCGTGTGCCTCACAGCCTTGATGTCATGCATATCACGAAGAACGTGTGCGAGAGTCTGCTAGGTACCCTGCTCAACATGCAAGAGAGGACCAAAGATGGGCCGAAAGCAAGGGCAGACTTGAAATCAATGGGCATCAGGGAGGAGCTTCACGCTAATGATGATGATGATGATGATGATGATGATGAGGCGAAGCAGGACACGGAAAGTCTTCGCAAAGGCAAAAGGCCAAGAAGACCGGGAATGACTACCCTCCCGCGTGATTCACTCTAAGTCAGGAGGAGATCGATCAATTTTTCACCTGCCTCGTAGGAGTAAAACTTCCTTACGGTTACGCGGGGAAGATAAGCAGATACCTAGACCCAGCGAAGCAGAAGTTCAGCGGGACGATGTCTCACGACTGTCACGTGCTGATGACGCAGATACTTCCAGTTGCAATCCATGGGATCATGGACGCGCACGTCCGTGAAACGCTATTTGGCCTATGCAACTTTTTCGACGTCATCTCTCGGAAGTCGGTTGGCATGAGGCAACTCAGAAGGCTACAGGAAGAGATCGTGGTGATACTATGCGAGCTTGAGATGTACTTCCCACCCACATTCTTCGAAGTTATGGTTCATCTGCTGGTCCATATCGTGGAGGATATCATCCAACTCGGGCCGACGTTCCTGCACAGCATGATGCCGTTCGAAAGGATGAATGGTGTCATCAAAGGATACGTTCGCAACATGTCACGTCCAGAGGGAAGCATAGCCAGGGCCTTTCTGACCGAAGAGTGCATCTCCTACTGCACGAATTAGCTAGGCATCGAGAACCCCGTTGGTCTGCCCGTCAACAGGCACCTCGGCAGGCTCGCTGGATGGGGTCACCGTGAGGGTCGCCGCAAAATGCATGTCGACTTCAAGGGTCGACTCGCCGACTTTGAAAGAGCAAACCTAGTCGTGCTACAACACATAGACGTGGTCGATCCTTGGTTGGTAGAGCACATAACCTTTATTGAGAAGACATACAATGACCGAGGCCAACAGAGGACAGACGGAGATATAATCAAAGAGCACAACTCATGTTTCACGCGTTAGTTCAAGCAGAAGTTTCTGTCGTACCCTTTACATGAGGATTCTTCCGTGGAAGAACAACTCATATTCGCCTTGTCACAGGGCGCCGAGCACAACCTGATGACCTATGAGGCGTATGATATCAACGGCTACACATTCTACACCGAGGACAAGGACATGAAGAGTGATGGTTATCAGAACTCCGGGGTAACGATGGAATACTACACCGGTAACGACAAGGACAGATACTACGGAAGGATCAAGGAGATCTGGGAGCTGAGCTACGCTGGAGAGAAGGTCCCGATGTTCCGTGTCAGATGGGCCAAGAGCGTCCTAAAAGAAGACCGGTATTTCACCACCATGGTTATACCCGAAGCCAAATCCAAGACCGCCGGCGCAAATGTCACTGCGAAAAATGAGCCATGGGTACTAGCTTCCCAAGTGGACCAATGCTTCTTCATGACCGACCCGTCAAAGCCCAGTCATGTTGTCGTGAGGAGAGGCAAAAGGAAGATCATCAGAATGGATGGAGTAGCCAATGAGCAAGACTTAGACAAGTACGGAGACCCGAAGATCGAACATGACGACGACGATGAAGTAGCAGCATACACCACAAGAAGAAGCAGGACCACCCTACCTAAAGGACGTCCGTTCCACAGAAGAACTCCATTTGCGAAAAAGAAGGGCAAGAAGATTGTGAACAGATAGCTAGCTAAGATCGATTGTATTTAAAACGTAGTCTTCATTTCTCGATTGTATTTCATGGGCACTTTTTGATATCATGAATATTTTTAAATTTCATGGGCACTTTTTGAATTCATGAATATTTTTTCATATTCAATATGATAAAATATTGAATATTCATGAGGACACTCGGTCTCAATCCCCCTCCATCTCGATCTCGATCCCCCTCCATCTCGATCGCTATCCCCCTCCATCTCGATCTCGATCCCACCCGCACCCTCCCCCGCTAGCTCCACCGCCGCCGACGACACACCGCACCCTCCCCCGCTCCACCGTCGCCGACGAGCACCCCTGCAGCCTCCCCCGCTAGCTCCACCGCCGCCGACGACCCACCGCACCCTCCCCCGCTCCACCGCCGACGGCGAGCACCCCCCGCACCCTCCCCCGCTCCACCGCCGCCGCCGTCCCACCGCACCCCTCCCCCGCTCCACCGCCGCCGCCGACCCACCGCACCCTCCCCCACTCCACCGCCGCCGCCGATGATATTTTCAAATAACAAATTTGATAATATTTTTTAAAAAATTATTACTGTTTTTATAAAAAAAATATTACTATTTCATATTCATATTCATTTTCTAAATAATAATAATAAAAAAGTGTAGACTACAATTGTTGTTAAACAACAATTATTATTGTTTTTATAAAAAATATTACCGTTTCATATTCATATTCATTTAAAAAAAACAAAAAAAAACATACTAATGGCGCATCGGTCGGGTGGTGCGCCATTGCTATCTAAAAAAAGATTTCTAATGGCGCACCACTCGTGGGTGCGCCATTGCTATAAAAAACATACTTATGGCGCACCGCCAGGTGGTGCGCCATTAGTAATCTTCCCCCCTCCCTCTCGCCAGATCCACTCCCCCCCGCTGCCCCGACCCACGGCGCCGCCGCCTCCGCGCCTCCGCCGCCCCCGCGCCCCCCACCACTGCAGCTTCTACCCTGCCCTCTGTTGCCGTCGCCGACAGCCCCTGCCCTCCGTCTCTGTCGCCGCCCCTAGTCAGCCCCTTCCCTGCCCCCCATCACCGTCTTCGAGGAAGGGCTCGGGGAAGCAAGAGAATGAGCAAGAAGGCGTCGCCGCCTCCTCGACGCGCCGCCTCCTCCTCGATGCGCCGCCGCCCGCCGCCTCCTTGATGCCGGCGCCCTCCTACGATAGCCTGCCGTTATCCCACAGGTGATTCCTCACCTCTCCCCCTTCCCCTCCTTCCCCCTAGGCTACCTCCCGCGAGTACCACAATCCTCTTCCCCCGTGTTCTAGGGTTAGCAAAAGTCAGCAAATTCCCCCCTGTTCATGTTGATTATTGTGACAATTCTTTCTAAAATTGTGATCTAGTTAAGTGGAGTGCAGGTAGTGTTTTAGCCAAACCAAATCTCTTTGGATGTGTGTGTGTGTGTTTGCTGGTTTGCCTTTTTTTGCTTAGTTAATGTGTCTTTCAGTTATTGTCTCCGTTCATGCTTACCTCTGCACAAATAGTTGTTGCAACGGGCTATTGGAACTTTTGATGCTCACACTATATTAGGTTGTTTAATGTTTATCTTGGTGTTATGTAGTACCTGTTTGTTCACTAATATGATGAACTGTATTCGGAGACTAACCTTCTATTGTATTCGATGAATCTGCTGTTGCTGTGTGGTGCTGTCTATATTCTGTCCAATAATATATTTTGTAACCCGTGCAAAAATCAGAAAAGTAAAAAAACCTAATATTCATACTAATGGCGCATCACCTCAAAGTGCGCCATTAGTATGCCAAAGGATACTAATGGCGCATCACTACACAGTGCGCCATTAGTATGCCAAAGGATACTAATGTCACATCACCCCATAGTGCGCCATTAGTATGCCAAAGCGCATGGGTAAATATGGCCCCCTGGGAGGCATACTAATGGCGCATGTTGGTCTATACTAATGGCGCACGTCGTCGTGCGCCATTAGTATATAATACCGGTGGCTTGGTACTAGTGGCGCACCAGTAGTGCGTCATTAGTAGGCAAAACTGGTGCGCCAGTAGTAGGCCTTTTCCTAGTAGTGTGTATATATATAAAGGGACAATGCTACTATCCTTTTTCCACACTTGTGCTTCAAAGTAGCACCATGATCTTCATGATAGAGAGTCTCTTGTTTTGTCACTTTCATATACTAGTGGGAATTTTTTATTATAGAACTTGTCTTGTATATTTCAACAATGGGCCTCCTCAAGTGCCCTAGGTCTTCGTGAGCAAGCAAGTTGGATGCACACCCACTAGTTTCTTTTGTTGAGCTTTCATACATTTATAGCTCTAGTGCATTCGTTGCATGGCAATCCCTACTCCTTGCATTAACATCAATCGATGGGCATCTCCATAGCCCATTGATTAGCCTCATTGATGTGAGACTTTCTCCTTTTTTGTCTTCTCCACATAACCCCTATCATTATACTCTATTCCACCCATAGTGCTATATCCATGGCTCACGCTCATGTATTGCGTGAAGGTTTATAAAGTTTGATATTACTAAAGTATGAAACAATTGCTTGGACTTGTCATCGGGGTTGTGCATGATGAGAGCATTCTTGTGTGACGAAAATGGAGCATGACTAAACTATATGATTTAGTAGGGATGAACTTTCTTTGGCCATGTTATTTTGAGAAGACATAATTGCTTAGTCAGTATGCTTGAAGTATTATTATTTCTATGTCAATATCAAAATTTTATCTTGAATCTTTCGGATCTGAATATTCATGCCACAATTAAGAAGAATTACATTGAAATAATGCCAAGTAGCATTCCACATCAAAAATTCCGTTTTTATCATTTACCTACTCGAGGACGAGCAGGAATTAAGATTGGGGATGCTTGATACATCTCCAACGTATCTATAATTTTTGATTGCTCCATGTTATATTATCTACTGTTTTGGACATTATTGGGCTTTATTTTCCACTTTTATATTATTTTTGGGACTAACCTATTAACCGGAGGCCCAACCCAGAATTGCTGTTTTTTTGCCTGTTTTAGGGTTTCGAAGAAAAGGAATATCAAACGGAGTCCAAAGGGAATGAAACCTACGGGAACGTGATTTTCTCACCGAACATAATCCAGGAGACTTGGACCCTACGTCAGGCAACCAATAGGGAGGCCACGAGGTAGGGGGCACACCTACCCCACCCCCCCCCTCAGGCGCGCCCTCCACCCTTGTGGGCCCGTTGTTGCTCCACTGACGTACTTCTTCCTCCTATATATACCTGCGTACCCCCAAATGATCAGAGACGGAGCCAAAACCCTAATTCCACCGCCGTAACTTTCTGTATCCATGAGATCCCATCTTGGGGCCTGTTCTGGAGCTCCGCCGGAGGGGGCATCGATCACAGAGGGCTTCTACATCAACACCATAGCCTCTCCGATGAAGTGTGAGTAGTTTACCTCAGACCTACGGGTCCATAGTTATTAGCTAGATGGCTTCTTCTCTCTTTTTGGATCTCAATACAAAGTTCTCCCCCTCTCTTGTGGAGATCTATTTGATGTAATCTTCTTTTTGCGGTGTGTTTGTTGAGACCGATGAATTGTGGGTTTATGATCAAGTTTATCTATGAACAATATTTGAATCTTCTCTGAATTCTTTTATGTGTGATTGGTTATATTTGCAAGTCTCTTCGAATTATCAGTTTGGTTTGGCCTACTAGATTGATCTTTCTTGCAATGGGAGAAGTGCTTAGCTTTGGGTTCAATCTTGCGGTGTCCTTTCCCAGTGACAATAGGGGAAGCAAGGCACGTATTGTATTGTTGCCATCGAGGATAACAAGATTGGGTTTTCATCATATTGCATGAGTTTATCCCTCTACATCATGTCATCTTGCTTAAAGCGTTACTCTGTTCTTATGAACTTAATACTCTAGATGCATGCTGGATAGCGGTCGGTGTGTGGAGTAATAGTAGTAGATGCAGGCAGGAGTCGGTCTACTTGTCTTGGACGTGATGCCTATATACATGATCATACCTAGATATTCTCATAACTATGCTCAATTATGTCAATTGCTCAACATTAATTTGTTCACCCACCGTAAAATACTTATGCTCTTGAGAGAAGCCACTAGTGAAACCTATGGCCCCCGGGTCTATCTTCATGATATTAATCTTCCAATACTTAGTTATTTTCATTGCCTTTTATTTTACTTTGCATCTTTATTATAAAAATACAAAAAATATTATCTTATCATATCTATCAGATCTCACTCTCATAAGTGACCGTGTAGGGATTGACAACCCCTTATCGTGTTGGTTGCGAGGATTTATTTGTTTTGTGCAGGTGCGAGGGACTCACGCGTAGCCTCCTACTGGATTGATACCTTGGTTCTTAAAAACTGAGGGAAATACTTACGCTACTTTGCTGCATCACCCTTTCCTCTTCAAGGGAAAACCAACACAGTGCTCAAGAGGTAGAAACTCACAATTCATCAGATCTCGACAAACACACCGCAAAAAGTATTACATCGAATATATCTCCAAGAACATCGAGGAGATCTTTGTATTGAGAACCAAAGAGAGAGAAGAAGCCATCTAGCTAATAACTATGGACCCGAAGGTCTGTGGTAAACTACTCACACATCATCAGAGAGGCTATGGTGTTGATGTAGAAGCCCTCAGTGTTCGATTCCCCCTCCCGTAGATAGCCGGAAAAGGTCCCCAGATGGGATCTCACGGGTATAGTAAGTTGCAGCGGTGGAAAAGTGGTTTCCTGGCTCCCCTGGATGATTTTAGGGTATAAGAGTATATATAGGCGAAAGAAGTAGGTAAGTGGAGCTACGAGGGGCCCACAAGGGTGGGGGCGCGCCTACCCCCTGGGCACACCCTCCTGCCTCGTGGCCGCCTTGTTGCATCTCTGACTTCCACTCCAAGTCTCCTGGATTGCGTTTGTTCCAAGAAATATCCTCGCGAAGGTTTCATTCCGTTTGATATTCCTTTTCTGCGAAACACTGAAATAGGCAAAAACAACAATTTTCACTGGGCCTTCGGTTAATAGGTTAGTCCCAAGAATAATATAAACGAGTATATTAAAGCCCATTAAACATCCAAAACAAATAATATAATAGCATGGAACAATAAAAAATTATAGATACATTGGAGACGTATCAACATCCCCAAGCTTAATTCCTGCTTGTCCTCGAGTAGGTAAATGATAAAAACAAATTTTTTGATGTGGAATGCTACCTAACATAATTTTCAATGTAATTCTCTTTATTGCGGCATGAATGTTTAGATCCAAAAGATTTCTAGACAAAAGTTTAATATTGACATAAAAATAATAATACTTCAAGCATGCTAATCAAGCAATTATGTCTTATCAAAATAACATAGCCAAATAAAGCTTATCCCTACAAAATCATATAGTTTGGCCATGCTTCATTTTCGTCACACAAAATGCTCCCATCATGCACAACCCCGATGACAAGCCAAGCAATTGTTTCATACTTAGCCATTTCAAACTCTTTCAACTTTCACAAAATATATGAGCGCGAGCCATGGACATAGCACTATGGGTGGAATAAAATTTTATGGTGGAGGTTGTGTGAGAAGACAAAAAAGGAGAAAGCCTCACATTGACGCGGCTAATCAACGGGCTATGGAGATGCCCATCAATTGATGTCAATGCAAGGAGTAGGGATTGCCATGCAACGGATGCACTAGAGCTATAAATATATGAAAACTCAAAAAAAGAAACTAAGTGAGTGTGCATCCAACTTGCTTGCTCACGAAGACCTAGGGCATTTTGAGGAAGCCCATCATTGGAATATACAAGCCAAGTTCTATAATGAAAAATTCTCACTAGTATATGAAAGTGACAAAATAAGAGACTCTCTGTCATGAAGATCTTGGTGCTACTTTGAATCACAAGTGTGGAAAAGGATAGTAACATTGCCCCTTCTCTCTTTTTCTCTCATTTTTTTATTTGGGCCTTTTTCTCTTTTTTATGGACTCTCTTTTTTTCGTCCAGAATCTCATCCCGACTTGGGGGAATCATTGTCTCCATCATCCTTTCCTCACATGGGGCGATGCACTAATAATGAAAATCATCACACTTTTATTTACTTACAACTCGATACTTAGAACAAAATTTGACTCTATGTGAATGCCTCCGGCGGTGTACCGGGATGTGCAATGAATCAAGAGTGACATGTATGAAAGAATTATGAAGGTGGCTTTGCCACAAATACGATATCAAATTCATGATCATGCAAAGCAATATGACAATGATGGAGTGTTTCATAATAAATGGAACGGTGGAAGGTTGCATGGCAATATATGACGGAATGGCTATGGAAATGCCATAATTGGTAGGTATGGTGGCTGTTTTGAGGAAGATATAAGGATGCTTATGTGTGATAGAGCGTATCATATCACGGGTTTTGGATGCACCGGCAAAGTTTGCACCGACTCTCGAGGTGATAAAGGGCAATGCACGATACAGAGGAGGCTAGCAATGATGGAAGGGTGAGAGTGTGTATAATCCATGGACTCAACATTAGTCATAAAGAACTCACATACTTATTGCAAAAATCTACAAGTCATCAAAACCATGCACTACGCGCATGATCCTAGGGGGATAGATTGGTAGGAAAAGACCATCGCTCGTCCCCGACCGCCACTCATAAGGAAAGCAATCAAAGAACACCTCATGCTTAAAATTTGTCACACAACGTTTACCATACGTGCATTCTACGGGACTTGCAAACTTCAACACAAGTATTTCTCAATTCCACAATTACTCAACTAGCACGACTCTAATATTACAATCTTTATATCTCAAAACAACTATCAAGTATCAAACTTCTCATAGTATTTATTGCACTCTATATGAAAGTTTTTATTATAGCCATCTTGGATGCCTATAATATTAAGACTAATTTTATAGCCAAAGCAAATTACCATGCTGTTCTAAAAGATTCTAAAAATAATATAAGTAAAGCATGCGAGATCAATAATTTCTATGAAATAAAACCACCACCGTGCTCTAAAAAGGTATAAGTGAAGCACTAGAGCAAAATTATCTAGCTCAAAAGGTATAAGTGAAGCACATAGTGTATTCTAATAAATTACAATTCATGTGTGTCTCTCCAAAAGGTGTGTACAACAAGGATGATTGTGGTAAACTAAAAATCAAAGAACCAAATCATACAAGACGCTCCAAGCAAAACACATAGCATGTGGTGAATAAAAATATAGCCTCAAGTAAGTTTACCGATAGACGAAGACGAAAGAGGGGATGCCTTCTGGGGCATCCCCAAGCTTAGGCTTTTGGTTGTCCTTGAATTTTACCTTGGGGTGCCTTGGGAATCCCCAAGCTTAGGCTCTTGCCACTCCCTGTTCCAAAATCCATCAAATCTTTATCCAAAAACTTGAAAACTTCACAACACAAAAGTCAACAGAAAATCTCATGAGCTCCGTTAGTATAAGAAAACAAACCACCACTTTAAGGTACTGTAATGAACTCACTCTTTATTTATATTGGTGTTAAACCTACTATATTCCAACTTCTCTATGGTTCACACACCCCGATACTAGCCATAGATTCATCAAAATAAGCAAACAACACAGGAAAAACAGAATCTGTCAAAAACAGAACAGTCTATGGTAATCTGGAGGTTTCGAATACTTTTGTAACTCCAAAAATTCTGAAAAATTAGGAAGTCCTAAATAATTTGTATATTGATCTACTGCAGTTGGAATTAGTATTTTATCGCTCTTTGGTAAAAAATGAAAATTATTCTCGTGAGCGCATACTTTCTGTTTTTTTCAGCAAGATCAAACAACAATCACCCAAGAAGATCCTAAAGGATTTACTTGGCACAAACATTAACTAAAACATAAAAAACACAAGCATAATAGAGGATAGTTGATTTATTTATTACTAAACAGGAAAAAAAGCAAGGAACAAAAAAATTGGGTTGCCTCCCAACAAGCGCTATCGTTTAACGCCCCTAGCTAGGCATAAAGACAAGAATAGATCTAAGTGTTTCCATGATAATGATAAGGCAAATCGCGAAAACTCATCTCATACTCCCTACGTTCAGCAGCAAGTTTTCTTTGTGGCAAGCAAAAGTAATCAAAAGGGCTAAATTTAATGGGACAAAAGTCCCCAAGATCAAGCTCGGGAGGTATTGGTTCCTCCTTTGGCTCCTCATATTGCACAACCAATTCATCATTATAAGCATTCTTTTGGCAAAAAGTCATGAGCCTTTGTTCAAGGGAAAAACCTAACTCATTTTTCTGGATAGCTAAATTATCATTAAGTTCAGAAATCCTGTCAACTAGAACATCGGTAGGAACCCTTTTTCTAAGGTTTTCATTAAAAGCAACATGATCTAAAGATTGTAAGCGCATTATGTCTTCTTAATAAAAAAGATTGCTTCTATCGGAGGACGGCCGGCATCCACCCTGTAATGCGCAAAACATTCGTTGGCCTCTTTTATTATAAATCTGAACTCATGGGCTAAAAAGATGGTAGCTGCTCTCTTAACAGAAGAATGCTCAATATTGGAAAATTCTAGAAAAATCATTTGTATGCAAGGATGCATGTGGATAAATTGTCTTTCAAGTTCAACCACGAGCAAAGATATAGCATCCATAAGACCCGCCCATAGTGGGCAAAACACTGGCGCAAGTAAAGAAATATTGAATAACTCCTTTTCCAATAATGTTACCACTACCAATCCGAAACTTTTTAGTGTGTAAAATAGTAGGTTCTTCATGAGGATAATAAAAAGCATCAACGTTTCCCCCATCGTTACTACTATCCTTTTCAATGATAATCTCCCCAGTTTCAGACATGATGACAACAAACCGCACTAGGAACAAACACACAAGAGGCAAGCAGAAAAGAGACAAACGGAAAGGGGGCGAATATAACGGCAAAGGTGAAGTGCGGGAGAGGAAAACAAGAGGCGAATGGCAAATAATGTAATGCGAGGGATAAGCGTTTGTGATGGGTACTTGGTATGTCTTGACTTGAGCATAGATCTCCCCAGCAACGGCGCCAGAAATCCTCCTTGCTACCTCTTGATCATGCGTTGCTTTACCCTTGAAGAGGAAAGGGTGATGCAGCAAAATAGCGTAAGTATTTCCCTTAGTTTTTGAGAAACAAGGTATCAATCCAGTAGGATACTACACGCAAATTGCCTAGTACCTGCATAAACAATCAAGAACCCTGCAACCACGCGATAAAGGGGTTGTCAATCCCTTCACGGCCACTTGCAAAAGTGAGATATGATAAATATAATAAGATAAATATTTTTGGTATTTTTGTTGTATAGATTGAAAAGTAAAGATTGCAAAATAAATAGTAAACTAGAATTATAGATCGTAAATTTGTATGATGTAAAGTAGACCCGAGGGCCATAGGTTTCATTAGAGGCTTCTTTGAAGATAGCATATATTACGGTGGGTGAACAAATTACTGCCGAGCAATTGATAGAAAAGCGCATAGTTATGAGAATATATAGGCATGATCATGAACATAGGCATCACATCCGTGTCAAGTAGACCGAAACGATTCAGCATCTACTAGTATTACTCCACACATCGACCGCTATCCAGCAAGCATCTAGAGTATTAAGTTCATAAGAACAGAGTTATGCATTAGGCAAGATGACATGATGTAGAGGGATAAACTCAAGCAATATGATATAAACCCCATCCTTTTTATCCTCGATGGCAACAATACAATACGTGTCGGTTCCCTTTCTGTCACTGGGATCGAGCACCACAAGATTGAAACCAAAGCTAAGCACTTCTCCCATTGCAAGAAAGATCAATCTAGTAGGCCAAACTAAACCGATAATTCAAAGAGACTTGCAAAGATATCAAATCATGCATATAAGAATTCAGAGAAGAATCAAATAATGTTCATAGATAATCTTGATCATAAACACACAATTCATCGGATCTTGACAAACACACCGCAAAAAGTATTACATCGAATAGATCTCCAAGAATATCGAGGAGAAATTTGTATTGAGAACCAAAGAGAGGGAAGAAGCCATCTAGCTAATAACTATGGACCCGAAGGTCTGTGGTAAACTACTCACACATCATCGGAGAGGCTATGGTGTTGATGTTGAAGCCCTCCGTGATCGAATCCCCCTCCGGCAGATCGCCGGAAAAGGCCCCAAGATGGGATCTCACCGGTACAGAAGGTTGCGGAAGTGGAAAAGTGGTTTCGTGGCTCCCCTGGATGTTTTCAGGGTATAAGAGTATATATAGGCAAAAGAAGTAGGTCGCTGGAGCTACGAGGGACCCACGAGGGTGGGGGGCGCGCCTACCCCCCTAGGGCACGCTTCCTGCCTTGTTGCCGCCTTGTTGCGTCTCTGACTACCACTCCAAGTCTCCTGGATTGCGATTGTTCCAAGAAAGATCCTTGCGAAGGTTTCGTTTTGTTTGGATTCCGTTTAATATTCCTTTTCTGCAAAACACTAAAATAGGCAAACAACAACAATTTGCACTGGGCCCTCGGTTAATAGGTTAGTCCCAAAAATAATATGAAAGAGTATATTAAAGCCCATTAAACATCCAAAACAGATAATATAATAGCATGGAACAATCAACAATTATAAATACGTTGGAGATGTATCAGGTGCTCAATCAATCTTTTTAGAGTCTCAAGCGGAGCAACCAACAGACTACGTTGGTGCAGGGTGGCTATTTATAGCCGCAACCTTCCCTGCAGAGAAATGACCAAATTGGACACATGGCTTCGCCCATGGCCGAACGACATATTTTCAACGGTTGGATTTTGAGCACAACGGTAAAATTCCTTGCGAAGGAAGTAATGCTAACTCCTCGGCCCGAAAGATATCTCCTGCAACACCGAAGAACATCTTCTTCTGCTGACAGGTAATCATGCAGAGCACAAAGATATTTCTCCCAGTATTTCATAGGTTTCGGCTAAGCATCACAGCGGACCTAAGCTTCGAGAAACTATATCCCTATTAATAGTATGGTGGTCCTATGACTCAAATAAGAGAAAGAAGAACAATGAAAGGATTTCTATGTCTCCGATTCGCCTTTAATCCTCTTGACTGCAGTCATTCGTCCTCAAACACACTGAATGAATATTTCTTTGTGCCAGTAATAATTTTAAGGGGTCAATTCCTTCAACGCAATCTTCTCGTTATGATGTCTTCTCCAAATGTAGCTCTTCCTTCTCTGCAAAGTAGATAATCTTTAGTGAAGTTCTTCGAACTTCACAACCGAACATAGCATTCTCCTCGGACTTCCATGGACTATTTGTTTCTGTGTGCAATAGCAAACAAACCAGTCCACGCCTGTTTCTGGCAACAATCTCCAAAACACAAGGAGGCAAGATATTGCACCAGCACTAGGTAAATTAAACAAGTATAGATGGTTGTCTTCAATAGAAAATTAGAGGGGTTGATCCCACCTGAGTAGCATATATATGTATGCCCTTCTTTTGCTAATATCCTATGTACAAAGCAGACAAGCCAACATCAACTTACATATGAACAAAACGTGTAAACCATGTTCCGAACAAAAGAGATCATGAGAACATCTTCAATCAATTTGTGGACTTGCTACTCTCTACCATGTCCCTGCAAAGGAACTAATATGTTTCAACCATCTTAGAGATATGACTTTTTTTGGAAACAACTAATGAGGTATCAAATAATTCATTGGCTAGAAAAGTGCCCGTGGGTTACTACGGGCTTAAACTAAATATAAAACACAGATAGTAGCACAAACATGTGGTAATTTTGTTTATTCACTAACATTCATTTTTGAGTAAGTTTTCCAACAAAACAGCAAAGGGTGGCGTATCATGTGTCCGGCCTTCCTTTTCTATGTTTTTGTTGTTTCCGACTAGTCGTGTGGCACACACATCTTCAAGGGCAGTATACTTTGAATGAAATACTAATAGTTAATCTTACCTCCTTATCCATCAATATAAATTGTTGATACAACTCCCCATTAGACATGTATTACCTTTTCCTTAGGACTTTAGCAATTAACGCCAAACAAGATTTCATTATTAACCTACTAAATTTTCTATAATTGGTGTCTTAAACTGAATCAATATGATTGATCTGAACCATATAGATGATACAACGCAACAAAGTTAACTTTGGAGTAAATGTCATTGTTTGTAAATCAGATTAGATAGCCGAATCCTAAAAGAAATATATATAGTTCTACTAAGATCAAACCATAACTTTTAGTATGAAATTCGACATCCTACTTAAGCGTGTAGCTGCTTGATCTAACCATATAGATAATACACCACAACAAATTTATCTTGGGACTATATTTCATAGTTTGTAAATAATATTGAATAGCTGGACCTAACACTGCAAAATCTTCTCTATTTTGCGACGTTTAACTTCTGTCACTTAAAACTGTTTTTCATCCTGGAAAATGTATTGGTGACGTTTTTCGACCCCCACCTTCACTTAAGTGTTGTCATAAAAAAATCTTGATGGTAGCACTTTCTCCATCATGCAAGATCATGTCTTAGGTGACGAACCCAAATTTGTTGCTGAAGCTATACAATGCAATGACCCAAAAATGTCATTAGAACTATCACCGTATTCGACCTGCTCGTCCCTCATCATATTTTTTTGGTGACAACACATGTGTCACTAGCAACCGACACCATGTTTGACCAGTCAACATTTCTGACATACGGGCCCATAATATGCTAACCTGACACCTTACAGCAGGGCCCAAGCGAGGTTTTATCATTGACGGCGGTTGTGAGTAGCTTTTCGATTTGACTGGTCAAAGATCCTGACATGTGGGCCATAGGGTGCTGAAGTAGTTGCTTACATGTGGGTCCGCAAGCTAGTGACGGCATGCATTTTCGTCACTATTACCGTCATAGTTTGTTCAGTGTTGCAACTGGCAACCAAATTCAAATTTGAAAATTAGCAAGAATTCAAAAAAGAGAATTAAATGACTTCCGCTAACGTTGAAGACTGAGATGCCTAACACAGTTGTAATAATGATCAATCAAGTGAGGAAATATCACACACAACATTACAAAATATAATAAGGGACGATCAAAGTTTCCGGACGATGAAGACCGCCATCAGGGTTGCGACATGTTGTTGTTAGGGTATCTTCAATGTCGACCTGCAAATTACTTCGGTATATGCCCATACATGATCCACGGACATGATACGGGATGGAATCATCCAATGTTAAGAGCATCTCCAACCACGCCCCCAAGGCCATTTTTTGCGCCGGCGCCGAAAAATCGGCTCAGTCGCGCCCCCAGGATCTCAATTATCGCCGGTTTGGGCCGAAATAACAGTCGGCGTACCCAAGCCGAACTCAAGCCCCCGGGGGGCGCCTGGGAGTGCTGGCCGAAGCGAAAAGGCGCGTGGGTCCGCTCTGTCGGCGAGACAAAGACCTTTTCCCGCCGATCACCCCGCTTCCCCTCCCCCTCCGTTTCCCTCCATCTCCACCTTCCCACGCCATTGTCCTCCCTCTCCCCTCCATCCTTCAGCCATGCCGCCGAAGAAGTACGCCGCCCCTCGCGTCGCCACCGATGCCAGCGCAGCCCATCCGAAGTGGAGGAAGCGGAGGGCGCCGCCGTCCAAGCCCCCGGGCATGTCAAACGCCGACTGGAAGGCATAGGTTCAGCGATGGGAGGCTACCACCACCGACCGACGGAACATGCTCAACGACAAGAAGGCCCGAGATAGGGCGGCCCTGGCGACGGCTGCCTTGGTCGAGCAGGCGAATCGCGCGCCGGAACAGGCCGAGGCGTCCCGCGCGAGGATGATGAATCCGCCCGGCGGCCATGGCCTGCACGCCTGGAGCCAACAGAGTGTCGGGTCACCGGCTAGATTCTCGGCGTCTCCCTGGGGTTGCGCGCCCTCGCCTGGCTACATCGACGGCGATGCGCACGGCAGGTTCAATCCCAACATCACCTTTCCACATGGCCACCCCGCCCAGCGCACGCCCTCGCGCGCGTTCGCAGGCGTCCAGTACCCCCCGTACACCTACTCCCCATCGGCTCTGGACCAACGTCGCCACGAAGAAGAGGAACACCGACCTGGCTTTCCTGATTGGGGGTGCGGACATGCTCCGGAGCGACGACGAGCAGGTCAAGGCGTAGTACCTGGCGGAGTGCGGCCTCATCCTGAACCAGCTGCCGTCAACGGCGGCGCCAACTCCCACGCCGATCTCAACACCGTCGCCAACCCCAAGCGATGATGCCTCCACGACGCCCAGCATTGAAGCCGCGCCGACGGTGACCAGCCCGCGCACGCCGACTCCTCCGACGCCGAAGGCCTACGCCGCCATTTAATGCATTTCCGAGCGTCCTTTCTTTTGCATGCCCAACTTTTTATTAATCGCCCAACTGTGGCAAGGTGTTCGCCGATCGCTGGGACTTTTTGTGACGCTGATCACCGGACTCGTGGTATTTTTTGGGTAGCGGGAATGAACCATGTTTGAATTTACGACGCCTTGGGAGCGGCACCTGGGAGCGTGGTTGGGACCTAGAACGCCTCCAAGACCTAAAAATTGCCGGGCGAGCGCCCGAAATAGCGCTGGCCTATGCGCTGGGGGGCCGAACGAGTGAAGTTGCTCTAATCATAAAGTATTCGGTTGGAAGGAGAAACACTAAGTTGTACGCCACGCCTTCCGCCATAGCAAGTACAATGTGAGATGATAATACTCATCTCCGCGCCTTCCGGCAAGAGTTGAGCATCAGGGTCTTCCTAGAGCGTATATTTCCCAATTCTCCTCAATCCCAAACCTTCGACGTGCACTACTGTTGATAGTGTTTCTATTTCAGGTTTCACTTGCAGCATCGATAATTATCATACTAGACTAAGCACTCATCGAATATAATATCTTGGCAGGTCAGTATCCATATATCAACCTAAGTTTGCCTTCCCCAGAAGTTTGAAGAATGATTCTTTCCTCTCCGGCTTTTAAAGAGCAGCTAGGGAGCAATATTACGCTTTTAATTCTTGGTGCTCCAGAAACCATGACTTCTTTCCTGGTTGCCAACTCCAAAGAAAAATTCTTCCTACTATGTAATTACTTGATTGCTTGGGATGTGATCTAGAATTGAAGCCGTCTGACACGGGAGAAAATGGAGTTTTGTAGCCATGTAAACACACATCAAAGCAAAAATGCTAGATATACGGCCTTTTACAGGACGTTACAGACCCTTCCGTAAATTCTATGCAGCCCCGCCCCCTGAATTTCACCAGTGTGGGCCCCAGCCCTCACCCGTCCAGTTAAAACATGACAGTTCACGAATTAGCCTGTAAACTTTCGTAAGTCATCCTAGGAAAAGGTGAGCATGAACCAGGAAATACACTTTGGTTTCTGGGTGTATATACACTCTATATGAGAAAATAACAAAAAAAGGTTTAGATTTTTTTAATAAACTTCACTTTCTTTGCACTAGTATATAAATTTTTTGCGAACAAAAACCCAGCGTTGACTTAAGGGCAAAAAAATATATTTGCTATTATAGCACTATTCACACTTTTTTTTGGCCGAAAATTTTGATTTGTTTTGGAAAAGAAGTCCACATGTGTTTTTCTTTTTGTGAAATTTCTCTTACAAGTACAATGAAAGGTCAACTTTATTTAAAAAACATCAGAAGTTTTGGACTTCTTATTTAATTACTATATTATTTTTGAATATAGGGTGTATGTACACCGTATTCATAGACCAAAAATTTCCCTCCAAGATGACCCACGATAGTCATAGAGTTGTTGTGTTCCCAACACCTCCCACTCCAAGACTGTCCAACAATGCAATCTCATCGGACCTAATCAACAAAGATATCTCGACAACCATACAACATGCCAGTTGCAGTACTATATTTTCTTGCATCTCCGGTGCATACCAAATTACCAATGTACATTGGCAATTATGTTTGACATGCATTACTAAACAAACTATGAGTTGACTTTCTCATGGACACCAATAAGTTATTATATCACTAGCAAATAATTTCTTTTTTATGTTTATCTCTCTCAAAACAGTCTTTTGTCCCACTTCACATATAAAACAACACATCAAAGTACACGGCAGAATGAACAAGCTGAACAATGATTAACTATTTTGTCTCTCTTCACCTCTGACCACATTCAGCTTTCTGTTTTTTTCTTGAAAAGGAGGATGTAACCCCGGCCTCTGCATCTCGACGATGCATGCAACCATTTTATTAACTTTTCACAAAGTCCTTATAAGGTAATACATTAATAAGCATGAAGCCATCATCTTCGCAACACCTGTCGCTACTCCTATCCACGTGATGAAGTGGTGCCGAATATCCAAGTCTAATACCAAACAGACATCGCACCAAACCTAACATCTAACGGGATGCCCCATCCAAGGCACAAATTTTGAACTGGGGTACAAACCGGTCCGGCGCACTTTCAATGGGCACCACATGCACACGCTGCGAGGGCCGTCACCTCCTCCATCCATCGATCCATCCTCAGATCAGATACTGACGCATCGACCCTACCAGGCCTCTCTGCCATCGACGCCACCATTACGCCAGACAGTGTCGTCCTCCTGCACGAGTACATCGCCACCCATCAGCCGCCGAGTCTCCACCGCGCCACACTGCCGAGATCCGCCGCCATCGATGTGTGCGATGAAGCACCACTCCACCACTTATCGACACCCAACCACCAGGCCGTCCACATGTCCGTCCAGCTGATGAATGTCTACAAAGATGATGCCCCCATGGGGATGACGATGAAGACTGCCGCCATCCGATCTAGGAAGCTCCTCAACGCCTCCAACGAGGGCTATGACACCCACGGCACCGCCGTCAATGGTAGCCTCCTCTAGATCTGAGGTTTTCCCTGGAAACAATGGAGTGAGGGATGCCCCACCATCGCCTCCAACGAGAAAAATGACACCCGCGGGAGCCGCCGATGATGCTGGCATCCTCACCCACTTCACCAGCTAGGCCACCACCTCCTCCTCAAGTTGATCCGCCGCCGGGAAGCCACCGCGAGGCAACACCCACCGACCAGATCACTTTGGACCGAGGATGAAGACAACCAAAGGTAGAGGAGGTCACACCGCTGAGTGACCGACGCCATGGCCACACACATGTCGTCCCGAGGCGCCCGCTCAAGATCCACCGTCACAGCCACGCCTCCAAGCCGCGACGGAGGGATGCCCTGCCGCCGCCATCATCCCCCCGTACGGGCTTTGCCCAGCTGGGATCCGGTGGCGGCGGGAGGGAGGGAAGGGGAGGCAGAGGGGATCGGGATCGGGATTTGGAGGGGAGGGGAGGCGGGCGGGAGGTGGAGGCGGAGGCGGAGGAGATCAGGATCTGGACAACTCAGCCTTCTGTGAAGAAGGGTATCCTTCCCCTACACTTAAGAGCTTCTGGAATGGTTGAACAATAAATGAGAAGAGAGAGCAGGCTAGTATTTAAATCAAGCAACGAGTCGTGCACAAGCTCCACGGTTATAGGGTAAACATGATATTTCCTTGCCTCCTATTAGATGAGTAGTTGTGTGATGGCTTGTCCGTTGATGACCTAGGTCAATTTATACAAGTTGGTGATGCATTAAAGCGTAACTTTGATGCCATTCACGACGGTGCAATGGTTGCAACAACAGATTTCAGACCATAATATTTAGGGAGATGAATTGCCCGCAAAATTGGATGGTCCCTTGGTTTTGCATGTTCACCTTAGTTGTTATTTATACTACGGTCAAACAACCTCCCATGAACTATCTGCCAGAAACAAGTTTCACTACTCCAAAACTTTCAGTTTCAAAAACGTCTGTATACACAAACATGTTAAACCAGGTCCATGTCTAAGTTTTCTCCAGTCATTTGTTTTCATTACCAAACCTTTTATTGTTCACGTTGAATAGCGTAAGCCAAAGCGGGTCCCTAAGGCCTTATACAATGTTAGGTGCTTAGAGAGGCGCCTAGAAAAATAAATCAATTTTTTTAAAGTATCAGTGCCTATTTCTACAAGAGAGATGTCTAATTAAGCGTCTATCCTCTAGAAATAAGCATCAATGCTTAACAAAATACTGATTTATTTCTCTAAGCACTTGTACAAGGCCTAATAGACGGCCAGCCTTTGAGACATTCAGCCCACACAAAGCGGACGTCTGTTGCGGTGCGCCGGTGCCCCAAGGCATCTCTCTAAAGTCTGGCGATGAGGATGGGAGACACTGGCGGTAGCGGGGTGCGGAAACCCAAGTCGTACGCGCTGGCGGCCGTGTCCCTGGTGTGGCCCTGAGGCGAGGATGCGACGGTGATTTGTCCGCCCCACACAGACACTCCTAGCCCTAGGAAAAGGAGTTATTTGAATAACTTTCTCTTCAGTGTCCCCGGACCCTTGCACCTCTGGATGGAATGCACGGGGAGACGGAGGCGGCCGCCGGGAGTTCGGCCTTGAAGCCACGACGGCCCCCTTTGCCCGTCATCCGTCGGGATGCCATGGCCGCTCAGCGCCGTGGATGGGGCCTAACCTCCATGGGCTTCGGCTGCCGGCACTGACGGCTCAGCCCGTCTCCGGTGCCTCTTCCAGGCCCGCGGGAGAGCCCCGTGCGCTCGCGCCATCTAGCCTCGCGGCTCCGCCCAGGCTTCCCCGCGGCTCGTTGTCGCCAGTTCGCCGGTGCGCCGAGCACCATCGCCGCCCCCTCCCCTTCTCCAACTCTGCTGTCTCTCTCCTTTCTCCAACCCTACCGCCTCCCGCCGCACCAGGGCCTCGCCGGGCAGCGACGAGACCTCCCCGTCCGTGCCCGTGCCGGGCGAGATGCCGCCCACCCAGGGGACACCATCCCTGCAAGTAGAGCCGGCGACTGGACAGTGCCAGAGGAGGAGGTCCATAAATCGACGGCGGCCAGAGCAGAGCCAGCGTCATCCTTGGTCATGGTGGAGGGGAGCCCGGCCAGAGTGTTGGCGCCGCCTCTCCATCGCAGCGCCGCTCTTCTTCTTCCTTGCGCTCTCTCCCTCTCATGGTTTTGTCTCACACAAGAACTCACACTGGTGAGAAGAACTCAACACAGACACACACACACACTTCACCAAGGAGCAGCACAAGAACTTTGCCGAGAGCATCCTCTCCTTGGTGTACACGCGGTGCTACATTTTTCTACAGGCTTTCTCGGCCTCGTTTCTCATTAACTCAAAGTGCCATATATACACACAGGGGGTGAGCACCCATGCCACTACGCACGTCCACGTCGCTCGACAGTGCGGAGGACTCGGCCGGCCCGGCCACTACTCAACAGACTCCATGCATGCACGGCTAGATGACCAACCCACTAACCAACTAATGCATGCACTATCTAATTACTGCTATACTATGCATGTCCACATACACCACTTTCGCAGCTTCTTCTCAACAGTCGCACAACCGGACCAGAGCTTACCGGATCACTCGGCTCAACCTGCCATGCTCCAGCCTCTTGCGCGACTTGCCACTTCACGCAGCACCACGGCTTCACGCCGCCTAGGCATCTCGCCATACTCACCGCATCGCACGGCACGCAGCCCGACATGTCGCCACCTCCACACACCTTCGCTGAAACTTCGTAGACTCTCTACTCTCTAGACCATCTACATTACAGGTAGGACTCAAAACTAAAACATGCAGATACATCGAATCAAGATTAAGGCTAACACAGAGGAGGAGCCGTGGCTGCAGCACCTCCTGTCGGTGGATCCCGTCGCAACAGCTCAACCGCGACGGATCTGAGCGAGCGGACGAGGCCATCATCGGAAGGAGCTGATTGCGTTTTTCTTTCAGATTTTCAGGGGTGTATGTGTCAATTTTTTTGCCAAGTCAGCTCTGACGATCTGGTCCCATCTGTCATAAACACGCTTAAACAAGGCAAATTGGATGATTAGTGTTTTCTACAAAAGGTTTAGTGAAAAAGCGGCGTTTTTTTGCAATGGATTAGCGACTTGGTGGTTTTCTGCAAACCTAGCCGCAAATGTGGTAGTTTTGTGCAATTGACTCTGGCCTCGGTGAGAGACCAAAAGCTTCATATAATGCAGGCTAAAACAGTTGAAACAAGAGTTTAGTCCAATGATATCTACTGGAAATATAGAGATGTTACCTTCTAGCGTTTCCTGGAATGCGCTGCTTATGATGAAATCAGTGTGACTCATGGCAATCAAGTCAGCTATGAACTGGCATGAGAAGTGGTATTAGCTGTCCAATTTGTCCAAATATATATCTTTGTTGGGGTATTTTGTTTTGTCCAAGGCATGGACAATGGTGCACTGTATTTATGTAGACGAGAAATCATTTTCCCAATGGAAAATAATACAATGAAACCAACCTGGGTAACTCCCAATTTATGCGCAAGCAGAGGGACCACAAGGTTACTATCACTGTAGTTACCAATGATCAGATCAGGTTGGGTATGCATTTCTCTCACGAGTACGTTTGTGTAAATATGAAAGTACCGGGTGGCTTGATTGCCTGCCTCGGTGCACCCCCTGTTATATATATCTTTCCCTAATATATATATATATATATATATATATATATATATATATATATATATATATATATATATATATATATATATATATAGGAGTAGGATGGGTTTCAACGGTGCAAAAGTTCTCAAAAATTCTGAAAAAATACTGAACCAACACACCTATAATATAACATGATCCAACGGAGGGATTAAAAAAATACGACTGTATGTGTCCTGGACAAAAAAACAAATAGTTCAGTATATATTTATGTCGCAGTGAGCTGAAATGCTTATTATTTTTGCCGAGGACACATAGATGCATATTTTGACAATCCCTCCGTTGGATCATCTTATTACATTAGAGAGATGCTTCCATATTTATTTCATATTTTTTGATAACTTTTGAATCGTTAAAAGTTTAGTGACACTTAACTAGTTCTGTGGCAAGCTATGGTAGACACAGTTTTACCTATATATATATATATATATATATATATATATATATATATATATATATATATATATATAGGGAAATCCATCCTACCACCCGGTGGTAGTTACCCCATATATATACGGTCGCGCTATTCGTCATCCTGAGTGATGAATAGTTATTCTTCACCCCCTCTATTTTATCATCAATGCACCGTAATTTTACGTTCCGTAAATTTTGTCTTATTTCCGACGCAAAAAGGGACCATAAGAAAATATATAATCGCCGTAAAAAATATTTTATGTCATGTAAAATTACAAACATAAAAACATAGTCTAAAATACACATAAACTGCAAATTTTCATGTCTTATGACCTATATTTTTATTTTCGTTTGTCAAATTTTAGTAGTGAATCAATATGAATGTAACTATTTGAATTAAAAATGTAATTTAATTATGAAATGATCGTAAGATCACCTCGGATGAAGAATAACTTATTCTGCACCCCGGATGATAAATAGTACCCTGGATGTAAAATTTGACATAAAAAAATAAAAATATAGGTCATAAGACAAGAAAATTTGGAGTTTATGTGTATTTTAGACTGTTTTTTACGTTTGTAATTTTACATAACATAAAATATTTTTTACGGTGATTATATATTTTCTTACGGTCCTTTTTGCGTCGGAAATAAGACAAAACTTACGGAACGTAAAATTACGATGCATTGATGATAAAATAGAGGAGGGTGAAGAATAACTATTCCTCACTCAGGGTGACGAATAGCGCGACCCTATATATATTATATTATATTTATATATAATACGGATTGACTCCGTGGGTTCACCATCACAATGCGCTTCTTCCTGTGTTTTTACGCTTTCAATTTAAATTTAAAAACATATATACGCGAGGTGGTACTAATTCGTAATTAATGATATAGAAAAAAAGAGAAAAACAACGGCACGAGGATTTGATCCGAGGCCACCAACGTGGGGGCTTGTTGCACCAACCAACTCGGCTAAGTTCATGTGCATATTTTGTTGATAGCTCGTCCAATTTATCCGGGAATTATTTCTTTCATCGGTGTTGGGCTGTAGTTTACCTCTTTTTTTCGTGCTCCCTTGCATGGGCCGTTGGGCCTGCACCGCTAATTAAGCCGAATTATGGGTAATTGACTCCTAATCCGGGCTCTGCATGCTGGTGTTGGCTCCTCAGAATTGCTCTTAATTAAATCTCCACGGACATCTAAAAACCAACACATGCACGAATAGAAAAAAAATCTGGTTGTCATTCAAATAATCAATCAAGCATATGAGCTCGCATCAAGGTTAGCACATGTTGGTAGCTCTTGATGAGTAGGTTTACGCGAGACGGTGTCCAAAAAAAAGGTTTATTCTTACGGATTAGTTTGTTCTTAAATATTTTTTCATTTAATTAACTCCCAAGCAGTGATTTGATTTTTTTGATTCATCATATTTTGTTGTTCAACTATCTTGGATCGACTTGCTTCTAATCGATCCATTAATAAACATCACCAGGTGCAACGCTTGCTCATAATTAGTGAGACCAATTAATTCAAACTTGTTCATTCATTGAAGACGTACTATATGGCTAGAGGGACATCAAGCTTAAAGACAACAACTTTGATCCTTACTATGTATGAAGGCTGTTTTTATAGGACCAAAAAAGAATACCGTAGATGCTTTTATGAAATTAGGCCATGATACCATCGCAGCGCTCCAAGTCTCAATTGCCTTTTCTAACTCCTTCTGTCATTCTTGGCATATAATTTCAAAGCCTTTTTCTATCTCTACCACGTCTTCTTAGCCTGATTTTTGAGTCTTGGACGACATGTCCATTTAGTAGGAAAATGCCACTAGTAGAAAAAGGGTCAAACGTGAAGCATATTAATGCCGGTTTGAATTTGAGCCGGCACTAATGTGTGCATTAGTGCCGGTTCCAACGGCTAGCCGGCCGCTCTCATTAGTACCGGTTCGTGGAGAACCTTTAGCACCGGTTCGTGCCACTAACTGGTACTAAAGTGAGTGGTGGCAGGATGTTGTCAGTCCAGGGCCCCTCCAGCACCTTTAGTACCGGGTCGTATCATGAACCGGTACTAAAGGTCGTCCTATATAGACCATTCGTCCACCCGATCTCGCTCTGTTCTTTCCCTTTCCCCTCTCCTCTCTGTTCTTTTCCCTCTTCCTCTCAAGATCATCACGCATTTTGCCCAAAATTTGTCAAGATTTGAAGGCCCCTATCCATTCAAATGATCACAAAGGTTAGCAACTTTATCCTTTCATCTCTTATTGCTAGATTAGCTCATGCAATACTTTATATAGTGATTGATTTTTGAGTTTAGTAATTTGGGAGGAATTATATATATGTGCTAGTATTTGATTTATATGTAATTGAGGTCAAAGATAACACTTAGTTTGCATATGTAGGTGTGGTTTACTTAGTACCTTCTAAATCTCCGTCGTAACCACCGTCGATCGCTCGCAACGTCCTGTTGCCGGCACCACCTTGTGGTGAGCCTCTTGTTCATGAAGTTTTATATAAAAAATTGATGTTTGTGTGATTTGGATATATAGTTACTCATATAATTATCTTACCCATACGTTGTTTGTTATACATAGTGCCATGGTTTTGATATCCGTCCCTGTCGGCCCTCGTCCGGGTTATGATTCAGATGTGGTATATTCTCTTTTAAAACTATTCATTGCATTTCGTGTTTATGACAAATTATGCCCATCAAGTTGACATAAATATTTATATGTAGGAGGTAGTTGAACCAGAAATTCCAACCGACCCTATTGTTGAGAGGTTAAATTTAGTTGAAAGAGAAAACGAGGATTTGAAGGAAAAATTGAAAAGAATTGAGGGGGAGAAGATGGAATTGGAGTTGCATGTTGCCGATGTCGTCGATGATCACAAGATTAAAATGGAGAAAATGCGCTTGAAGATTAGAAAGATTAGAAAATATGCCATTCATAGTGAGGTTTGATATCATTATGCTGTTGGATCAATTGTTACCTTAGTTGCGATCTTGATCGCATTTGTTGTTGCATTTAAATTCTTTAGCTAGAGAGTTATTTGTTTGTTGCATTTAAGTGTTGTATGATCTTTATGTATGAACTTTATGTATTGTATTAATTTGGTGTTTTCGGTGCTGTGTATTGAAGATGAGCCGACAATGGATGTACGATGACCGATGCTCTCCCGAGTTCATTAATGGCGTGCGTACTTTTCTGCTTGCGGCTGAGGCAAACAAGCGGGCGGATGGTTTTATGCCTTGTCCATGTGCTGGCTGTAAGAATGGTCACAATTACTCTACGTCAAGAACCATTCATGTCCACCTGTTTGAGTCCGGTTTCATGCCCCACTATAATGTTTGGACCAAGCATGGAGAAAGAGGGGTTATGATGGAAGACAATGAAGAAGAAGAGGACGACGACAGCTATCCTGGCCACGGGTTCCCTGAATACGATGATACAACAATGAGGGAAGAAGCTGAGCCGGTAATGCGGGAAGAAGCTGAGCCGGCAATGCGGGAAGAAGCCGAAGAAGAGGCATCGGATGAGCCCGTTGATGATATAGGTCGGGCCATTGCCGATGCAAAGAGAAACTGCACAAGTGATTTGGAGAAGAAGAAGTTGCAGCGCATGTTAAAGGATCACAAAAAATTGGTGTACCCGAATTGCGTAGGTGACAAGAAAAAGCTGGGCACCACACTGGAATTGCTACAATGGAAGTCAGAGAATGGTGTATCTGACAAGGGATTTGGAAAGTTGCTGGTAATGATAAAGAGTATGCTTCCAAAGGACAACGAATTGCCCGAGAGTACGTACGAAGCAAAGAAGGCTGTCTGCCCTCTAGGGTTAGAGGTGCAGAAGATACTTGCATGCCCTAATAATTGCATCCTCTACCGCGGTGAGTACGAGGATTTGAACGCTTGCCTAGTATGTGGTGCATTGCGCTATAAGATCAGCCGCGATGACCCTGGTGATGTCGAGGGCGAGCGCCCCAGGAAGAAGATTCCTGCCAAGGTGATGTAGTATGCTCCTATAATACCACGGTTGAAACGTTTGTTCCAAAACAAAGAGCATGCCAAGGCGATGCGATGGCACAGAGAAGACCGTAAGAAAGACGAAAAGTTGAGAGTACCCGCTGACGGGTCGCAGTGGAGAAAAATCGAAAGAAAGTATGGGAAGGAGTTTGCAGATGACACAAGGAACGTATGGTTTGGTCTAAGCGCAGATGGCATTAATCCTTTTGGGGAGAAGAGCAGCAACCATAGCACCTGGCCTGTGACTCTATGTTTGTATAACCTTCCTCCTTGGTTGTGCATGAAGCGGAAGTTCATTATGATGCCAGTGCTCATCCAAGGCCCTAAGAAACCCGGCAATGACATTGATGTGTACCTAAGGCCCTGTTCAATATCATACGCAATCCTCGCGGGCCAGATGATGATCAGAATGAAGAAGATTATGACGGTTCCGAATATCTAAACAACACCGGGGAGGGTGATATGATATTCGATCGCGACGACCGAATTGATGAAGTCATGAACTATGAACATGACGAAGAAAATGTTGATCTTGAAACAAGAAAGACCGGCGAGGTATATATATTTATATAAGCAGGCATCTGGTGATCATCACATGTTTTAAACGACTTGAAGATATATTAACGAATCAATCTTTCTTCTTTCAGCCATCCGGATCGAGCAAATCTTCAGGCAACAGGAAACGAGGCCTGAACAAAAAGTTGAAGGAGGGCATAAAGTACAATATCGAGGCCATCAAACCTAATGGCGAACTATTAGCGCCTAAGAAGATTGCGGACAAGTTCATTCGTCAGTGCGGAGTTCTTGTGAAGGACCTACTCCCGATCTCCCTTCAAGAATGGAGAGAGCCAGCAAAGCCACGTCCAAGAGTTACTTTTATCGATGACAGACAAAAACTTCTGCTTTGGGAAACGCTCATGGAACATTTCACCCTACTAGATCATTTCACAGATGCAGATGTGGAGAAAGTCAAGGACGCTGCTTTTAGGAAGATGGTGGTTGCATTCAAGAACCACAAGATTCATGAATGGGCCAAGTACATTAAGGGAGGAAGGAAGACTCCAGTATTCGAGGGAACACTAGAGAAGCAAAGTGCTCATTGGGACGATTTTGTGAAATTCAATGATTCAGAATTAGCTAAGGAACGGTCGAGAATAAACAATGCCAATGCCGCAAAAAAGGATAAGTTCCATAAGCTGGGGCCAGGTGGCTATCCGGTGGGAATGCCTAAGTGGGATAAGTCTGAGAAAGAGATGCTGGATGCAGGTGTCACTCCAGAAACATTGAGCTGGCCCCCCAGGTGCAGGACTTGGTTCTATGCGCATGGGGGGGGGGAGTTGGACCCGAAGACAGGCAAAGTTTCGAAGAAGGCATGTCTGGACGGAGCCGAAGATAAGCTACATGTTGCAATAGAAGAGGCTCGATCGGGGGTGTTCGAGCCCAACAGAGAGAATGACGAGCTTACGCGTGCCCTGGGAAATCCTGAACACCCGGGAAGAACACGAGGCATGGGCGCTATGCCGTGGTATGAGGGGTTTTCAGACTGGAACGCCGACTACAAAACCCGTGCGAGAAAGAAGATTGCGGAGGAGAAGAAGAGGAAGATGGAGGAGGAGCAGAGGAAGCTAGACTATGAACGTCTTCAAGGCCTAGAATCAGCGCACGCGGACTTGGCAGTCAAATTCCAGCGGCAGCAGGAGCAGATCGACTCACTTAGCCAGCAAAGGGGGCCTCAGCAGCTAGTGGATGATCCACCATTGGATATCACCGTCCCATCCATGCCGAGAAGCAGCATGGGTTCCGCCCCGGGCGACGCATTGCTGGATAGCTACCCAGTGGATGACATCATGGAGAACACTAACTGCGAGCTACACTTCAAAATGAAGAACATATCCATGAAGGTGGCGGACGCCCTTGCTTTTACAAATCCCCCCGAGGCAACCTTCCATTGCAACCCGATTCCAGCGGGCTATGCTCGTGTCTTGGTTGATGAGGCGGTGGACCAATATTCGGGGCTAGAGCTTGACATTCCTGGAGGTGACGATGAGCACACACTGGGAGAGGCCAACCATCGTATCATCCTATGGAGAAAGGATTGCATCATCTTTCGAAGGCCACCGACACCGCGTCATCCGACTCCTCATCGAAGTCCGCCACCGAGTCAGCAGACTCCCACTCCTCCAAGTCCACCAACGCTTCAGGCCACTCCTCCTCCAAGTCCGACACAGCTTCAGGCCACTCCTCCTCCTCCAAGTCCGGCAAAGCGTCAGGCCACTCCTCCTCCAAGTCCGACATAGCTTCAGGCCACTCCTCCTCCTCCAACTCAGCCACATCAACCGTCTTCGCCGCCTCAGCAATCACGGAAGAGAGCCGCCTCAGCTATGGTGCGTAGTGGTGCAAGTCGAGGTAGTACTGGAGGTACAGGCGGAGGCAAGTGATTTCAATATGGTCCAAGCCTCGCGCCTCTTCCACAGAGGCCTTACGACAAGTCCGAGGAGGAAAACGTAGCCATATCGAAGGCCGAGGTGGAAGCCCATTTTGCATCGAAACTGCCATCGCCGCCAAGGGAGAAAGTGCCTGTGGAAAAGATTGACCACTTCATTCGTATGGCTAGAGCACCATCTCCCAAGCCTGTTGACACAGACTATGAGCGCCACATCAAGAAGTTAAATCGAGCACGTCTACAGAAAAGAGGCGAGCTCGAGCTCGAGCAAATCAGCTGGCAAAAGGAGCGGTAAAACCGTTCCCCAGTTGGGAGAACAGGCGGCGCAATCAACCCCCCTGCTTGTTGTGCCAACATCACATGAGAGTAGGCGCGCCCAATATTATTGTGGGCAAACCGTTAACGTTCCCGGGGTGGGCGATGTGGTAATAACCGAGGAGCATATTGCGCAGGCTGAAGTGATCGGGATCACTGTTGGACAACTCCTCGATATCGAGCCCATGTCTCCGACTAGAGAGGAGGAAATAAAACGGAAATATGCCCGGGGCCAACCTTTGGTTGAGCCAGACGAGGTCAAGAACCTCTCAACGAGAATGTATGAATTGCATCGATGGTACATGGACATTACCAAGATTTCCAATCGAGAGTCCCTCATGGTGAATGTCAAGGAGGAGCATTACTACCATGAGAAAGCTCTGGCTGTTGAGTATTCAGAACTATTTTAGCTATACAAACAAGACGCACTCGACAAATCTATCGTCAGTTGCTATTGTCTGTAAGTGATTTCTTTCTATAATTTAACTCTCAAGCTAGCTGTAGTGATCATTTTGATCAATCATTACCTGTAATTATCCTCACTATATTTTTTCTGTGGTATTATGCAGAATGAAGATTTATGAAATGAAAAAAGGTGGACGCTATGGCATTGGGTTCGTTGACCCAAATACCATTAATGAATACACATGGAAATTAGATCCATATTACGAAAAAAGTGTAGAGGAAAGCATGCTAGAGTTCTTCAAGCGTCTCAAATACAATGAAGATATACTACTTCCTTACAGCTTCGAGTGAGTCACACTGTCTTGTACTACAAATTCTGTTTTTGGCTACTAGCTAGCTACATGTTTTTTCTTACATATGCCCTCTTAATTAAGACATGCAAACATGTGTGCATGCAGATTTCACTGGATCTTGTTAATCATTAAAGTTGATGAAGGAACAGTTGAAGTACTAGACTCACTACTTAAGAAAGCAAGTGACTACACCATCGTGAAGGGGATAGTCAATAGGTAATTTCAATCATTATTAACTATATCTCGGCCTATTTAATTAGTTCATCATTTCCTAATAACAACTATTTAATAACCCATTTATTCATTTTCTTTGTTGGTGGGCAGGGCTTGGGCAAAGTTCATCAGGGCCAATCCAGGCCCATGGAACCAAAATCTGAAATGGTATCGACCCCATGTAAGTAATTAAGTAGTACTAGCTAGCTGCCATCTCTTTAATTATCATGCTTGATTAATTATTATCTGATCAAATTCCATTCTCGTAAAGGCCCTGAAGCAGGCTCTGGGGAATAATCTGTCTGCATACTATGTTTGCGAGAATATTCGCATGATGGCGTCCGAAAGGAGCAAATCTCAAAGACAGAGTGGGTACGTTTGTCAGAACACTATTCACAATTTTTACACCATTATCGATATCTAGTCACACAACTAATACACATGCATATTGATCTCCTTCTTAACAGTTCAAAGAGGTGCGGGAGCAGCTCCTACCAACGGAGCGCATACAAGCAATTCAACAGGAAATAGCGGGATTTTTGCTCGACCAGGTCATAGATCCCAAAGGAGAATACTATTACCCGCTACCGCCCCATGAATCACTTCCAATTGTTATCGTGCTCCGAAGGCACCAATTAGGCTAATGCCACTGGCTCCGAAGGCACCAATTAGGAGAAATTGTATACACACACACACACACACACATATATATATATATATAGTGTGAATTAATTAATGGTGGTTGTGAGACATTCGATGATATATATATATATATATATATATATATATTATGATCGGTTCTACTAGAAATTCTATTTATATATATGCATAACGTGTACAATATGTAGTATCGTAAAATACCAGCAAACGAAAAAGAATTAAATGGAAAACACAAAATTAAATGAAAAAGAAATCATAAACCCAAAACCCGCCCAACCTTTTAATACCGGTTGGTGACACCAACCGGTACTAAAGGGCTCCCTGCCCCCGAAGCTGGCTCGTGCCACGTGGTTGCCCTTTAGCACCGGTTCGTGCTGAACCGGTACTAAAGGGGGGGGGGCTCTAGTGCCTACACTTTAGCATCGGTTATGAAACCGGCACTAAAGGGCCTTACGAACCGGTGCTATTGCCCGGTTCTGCACTAGTGTGCGGCCATGCAGGGATAATAATTTTTCACCCGTTGAGAAGCACGGGCATATTTACTATACCTAATAATAATCTAAGGAGTGCTTCTGGCGGTCGGTCACACAACTTTGCAAAAAAAAATCCTATGCTTTCTATGAATTAACCCACAATACACGCTCAAACTCATATTCGAACCGTTATTTTACATTTTTTCGGAAACCCCTTGAATTTTTAGGTAATTCACCTGCGGATCATATTTAAGTGAAACAAATGATTTTCTTAATTATCATATATTTTAAACCTTTACTCCTATTTTAATATTTTATATATGAAATTTAATTAGAAATGTGTACAATTTGAATATGATGTTATTTTTACCTGTTAAATATTTTCTAAATATTATTTTGGAAGCAAACTTATAATATGTAGCACACGGTCCGTTTTTCATCATACTTGCGGTGGTCCGGATTGCAAATAAACACCCACTAAAACCGTATGGAGACGAGAGAAAACATCAATAACCACACACGCACACTTCTGAAAAACCTCATAAGGGAAAACAATAGATTTCTCATCGCGAGAGAGCATGATCCATTTTTCTTTCGTACCATGGCGATCCGTATTACAAATAAACACCAACTAAAACCATATAAAGACGAACGAAAACATCGATAACCACACATGCACACCTCTGAAAAACCTCGCAAAGGAAAAATAACAGATTTCTCGTTGTGAGAGCGAGAGAGAGAGGGGGAGAGTGGGAGAGAGAGATGCCTTAGGATGAACCACATTCAAACACACTCTAATTTGTGTGAACACTGAGGCTACCGCCGACAAGGGTGAGAAGGATAAGCGGCACTACAAATGTGATGCTCCGCTAAAATAAAAGATGTGGACCTATTGTGGTTTTGAGTGATGGATATTGGGTTAAGAGCTTGTGTTGTTTTTTCTCCCGTTGCAACGCACGGGCTCTTTTGCTAGTAGCATAAAAGATTACAAGTACAAGGGAGTCCCAAATAGGGAAACTAGGCAGCCGGAGTTGTACTCCAAGTCGGCCTGAAGTCGAAGCTATATTGGTCCCTAACACGCCCCCGCAGTCTGAAGCGGGAATGGGAGTGACCTGAAGACTGGACCGAAAATTACGGAAGAGAGCTATGGGTATACATTTGGTGAAGATGTCCACAAATTGCAGGGCTGACAAAAAATGAAGAACATGACCTTCTCCCGGATGAAACGAATGTCTAACTTGATATGTTTCATGCGACGATCTTGTACGGGGTTAGCTGATAAGTAGAGCGCGCCGATGTTGTCGCAATATACAATAGTAGCAGTCGAGATAGGTTTGTGAACTTCCTGTAATAACTGACGAACCCAGCAAGAGTCTACAACAGCCGTAGCAACTGGCTCGGTATTTGGTATCCAAGAGACGAGGTTATCGCCAAGGTACATGCAAAATCCGGAAGTGGAGCGACGTGTATCTGGACATCCAGCCCAATCAGTATCGAGGTAGGCTGTAAGAGAATATGTAGGAGTCCGGTGTAGAGAGAGACCATGATCAAGGGTGCCATTAAGATAGCGGAGGATGCATTTAATGAGATAAAAGTGAGGTTCACGAGGGTCATGCATATGGAGATGGACTTGCTGAACAACATAAGCAATGTATGGGCGAGTGAGAGTAGCGTATTGGAGGGCACCAGAGAGGCTACAATGGAGAGAGGGATTAGAAACCAGAGGACCGGTAGAGGAAGGTAGTTTGGTGTTAGTATCAATAGGGGTAGTAACTAGGTGACAATCGCGCATGCCAGCATGAGATAAGATGTCAAGGATATATTGTAATTTGACAGAGATGGAGACCAGAAGCTGAGCGAGTGACAAGGATACCGAGAAAATGATGAAGGGACCAAGATTCTTCATGGCAAACTCACGAGCCATGGTAGTAAGGAAAGATAAGGAGGATGCAGTGAGAATAATTTCATCTACGTAGAGGAGAAGATAGGTCGTGGAAGGACCTTGATGGAAGATGAAGAGAGAAGCATCAGATTTAGATTCAGTGAACCCGATAGAACGAGCAAAGGATGCAAAGTGTTGGAACCAGGTACGAGGGACCTGTTTGAGCCCAAATTAGGATTTGAGGCGACAGAAAACGTGAGTAGGATGATGAGTATCAATGAAACTAGATGGTTGCTGGCTATAGACTACCTCATCAAGATATCCATGAAGAAAGGTATTTTTGACATCATGTAGGTGGATAGGCCAAGACTGTGAAATGGCTAGAGAAAGAACAATACGAATGGTGGCTGGTTTAATGATAGGGTTGATTGTTTCGTCAAAATCGATCCCCGGTTGTTGAGAGAAGCCACAAACAACCCATCCAGCTTTGTGATGTGAGAGAGAGAGCCATCATCATTATATTTATGCCAGAAGATCCACTTGCCACTCACAATATCTGCGCTAGATGGTGGAGGAACCAAGACCCACGTTTTATTGTGTGTAAGAGCATCGGACTCCTCCTGCATGGCTCGACACCAATTGGGGTCACGAAGAGCTATGAGATAGTTATGAGGAAGAGGGGAAGAGGCTAGAGCTAAAGGGTTTAAACGATCAACAGGTGGTGGAAGGCGACCGGTAGTAGCGTGAGTGCGGTGAAGAGGTGCATGAGGTGGCGGCGGTGGAGCCATCGGAGGACGGCGGGTAGTAGCACGTGTGTAGTAAGTTGGTGCAGGAGGTGGCGGCAATGGAGCTGGTGGGGAAGTTGTGGCAGGAGGAGTAGCCGGTGTGGCAGGAGGGGTAGCTGATGTGGGTTTGGTAGGAGGAGTGGATAGGGGTGCATGCATAACGGGTGTGGTTGTGGTGGGTGCATGCATAGCGGATGCGGGTGGAGAAGAGGGAGGCATAATGGGTGGGTCAAAAATTCCAGTGCAACCGGGAGGAGAAGAGGATGGTTGATACATCTCGGTCGTATCTATAATTTTTGATTGTTTCATGCCAATATTATTCAACTTTTACATACTTTTGGCAACTTTTTGTATGATTTATTGGACTAACCTATTGATCTAGTGCCAAGTGCCAGTTCCTGTTTTCTACATGTTTTTGTATCACAGAGTATCCATATCAAATGAAGTCCAAATGCAATAAAATTTCACAGAGAATTATTTTGGATTATATGTGATTTTTGGGAGTTGAAATCACCGCAAATGGAGGCCCTTAGTGGGCACAACCCACCAGGGCACGCCAGAGGAGCCAGGCGTGCCGTGGTGGGTTGTGCTCACCTCGTACATCCGCTGGACTTCTACTTCGGGCGCAAGGAAGCTTATATCCGGGAAAAAATCTTGTTAAAATCTCAGCGCAATCGGAGTTACGCATCTCCGGGAATATAAGAAACGGTTTTCGGCCAGATATGGGGAACGGAAAGAGAAGAGAACAGAGAGGGAGATCCAATCTCGGAGGGGCTCCCGCCCCTCCGCCGCCATGGAGACCAAGGACCAGAGGGGGAACTCTCCTCCCATCTAGGGGGGAGGCAAAGGAAGAATAATAAGGAGGGGGCTCTCTCCCCCTCGCTTTCGGTGGCGCAGGAGTGCCACCGGGGCAATGATCGGGACGACGCTCTACATCAACAATCTTGCTACCGCCAACACCAACTCTCTCCCCCTCTATGCAGCGGTGTAACACCTCTTCTCCCCGATGTTATCTCTACTTAAACATGGTTCTCAACTCCATATATTATTTCCCAATGATCTATGGTTATCCTATGATGTTTGAGTAGATCCGTTTTGTCCTGTGGGTTAATCGTGATCTTGGTTGGTAAGATTGTATATTTTATATATGGTACTGTCCTCCCGTGCCCTCCGTTCTTGCGCATGCTGTAGGGTGTTGCAATATGTTCATGGTTTGCTTACAGTAGGTTGCGAGAGTGATAGAAAGTTAAACCCGAGTAGGTGGGTTATGGCGTATGGGAGTAAAGAGGAGTTGATACTTAATGCTATGGTTCGGTTTCACCACCGTAATGATCTTTAGTAGTTGCGGATGCTTGCTAGAGTTTCAATCATAAGTGCATATGATCCAAGTAGAGAAAGTATGTTAGCTCATGCCTCTCCCTCATATAAAATTACAAGAATGATTACCGGTACTTGTAATCGATTGCCTAGGGACAAATAACTTTATTGTTGACACAAACCCTTTTACTAAACACCTAACTTTTATTATCTTGCAAAGTACTTCAAGTTTTGTTCTTGCAAAGTAGTTCTAGCATCTCTCCTACAGACTATTTTCATACTTGTTTCTGGTAAAGCAAACTTCAAGTGTGATAGAGTTGTATCGGTGGTCGATAGAACTTGAGGGAATATTTGTTCTTCCTTTAGCTCCTTGTTGGGTTCGACACTCTTATTTATTGAAGAAGGCTACAGATGATCCCCTATACTTGTGGGTTATCAAGACCTTTTTCTGGCGCCATTGCCGGGGAGCAATAGCGTGGGGTGAATATTCTCATGTGTTCTTCCTTGCTTTATCACTAAGTCATTTTTTTTCTGGTTCTAAGTTGTTCTCTATCTTTAGTTATGGATATGGAACACAAAAGACCAAAAAAATTAGTGGTACTTGCTACTCATGGAGATGGTGAAGGAAATATGCCCTAGAAGCAATAATAAAGTTATTATTTATTTCCTTATTTCATGATAAATGTTTATTATTCATGCTAGAATTGTATTAACCGGAAACATAATACATGTGTGAATACATAGACAAACAGAGCGTCACTAGTATGCCTCTACTTGACTAGCTCGTTGATCGAAGATGGTTAAGTTTCCTAACCATAGACATGAGTTGTCATTTGATTAACGGGATCACATCATTAGGAGAATGATGTGATTGACTTGACCCATTCCGTTAGCTTAGCACTTGATCGTTTAGTTTGTTGCTATTGCTTTCTTCATGACTTATACGTACATGTTCCTATGACTATGAGATTATGCAACTCCCGTTTACCGGAGGAACGCTTTGTGTGCCACCAAATGTCACAACGTAACTGGGTGATTATAAAGGTGCTCTATAGGTGTCTCCAAAGGTACTTGTTGGGTTGGCGTATTTCGAGATTACGATTTGTCACTCCGATTGTCGGAGAGGTATCTCTGGGCCCACTCGGTAATGCACATCACTATAAGCCTTGCAAGCATTGCAACTAATGAGTTAGTTGCGGGATGATGTATTATGGAACGAGTAAAGAGACTTGCCGGTAACGAGATTGAACTAGGTATTGAGATACCGACGATCGAATCTCGGGCAAGT
The DNA here is from genome assembly GCF_018294505.1 of Triticum aestivum. Lineage (NCBI taxonomy): Eukaryota > Viridiplantae > Streptophyta > Magnoliopsida > Poales > Poaceae > Triticum > Triticum aestivum. The sequence goes on from NC_057812.1 coordinate 117,799,858, forward strand.
AACATATCGATGACAAAGGGAAGAACGTATGTTGTTATGCGGTCTGACCGATAAAGATCTTCATAAAGTATGTAGGAGCCAATATGGGCATCCAGGTCCCGCTATTGGTTATTGACAAGAGAGGTGTCTCGGTCATGTCTACATAGTTCTCGAACCCGTAGGGTCCGCACGCTTAACGTTCGTTGACGATATAATACTATGAGTTATGTATGTTGGTGACCGAATGTTGTTCGGAGTTTTGGATGAGATCATAGATATGACGAGGAACTCCAGAATGGTCCGGAAGTAAAGATTGATATGTGAATAGTAGTGTTTGTTCTCCGGAAGGGTTCCGGAATTCACCGGAAGGGGTTCCGGATGTTTCCCGAAATGTTTGGGCATGAGAACACTTTATCTGGGCCAAAGGGGAAAGCCCACGAGGCTTTTGGAAAGTGCAAAAGGAAGTTTTGCGGAGACCAGAGGCTAGACGCCAGGAACCCTGGCGTCTAGGGGGTAGACACCGGGAACCCTGGCGTCTAGCCCTGGAGTCCGAGAAGGACTCTTGCCTTTCGGGTGAAACCGACTTTGAGGAGGCTTTTACTCCAAGTTTCGACCCCAGGGCTCAACATATAAATAGAGGGGTAGGGCTAGAACCAAAGACACATCAAGAAACACCAAGCCGTGTGCCAGCAACCCCGTCTCCTCTAGTATATCCTCCGTCATAGTTTTCGTAGGGCTTAGGCGAAGCCCTTCGAAGATTGTTCTTCACCAACACCGTCACCACGCCGTCGTGCTGCCAGAACTCATCTACTACTTCGCCCCTCTTGCTGGATCGAGAAGGTGAGGACGTCACCGAGTCGAACGTGTGCAGAACTCGGAGGTGCCGTGCTTTCGGTGCTTGGATCGGTCGGATCGTGAAGACGTACGACTACATCAACCGCGTTGATATAACGCTTCCGCTTACGGTCTACGAGGGTACGTAGACAACACTCTCCCCTCTTGTTGCTATGCATCACCATGATCTTGCGTGTGCACATGATTTTTTTTTGAAATTACTACGTTCCCCAACAGTGGCATTCGAGCCTAGGTTTTATGCGTTGATGTTGTGCACGAGTAGAACACAAGTGAGTTGTGGGCAATATAAGTCATACTGCTTACCAGCATGTTATACTTTGGTTCGGCGGTATTGTTGGATGAAGCGGCCCGGACCGACATTACGCGTACGCTTACGCGAGACTGGTTCTACCGACGTGCTTTGCACACAGGTGGCTGGCGGGTGTTAGTTTCTCCAACTTTAGTTGAACCAAGTGTGGCTACGCCCGGTCCTTGCAAAGGTTAAAACAGCACCAACTTGACAAACTATCATTGTGGTTTTGATGCGTAGGTAAGAACGATTCTTGCTAAGCCCGTAGCAGCCACGTAAAACTTGCAACAACAAAGTAGAGGACGTCTAACTTGTTTTTGCAGGGCATGTTGTGATGTGATATGGTCAAGACATGATGCTAAATTTTATTGTATGAGATGATCATGTTTTGTAACCGAGTTATCGGCAACTGGCAGGAGCCATATGGTTGTCGATTTATTGTATGCAATGCAATTGCGCTGTAATGCTTTACTTTATCACTAAGCGGTAGCGATAGTCGTGGAAGCATAAGATTGGCAAGACGACAACGATGCTACGATGGTGATCAAGGTGTCGCGCCGGTGACGATGGTGATCATGACGGTGCTTCGGAGATGGAGATCACAAGCACAAAAAGATGATGGCCATATGATATCACTTATATTGATTGCATGTGATGTTTATCTTTTATGCATCTTATCTTGCTTTTATTGACGATAGCATTATAAGATGATCTCTCACTAAATTTCAAGATAAAAGTGTTCTCCCTGAGTATGCACCATTTCCAAAGTTCGTCGTGCCCAGACACCATGTGATGATCGGGTGTGATAAGCTCTACGTCCATCTACAATGGGTGCAAGCCAGTTTTTGCACACGCAGAATACTCAGGTTAAACTTGACGAGCCTAGCATATGCAGATATGGCCTTGGAACACTGAGACCGAAAGGTCGAGCGTGAATCATATAGTAGATATGATCAACATATTGATGTTCACCATTGAAAGCTACTCCATTTCACGTGATGATCGGTTATGGTTTAGTCGATTTGGATCACGTGATCACTTAGAAGATTAGAGGGATGTCTTTCTAAGTGGGAGTTCTTAAGTAATATGATTAATTGAACTTTAATTTATCATGAACTTAGTCTTGGTAGTATTAGCATATCTATGTTGTAGATCAATAGCTCGCGTTTAGCTCCCCTGTTTTATTTTTTATATGTTCCTAG